>NC_073224.2:5000-1262500 GCF_029281585.2 Gorilla gorilla gorilla
CCTAACCCTAACCCTAACCCTAACCCTAACCCTAACCCTAACCCTAACCCTAACCCTAACCCTAACCCTAACCCTAACCCTAACCCTAACCCTAACCCTAACCCTAACCCTAACCCTAACCCTAACCCTAACCCTAACCCTAACCCTAACCCTAACCCTAACCCTAACCCTAACCCTAACCCTAACCCTAACCCTAACCCTAACCCTAACCCTAACCCTAACCCTAACCCTAACCCTAACCCTAACCCTAACCCTAACCCTAACCCTAACCCTAACCCTAACCCTAACCCTAACCCTAACCCTAACCCTAACCCTAACCCTAACCCTAACCCTAACCCTAACCCTAACCCTAACCCTAACCCTAACCCTAACCCTAACCCTAACCCTAACCCTAACCCTAACCCTAACCCTAACCCTAACCCTAACCCTAACCCTAACCCTAACCCTAACCCTAACCCTAACCCTAACCCTAACCCTAACCCTAACCCTAACCCTAACCCTAACCCTAACCCTAACCCTAACCCTAACCCTAACCCTAACCCTAACCCTAACCCTAACCCTAACCCTAACCCTAACCCTAACCCTAACCCTAACCCTAACCCTAACCCTAACCCTAACCCTAACCCTAACCCTAACCCTAACCCTAACCCTAACCCTAACCCTAACCCTAACCCTAACCCTAACCCTAACCCTAACCCTAACCCTAACCCCTAACCCTAACCCTAACCCTAACCCTAACCCTAACCCTAACCCTAACCCTAACCCTAACCCTAACCCTAACCCTAACCCTAACCCTAACCCTAACCCTAACCCTAACCCTAACCCTAACCCTAACCCTAACCCTAACCCTAACCCTAACCCTAACCCTAACCCTAACCCTAACCCTAACCCTAACCCTAACCCTAACCCTAACCCTAACCCTAACCCTAACCCTAACCCTAACCCTAACCCTAACCCTAACCCTAACCCTAACCCTAACCCTAACCCTAACCCTAACCCTAACCCTAACCCTAACCCTAACCCTAACCCTAACCCTAACCTAACCCTAACCCTAACCCTAACCCTAACCCTAACCCTAACCCTAACCTAACCCTAACCCTAACCCTAACCCTAACCCTAACCCTAACCCTAACCCTAACCCCTAACCCTAACCCTAACCCTAACCCTAACCCTAACCCTAACCCTAACCCTAACCCTAACCCTAACCCTAACCCTAACCCTAACCCTAACCCTAACCCTAACCCTAACCCTAACCCTAACCCTAACCCTAACCCTAACCCTAACCCTAACCCTAACCCTAACCCTAACCCTAACCCTAACCCTAACCCTAACCCTAACCCTAACCCTAACCCTAACCCTAACCCTAACCCTAACCCTAACCCTAACCCTAACCCTAACCCTAACCCTAACCCTAACCCTAACCCTAACCCTAACCCTAACCCTAACCCTAACCCTAACCCTAACCCTAACCCTAACCCTAACCCTAACCCTAACCCTAACCCTAACCCTAACCCTAACCCTAACCCTAACCCTAACCCTAACCCTAACCCTAACCCTAACCCTAACCCTAACCCTAACCCTAACCCTAACCCTAACCCTAACCCTAACCCTAACCCTAACCCTAACCCTAACCCTAACCCTAACCCTAACCCTAACCCTAACCCTAACCCTAACCCTAACCCTAACCCTAACCCTAACCCTAACCCTAACCCTAACCCTAACCCTAACCCTAACCCTAACCCTAACCCTAACCCTAACCCTAACCCTAACCCTAACCCTAACCCTAACCCTAACCCTAACCCTAACCCTAACCCTAACCCTAACCCTAACCCTAACCCTAACCCTAACCCTAACCCTAACCCTAACCCTAACCCTAACCCTAACCCTAACCCTAACCCTAACCCTAACCCTAACCCTAACCCTAACCCTAACCCTAACCCTAACCCTAACCCTAACCCTAACCCTAACCCTAACCCTAACCCTAACCCTAACCCTAACCCTAACCCTAACCCTAACCCTAACCCTAACCCTAACCCTAACCCTAACCCTAACCCTAACCCTAACCCTAACCCTAACCCTAACCCTAACCCTAACCCTAACCCTAACCCTAACCCTAACCCTAACCCTAACCCTAACCCTAACCCTAACCCTAACCCTAACCCTAACCCTAACCCTAACCCTAACCCTAACCCTAACCCTAACCCTAACCCTAACCCTAACCCTAACCCTAACCCTAACCCTAACCCTAACCCTAACCCTAACCCTAACCCTAACCCTAACCCTAACCCTAACCCTAACCCTAACCCTAACCCTAACCCTAACCCTAACCCTAACCCTAACCCTAACCCTAACCCTAACCCTAACCCTAACCCTAACCCTAACCCTAACCCTAACCCTAACCCTAACCCTAACCCTAACCCTAACCCTAACCCTAACCCTAACCCTAACCCTAACCCTAACCCTAACCCTAACCCTAACCCTAACCCTAACCCTAACCCTAACCCTAACCCTAACCCTAACCCTAACCCTAACCCTAACCCTAACCCTAACCCTAACCCTAACCCTAACCCTAACCCTAACCCTAACCCTAACCCTAACCCTAACCCTAACCCTAACCCTAACCCTAACCCTAACCCTAACCCTAACCCTAACCCTAACCCTAACCCTAACCCTAACCCTAACCCTAACCCTAACCCTAACCCTAACCCTAACCCTAACCCTAACCCTAACCCTAACCCTAACCCTAACCCTAACCCTAACCCTAACCCTAACCCTAACCCTAACCCTAACCCTAACCCTAACCCTAACCCTAACCCTAACCCTAACCCTAACCCTAACCCTAACCCTAACCCTAACCCTAACCCTAACCCTAACCCTAACCCTAACCCTAACCCTAACCCTAACCCTAACCCTAACCCTAACCCTAACCCTAACCCTAACCCTAACCCTAACCCTAACCCTAACCCTAACCCTAACCCTAACCCTAACCCTAACCCTAACCCTAACCCTAACCCTAACCCTAACCCTAACCCTAACCCTAACCCTAACCCTAACCCTAACCCTAACCCTAACCCTAACCCTAACCCTAACCCTAACCCTAACCCTAACCCTAACCCTAACCCTAACCCTAACCCTAACCCTAACCCTAACCCTAACCCTAACCCTAACCCTAACCCTAACCCTAACCCTAACCCTAACCCTAACCCTAACCCTAACCCTAACCCTAACCCTAACCCTAACCCTAACCCTAACCCTAACCCTAACCCTAACCCTAACCCTAACCCTAACCCTAACCCTAACCCTAACCCTAACCCTAACCCTAACCCTAACCCTAACCCTAACCCTAACCCTAACCCTAACCCTAACCCTAACCCTAACCCTAACCCTAACCCTAACCCTAACCCTAACCCTAACCCTAACCCTAACCCTAACCCTAACCCTAACCCTAACCCTAACCCTAACCCTAACCCTAACCCTAACCCTAACCCTAACCCTAACCCTAACCCTAACCCTAACCCTAACCCTAACCCTAACCCTAACCCTAACCCTAACCCTAACCCTAACCCTAACCCTAACCCTAACCCTAACCCTAACCCTAACCCTAACCCTAACCCTAACCCTAACCCTAACCCTAACCCTAACCCTAACCCTAACCCTAACCCTAACCCTAACCCTAACCCTAACCCTAACCCTAACCCTAACCCTAACCCTAACCCTAACCCTAACCCTAACCCTAACCCTAACCCTAACCCTAACCCTAACCCTAACCCTAACCCTAACCCTAACCCTAACCCTAACCCTAACCCTAACCCTAACCCTAACCCTAACCCTAACCCTAACCCTAACCCTAACCCTAACCCTAACCCTAACCCTAACCCTAACCCTAACCCTAACCCTAACCCTAACCCTAACCCTAACCCTAACCCTAACCCTAACCCTAACCCTAACCCTAACCCTAACCCTAACCCTAACCCTAACCCTAACCCTAACCCTAACCCTAACCCTAACCCTAACCCTAACCCTAACCCTAACCCTAACCCTAACCCTAACCCTAACCCTAACCCTAACCCTAACCCTAACCCTAACCCTAACCCTAACCCTAACCCTAACCCTAACCCTAACCCTAACCCTAACCCTAACCCTAACCCTAACCCTAACCCTAACCCTAACCCTAACCCTAACCCTAACCCTAACCCTAACCCTAACCCTAACCCTAACCCTAACCCTAACCCTAACCCTAACCCTAACCCTAACCCTAACCCTAACCCTAACCCTAACCCTAACCCTAACCCTAACCCTAACCCTAACCCTAACCCTAACCCTAACCCTAACCCTAACCCTAACCCTAACCCTAACCCTAACCCTAACCCTAACCCTAACCCTAACCCTAACCCTAACCCTAACCCTAACCCTAACCCTAACCCTAACCCTAACCCTAACCCTAACCCTAACCCTAACCCTAACCCTAACCCTAACCCTAACCCTAACCCTAACCCTAACCCTAACCCTAACCCTAACCCTAACCCTAACCCTAACCCTAACCCTAACCCTAACCCTAACCCTAACCCTAACCCTAACCCTAACCCTAACCCTAACCCTAACCCTAACCCTAACCCTAACCCTAACCCTAACCCTAACCCTAACCCTAACCCTAACCCTAACCCTAACCCTAACCCTAACCCTAACCCTAACCCTAACCCTAACCCTAACCCTAACCCTAACCCTAACCCTAACCCTAACCCTAACCCTAACCCTAACCCTAACCCTAACCCTAACCCTAACCCTAACCCTAACCCTAACCCTAACCCTAACCCTAACCCTAACCCTAACCCTAACCCTAACCCTAACCCTAACCCTAACCCTAACCCTAACCCTAACCCTAACCCTAACCCTAACCCTAACCCTAACCCTAACCCTAACCCTAACCCTAACCCTAACCCTAACCCTAACCCTAACCCTAACCCTAACCCTAACCCTAACCCTAACCCTAACCCTAACCCTAACCCTAACCCTAACCCTAACCCTAACCCTAACCCTAACCCTAACCCTAACCCTAACCCTAACCCTAACCCTAACCCTAACCCTAACCCTAACCCTAACCCTAACCCTAACCCTAACCCTAACCCTAACCCTAACCCTAACCCTAACCCTAACCCTAACCCTAACCCTAACCCTAACCCTAACCCTAACCCTAACCCTAACCCTAACCCTAACCCTAACCCTAACCCTAACCCTAACCCTAACCCTAACCCTAACCCTAACCCTAACCCTAACCCTAACCCTAACCCTAACCCTAACCCTAACCCTAACCCTAACCCTAACCCTAACCCTAACCCTAACCCTAACCCTAACCCTAACCCTAACCCTAACCCTAACCCTAACCCTAACCCTAACCCTAACCCTAACCCTAACCCTAACCCTAACCCTAACCCTAACCCTAACCCTAACCCTAACCCTAACCCTAACCCTAACCCTAACCCTAACCCTAACCCTAACCCTAACCCTAACCCTAACCCTAACCCTAACCCTAACCCTAACCCTAACCCTAACCCTAACCCTAACCCTAACCCTAACCCTAACCCTAACCCTAACCCTAACCCTAACCCTAACCCTAACCCTAACCCTAACCCTAACCCTAACCCTAACCCTAACCCTAACCCTAACCCTAACCCTAACCCTAACCCTAACCCTAACCCTAACCCTAACCCTAACCCTAACCCTAACCCTAACCCTAACCCTAACCCTAACCCTAACCCTAACCCTAACCCTAACCCTAACCCTAACCCTAACCCTAACCCTAACCCTAACCCTAACCCTAACCCTAACCCTAACCCTAACCCTAACCCTAACCCTAACCCTAACCCTAACCCTAACCCTAACCCTAACCCTAACCCTAACCCTAACCCTAACCCTAACCCTAACCCTAACCCTAACCCTAACCCTAACCCTAACCCTAACCCTAACCCTAACCCTAACCCTAACCCTAACCCTAACCCTAACCCTAACCCTAACCCTAACCCTAACCCTAACCCTAACCCTAACCCTAACCCTAACCCTAACCCTAACCCTAACCCTAACCCTAACCCTAACCCTAACCCTAACCCTAACCCTAACCCTAACCCTAACCCTAACCCTAACCCTAACCCTAACCCTAACCCTAACCCTAACCCTAACCCTAACCCTAACCCTAACCCTAACCCTAACCCTAACCCTAACCCTAACCCTAACCCTAACCCTAACCCTAACCCTAACCCTAACCCTAACCCTAACCCTAACCCTAACCCTAACCCTAACCCTAACCCTAACCCTAACCCTAACCCTAACCCTAACCCTAACCCTAACCCTAACCCTAACCCTAACCCTAACCCTAACCCTAACCCTAACCCTAACCCTAACCCTAACCCTAACCCTAACCCTAACCCTAACCCTAACCCTAACCCTAACCCTAACCCTAACCCTAACCCTAACCCTAACCCTAACCCTAACCCTAACCCTAACCCTAACCCTAACCCTAACCCTAACCCTAACCCTAACCCTAACCCTAACCCTAACCCTAACCCTAACCCTAACCCTAACCCTAACCCTAACCCTAACCCTAACCCTAACCCTAACCCTAACCCTAACCCTAACCCTAACCCTAACCCTAACCCTAACCCTAACCCTAACCCTAACCCTAACCCTAACCCTAACCCTAACCCTAACCCTAACCCTAACCCTAACCCTAACCCTAACCCTAACCCTAACCCTAACCCTAACCCTAACCCTAACCCTAACCCTAACCCTAACCCTAACCCTAACCCTAACCCTAACCCTAACCCTAACCCTAACCCTAACCCTAACCCTAACCCTAACCCTAACCCTAACCCTAACCCTAACCCTAACCCTAACCCTAACCCTAACCCTAACCCTAACCCTAACCCTAACCCTAACCCTAACCCTAACCCTAACCCTAACCCTAACCCTAACCCTAACCCTAACCCTAACCCTAACCCTAACCCTAACCCTAACCCTAACCCTAACCCTAACCCTAACCCTAACCCTAACCCTAACCCTAACCCTAACCCTAACCCTAACCCTAACCCTAACCCTAACCCTAACCCTAACCCTAACCCTAACCCTAACCCTAACCCTAACCCTAACCCTAACCCTAACCCTAACCCTAACCCTAACCCTAACCCTAACCCTAACCCTAACCCTAACCCTAACCCTAACCCTAACCCTAACCCTAACCCTAACCCTAACCCTAACCCTAACCCTAACCCTAACCCTAACCCTAACCCTAACCCTAACCCTAACCCTAACCCTAACCCTAACCCTAACCCTAACCCTAACCCTAACCCTAACCCTAACCCTAACCCTAACCCTAACCCTAACCCTAACCCTAACCCTAACCCTAACCCTAACCCTAACCCTAACCCTAACCCTAACCCTAACCCTAACCCTAACCCTAACCCTAACCCTAACCCTAACCCTAACCCTAACCCTAACCCTAACCCTAACCCTAACCCTAACCCTAACCCTAACCCTAACCCTAACCCTAACCCTAACCCTAACCCTAACCCTAACCCTAACCCTAACCCTAACCCTAACCCCAACCCCAACCCTAACCCTAACCCCAACCCCAACCCCAACCCTAACCCCAACCCCAACCCCAACCCCAACCCCAACCCCAACCCCAACCCCAACCCCAACCCCAACCCCAACCCCAACCCCAACCCCAACCCCAACCCCAACCCCAACCCCAACCCCAACCCCAACCCTAACCCTAACCCCAACCCTAACCCTAACCCTAACCCTAACCCTAACCCTAACCCTAACCCTAACCCTAACCCTAACCCTAACCCTAACCCTAACCCTAACCCTAACCCTAACCCTAACCCTAACCCTAACCCTAACCCTAACCCTAACGCTAACCCTAACCCTAACCCTAACCCTAACCCTAACCCTAACCCTAACCCTAACCCTAACCCTAACCCTAACCCTAACCCTAACCCTAACCCTAACCCTAACCCTAACCCTAACCCTAACCCTAACCCTAACCCTAACCCTAACGCTAACCCTAACCCTAACCCTAACCCTAACCCTAACCCTAACCCTAACCCTAACCCTAACCCTAACCCTAACCCTAACCCTAACCCTAACCCTAACCCTCACCCTAACCCTAACCCTCACCCTCACCCTCACCCTCACCCTCACCCTCACCCTCACCCTCACCCTCACCCTCACCCTCACCCTCACCCTCACCCTCACCCTCACCCTCACCCTCACCCTCACCCTCACCCTCACCCTCACCCTCACCCTCACCCTCACCCTCACCCTCACCCTCACCCTCACCCTCACCCTCACCCTCACCCTCACCCTCACCCTCACCCTCACCCTCACCCTCACCCTCACCCTCACCGCCATCTGTATTAAGATTGAAATATCTGCACCGCTATCTGAATAAACATGGAAATATCTACACCACTATCTGAATAAACATGGAGATATCCACACCGCTATCTGTGTAAACATGGAAATATCTACACCGCCATCTGTATAAACATATAAATATCTACACCGCGATCTATATAACCATGGAAATATCTGCACCGCCATCTGTATAAACATGGAAATATCTACACCACCATCTCTATAAACATGGAAATATCTACAACGACATCTGTATGAACGTGGAAATATCTACACCGCCATCTCTATAAACGTGGAAATATCTACACCCCTATTTGTACGAACATGGAAATATCTTCACCGCCATCTGTATGAACATGGATATATCTACACCGCCATGTAGATGAAGATGGAAATATCTACACCGCTGTCTGTATGAATATGGAAATATCTACACAGCTATATGCATATACATGGAAATATCTACACAACTTTCTCCATAAACATGCAAATAACCACACCGCTATCTCTATAAACTTGGAAATATCTACACCGCCATCTGTATGAACATGGCAATATCTACACCGCCATTTGTAGGAACAAGGAAATATCTACAACGCCGTCTGTATTAAGATGGAAATAACTGCACCGCTATTTGTATAAACATGGAGATGTCCACACCGCTATCTGTGTAAACATGGAAATATCTACACCGCTATCTCTATAAACATGGAAATATCTACACCGCCATCTCCATAAACATGGAAATATCTGCACTGCCATCTGTATGAACATGGAAATATCTACACGGCTACCTGTATGAACATGGAAGTATCTACACCGCTATCTGTATGAACATGGAAATATCTACACCGCTATCTGTATGAACATGGAAATATCTACACCGCTATCTGTATGAACTTGGAAATATCTACACAGCTAACTGCATATACATGGAAATATCTACACAGCTTTCTCAATAAACAAGGAAATAATTACACCGCTATCTCTATAAACATGGAAATATCTACACCGCCATTTGTATGAACATGGAAATATCTACAATGCCATCTGTATAAACATGGAAATATCTACACCGCCATCTGTATGAACATGGAAATATCTACACCGCTATCTCTATGAACATGGAAATATCTACACCGCTATCTGTATGAACATGGAAATATCTACACAGCTGTCAGTATATCAATGGATATATCTACACTACTATCTCTATAAACATGGTAATAACTATACCGCCATCTCTATAAAAGTGGAAATATCTACACCGCTATCTGTACAAACATGGAAATATCTACACCTATATCTGTAGGAACTTGGAAATATCTACACCGCCATCTCTATGAACATGGAAATATCTTCACCGCCATGTGTATGAACATGGAAATATCTACACCGCCATCTGTATGAACATGGAAATATCTTCACCGCCATCTGTATGAACATGGAAATATCTTCACCGCCATCTGGATGTACATGGAAATATCTACAATGCTATCTATATGTACTTGGAAATATCTACACTGCTATCTGTATAAAAATGGAAATATCTACACAGCCATCACTGTAAGCATGTAAATATCTACACCGCTATCTGTATAAACATGGAAATACCTACACCGCTATCTCTATAAAGTTGGAAATAACTACACCACTATCTGTATAAACATGGAAATATCTAGACCGCCATCTCTATAAACTTGGAAATATCTACACCGCCATCTGTATAAACAAGGAAATATCGATACCGATTTCTGTATAAACATGGAAATATCTACACTGCTACCTCTATAAACTTGGAAATATCTACACCGTTATCTGTATAAACACGGAAATAACTACACCGCTATCTCTATAAACATGGAAATATCTACACAGCTATCTGATAAGCTTGGAAATCTCTACAGTGCTATCTGTAAAACAGGGAAATATCTACACCGCTATCTCTCTAAACATGGAAGTATCTACACTGCTATCTGTATAAACATAGAAATACCTGCACCGCTATCTGTATGAATATGGAAATATCTACAACTCTATCTCTATAAACATGGAAATAACTACACTGCCTTCTGCATAAACATGGAAATACTTACAACGCCATCACTATTAACATGGAAATAACTACACCGCTATCTTTATAAACTTGGAAATAACCACAGCGCGATCTGTATGAACATGGAAATATCTACACCGCTATCTGTATAAACATGGAAATATCTGCACAGCTATCTGTATAAACATGGAAATATCTACACCACTATCTGTATAAACATGGAAATATCTACACCACTATCTGTATAAACATGGAAATATCCACACTGTTATCTGTATATACATGGAAATATATTCACCACTATCGGTATAAACATGGAAATAACTACACCGCTATCTCTATAAACATGTTTATATTTACAACGATATCTGTGTAACATGGAAATGCCTGTACCGCTATCTGTGTAAAAATGGAAATATCTACACCGCCATCTCTATAAACATGGAAATATCTACACGGCCAACTGTATGAACATGGAAATATCTACACCGCCATCTCTATAAAGGTGGAAATATCTACACCGCCATCTGTATGAACATGGAAATATCCACGCTGCTAACTGTATGAACATGGAAATACCTACACTGCTATCTATATGAACATGGAAATATCCACACCGATATCTCTATGAACATAGAAATATCTACACCGCTATCTGTATGAACATGGAAATATCTACACCTCCATCTCAATAAACATGGAAATATCTACAATGCCAACTGTATGAACATGGATATATCTACACCGCCATCTCTATAAACGTGGAAATATCTACACCGCTATCTGTATGAACATGGAAATATCTACACTGCTATCTGTATATAATTGGGAATATCTACACCGCTATTTCTATAAACATGGAAATATCTACACCGCTATCTGTGTAAACCAGAAAATATCTAGACCGCCGTTTCTATAAACATGTAAATATCTATACCGTTATCTGTATAAACAAGGAAATATCTACACAGCTATGCGCATTAACATGGAAATATCTACACCGCTGTCTCTGTAAATATAGAAATATCTAAACCGCCCTATGTATAAACATGGAAATATCTACACCGCTATCTGTATATACATTTAAATATGTACACCGCTATCTCTAAGAACATGGAAATAACTACACCGCTATCTCTTTAAATATGGAAATACCTACACCGTCATCCGTATGAACATGGAAATATCTACACCGCTATCTGTATAAAAATGGAGATATCCACACCGCTATCTGTGTAAACATGGAAATATCTACACCGCCATCTGTATAAACATGGAAATATCTACACCGCCATCTCTATAAACATGGAAATATCTACAACGCCATCTGTATGAACATGGAAATATCTACACCGCCATCGGTATGAACATGGAAATATCTACATCGCTATCTGAATATACATGGAAATATCTACACTGCTATCTGTATGAACATGCAAATACCTACACCGATATCTGTATGAACATGGAAATATCTACACCACTATCTGTATGAACATGGAAATATCTACACAGCTATCTGTATATCAATGGAAATATCTACACTGCTATCTCTATAAACATGGTAATAAGTACACCGCTATCTGTATGAACATGGAAATATCTACACCGCCATCTCAACGAACATGGAAATATCTACACTGCCATTTGTATGAACATGTAAATATCTACACCGCCATCTGTATGAACATGGAAATAACTTCACCGCCATCTGTATGAACATGGATATATCTACACCACCATGTGGATGAACATGGAAATATCTACACAGCTTTCTCTATAAACATGGAAATAACTACACCGCTATCTCTATAAACTTTGAAATATCTACACCGCCATCTGTATTAAGATGGAAATATCTGCACCGCTATCTGTATAAACATGGAAATAACACCGCTATCTGTATAAACATGGAGATATCCACACCGCTATCTGTGTAAACATGGAAATATCTACACCGCCATCTGTATAAACATGGAAATATCTACACTGTCATCTATATAAACATGGAAATATCTGCACCGCCATCTGTATAAACATGGAAATATCTACACCGCCATCTGTATAAACATGGAAATATCTACAACGCCATCTGTATGAACATGGAAATATCTACACCGCCATCTCTATAAACGTGGAAATATCTACAGCGCTATCTGTATGAACATGGAAATATCTACACTGCCATCTCAACGAACATGGAAATATCTACACTGCCATTTGTATGAACATGTAAATATCTACACCGCCATCGGTATGAACATGGAAATATCAACATCGCTATCTGAATATACATGGAAATACCTACACTGCTATCTGTATGAACATGCAAATACCTACACCGATATCTGTATGAACATGGAAATATCTACACCACTATCTGTATGAACATGGAAATATCTACACTGCCATCTCTATAAACGTGGAAATATCTACAGCGCTATATGTATGAACATGGAAATAGCTACACTGCTATTTGTATAACATTGGGAATATCTACACCGATATCTCTATGAACATGGAAATATCTACACCGCTATCTGTATAAACCAGAAAATATCTAGACCGCCATTTCTATAAACGTCTAAATATCTACACCGCTATCTGTATAAACATGGAAATATCTACACAGCTATGCGTATCAACATGGAAATACCGACAACGCTGTCTCTGTAAACATGGAAATATCTAGACCGCCCTCTGCATAAACATGGAAATATCTACGCCGCCATCTCTATGAACATGGAAATACCTACACCGCCATCTGTAGGAACATGTATATATCTTCACCGCCTTCTGAATGAACATGGAAATATCTACACCGCTATCTGTTTGAACATGGAAATATCAACACCGCTAACTGTATGAACATGGAAATATCTGCAACGCTATCCGTATGAACATGGAAATATCTACACCACCATCTGTATGAACATGGAAATATCTACACCGCTATGCCTATTAACATGGAAATAACTACACCGCTATCTGTATAAACATGGAAATATCTACACCGCCATCTGTATGAACATGGAAATATCTACACTGCCATCTGTATAAACATGGAAATATCTACACCGCTATGCCTATTAACATGGAAATAACTACACCGCTATCTCTATAAACATGGAAATATCTACACCGCCATCTGTATGAACATGGAAATATCTACACTGCCATCTGTATAAACATGGAAATATCTACACCGCCATCTCTATAAACATGGAAATATCTACACCGTCATCTGTATGAACATGGAAATATCTACACAGCTATCTGTATGAGCATGGAAATATCTACACCACCATCTGTATGAACATGGAAATATCTACACCGCCATCTGTATAAATATGGCGCTATCTACACCGCCATCTGTATAAAGATTTAAATATCTACACAGCTATCTGTATAAACATGGAAATATCCACATTGCTATCTCTATAGACATGGAAATATCTACACCACTATGCCTATTAAGATGGAAATAACTACACCGATATCTCTATAAACATGGAAATATCTACACCGATATCTGTATCAGGATGGAAATATCTACACCACCATCTGTATGAACATGGAAATATCTACACTGCCATCTGTATAAACATGGAAATATCTACACCGCTATCTGTATCAGGATGGAAATATCTACACCACCATCTGTATGAACATGGAAATATCTACACCGCTATCTATATAAACTTGGAAATGTCTACACCTCTATCTCTATAAACATGGAAATATCTACACCGATATCTGTATCAACAAGGAAATATCTACACCTCTATCTCTATAAACATGGAAATATCTACACTGCCATCTGTATAAGGATGGAAATATCTACACCGCCATCTCTGTAAACAGGGAAATATCTACACAGCTATCTGTATAAACATGGAAATATCTACACCGCTATCTTTATAAACCTGGAAATATCTACACCGCTATCTCTATAAACATGGAAATATCTGCACTGCCATCTGTATAAACATGGAAATATCTACAGCACCATCTGTCTGAACATGGAAATATCTATACCGCTATCTATTGAAACGTGGAAATGTCTACACCGTGGTCTGAATAAACAAGGAAATATCTACACCTCTATCTCCATAAACATGGAAATATCTACACCGCTATGCCTATTAACATGTAAATAACTACACCGCTATCTCTATAAACATGGAAATATTTACACCGCCATCTCTATAAAAATGGAAATAGCTACACCGCCATCTGTATAAACATGGAAATATCTACACTGCCATCTGTATAAACATGGAAATATCTACACCGTCATCTGTATAAACATGGAAATATCTACACCGCCATCTGTATAAAGATGGAAATGACTACACAGCCATCTGTATAAACATGGAAATATCTACACCGCCATCTGTATGAACATGGAAATATCTACACTGCCATCTGTATAAAGATGGAAACGTCTTCACCGCCGTCTGCATAAACATGGAAATATCTACACCGCCATCTGTATAAAGATGGAAATGTCTACACAGCCATCGGTATAAACATGGAAATATCTACACCGCCGTCTGTATGAACATGGAAATATCTACACTGCGATCTGTATAAAGATGGAAACGTCTTCACAGCCGTCTGCATAAACATGGAAATATCTACACTGCTATCTGTATAAACAAGGAAATATCTACACCACTGTCTGAATAAACATGGAAATATCTACACCGCTATCTGTATAAACAAGGAAATATCTACACCTCTGTCTCTATAAACATGGAAACATCTACACCGCTATGCCTATTAACATGGAAATAACTACACCGGTATCTCTATAAACATGGAAATATCTACACCGCCATCTGTATGAACATGGAAATATCTACACCGCCATCTGCATAAACATGGAAATATCTACACAGCCATCTGTATAAACATGGAAGTATCTACACCACTATCTGTATAAACATGGAAATATCTACACCGCCATCTCTATAAACATGGAAATACCTACACCACCAGCTGTATAAACTCGGAAATATCTACACCGCCATCTCTATAAAGATGGAAATAACTACACCGCCATCTGTATGTACAGGGAAATATCTACACCGCCATCTGTATAAGGATGGAAATATCTACACCGATATCTGTATGAACACGGAAATATCTACACCGCCATCTGTATAAAGATGGAAAATCTACACAGCTCTCTGTATGAACATGGAAATACCTACACCGCTATGTGTATAAACATGGAAATATCTACACAGCCATCTGTATAAACATGGAAATATCTACACCGCCATCTCTATAAACACCGAAATATCTACACCGCCATCTGTATGAACATGGAAATATCTACACCGCCATCTGTGCAAAGCTGGACATATCTACACAGCTATCTGTATAAACATGGAAATATCTACACTGCTATCTGTATAAACATGGAAATATCTACACCACAGTCTCTATAAACGTGGAAATATCTACACCGCCATCTGTATAAACATGGAAATACCTACACCGCCATCTCTAAAAACATGGAAATAATTACACCGCCATCTGTATGAACATGGAAATATCTACACCGCCATCTGTATAAACATGGAAATATCTGCACTGCCATCTGTATAAACATGGCACTATCTACACCGCCATCTGTACAAAGATTTAAATATCTACACAGCTATCTGTATAAACATGGAAATATCTACACCGCTATCTCTATAGACATGGAAATATCTACACCGCTATGCCTATTAACATGGAAATAACTACACCGCTATCTCTGTAAACATGGAAATATCTACACCGCCATCTGTATGAACATGGAAATATCTACACTGCCATCTGTATAAACATGGAAATATCTACACAGCCATGTGTATAAACATGGAAATATCTACACCGTCATCTGTAAAGACATGGAAATATCTACACCGCCATCTCTGTAAACACGGAAATATCTACACCGCAATCTGTATGAACATGGAAATATGTACACTGCCATGTGTATGAAGATGGAAACGTCTTCACCGCCGTCTGTATGAACATGGATATATCTACACCGCCATCTGTAGGAACATGGAAATATCTACACCGACATTTGTATGAACATGGAAATATCTACACTGCCATCTCTTTAAACATGGAAATATCTACACCGCCATCTGTAGGAACATGGAAACATCTACACCGCCATCTGTATAAACATGGAAATATCTACACCGCCATCTCTATAAACATGGAAATATCTGCCCTGCCATCAGTATAAAGGTGGAAATATCTACACCTCCGTCTCTATAAACATGGAAATATCTACAACGCCATCTGTATGAACTTGGAAATATCTACACCGCCATCTCTAGAAACGTGGAAATATCTGCACCGCTATCTGTATGAACATGGAAATATCTACACTACTATCTGTATAAAATTGGGAATATCTACACCGCTATCTCTATAAACATGGAAATATCTACACCGCTATCTGTATAAACCAGAAAATATCTAGACCGCCATTTCTAATAAACATGTAAATATGTACACCGCTATCAGTATAAACATGGAAATATCTACACAGCTATGCGTATCAACATGGAAATACCTACACCGCTGTCTCTGTAAACATGGAAATATCGAAACTGCCCTCTGTATAAACATGGAAATATCTACACCGCCATCTCTATGAACATGGAAATATCTACAACGCCATCTGTATGAACATGGAAATATCTACACCGCCATCTCTATAAACATGGAAATATCTACACCGCTATCTGTATGAACATGGAAATATCTACACTATCTGTAAAAAATTGGGAATATCTACACCGCTATCTCTATAAACATGGAAATATCTACACCGCTATCTGTATAAACCAGAAAATATCTAGACCGCCATTTCTATAAACATGTAAATATCTACACCGCTATCTGTATAAACATGGAAATATCTACACAGCTATGCGTATTAACATGGAAATATCTACACCGCTGTCTCTGTAAACATGGAAATAACTAAACAGCCCTCTGTAAAAACATGGAAATATCTACGCCGCCATCTCTATGAACATGAAAATATCTACACCGCCATCTGTATGAACATGTATATATCTTCACCGCCATCTGAATGAACATGGAAATATCTACACCGCTATCTATTTGAACATGGAAATATCAACACCGCTAACTGTATGAACATGGAAATATCTGCACCGCTATCTGTATGAACATGGAAATATCTACAGCGCTATCTGTATGAACATGGAAATATCTAAACAGCTATCTGTATATCAATGGAAATATCTACACTGCTATCTCTATAAACATGGAAATATCTACACCGTCATCCGTATGAACATGGAAATATATACACCGCTATCTGTATATACATGGAAATATCTACACTGCTATCTCTATGAGCATGGAAATAACTACACCGCAATCTCTATAAATATGGAAATATCTACACCGCCATCTCTGTGAATACGGAAATAACTACACCGCCATTTGTATGAACATGGAAATATCTACACCACCATCTGTATGAACGTGGAATTATCTTCAGCGCCATCTGTAGTCAGATGGAAATATCTACACCGCCATCTGTATTAAGATGGAAAGATCTGCACCGCTATCTGTATAAACATGGAGATATCCACACCGCTATCTGTGTAAACATGGAAATATCTACAATGCCATCTGTATGAACATGGAAATATCTACACCGCCATCTCTATAAACGTGGAAATATCTACACCGCTATCTGTATAAACATGGAGATATCCACACCGCTATCTGTGTAAACATGGAAATATCTACACCGCCATCTGTATAAACATGGAAATATCTACACCGCCATCTCTATAAACATGGAAATATCTACAACGCCATCTGTATGAACATGGAAATATCTACACCGCCATCGGTATGAACATGGAAATATCTACATCGCTATCTGAATATACATGGAAATATCTACACTGCTATCTGTATGAACATGCAAATACCTACACCGATATCTGTATGAACATGGAAATATCTACACCACTATCTGTATGAACATGGAAATATCTACACAGCTATCTGTATATCAATGGAAATATCTACACTGCTATCTCTATAAACATGGTAATAAGTACACCGCTATCTGTATGAACATGGAAATATCTACACCGTCATCTCAACGAACATGGAAATATCTACACTGCCATTTGTATGAACATGTAAATATCTACACCGCCATCTGTATGAACATGGAAATAACTTCACCGCCATCTGTATGAACATGGATATATCTACACCACCATGTGGATGAACATGGAAATATCTACACAGCTTTCTCTATAAACATGGAAATAACTACACCGCTATCTCTATAAACTTTGAAATATCTACACCGCCATCTGTATTAAGATGGAAATATCTGCACCGCTATCTGTATAAACATGGAAATAACACCGCTATCTGTATAAACATGGAGATATCCACACCGCTATCTGTGTAAACAAGGAAATATCTACACCGCCATCTGTATAAACATGGAAATATCTACACTGCCGTCTATATAAACATGGAAATATCTGCACCGCCATCTGTATAAACATGGAAATATCTACACCGCCATCTGTATAAACATGGAAATATCTACACCTCCATCTCTATAAACATGGAAATATCTACAACGCCATCTGTATGAACATGGAAATATCTACACCGCCATCTCTATAAACGTGGAAATATCTACAGCGCTATCTGTATGAACATGGAAATATCTACACTGCCATCTCAACGAACATGGAAATATCTACACTGCCATTTGTATGAACATGTAAATATCTACACCGCCATCGGTATGAACATGGAAATATCAACATCGCTATCTGAATATACATGGAAATACCTACACTGCTATCTGTATGAACATGCAAATACCTACACCGATATCTGTATGAACATGGAAATATCTACACCACTATCTGTATGAACATGGAAATATCTACACCGCCATCTCTATAAACGTGGAAATATCTACAGCGCTATATGTATGAACATGGAAATAGCTACACTGCTATTTGTATAACATTGGGAATATCTACACCGATATCTCTATGAACATGGAAATATCTACACCGCTATCTGTATAAACCAGAAAATATCTAGACCGCCATTTCTATAAACGTCTAAATATCTACACCGCTATCTGTATAAACATGGAAATATCTACACAGCTATGCGTATCAACATGGAAATACCGACAACGCTGTCTCTGTAAACATGGAAATATCTAGACCGCCCTCTGCATAAACATGGAAATATCTACGCCGCCATCTCTATGAACATGGAAATACCTACACCGCCATCTGTATGAACATGTATATATCTTCACCGCCTTCTGAATGAACATGGAAATATCTACACCGCTATCTGTTTGAACATGGAAATATCAACACCGCTAACTGTATGAACATGGAAATATCTGCAACGCTATCCGTATGAACATGGAAATATCTACACCACCATCTGTATGAACATGGAAATATCTACACCGCTATGCCTATTAACATGGAAATAACTACACCGCTATCTGTATAAACATGGAAATATCTACACCGCCATCTGTATGAACATGGAAATATCTACACTGCCATCTGTATAAACATGGAAATATCTACACCGCTATGCCTATTAACATGGAAATAACTACACCGCTATCTCTATAAACATGGAAATATCTACACCGCCATCTGTATGAACATGGAAATATCTACACTGCCATCTGTATAAACATGGAAATATCTACACCGCCATCTCTATAAACATGGAAATATCTACACCGTCATCTGTATGAACATGGAAATATCTACACAGCTATCTGTATGAGCATGGAAATATCTACACCACCATCTGTATGAACATGGAAATATCTACACCGCCATCTGTATAAATATGGCGCTATCTACACCGCCATCTGTATAAAGATTTAAATATCTACACAGCTATCTGTATAAACATGGAAATATCCACATTGCTATCTCTATAGACATGGAAATATCTACACCACTATGCCTATTAAGATGGAAATAACTACACCGATATCTCTATAAACATGGAAATATCTACACCGATATCTGTATCAGGATGGAAATATCTACACCACCATCTGTATGAACATGGAAATATCTACACTGCCATCTGTATAAACATGGAAATATCTACACCGCTATCTGTATCAGGATGGAAATATCTACACCACCATCTGTATGAACATGGAAATATCTACACCGCTATCTGTATAAACATGGAGATATCCACACCGCTATCTGTGTAAACATGGAAATATCTACACCGCCATCTGTATAAACATGGAAATATCTACACCGCCATCTCTATAAACATGGAAATATCTACAACGCCATCTGTATGAACATGGAAATATCTACACCGCCATCGGTATGAACATGGAAATATCTACATCGCTATCTGAATATACATGGAAATATCTACACTGCTATCTGTATGAACATGCAAATACCTACACCGATATCTGTATGAACATGGAAATATCTACACCACTATCTGTATGAACATGGAAATATCTACACAGCTATCTGTATATCAATGGAAATATCTACACTGCTATCTCTATAAACATGGTAATAAGTACACCGCTATCTGTATGAACATGGAAATATCTACACCGCCATCTCAACGAACATGGAAATATCTACACTGCCATTTGTATGAACATGTAAATATCTACACCGCCATCTGTATGAACATGGAAATAACTTCACCGCCATCTGTATGAACATGGATATATCTACACCACCATGTGGATGAACATGGAAATATCTACACAGCTTTCTCTATAAACATGGAAATAACTACACCGCTATCTCTATAAACTTTGAAATATCTACACCGCCATCTGTATTAAGATGGAAATATCTGCACCGCTATCTGTATAAACATGGAAATAACACCGCTATCTGTATAAACATGGAGATATCCACACCGCTATCTGTGTAAACAAGGAAATATCTACACCGCCATCTGTATAAACATGGAAATATCTACACTGCCGTCTATATAAACATGGAAATATCTGCACCGCCATCTGTATAAACATGGAAATATCTACACCGCCATCTGTATAAACATGGAAATATCTACACCTCCATCTCTATAAACATGGAAATATCTACAACGCCATCTGTATGAACATGGAAATATCTACACCGCCATCTCTATAAACGTGGAAATATCTACAGCGCTATCTGTATGAACATGGAAATATCTACACTGCCATTTGTATGAACATGTAAATATCTACACCGCCATCGGTATGAACATGGAAATATCAACATCGCTATCTGAATATACATGGAAATACCTACACTGCTATCTGTATGAACATGCAAATACCTACACCGATATCTGTATGAACATGGAAATATCTACACCACTATCTGTATGAACATGGAAATATCTACACCGCCATCTCTATAAACGTGGAAATATCTACAGCGCTATATGTATGAACATGGAAATAGCTACACTGCTATTTGTATAACATTGGGAATATCTACACCGATATCTCTATGAACATGGAAATATCTACACCGCTATCTGTATAAACCAGAAAATATCTAGACCGCCATTTCTATAAACGTCTAAATATCTACACCGCTATCTGTATAAACATGGAAATATCTACACAGCTATGCGTATCAACATGGAAATACCGACAACGCTGTCTCTGTAAACATGGAAATATCTAGACCGCCCTCTGCATAAACATGGAAATATCTACGCCGCCATCTCTATGAACATGGAAATACCTACACCGCCATCTGTATGAACATGTATATATCTTCACCGCCTTCTGAATGAACATGGAAATATCTACACCGCTATCTGTTTGAACATGGAAATATCAACACCGCTAACTGTATGAACATGGAAATATCTGCAACGCTATCCGTATGAACATGGAAATATCTACACCACCATCTGTATGAACATGGAAATATCTACACCGCTATGCCTATTAACATGGAAATAACTACACCGCTATCTGTATAAACATGGAAATATCTACACCGCCATCTGTATGAACATGGAAATATCTACACTGCGATCTGTATAAACATGGAAATATCTACACCGCTATGCCTATTAACATGGAAATAACTACACCGCTATCTCTATAAACATGGAAATATCTACACCGCCATCTGTATGAACATGGAAATATCTACACTGCCATCTGTATAAACATGGAAATATCTACACCGCCATCTCTATAAACATGGAAATATCTACACCGTCATCTGTATGAACATGGAAATATCTACACAGCTATCTGTATGAGCATGGAAATATCTACACCACCATCTGTATGAACATGGAAATATCTACACCGCCATCTGTATAAATATGGCGCTATCTACACCGCCATCTGTATAAAGATTTAAATATCTACACAGCTATCTGTATAAACATGGAAATATCCACATTGCTATCTCTATAGACATGGAAATATCTACACCACTATGCCTATTAAGATGGAAATAACTACACCGATATCTCTATAAACATGGAAATATCTACACCGATATCTGTATCAGGATGGAAATATCTACACCACCATCTGTATGAACATGGAAATATCTACACTGCCATCTGTATAAACATGGAAATATCTACACCGCTATCTGTATCAGGATGGAAATATCTACACCACCATCTGTATGAACATGGAAATATCTACACCGCTATCTATATAAACTTGGAAATGTCTACACCTCTATCTCTATAAACATGGAAATATCTACACCGATATCTGTATCAACAAGGAAATATCTACACCTCTATCTCTGTAAACATGGAAATATCTACACTGCCATCTGTATAAGGATGGAAATATCTACACCGCCATCTCTGTAAACAGGGAAATATCTACACAGCTATCTGTATAAACATGGAAATATCTACACCGCTATCTTTATAAACCTGGAAATATCTACACCGCTATCTCTATAAACATGGAAATATCTGCACTGCCATCTGTATAAACATGGAAATATCTACAGCACCATCTGTCTGAACATGGAAATATCTATACCGCTATCTATTGAAACGTGGAAATGTCTACACCGCGGTCTGAATAAACAAGGAAATATCTACACCTCTATCTCCATAAACATGGAAATATCTACACCGCTATGCCTATTAACATGTAAATAACTACACCGCTATCTCTATAAACATGGAAATATTTACACCGCCATCTCTATAAAAATGGAAATAGCTACACCGCCATCTGTATAAACATGGAAATATCTACACTGCCATCTGTATAAACATGGAAATATCTACACCGTCATCTGTATAAACATGGAAATATCTACACCGCCATCTGTATAAAGATGGAAATGACTACACAGCCATCTGTATAAACATGGAAATATCTACACCGCCATCTGTATGAACATGGAAATATCTACACTGCCATCTGTATAAAGATGGAAACGTCTTCACCGCCGTCTGCATAAACATGGAAATATCTACACCGCCATCTGTATAAAGATGGAAATGTCTACACAGCCATCGGTATAAACATGGAAATATCTACACCGCCGTCTGTATGAACATGGAAATATCTACACTGCGATCTGTATAAAGATGGAAACGTCTTCACAGCCGTCTGCATAAACATGGAAATATCTACACTGCTATCTGTATAAACAAGGAAATATCTACACCACTGTCTGAATAAACATGGAAATATCTACACCGCTATCTGTATAAACAAGGAAATATCTACACCTCTGTCTCTATAAACATGGAAACATCTACACCGCTATGCCTATTAACATGGAAATAACTACACCGGTATCTCTATAAACATGGAAATATCTACACCGCCATCTGTATGAACATGGAAATATCTACACCGCCATCTGCATAAACATGGAAATATCTACACAGCCATCTGTATAAACATGGAAGTATCTACACCACTATCTGTATAAACATGGAAATATCTACACCGCCATCTCTATAAACATGGAAATACCTACACCACCAGCTGTATAAACTCGGAAATATCTACACCGCCATCTCTATAAAGATGGAAATAACTACACCGCCATCTGTATGTACAGGGAAATATCTACACCGCCATCTGTATAAGGATGGAAATATCTACACCGATATCTGTATGAACACGGAAATATCTACACCGCCATCTGTATAAAGATGGAAAATCTACACAGCTCTCTGTATGAACATGGAAATACCTACACCGCTATGTGTATAAACATGGAAATATCTACACAGCCATCTGTATAAACATGGAAATATCTACACCGCCATCTCTATAAACACCGAAATATCTACACCGCCATCTGTATGAACATGGAAATATCTACACCGCCATCTGTGCAAAGCTGGACATATCTACACAGCTATCTGTATAAACATGGAAATATCTACACTGCTATCTGTATAAACATGGAAATATCTACACCACAGTCTCTATAAACGTGGAAATATCTACACCGCCATCTGTATAAACATGGAAATACCTACACCGCCATCTCTAAAAACATGGAAATAATTACACCGCCATCTGTATGAACATGGAAATATCTACACCGCCATCTGTATAAACATGGAAATATCTGCACTGCCATCTGTATAAACATGGCACTATCTACACCGCCATCTGTACAAAGATTTAAATATCTACACAGCTATCTGTATAAACATGGAAATATCTACACCGCTATCTCTATAGACATGGAAATATCTACACCGCTATGCCTATTAACATGGAAATAACTACACCGCTATCTCTGTAAACATGGAAATATCTACACCGCCATCTGTATGAACATGGAAATATCTACACTGCCATCTGTATAAACATGGAAATATCTACACAGCCATGTGTATAAACATGGAAATATCTACACCGTCATCTGTAAAGACATGGAAATATCTACACCGCCATCTCTGTAAACACGGAAATATCTACACCGCAATCTGTATGAACATGGAAATATGTACACTGCCATGTGTATGAAGATGGAAACGTCTTCACCGCCGTCTGTATGAACATGGATATATCTACACCGCCATCTGTAGGAACATGGAAATATCTACACCGACATTTGTATGAACATGGAAATATCTACACTGCCATCTCTTTAAACATGGAAATATCTACACCGCCATCTGTAGGAACATGGAAACATCTACACCGCCATCTGTATAAACATGGAAATATCTACACCGCCATCTCTATAAACATGGAAATATCTGCCCTGCCATCAGTATATAGGTGGAAATATCTACACCTCCATCTCTATAAACATGGAAATATCTACAACGCCATCTGTATGAACTTGGAAATATCTACACCGCCATCTCTAGAAACGTGGAAATATCTGCACCGCTATCTGTATGAACATGGAAATATCTACACTACTATCTGTATAAAATTGGGAATATCTACACCGCTATCTCTATAAACATGGAAATATCTACACCGCTATCTGTATAAACCAGAAAATATCTAGACCGCCATTTCTAATAAACATGTAAATATGTACACCGCTATCAGTATAAACATGGAAATATCTACACAGCTATGCGTATCAACATGGAAATACCTACACCGCTGTCTCTGTAAACATGGAAATATCGAAACTGCCCTCTGTATAAACATGGAAATATCTACACCGCCATCTCTATGAACATGGAAATATCTACAACGCCATCTGTATGAACATGGAAATATCTACACCGCCATCTCTATAAACATGGAAATATCTACACCGCTATCTGTATGAACATGGAAATATCTACACTATCTGTAAAAAATTGGGAATATCTACACCGCTATCTCTATAAACATGGAAATATCTACACCGCTATCTGTATAAACCAGAAAATATCTAGACCGCCATTTCTATAAACATGTAAATATCTACACCGCTATCTGTATAAACATGGAAATATCTACACAGCTATGCGTATTAACATGGAAATATCTACACCGCTGTCTCTGTAAACATGGAAATAACTAAACAGCCCTCTGTAAAAACATGGAAATATCTACGCCGCCATCTCTATGAACATGAAAATATCTACACCGCCATCTGTATGAACATGTATATATCTTCACCGCCATCTGAATGAACATGGAAATATCTACACCGCTATCTATTTGAACATGGAAATATCAACACCGCTAACTGTATGAACATGGAAATATCTGCACCGCTATCTGTATGAACATGGAAATATCTACAGCGCTATCTGTATGAACATGGAAATATCTAAACAGCTATCTGTATATCAATGGAAATATCTACACTGCTATCTCTATAAACATGGAAATATCTACACCGTCATCCGTATGAACATGGAAATATATACACCGCTATCTGTATATACATGGAAATATCTACACTGCTATCTCTATGAGCATGGAAATAACTACACCGCAATCTCTATAAATATGGAAATATCTACACCGCCATCTCTGTGAATACGGAAATAACTACACCGCCATTTGTATGAACATGGAAATATCTACACCACCATCTGTATGAACGTGGAATTATCTTCAGCGCCATCTGTAGTCAGATGGAAATATCTACACCGCCATCTGTATTAAGATGGAAAGATCTGCACCGCTATCTGTATAAACATGGAGATATCCACACCGCTATCTGTGTAAACATGGAAATATCTACAATGCCATCTGTATGAACATGGAAATATCTACACCGCCATCTCTATAAACGTGGAAATATCTACACCGCTATCTGTATAAACATGGAGATATCCACACCGCTATCTGTGTAAACATGGAAATATCTACACCGCCATCTGTATAAACATGGAAATATCTACACCGCCATCTCTATAAACATGGAAATATCTACAACGCCATCTGTATGAACATGGAAATATCTACACCGCCATCGGTATGAACATGGAAATATCTACATCGCTATCTGAATATACATGGAAATATCTACACTGCTATCTGTATGAACATGCAAATACCTACACCGATATCTGTATGAACATGGAAATATCTACACCACTATCTGTATGAACATGGAAATATCTACACAGCTATCTGTATATCAATGGAAATATCTACACTGCTATCTCTATAAACATGGTAATAAGTAAACCGCTATCTGTATGAACATGGAAATATCTACACCGCCATCTCAACGAACATGGAAATATCTACACTGCCATTTGTATGAACATGTAAATATCTACACCGCCATCTGTATGAACATGGAAATAACTTCACCGCCATCTGTATGAACATGGATATATCTACACCACCATGTGGATGAACATGGAAATATCTACACAGCTTTCTCTATAAACATGGAAATAACTACACCGCTATCTCTATAAACTTTGAAATATCTACACCGCCATCTGTATTAAGATGGAAATATCTGCACCGCTATCTGTATAAACATGGAAATAACACCGCTATCTGTATAAACATGGAGATATCCACACCGCTATCTGTGTAAACAAGGAAATATCTACACCGCCATCTGTATAAACATGGAAATATCTACACTGCCGTCTATATAAACATGGAAATATCTGCACCGCCATCTGTATAAACATGGAAATATCTACACCGCCATCTGTATAAACATGGAAATATCTACACCTCCATCTCTATAAACATGGAAATATCTACAACGCCATCTGTATGAACATGGAAATATCTACACCGCCATCTCTATAAACGTGGAAATATCTACAGCGCTATCTGTATGAACATGGAAATATCTACACCGCCATCTCAACGAACATGGAAATATCTACACTGCCATTTGTATGAACATGTAAATATCTACACCACCATCGGTATGAACATGGAAATATCAACATCGCTATCTGAATATACATGGAAATACCTACACTGCTATCTGTATGAACATGCAAATACCTACACCGATATCTGTATGAACATGGAAATATCTACACCACTATCTGTATGAACATGGAAATATCTACACCGCCATCTCTATAAACGTGGAAATATCTACAGCGCTATATGTATGAACATGGAAATAGCTACACTGCTATTTGTATAACATTGGGAATATCTACACCGATATCTCTATGAACATGGAAATATCTACACCGCTATCTGTATAAACCAGAAAATATCTAGACCGCCATTTCTATAAACGTCTAAATATCTACACCGCTATCTGTATAAACATGGAAATATCTACACAGCTATGCGTATCAACATGGAAATACCGACAACGCTGTCTCTGTAAACATGGAAATATCTAGACCGCCCTCTGCATAAACATGGAAATATCTACACCGCCATCTCTATGAACATGGAAATACCTACACCGCCATCTGTATGAACATGTATATATCTTCACCGCCTTCTGAATGAACATGGAAATATCTACACCGCTATCTGTTTGAACATGGAAATATCAACACCGCTAACTGTATGAACATGGAAATATCTGCAACGCTATCCGTATGAACATGGAAATATCTACACCACCATCTGTATGAACATGGAAATATCTACACCGCTATGCCTATTAACATGGAAATAACTACACCGCTATCTGTATAAACATGGAAATATCTACACCGCCATCTGTATGAACATGGAAATATCTACACTGCCATCTGTATAAACATGGAAATATCTACACCGCTATGCCTATTAACATGGAAATAACTACACCGCTATCTCTATAAACATGGAAATATCTACACCGCCATCTGTATGAACATGGAAATATCTACACTGCCATCTGTATAAACATGGAAATATCTACACCGCCATCTCTATAAACATGGAAATATCTACACCGTCATCTGTATGAACATGGAAATATCTACACAGCTATCTGTATGAGCATGGAAATATCTACACCACCATCTGTATGAACATGGAAATATCTACACCGCCATCTGTATAAATATGGCGCTATCTACACCGCCATCTGTATAAAGATTTAAATATCTACACAGCTATCTGTATAAACATGGAAATATCCACATTGCTATCTCTATAGACATGGAAATATCTACACCACTATGCCTATTAAGATGGAAATAACTACACCGATATCTCTATAAACATGGAAATATCTACACCGATATCTGTATCAGGATGGAAATATCTACACCACCATCTGTATGAACATGGAAATATCTACACTGCCATCTGTATAAACATGGAAATATCTACACCGCTATCTGTATCAGGATGGAAATATCTACACCACCATCTGTATGAACATGGAAATATCTACACCGCTATCTATATAAACTTGGAAATGTCTACACCTCTATCTCTATAAACATGGAAATATCTACACCGATATCTGTATCAACAAGGAAATATCTACACCTCTATCTCTATAAACATGGAAATATCTACACTGCCATCTGTATAAGGATGGAAATATCTACACCGCCATCTCTGTAAACAGGGAAATATCTACACAGCTATCTGTATAAACATGGAAATATCTACACCGCTATCTTTATAAACCTGGAAATATCTACACCGCTATCTCTATAAACATGGAAATATCTGCACTGCCATCTGTATAAACATGGAAATATCTACAGCACCATCTGTCTGAACATGGAAATATCTATACCGCTATCTATTGAAACGTGGAAATGTCTACACCGCGGTCTGAATAAACAAGGAAATATCTACACCTCTATCTCCATAAACATGGAAATATCTACACCGCTATGCCTATTAACATGTAAATAACTACACCGCTATCTCTATAAACATGGAAATATTTACACCGCCATCTCTATAAAAATGGAAATAGCTACACCGCCATCTGTATAAACATGGAAATATCTACACTGCCATCTGTATAAACATGGAAATATCTACACCGTCATCTGTATAAACATGGAAATATCTACACCGCCATCTGTATAAAGATGGAAATGACTACACAGCCATCTGTATAAACATGGAAATATCTACACCGCCATCTGTATGAACATGGAAATATCTACACTGCCATCTGTATAAAGATGGAAACGTCTTCACCGCCGTCTGCATAAACATGGAAATATCTACACCGCCATCTGTATAAAGATGGAAATGTCTACACAGCCATCGGTATAAACATGGAAATATCTACACCGCCGTCTGTATGAACATGGAAATATCTACACTGCGATCTGTATAAAGATGGAAACGTCTTCACAGCCGTCTGCATAAACATGGAAATATCTACACTGCTATCTGTATAAACAAGGAAATATCTACACCACTGTCTGAATAAACATGGAAATATCTACACCGCTATCTGTATAAACAAGGAAATATCTACACCTCTGTCTCTATAAACATGGAAACATCTACACCGCTATGCCTATTAACATGGAAATAACTACACCGGTATCTCTATAAACATGGAAATATCTACACCGCCATCTGTATGAACATGGAAATATCTACACCGCCATCTGCATAAACATGGAAATATCTACACAGCCATCTGTATAAACATGGAAGTATCTACACCACTATCTGTATAAACATGGAAATATCTACACCGCCATCTCTATAAACATGGAAATACCTACACCACCAGCTGTATAAACTCGGAAATATCTACACCGCCATCTCTATAAAGATGGAAATAACTACACCGCCATCTGTATGTACAGGGAAATATCTACACCGCCATCTGTATAAGGATGGAAATATCTACACCGATATCTGTATGAACACGGAAATATCTACACCGCCATCTGTATAAAGATGGAAAATCTACACAGCTCTCTGTATGAACATGGAAATACCTACACCGCTATGTGTATAAACATGGAAATATCTACACAGCCATCTGTATAAACATGGAAATATCTACACCGCCATCTCTATAAACACCGAAATATCTACACCGCCATCTGTATGAACATGGAAATATCTACACCGCCATCTGTGCAAAGCTGGACATATCTACACAGCTATCTGTATAAACATGGAAATATCTACACTGCTATCTGTATAAACATGGAAATATCTACACCACAGTCTCTATAAACGTGGAAATATCTACACCGCCATCTGTATAAACATGGAAATACCTACACCGCCATCTCTAAAAACATGGAAATAATTACACCGCCATCTGTATGAACATGGAAATATCTACACCGCCATCTGTATAAACATGGAAATATCTGCACTGCCATCTGTATAAACATGGCACTATCTACACCGCCATCTGTACAAAGATTTAAATATCTACACAGCTATCTGTATAAACATGGAAATATCTACACCGCTATCTCTATAGACATGGAAATATCTACACCGCTATGCCTATTAACATGGAAATAACTACACCGCTATCTCTGTAAACATGGAAATATCTACACCGCCATCTGTATGAACATGGAAATATCTACACTGCCATCTGTATAAACATGGAAATATCTACACAGCCATGTGTATAAACATGGAAATATCTACACCGTCATCTGTAAAGACATGGAAATATCTACACCGCCATCTCTGTAAACACGGAAATATCTACACCGCAATCTGTATGAACATGGAAATATGTACACTGCCATGTGTATGAAGATGGAAACGTCTTCACCGCCGTCTGTATGAACATGGATATATCTACACCGCCATCTGTAGGAACATGGAAATATCTACACCGACATTTGTATGAACATGGAAATATCTACACTGCCATCTCTTTAAACATGGAAATATCTACACCGCCATCTGTAGGAACATGGAAACATCTACACCGCCATCTGTATAAACATGGAAATATCTACACCGCCATCTCTATAAACATGGAAATATCTGCCCTGCCATCAGTATAAAGGTGGAAATATCTACACCTCCGTCTCTATAAACATGGAAATATCTACAACGCCATCTGTATGAACTTGGAAATATCTACACCGCCATCTCTAGAAACGTGGAAATATCTGCACCGCTATCTGTATGAACATGGAAATATCTACACTACTATCTGTATAAAATTGGGAATATCTACACCGCTATCTCTATAAACATGGAAATATCTACACCGCTATCTGTATAAACCAGAAAATATCTAGACCGCCATTTCTAATAAACATGTAAATATGTACACCGCTATCAGTATAAACATGGAAATATCTACACAGCTATGCGTATCAACATGGAAATACCTACACCGCTGTCTCTGTAAACATGGAAATATCGAAACTGCCCTCTGTATAAACATGGAAATATCTACACCGCCATCTCTATGAACATGGAAATATCTACAACGCCATCTGTATGAACATGGAAATATCTACACCGCCATCTCTATAAACATGGAAATATCTACACCGCTATCTGTATGAACATGGAAATATCTACACTATCTGTAAAAAATTGGGAATATCTACACCGCTATCTCTATAAACATGGAAATATCTACACCGCTATCTGTATAAACCAGAAAATATCTAGACCGCCATTTCTATAAACATGTAAATATCTACACCGCTATCTGTATAAACATGGAAATATCTACACAGCTATGCGTATTAACATGGAAATATCTACACCGCTGTCTCTGTAAACATGGAAATAACTAAACAGCCCTCTGTAAAAACATGGAAATATCTACGCCGCCATCTCTATGAACATGAAAATATCTACACCGCCATCTGTATGAACATGTATATATCTTCACCGCCATCTGAATGAACATGGAAATATCTACACCGCTATCTATTTGAACATGGAAATATCAACACCGCTAACTGTATGAACATGGAAATATCTGCACCGCTATCTGTATGAACATGGAAATATCTACAGCGCTATCTGTATGAACATGGAAATATCTAAACAGCTATCTGTATATCAATGGAAATATCTACACTGCTATCTCTATAAACATGGAAATATCTACACCGTCATCCGTATGAACATGGAAATATATACACCGCTATCTGTATATACATGGAAATATCTACACTGCTATCTCTATGAGCATGGAAATAACTACACCGCAATCTCTATAAATATGGAAATATCTACACCGCCATCTCTGTGAATACGGAAATAACTACACCGCCATTTGTATGAACATGGAAATATCTACACCACCATCTGTATGAACGTGGAATTATCTTCAGCGCCATCTGTAGTCAGATGGAAATATCTACACCGCCATCTGTATTAAGATGGAAAGATCTGCACCGCTATCTGTATAAACATGGAGATATCCACACCGCTATCTGTGTAAACATGGAAATATCTACAATGCCATCTGTATGAACATGGAAATATCTACACTGCCATCTCTATAAACGTGGAAATATCTACACCGCTATCTGTATAAACATGGAGATATCCACACCGCTATCTGTGTAAACATGGAAATATCTACACCGCCATCTGTATAAACATGGAAATATCTACACCGCCATCTCTATAAACATGGAAATATCTACAACGCCATCTGTATGAACATGGAAATATCTACACCGCCATCGGTATGAACATGGAAATATCTACATCGCTATCTGAATATACATGGAAATATCTACACTGCTATCTGTATGAACATGCAAATACCTACACCGATATCTGTATGAACATGGAAATATCTACACCACTATCTGTATGAACATGGAAATATCTACACAGCTATCTGTATATCAATGGAAATATCTACACTGCTATCTCTATAAACATGGTAATAAGTACACCGCTATCTGTATGAACATGGAAATATCTACACCGCCATCTCAACGAACATGGAAATATCTACACTGCCATTTGTATGAACATGTAAATATCTACACCGCCATCTGTATGAACATGGAAATAACTTCACCGCCATCTGTATGAACATGGATATATCTACACCACCATGTGGATGAACATAGAAATATCTACACAGCTTTCTCTATAAACATGGAAATAACTACACCGCTATCTCTATAAACTTTGAAATATCTACACAGCCATCTGTATTAAGATGGAAATATCTGCACCGCTATCTGTATAAACATGGAAATAACACCGCTATCTGTATAAACATGGAGATATCCACACCGCTATCTGTGTAAACATGGAAATATCTACACCGCCATCTGTATAAACATGGAAATATCTACACTGCCATCTATATAAACATGGAAATATCTGCACCGCCATCTGTATAAACATGGAAATATCTACACCGCCATCTGTATAAACATGGAAATATCTACACCTCCATCTCTATAAACATGGAAATATCTACAACGCCATCTGTATGAACATGGAAATATCTACACCGCCATCTCTATAAACGTGGAAATATCTACAGCGCTATCTGTATGAACATGGAAATATCTACACCGCCATCTCAACGAACATGGAAATATCTACACTGCCATTTGTATGAACATGTAAATATCTACACCGCCATCGGTATGAACATGGAAATATCAACATCGCTATCTGAATATACATGGAAATACCTACACTGCTATCTGTATGAACATGCAAATACCTACACCGATATCTGTATGAACATGGAAATATCTACACCACTATCTGTATGAACATGGAAATATCTACACCGCCATCTCTATAAACGTGGAAATATCTACAGCGCTATATGTATGAACATGGAAATAGCTACACTGCTATTTGTATAACATTGGGAATATCTACACCGATATCTCTATGAACATGGAAATATCTACACCGCTATCTGTATAAACCAGAAAATATCTAGACCGCCATTTCTATAAACGTCTAAATATCTACACCGCTATCTGTATAAACATGGAAATATCTACACAGCTATGCGTATCAACATGGAAATACCGACAACGCTGTCTCTGTAAACATGGAAATATCTAGACCGCCCTCTGCATAAACATGGAAATATCTACGCCGCCATCTCCATGAACATGGAAATACCTACACCGCCATCTGTAGGAACATGTATATATCTTCACCGCCTTCTGAATGAACATGGAAATATCTACACCGCTATCTGTTTGAACATGGAAATATCAACACCGCTAACTGTATGAACATGGAAATATCTGCAACGCTATCCGTATGAACATGGAAATATCTACACCACCATCTGTATGAACATGGAAATATCTACACCGCTATGCCTATTAACATGGAAATAACTACACCGCTATCTGTATAAACATGGAAATATCTACACCGCCATCTGTATGAACATGGAAATATCTACACTGCCATCTGTATAAACATGGAAATATCTACACCGCTATGCCTATTAACATGGAAATAACTACACCGCTATCTCTATAAACATGGAAATATCTACACCGCCATCTGTATGAACATGGAAATATCTACACTGCCATCTGTGTAAACATGGAAATATCTACACTGCCATCTCTATAAACATGGAAATATCTACACCGTCATCTGTATGAACATGGAAATATCTACACAGCTATCTGTATGAGCATGGAAATATCTACACCACCATCTGTATGAACATGGAAATATCTACACCGCCATCTGTATAAATATGGCGCTATCTACACCGCCATCTGTATAAAGATTTAAATATCTACACAGCTATCTGTATAAACATGGAAATATCCACATTGCTATCTCTATAGACATGGAAATATCTACACCACTATGCCTATTAAGATGGAAATAACTACACCGATATCTCTATAAACATGGAAATATCTACACCGATATCTGTATCAGGATGGAAATATCTACACCACCATCTGTATGAACATGGAAATATCTACACTGCCATCTGTATAAACATGGAAATATCTACACCGCTATCTGTATCAGGATGGAAATATCTACACCACCATCTGTATGAACATGGAAATATCTACACCGCTATCTATATAAACTTGGAAATGTCTACACCTCTATCTCTATAAACATGGAAATATCTACACCGATATCTGTATCAACAAGGAAATATCTACACCTCTATCTCTATAAACATGGAAATATCTACACTGCCATCTGTATAAGGATGGAAATATCTACACCGCCATCTCTGTAAACAGGGAAATATCTACACAGCTATCTGTATAAACATGGAAATATCTACACCGCTATCTTTATAAACCTGGAAATATCTACACCGCTATCTCTATAAACATGGAAATATCTGCACTGCCATCTGTATAAACATGGAAATATCTACAGCACCATCTGTCTGAACATGGAAATATCTATACCGCTATCTATTGAAACGTGGAAATGTCTACACCGCGGTCTGAATAAACAAGGAAATATCTACACCTCTATCTCCATAAACATGGAAATATCTACACCGCTATGCCTATTAACATGTAAATAACTACACCGCTATCTCTATAAACATGGAAATATTTACACCGCCATCTCTATAAAAATGGAAATAGCTACACCGCCATCTGTATAAACATGGAAATATCTACACTGCCATCTGTATAAACATGGAAATATCTACACCGTCATCTGTATAAACATGGAAATATCTACACCGCCATCTGTATAAAGATGGAAATGACTACACAGCCATCTGTATAAACATGGAAATATCTACACCGCCATCTGTATGAACATGGAAATATCTACACTGCCATCTGTATAAAGATGGAAACGTCTTCACCGCCGTCTGCATAAACATGGAAATATCTACACCGCCATCTGTATAAAGATGGAAATGTCTACACAGCCATCGGTATAAACATGGAAATATCTACACCGCCTTCTGTATGAACATGGAAATATCTACACTGCGATCTGTATAAAGATGGAAACGTCTTCACAGCCGTCTGCATAAACATGGAAATATCTACACTGCTATCTGTATAAACAAGGAAATATCTACACCACTGTCTGAATAAACATGGAAATATCTACACCGCTATCTGTATAAACAAGGAAATATCTACACCTCTGTCTCTATAAACATGGAAACATCTACACCGCTATGCCTATTAACATGGAAATAACTACACCGGTATCTCTATAAACATGGAAATATCTACACCGCCATCTGTATGAACATGGAAATATCTACACCGCCATCTGCATAAACATGGAAATATCTACACAGCCATCTGTATAAACATGGAAGTATCTACACCACTATCTGTATAAACATGGAAATATCTACACCGCCATCTCTATAAACATGGAAATACCTACACCACCAGCTGTATAAACTCGGAAATATCTACACCGCCATCTCTATAAAGATGGAAATAACTACACCGCCATCTGTATGTACAGGGAAATATCTACACCGCCATCTGTATAAGGATGGAAATATCTACACCGATATCTGTATGAACACGGAAATATCTACACCGCCATCTGTATAAAGATGGAAAATCTACACAGCTCTCTGTATGAACATGGAAATACCTACACCGCTATGTGTATAAACATGGAAATATCTACACAGTCATCTGTATAAACATGGAAATATCTACACCGCCATCTCTATAAACACCGAAATATCTACACCGCCATCTGTATGAACATGGAAATATCTACACCGCCATCTGTGCAAAGCTGGACATATCTACACAGCTATCTGTATAAACATGGAAATATCTACACTGCTATCTGTATAAACATGGAAATATCTACACCACAGTCTCTATAAACGTGGAAATATCTACACCGCCATCTGTATAAACATGGAAATACCTACACCGCCATCTCTAAAAACATGGAAATAATTACACCGCCATCTGTATGAACATGGAAATATCTACACCGCCATCTGTATAAACATGGAAATATCTGCACTGCCATCTGTATAAACATGGCACTATCTACACCGCCATCTGTACAAAGATTTAAATATCTACACAGCTATCTGTATAAACATGGAAATATCTACACCGCTATCTCTATAGACATGGAAATATCTACACCGCTATGCCTATTAACATGGAAATAACTACACCGCTATCTCTGTAAACATGGAAATATCTACACCGCCATCTGTATGAACATGGAAATATCTACACTGCCATCTGTATAAACATGGAAATATCTACACAGCCATGTGTATAAACATGGAAATATCTACACCGTCATCTGTAAAGACATGGAAATATCTACACCGCCATCTCTGTAAACACGGAAATATCTACACCGCAATCTGTATGAACATGGAAATATGTACACTGCCATGTGTATGAAGATGGAAACGTCTTCACCGCCGTCTGTATGAACATGGATATATCTACACCGCCATCTGTAGGAACATGGAAATATCTACACCGACATTTGTATGAACATGGAAATATCTACACTGCCATCTCTTTAAACATGGAAATATCTACACCGCCATCTGTATGTACATGGAAATATCTACACTGCCATCTGTACAAACATGGAAATATCTTCACCGCCATCTCTATAAACATGGAAATATCTGCAGCGCCATCTGTATAAACATGGAAATAACTACACCGCAATCTCTGTAAACTTTGAAATATCTACACCGCCATCTGTATGAACATGGAAATATCTACACCGCCATCTGTAGGAACATGGAAACATCTACACCGCCATCTGTATAAACATGGAAATATCTACACCGCCATCTCTATAAACATGGAAATATCTGCCCTGCCATCAGTATAAAGGTGGAAATATCTACACCTCCGTCTCTATAAACATGGAAATATCTACAACGCCATCTGTATGAACTTGGAAATATCTACACCGCCATCTCTAGAAACGTGGAAATATCTGCACCGCTATCTGTATGAACATGGAAATATCTACACTACTATCTGTATAAAATTGGGAATATCTACACCGCTATCTCTATAAACATGGAAATATCTACACCGCTATCTGTATAAACCAGAAAATATCTAGACCGCCATTTCTAATAAACATGTAAATATGTACACCGCTATCAGTATAAACATGGAAATATCTACACAGCTATGCGTATCAACATGGAAATACCTACACCGCTGTCTCTGTAAACATGGAAATATCGAAACTGCCCTCTGTATAAACATGGAAATATCTACACCGCCATCTCTATGAACATGGAAATATCTACAACGCCATCTGTATGAACATGGAAATATCTACACCGCCATCTCTATAAACATGGAAATATCTACACCGCTATCTGTATGAACATGGAAATATCTACACTATCTGTAAAAAATTGGGAATATCTACACCGCTATCTCTATAAACATGGAAATATCTACACCGCTATCTGTATAAACCAGAAAATATCTAGACCGTCATTTCTATAAACATGTAAATATCTACACCGCTATCTGTATAAACATGGAAATATCTACACAGCTATGCGTATTAACATGGAAATATCTACACCGCTGTCTCTGTAAACATGGAAATAACTAAACAGCCCTCTGTAAAAACATGGAAATATCTACGCCGCCATCTCTATGAACATGAAAATATCTACACCGCCATCTGTATGAACATGTATATATCTTCACCGCCATCTGAATGAACATGGAAATATCTACACCGCTATCTATTTGAACATGGAAATAACACCGCTAACTGTATGAACATGGAAATATCTGCACCGCTATCTGTATGAACATGGAAATATCTACAGCGCTATCTGTATGAACATGGAAATATCTAAACAGCTATCTGTATATCAATGGAAATATCTACACTGCTATCTCTATAAACATGGAAATATCTACACCGTCATCCGTATGAACATGGAAATATATACACCGCTATCTGTATATACATGGAAATATCTACACTGCTATCTCTATGAGCATGGAAATAACTACACCGCAATCTCTATAAATATGGAAATATCTACACCGCCATCTCTGTGAATACGGAAATAACTACACCGCCATTTGTATGAACATGGAAATATCTACACCACCATCTGTATGAACGTGGAATTATCTTCAGCGCCATCTGTAGTCAGATGGAAATATCTACACCGCCATCTGTATTAAGATGGAAAGATCTGCACCGCTATCTGTATAAACATGGAGATATCCACACCGCTATCTGTGTAAACATGGAAATATCTACAATGCCATCTGTATGAACATGGAAATATCTACACCGCCATCTCTATAAACGTGGAAATATCTACACCGCTATCTGTATAAACATGGAGATATCCACACCGCTATCTGTGTAAACATGGAAATATCTACACTGCCATCTGTATAAACATGGAAATATCTACACCGCCATCTCTATAAACATGGAAATATCTACAACGCCATCTGTATGAACATGGAAATATCTACACCGCCATCGGTATGAACATGGAAATATCTACATCGCTATCTGAATATACATGGAAATATCTACACTGCTATCTGTATGAACATGCAAATACCTACACCGATATCTGTATGAACATGGAAATATCTACACCACTATCTGTATGAACATGGAAATATCTACACAGCTATCTGTATATCAATGGAAATATCTACACTGCTATCTCTATAAACATGGTAATAAGTACACCGCTATCTGTATGAACATGGAAATATCTACACCGCCATCTCAACGAACATGGAAATATCTACACTGCCATTTGTATGAACATGTAAATATCTACACCGCCATCTGTATGAACATGGAAATAACTTCACCGCCATCTGTATGAACATGGATATATCTACACCACCATGTGGATGAACATGGAAATATCTACACAGCTTTCTCTATAAACATGGAAATAACTACACCGCTATCTCTATAAACTTTGAAATATCTACACCGCCATCTGGATTAAGATGGAAATATCTGCACCGCTATCTGTATAAACATGGAAATAACACCGCTATCTGTATAAACATGGAGATATCCACACCGCTATCTGTGTAAACATGGAAATATCTACACCGCCATCTGTATAAACATGGAAATATCTACACTGCCATCTATATAAACATGGAAATATCTGCACCGCCATCTGTATAAACATGGAAATATCTACACCGCCATCTGTATAAACATGGAAATATCTACACCTCCATCTCTATAAACATGGAAATATCTACAACGCCATCTGTATGAACATGGAAATATCTACACCGCCATCTCTATAAACGTGGAAATATCTACAGCGCTATCTGTATGAACATGGAAATATCTACACCGCCATCTCAACGAACATGGAAATATCTACACTGCCATTTGTATGAACATGTAAATATCTACACCGCCATCGGTATGAACATGGAAATATCAACATCGCTATCTGAATATACATGGAAATACCTACACTGCTATCTGTATGAACATGCAAATACCTACACCGATATCTGTATGAACATGGAAATATCTACACCACTATCTGTATGAACATGGAAATATCTACTCCGCCATCTCTATAAACGTGGAAATATCTACAGCGCTATATGTATGAACATGGAAATAGCTACACTGCTATTTGTATAACATTGGGAATATCTACACCGATATCTCTATGAACATGGAAATATCTACACCGCTATCTGTATAAACCAGAAAATATCTAGACCGCCATTTCTATAAACGTGTAAATATCTACACCGCTATCTGTATAAACATGGAAATATCTACACAGCTATGCGTATCAACATGGAAATACCGACAACGCTGTCTCTGTAAACATGGAAATATCTAGACCGCCCTCTGCATAAACATGGAAATATCTACACCGCCATCTCTATGAACATGGAAATACCTACACCGCCATCTGTATGAACATGTATATATCTTCACCGCCTTCTGAATGAACATGGAAATATCTACACCGCTATCTGTTTGAACATGGAAATATCAACACCGCTAACTGTATGAACATGGAAATATCTGCAACGCTATCCGTATGAACATGGAAATATCTACACCACCATCTGTATGAACATGGAAATATCTACACCGCTATGCCTATTAACATGGAAATAACTACACCGCTATCTGTATAAACATGGAAATATCTACACCGCCATCTGTATGAACATGGAAATATCTACACTGCCATCTGTATAAACATGGAAATATCTTCACCGCTATGCCTATTAACATGGAAATAACTACACCGCTATCTCTATAAACATGGAAATATCTACACCGCCATCTGTATGAACATGGAAATATCTACACTGCCATCTGTATAAACATGGAAATATCTACACCGCCATCTCTATAAACATGGAAATATCTACACCGTCATCTGTATGAACATGGAAATATCTACACAGCTATCTGTATGAGCATGGAAATATCTACACCACCATCTGTATGAACATGGAAATATCTACACCACCATCTGTATAAATATGGCGCTATCTACACCGCCATCTGTATAAAGATTTAAATATCTACACAGCTATCTGTATAAACATGGAAATATCCACATTGCTATCTCTATAGACATGGAAATATCTACACCACTATGCCTATTAAGATGGAAATAACTACACCGATATCTCTATAAACATGGAAATATCTACACCGATATCTGTATCAGGATGGAAATATCTACACCACCATCTGTATGAACATGGAAATATCTACACTGCCATCTGTATAAACATGGAAATATCTACACCGCTATCTGTATCAGGATGGAAATATCTACACCACCATCTGTATGAACATGGAAATATCTACACCGCTATCTATATAAACTTGGAAATGTCTACACCTCTATCTCTATAAACATGGAAATATCTACACCGATATCTGTATCAACAAGGAAATATCTACACCTCTATCTCTATAAACATGGAAATATCTACACTGCCATCTGTATAAGGATGGAAATATCTACACCGCCATCTCTGTAAACAGGGAAATATCTACACAGCTATCTGTATAAACATGGAAATATCTACACCGCTATCTTTATAAACCTGGAAATATCTACACCGCTATCTCTATAAACATGGAAATATCTGCACTGCCATCTGTATAAACATGGAAATATCTACAGCACCATCTGTCTGAACATGGAAATATCTATACCGCTATCTATTGAAACGTGGAAATGTCTACACCGCGGTCTGAATAAACAAGGAAATATCTACACCTCTATCTCCATAAACATGGAAATATCTACACCGCTATGCCTATTAACATGTAAATAACTACACCGCTATCTCTATAAACATGGAAATATTTACACCGCCATCTCTATAAAAATGGAAATAGCTACACCGCCATCTGTATAAACATGGAAATATCTACACTGCCATCTGTATAAACATGGAAATATCTACACCGTCATCTGTATAAACATGGAAATATCTACACCGCCATCTGTATAAAGATGGAAATGACTACACAGCCATCTGTATAAACATGGAAATATCTACACCGCCATCTGTATGAACATGGAAATATCTACACTGCCATCTGTATAAAGATGGAAACGTCTTCACCGCCGTCTGCATAAACATGGAAATATCTACACCGCCATCTGTATAAAGATGGAAATGTCTACACAGCCATCGGTATAAACATGGAAATATCTACACCGCCGTCTGTATGAACATGGAAATATCTACACTGCGATCTGTATAAAGATGGAAACGTCTTCACAGCCGTCTGCATAAACATGGAAATATCTACACTGCTATCTGTATAAACAAGGAAATATCTACACCACTGTCTGAATAAACATGGAAATATCTACACCGCTATCTGTATAAACAAGGAAATATCTACACCTCTGTCTCTATAAACATGGAAACATCTACACCGCTATGCCTATTAACATGGAAATAACTACACCGGTATCTCTATAAACATGGAAATATCTACACCGCCATCTGTATGAACATGGAAATATCTACACCGCCATCTGCATAAACATGGAAATATCTACACAGCCATCTGTATAAACATGGAAGTATCTACACCACTATCTGTATAAACATGGAAATATCTACACCGCCATCTCTATAAACATGGAAATACCTACACCACCAGCTGTATAAACTCGGAAATATCTACACCGCCATCTCTATAAAGATGGAAATAACTACACCGCCATCTGTATGTACAGGGAAATATCTACACCGCCATCTGTATAAGGATGGAAATATCTACACCGATATCTGTATGAACACGGAAATATCTACACCGCCATCTGTATAAAGATGGAAAATCTACACAGCTCTCTGTATGAACATGGAAATACCTACACCGCTATGTGTATAAACATGGAAATATCTACACAGCCATCTGTATAAACATGGAAATATCTACACCGCCATCTCTATAAACACCGAAATATCTACACCGCCATCTGTATGAACATGGAAATATCTACACCGCCATCTGTGCAAAGCTGGACATATCTACACAGCTATCTGTATAAACATGGAAATATCTACACTGCTATCTGTATAAACATGGAAATATCTACACCACAGTCTCTATAAACGTGGAAATATCTACACCGCCATCTGTATAAACATGGAAATACCTACACCGCCATCTCTAAAAACATGGAAATAATTACACCGCCATCTGTATGAACATGGAAATATCTACACCGCCATCTGTATAAACATGGAAATATCTGCACTGCCATCTGTATAAACATGGCACTATCTACACCGCCATCTGTACAAAGATTTAAATATCTACACAGCTATCTGTATAAACATGGAAATATCTACACCGCTATCTCTATAGACAAGGAAATATCTACACCGCTATGCCTATTAACATGGAAATAACTACACCGCTATCTCTGTAAACATGGAAATATCTACACCGCCATCTGTATGAACATGGAAATATCTACACTGCCATCTGTATAAACATGGAAATATCTACACAGCCATGTGTATAAACATGGAAATATCTACACCGTCATCTGTAAAGACATGGAAATATCTACACCGCCATCTCTGTAAACACGGAAATATCTACACCGCAATCTGTATGAACATGGAAATATGTACACTGCCATGTGTATGAAGATGGAAACGTCTTCACCGCCATCTGTATGAACATGGATATATCTACACCGCCATCTGTAGGAACATGGAAATATCTACACCGACATTTGTATGAACATGGAAATATCTACACTGCCATCTCTTTAAACATGGAAATATCTACACCGCCATCTGTATGTACATGGAAATATCTACACTGCCATCTGTACAAACATGGAAATATCTTCACCGCCATCTCTATAAACATGGAAATATCTGCAGCGCCATCTGTATAAACATGGAAATAACTACACCGCAATCTCTGTAAACTTTGAAATATCTACACCGCCATCTGTATGAACATGGAAATATCTACACCGCCATCTGTAGGAACATGGAAACATCTACACCGCCATCTGTATAAACATGGAAATATCTACACCGCCATCTCTATAAACATGGAAATATCTGCCCTGCCATCAGTATAAAGGTGGAAATATCTACACCTCCGTCTCTATAAACATGGAAATATCTACAACGCCATCTGTATGAACTTGGAAATATCTACACCGCCATCTCTAGAAACGTGGAAATATCTGCACCGCTATCTGTATGAACATGGAAATATCTACACTACTATCTGTATAAAATTGGGAATATCTACACCGCTATCTCTATAAACATGGAAATATCTACACCGCTATCTGTATAAACCAGAAAATATCTAGACCGCCATTTCTAATAAACATGTAAATATGTACACCGCTATCAGTATAAACATGGAAATATCTACACAGCTATGCGTATCAACATGGAAATACCTACACCGCTGTCTCTGTAAACATGGAAATATCGAAACTGCCCTCTGTATAAACATGGAAATATCTACACCGCCATCTCTATGAACATGGAAATATCTACAACGCCATCTGTATGAACATGGAAATATCTACACCGCCATCTCTATAAACATGGAAATATCTACACCGCTATCTGTATGAACATGGAAATATCTACACTATCTGTAAAAAATTGGGAATATCTACACCGCTATCTCTATAAACATGGAAATATCTACACCGCTATCTGTATAAACCAGAAAATATCTAGACCGCCATTTCTATAAACATGTAAATATCTACACCGCTATCTGTATAAACATGGAAATATCTACACAGCTATGCGTATTAACATGGAATTATCTACACCGCTGTCTCTGTAAACATGGAAATAACTAAACAGCCCTCTGTAAAAACATGGAAATATCTACGCCGCCATCTCTATGAACATGGAAATATCTACACCGCCATCTGTATGAACATGTATATATCTTCACCGCCATCTGAATGAACATGGAAATATCTACACAGCTATCTATTTGAACATGGAAATATCAACACCGCTAACTGTATGAACATGGAAATATCTGCACCGCTATCTGTATGAACATGGAAATATCTACAGCGCTATCTGTATGAACATGGAAATATCTACACCGCTATCTGTATATCAATGGAAATATCTACACTGCTATCTCTATAAACATGGAAATATCTACACCAACTTCCGTATGAACATGGAAATATATACACCGCTATCTGTATATACATGGAAATATCTACACCGCTATCTGTATGAACATGCAAATACCTACACCGATATCTGTATGAACATGGAAATATCTACACCGCCATATCTATGAACATGGAAGTATCTACACCGCCATTTTTATGAACATGGAAATGGAAATATCTACACCGCCATCAGTATGAACATGGAAATATCTTCACCGCCATCTGTATGAACATGGATATATCTAAACCGCCAAGTGGATGAACATGGAAATATCTACACTGCTATCTGTATGAACTTGGAAATATCTACACAGCTATCTGCATATACATGGAAATATCTACACAGCTTTCTCTATAAACATGGAAATAACTACAATGCTATCTCTATAAACTTTGAAATTTCTACACTGCCATCTGCATGAACCTGGAAATATCTACACCGCCATCTGTAGGAACATGGAAACATCTACACCGCCATCTGTATTAAGATTGAAATATCTGCACCGCTATCTGAATAAACATGGGAATATCTACACCGCTATCTGTATAAACATGGAGATATCCACACCGCTATCTGTGTAAACATGGAAATATCTACACCGCCATCTCCATAAACATGGAAATATCTGCACTGCCATCTGTATGAACATGGAAATATCTACACGGCTACCTGTATGAACATGGAAGTATCTACACCGCTATCTGTATGAACATGGAAATATCTACACCGCTATCTGTATGAACATGGAAATATCTACACCGCTATCTGTATGAACTTGGAAATATCTACACAGCTAACTGCATATACATGGAAATATCTACACAGCTTTCTCAATAAACAAGGAAATAATTACACCGCTATCTCTATAAACATGGAAATATCTACACCGCCATTTGTATGAACATGGAAATATCTACAATGCCATCTGTATAAACATGGAAATATCTACACCGCCATCTGTATGAACATGGAAATATCTACACCGCTATCTCTATGAACATGGAAATATCTACACCGCTATCTGTATGAACATGGAAATATCTACACAGCTATCAGTATATCAATGGATATATCTACACTACTATCTCTATAAACATGGTAATATCTATACCGCCATCTCTATAAAAGTGGAAATATCTACACCGCTATCTGTACAAACATGGAAATATCTACACCGATATCTGTAGGAACTTGGAAATATCTACACCGCCATCTCTATGAACATGGAAATATCTTCACCGCCATGTGTATGAACATGGAAATATCTACACCGCCATCTGTATGAACATGGAAATATCTTCACCGCCATCTGTATGAACATGGAAATATCTTCACCGCCATCTGGATGTACATGGAAATATCTACACTGCTATCTATATGTACTTGGAAATATCTACACTGCTATCTGTATAAAAATGGAAATATCTACACAGCCATCACTGTAAGCATGTAAATATCTACACCGCTATCTGTATAAACATGGAAATATATACACCGCTATCTGTATAAACATGGAAATACCTACACCGCTATCTCTATAAAGTTGGAAATAACTACACCACTATCTGTATAAACATGGAAATATCTAGACCGCCATCTCTATAAACTTGGAAATATCTACACCGCCATCTGTATAAACAAGGAAATATCGATACCGATTTCTGTATAAACATGGAAATATCTACACTGCTACCTCTATAAACTTGGAAATATCTACACCGTTATCTGTATAAACACGGAAATAACTACACCGCTATCTCTATAAACATGGAAATATCTACACCGCTATCTGATAAGCTTGGAAATCTCTACAGTGCTATCTGTAAAACAGGGAAATATCTACACCGCTATCTCTCTAAACATGGAAGTATCTACACTGCTATCTGTATAAACATAGAAATACCTGCACCGCTATCTGTATGAATATGGAAATATCTACAACTCTATCTCTATAAACATGGAAATAACTACACTGCCTTCTGCATAAACATGGAAATACTTACAACGCCATCACTATTAACATGGAAATAACTACACCGCTATCTTTATAAACTTGGAAATAACCACAGCGCGATCTGTATGAACATGGAAATATCTACACCGCTATCTGTATAAACATGGAAATATCTGCACAGCTATCTGTATAAACATGGAAATATCTACACCACTATCTGTATAAACATGGAAATATCCACACTGTTATCTGTATATACATGGAAATATATTCACCACTATCGGTATAAACATGGAAATAACTACACCGCTATCTCAATAAACATGTTTATATTTACAACGATATCTGTGTAACATGGAAATGCCTGTACCGCTATCTGTGTAAAAATGGAAATATCTACACCGCCATCTCTATAAACATGGAAATATCTACACGGCCAACTGTATGAACATGGAAATATCTACACCGCCATCTCTATTAAGGTGGAAATATCTACACCGCCATCTGTATGAACATGGAAATATCCACGCTGCTAACTATATGAACATGGAAATACCTACACTGCTATCTATATGAACATGGAAATATCCACACCGATATCTCTATGAACATAGAAATATCTACACCGCTATCTGTATGAACATGGAAATATCTACACCTCCATCTCAATAAACATGGAAATATCTACAATGCCAACTGTATGAACATGGATATATCTACACCGCCATCTCTATAAACGTGGAAATATCTACACCGCTATCTGTATGAACATGGAAATATCTACACTGCTATCTGTATATAATTGGGAATATCTACACCGCTATTTCTATAAACATGGAAATATCTACACCGCTATCTGTGTAAACCAGAAAATATCTAGACCGCCGTTTCTATAAACATGTAAATATCTATACCGTTATCTGTATAAACAAGGAAATATCTACACAGCTATGCGCATTAACATGGAAATATCTACACCGCTGTCTCTGTAAATATAGAAATATCTAAACCGCCCTATGTATAAACATGGGAATATCTACACCGCTATCTGTATATACATTTAAATATGTACACCGCTATCTCTAAGAACATGGAAATAACTACACCGCTATCTCTTTAAATATGGAAATACCTACACCGTCATCCGTATGAACATGGAAATATCTACACCGCTATCTGTATGAACACGGAAATATCTGCACAGCTATCTGTATATACATGGAAATATCTACACTGCTATCTCTATGAGCATGGAAATAACTACACCGCAATCTCTATAAATATGGAAATATCTACACCGCCATCTCTGTGAATACGGAAATAACTACACCGCCATTTGTATGAACATGGAAATATCTACACCACCATCTGTATGAACGTGGAATTATCTTCAGCGCCATCTGTAGTCAGATGGAAATATCTACACCGCCATCTGTATTAAGATGGAAAGATCTGCACCGCTATCTGTATAAACATGGAGATATCCACACCGCTATCTGTGTAAACATGGAAATATCTACAATGCCATCTGTATGAACATGGAAATATCTACACCGCCATCTCTATAAACGTGGAAATATCTACACCGCTATCTGTATAAACATGGAGATATCCACACCGCTATCTGTGTAAACATGGAAATATCTACACCGCCATCTGTATAAACATGGAAATATCTACACCGCCATCTCTATAAACATGGAAATATCTACAACGCCATCTGTATGAACATGGAAATATCTACACCGCCATCGGTATGAACATGGAAATATCTACATCGCTATCTGAATATACATGGAAATATCTACACTGCTATCTGTATGAACATGCAAATACCTACACCGATATCTGTATGAACATGGAAATATCTACACCACTATCTGTATGAACATGGAAATATCTACACAGCTATCTGTATATCAATGGAAATATCTACACTGCTATCTCTATAAACATGGTAATAAGTACACCGCTATCTGTATGAACATGGAAATATCTACACCGCCATCTCAACGAACATGGAAATATCTACACTGCCATTTGTATGAACATGTAAATATCTACACCGCCATCTGTATGAACATGGAAATAACTTCACCGCCATCTGTATGAACATGGATATATCTACACCACCATGTGGATGAACATGGAAATATCTACACAGCTTTCTCTATAAACATGGAAATAACTACACCGCTATCTCTATAAACTTTGAAATATCTACACCGCCATCTGGATTAAGATGGAAATATCTGCACCGCTATCTGTATAAACATGGAAATAACACCGCTATCTGTATAAACATGGAGATATCCACACCGCTATCTGTGTAAACATGGAAATATCTACACCGCCATCTGTATAAACATGGAAATATCTACACTGCCATCTATATAAACATGGAAATATCTGCACCGCCATCTGTATAAACATGGAAATATCTACACCGCCATCTGTATAAACATGGAAATATCTACACCTCCATCTCTATAAACATGGAAATATCTACAACGCCATCTGTATGAACATGGAAATATCTACACCGCCATCTCTATAAACGTGGAAATATCTACAGCGCTATCTGTATGAACATGGAAATATCTACACCGCCATCTCAACGAACATGGAAATATCTACACTGCCATTTGTATGAACATGTAAATATCTACACCGCCATCGGTATGAACATGGAAATATCAACATCGCTATCTGAATATACATGGAAATACCTACACTGCTATCTGTATGAACATGCAAATACCTACACCGATATCTGTATGAACATGGAAATATCTACACCACTATCTGTATGAACATGGAAATATCTACACCGCCATCTCTATAAACGTGGAAATATCTACAGCGCTATATGTATGAACATGGAAATAGCTACACTGCTATTTGTATAACATTGGGAATATCTACACCGATATCTCTATGAACATGGAAATATCTACACCGCTATCTGTATAAACCAGAAAATATCTAGACCGCCATTTCTATAAACGTGTAAATATCTACACCGCTATCTGTATAAACATGGAAATATCTACACAGCTATGCGTATCAACATGGAAATACCGACAACGCTGTCTCTGTAAACATGGAAATATCTAGACCGCCCTCTGCATAAACATGGAAATATCTACGCCGCCATCTCTATGAACATGGAAATACCTACACCGCCATCTGTATGAACATGTATATATCTTCACCGCCTTCTGAATGAACATGGAAATATCTACACCGCTATCTGTTTGAACATGGAAATATCAACACCGCTAACTGTATGAACATGGAAATATCTGCAACGCTATCCGTATGAACATGGAAATATCTACACCACCATCTGTATGAACATGGAAATATCTACACCGCTATGCCTATTAACATGGAAATAACTACACCGCTATCTGTATAAACATGGAAATATCTACACCGCCATCTGTATGAACATGGAAATATCTACACTGCCATCTGTATAAACATGGAAATATCTACACCGCTATGCCTATTAACATGGAAATAACTACACCGCTATCTCTATAAACATGGAAATATCTACACCGCCATCTGTATGAACATGGAAAAATCTACACTGCCATCTGTATAAACATGGAAATATCTACACCGCCATCTCTATAAACATGGAAATATCTACACCGTCATCTGTATGAACATGGAAATATCTACACAGCTATCTGTATGAGCATGGAAATATCTACACCACCATCTGTATGAACATGGAAATATCTACACCGCCATCTGTATAAATATGGCGCTATCTACACCGCCATCTGTATAAAGATTTAAATATCTACACAGCTATCTGTATAAACATGGAAATATCCACATTGCTATCTCTATAGACATGGAAATATCTACACCACTATGCCTATTAAGATGGAAATAACTACACCGATATCTCTATAAACATGGAAATATCTACACCGATATCTGTATCAGGATGGAAATATCTACACCACCATCTGTATGAACATGGAAATATCTACACTGCCATCTGTATAAACATGGAAATATCTACACCGCTATCTGTATCAGGATGGAAATATCTACACCACCATCTGTATGAACATGGAAATATCTACACCGCTATCTATATAAACTTGGAAATGTCTACACCTCTATCTCTATAAACATGGAAATATCTACACCGATATCTGTATCAACAAGGAAATATCTACACCTCTATCTCTATAAACATGGAAATATCTACACTGCCATCTGTATAAGGATGGAAATATCTACACCGCCATCTCTGTAAACAGGGAAATATCTACACAGCTATCTGTATAAACATGGAAATATCTACACCACTATCTTTATAAACCTGGAAATATCTACACCGCTATCTCTATAAACATGGAAATATCTGCACTGCCGTCTGTATAAACATGGAAATATCTACAGCACCATCTGTCTGAACATGGAAATATCTATACCGCTATCTATTGAAACGTGGAAATGTCTACACCGCGGTCTGAATAAACAAGGAAATATCTACACCTCTATCTCCATAAACATGGAAATATCTACACCGCTATGCCTATTAACATGTAAATAACTACACCGCTATCTCTATAAACATGGAAATATTTACACCGCCATCTCTATAAAAATGGAAATAGCTACACCGCCATCTGTATAAACATGGAAATATCTACACTGCCATCTGTATAAACATGGAAATATCTACACCGTCATCTGTATAAACATGGAAATATCTACACCGCCATCTGTATAAAGATGGAAATGACTACACAGCCATCTGTATAAACATGGAAATATCTACACCGCCATCTGTATGAACATGGAAATATCTACACTGCCATCTGTATAAATATGGAAATATCTACACCGCTATGCCTATTAACATGGAAATAACTACACCGCTATCTCTATAAACATGGAAATATCTACACCGCCATCTGTATGAACATGGAAATATCTACACTGCCATCTGTATAAACATGGAAATATCTACACCGCCATCTCTATAAACATGGAAATATCTACACCGTCATCTGTATGAACATGGAAATATCTACACAGCTATCTGTATGAGCATGGAAATATCTACACCACCATCTGTATGAACATGGAAATATCTACACCGCCATCTGTATAAATATGGCGCTATCTACACCGCCATCTGTATAAAGATTTAAATATCTACACAGCTATCTGTATAAACATGGAAATATCCACATTGCTATCTCTATAGACATGGAAATATCTACACCACTATGCCTATTAAGATGGAAATAACTACACCGATATCTCTATAAACATGGAAATATCTACACCGATATCTGTATCAGGATGGAAATATCTACACCACCATCTGTATGAACATGGAAATATCTACACTGCCATCTGTATAAACATGGAAATATCTACACCGCTATCTGTATCAGGATGGAAATATCTACACCACCATCTGTATGAACATGGAAATATCTACACCGCTATCTATATAAACTTGGAAATGTCTACACCTCTATCTCTATAAACATGGAAATATCTACACCGATATCTGTATCAACAAGGAAATATCTACACCTCTATCTCTATAAACATGGAAATATCTACACTGCCATCTGTATAAGGATGGAAATATCTACACCGCCATCTCTGTAAACAGGGAAATATCTACACAGCTATCTGTATAAACATGGAAATATCTACACCGCTATCTTTATAAACCTGGAAATATCTACACCGCTATCTCTATAAACATGGAAATATCTGCACTGCCATCTGTATAAACATGGAAATATCTACAGCACCATCTGTCTGAACATGGAAATATCTATACCGCTATCTATTGAAACGTGGAAATGTCTACACCGCGGTCTGAATAAACAAGGAAATATCTACACCTCTATCTCCATAAACATGGAAATATCTACACCGCTATGCCTATTAACATGTAAATAACTACACCGCTATCTCTATAAACATGGAAATATTTACACCGCCATCTCTATAAAAATGGAAATAGCTACACCGCCATCTGTATAAACATGGAAATATCTACACTGCCATCTGTATAAACATGGAAATATCTACACCGTCATCTGTATAAACATGGAAATATCTACACCGCCATCTGTATAAAGATGGAAATGACTACACAGCCATCTGTATAAACATGGAAATATCTACACCGCCATCTGTATGAACATGGAAATATCTACACTGCCATCTGTATAAAGATGGAAACGTCTTCACCGCCGTCTGCATAAACATGGAAATATCTACACCGCCATCTGTATAAAGATGGAAATGTCTACACAGCCATCGGTATAAACATGGAAATATCTACACCGCCGTCTGTATGAACATGGAAATATCTACACTGCGATCTGTATAAAGATGGAAACGTCTTCACAGCCGTCTGCATAAACATGGAAATATCTACACTGCTATCTGTATAAACAAGGAAATATCTACACCACTGTCTGAATAAACATGGAAATATCTACACCGCTATCTGTATAAACAAGGAAATATCTACACCTCTGTCTCTATAAACATGGAAACATCTACACCGCTATGCCTATTAACATGGAAATAACTACACCGGTATCTCTATAAACATGGAAATATCTACACCGCCATCTGTATGAACATGGAAATATCTACACCGCCATCTGCATAAACATGGAAATATCTACACAGCCATCTGTATAAACATGGAAGTATCTACACCACTATCTGTATAAACATGGAAATATCTACACCGCCATCTCTATAAACATGGAAATACCTACACCACCAGCTGTATAAACTCGGAAATATCTACACCGCCATCTCTATAAAGATGGAAATAACTACACCGCCATCTGTATGTACAGGGAAATATCTACACCGCCATCTGTATAAGGATGGAAATATCTACACCGATATCTGTATGAACACGGAAATATCTACACCGCCATCTGTATAAAGATGGAAAATCTACACAGCTCTCTGTATGAACATGGAAATACCTACACCGCTATGTGTACAAACATGGAAATATCTACACAGCCATCTGTATAAACATGGAAATATCTACACCGCCATCTCTATAAACACCGAAATATCTACACCGCCATCTGTATGAACATGGAAATATCTACACCGCCATCTGTGCAAAGCTGGACATATCTACACAGCTATCTGTATAAACATGGAAATATCTACACTGCTATCCGTATAAACATGGAAATATCTACACCACAGTCTCTATAAACGTGGAAATATCTACACCGCCATCTGTATAAACATGGAAATACCTACACCGCCATCTCTAAAAACATGGAAATAATTACACCGCCATCTGTATGAACATGGAAATATCTACACCGCCATCTGTATAAACATGGAAATATCTGCACTGCCATCTGTATAAACATGGCACTATCTACACCGCCATCTGTACAAAGATTTAAATATCTACACAGCTATCTGTATAAACATGGAAATATCTACACCGCTATCTCTATAGACATGGAAATATCTACACCGCTATGCCTATTAACATGGAAATAACTACACCGCTATCTCTGTAAACATGGAAATATCTACACCGCCATCTGTATGAACATGGAAATATCTACACTGCCATCTGTATAAACATGGAAATATCTACACAGCCATGTGTATAAACATGGAAATATCTACACCGTCATCTGTAAAGACATGGAAATATCTACACCGCCATCTCTGTAAACACGGAAATATCTACACCGCAATCTGTATGAACATGGAAATATGTACACTGCCATGTGTATGAAGATGGAAACGTCTTCACCGCCGTCTGTATGAACATGGATATATCTACACCGCCATCTGTAGGAACATGGAAATATCTACACCGACATTTGTATGAACATGGAAATATCTACACTGCCATCTCTTTAAACATGGAAATATCTACACCGCCATCTGTATGTACATGGAAATATCTACACTGCCATCTGTACAAACATGGAAATATCTTCACCGCCATCTCTATAAACATGGAAATATCTGCAGCGCCATCTGTATAAACATGGAAATAACTACACCACAATCTCTGTAAACTTTGAAATATCTACACCGCCATCTGTATGAACATGGAAATATCTACACCGCCATCTGTAGGAACATGGAAACATCTACACCGCCATCTGTATAAACATGGAAATATCTACACCGCCATCTCTATAAACATGGAAATATCTGCCCTGCCATCAGTATAAAGGTGGAAATATCTACACCTCCGTCTCTATAAACATGGAAATATCTACAACGCCATCTGTATGAACTTGGAAATATCTACACCGCCATCTCTAGAAACGTGGAAATATCTGCACCGCTATCTGTATGAACATGGAAATATCTACACTACTATCTGTATAAAATTGGGAATATCTACACCGCTATCTCTATAAACATGGAAATATCTACACCGCTATCTGTATAAACCAGAAAATATCTAGACCGCCATTTCTAATAAACATGTAAATATGTACACCGCTATCAGTATAAACATGGAAATATCTACACCGCCATCTCTATGAACATGGAAATATCTACAACGCCATCTGTATGAACATGGAAATATCTACACCGCCATCTCTATAAACATGGAAATATCTACACCGCTATCTGTATGAACATGGAAATATCTACACTATCTGTAAAAAATTGGGAATATCTACACCACTATCTCTATAAACATGGAAATATCTACACCGCTATCTGTATAAACCAGAAAATATCTAGACCGCCATTTCTATAAACATGTAAATATCTACACCGCTATCTGTATAAACATGGAAATATCTACACAGCTATGCGTATTAACATGGAAATATCTACACCGCTGTCTCTGTAAACATGGAAATAACTAAACAGCCCTCTGTAAAAACATGGAAATATCTACGCTGCCATCTCTATGAACATGAAAATATCTACACCGCCATCTGTATGAACATGTATATATCTTCACCGCCATCTGAATGAACATGGAAATATCTACACCGCTATCTATTTGAACATGGAAATATCAACACCGCTAACTGTATGAACATGGAAATATCTGCACCGCTATCTGTATGAACATGGAAATATCTACAGCGCTATCTGTATGAACATGGAAATATCTAAACAGCTATCTGTATATCAATGGAAATATCTACACTGCTATCTCTATAAACATGGAAATATCTACACCGTCATCCGTATGAACATGGAAATATATACACCGCTATCTGTATATACATGGAAATATCTACACTGCTATCTCTATGAGCATGGAAATAACTACACCGCAATCTCTATAAATATGGAAATATCTACACCGCCATCTCTGTGAATACGGAAATAACTACACCGCCATTTGTATGAACATGGAAATATCTACACCACCATCTGTATGAACGTGGAATTATCTTCAGCGCCATCTGTAGTCAGATGGAAATATCTACACCGCCATCTGTATTAAGATGGAAAGATCTGCACCGCTATCTGTATAAACATGGAGATATCCACACCGCTATCTGTGTAAACATGGAAATATCTACAATGCCATCTGTATGAACATGGAAATATCTACACCGCCATCTCTATAAACGTGGAAATATCTACACCGCTATCTGTATAAACATGGAGATATCCACACCGCTATCTGTGTAAACATGGAAATATCTACACCGCCATCTGTATAAACATGGAAATATCTACACCGCCATCTCTATAAACATGGAAATATCTACAACGCCATCTGTATGAACATGGAAATATCTACACCGCCATCGGTATGAACATGGAAATATCTACATCGCTATCTGAATATACATGGAAATATCTACACTGCTATCTGTATGAACATGCAAATACCTACACCGATATCTGTATGAACATGGAAATATCTACACCACTATCTGTATGAACATGGAAATATCTACACAGCTATCTGTATATCAATGGAAATATCTACACTGCTATCTCTATAAACATGGTAATAAGTACACCGCTATCTGTATGAACATGGAAATATCTACACCGCCATCTCAACGAACATGGAAATATCTACACTGCCATTTGTATGAACATGTAAATATCTACACCGCCATCTGTATGAACATGGAAATAACTTCACCGCCATCTGTATGAACATGGATATATCTACACCACCATGTGGATGAACATGGAAATATCTACACAGCTTTCTCTATAAACATGGAAATAACTACACCGCTATCTCTATAAACTTTGAAATATCTACACCGCCATCTGTATTAAGATGGAAATATCTGCACCGCTATCAGTATAAACATGGAAATAACACCGCTATCTGTATAAACATGGAGATATCCACACCGCTATCTGTGTAAACATGGAAATATCTACACCGCCATCTGTATAAACATGGAAATATCTACACTGCCATCTATATAAACATGGAAATATCTGCACCGCCATCTGTATAAACATGGAAATATCTACACCGCCATCTGTATAAACATGGAAATATCTACACCTCCATCTCTATAAACATGGAAATATCTACAACGCCATCTGTATGAACATGGAAATATCTACACCGCCATCTCTATAAACGTGGAAATATCTACAGCGCTATCTGTATGAACATGGAAATATCTACACCGCCATCTCAACGAACATGGAAATATCTACACTGCCATTTGTATGAACATGTAAATATCTACACCGCCATCGGTATGAACATGGAAATATCAACATCGCTATCTGAATATACATGGAAATACCTACACTGCTATCTGTATGAACATGCAAATACCTACACCGATATCTGTATGAACATGGAAATATCTACACCACTATCTGTATGAACATGGAAATATCTACACCGCCATCTCTATAAACGTGGAAATATCTACAGCGCTATATGTATGAACATGGAAATAGCTACACTGCTATTTGTATAACATTGGGAATATCTACACCGATATCTCTATGAACATGGAAATATCTACACCGCTATCTGTATAAACCAGAAAATATCTAGACCGCCATTTCTATAAACGTCTAAATATCTACACCGCTATCTGTATAAACATGGAAATATCTACACAGCTATGCGTATCAACATGGAAATACCGACAACGCTGTCTCTGTAAACATGGAAATATCTAGACCGCCCTCTGCATAAACATGGAAATATCTACGCCGCCATCTCCATGAACATGGAAATACCTACACCGCCATCTGTAGGAACATGTATATATCTTCACCGCCTTCTGAATGAACATGGAAATATCTACACCGCTATCTGTTTGAACATGGAAATATCAACACCGCTAACTGTATGAACATGGAAATATCTGCAACGCTATCCGTATGAACATGGAAATATCTACACCACCATCTGTATGAACATGGAAATATCTACACCGCTATGCCTATTAACATGGAAATAACTACACCGCTATCTGTATAAACATGGAAATATCTACACCGCCATCTGTATGAACATGGAAATATCTACACTGCCATCTGTATAAACATGGAAATATCTACACCGCTATGCCTATTAACATGGAAATAACTACACCGCTATCTCTATAAACATGGAAATATCTACACCGCCATCTGTATGAACATGGAAATATCTACACTGCCATCTGTGTAAACATGGAAATATCTACACCGCCATCTCTATAAACATGGAAATATCTACACCGTCATCTGTATGAACATGGAAATATCTACACAGCTATCTGTATGAGCATGGAAATATCTACACCACCATCTGTATGAACATGGAAATATCTACACCGCCATCTGTATAAATATGGCGCTATCTACACCGCCATCTGTATAAAGATTTAAATATCTACACAGCTATCTGTATAAACATGGAAATATCCACATTGCTATCTCTATAGACATGGAAATATCTACACCACTATGCCTATTAAGATGGAAATAACTACACCGATATCTCTATAAACATGGAAATATCTACACCGATATCTGTATCAGGATGGAAATATCTACACCACCATCTGTATGAACATGGAAATATCTACACTGCCATCTGTATAAACATGGAAATATCTACACCGCTATCTGTATCAGGATGGAAATATCTACACCACCATCTGTATGAACATGGAAATATCTACACCGCTATCTATATAAACTTGGAAATGTCTACACCTCTATCTCTATAAACATGGAAATATCTACACCGATATCTGTATCAACAAGGAAATATCTACACCTCTATCTCTATAAACATGGAAATATCTACACTGCCATCTGTATAAGGATGGAAATATCTACACCGCCATCTCTGTAAACAGGGAAATATCTACACAGCTATCTGTATAAACATGGAAATATCTACACCGCTATCTTTATAAACCTGGAAATATCTACACCGCTATCTCTATAAACATGGAAATATCTGCACTGCCATCTGTATAAACATGGAAATATCTACAGCACCATCTGTCTGAACATGGAAATATCTATACCGCTATCTATTGAAACGTGGAAATGTCTACACCGCGGTCTGAATAAACAAGGAAATATCTACACCTCTATCTCCATAAACATGGAAATATCTACACCGCTATGCCTATTAACATGTAAATAACTACACCGCTATCTCTATAAACATGGAAATATTTACACCGCCATCTCTATAAAAATGGAAATAGCTACACCGCCATCTGTATAAACATGGAAATATCTACACTGCCATCTGTATAAACATGGAAATATCTACACCGTCATCTGTATAAACATGGAAATATCTACACCGCCATCTGTATAAAGATGGAAATGACTACACAGCCATCTGTATAAACATGGAAATATCTACACCGCCATCTGTATGAACATGGAAATATCTACACTGCCATCTGTATAAAGATGGAAACGTCTTCACCGCCGTCTGCATAAACATGGAAATATCTACACCGCCATCTGTATAAAGATGGAAATGTCTACACAGCCATCGGTATAAACATGGAAATATCTACACCGCCGTCTGTATGAACATGGAAATATCTACACTGCGATCTGTATAAAGATGGAAACGTCTTCACAGCCGTCTGCATAAACATGGAAATATCTACACTGCTATCTGTATAAACAAGGAAATATCTACACCACTGTCTGAATAAACATGGAAATATCTACACCGCTATCTGTATAAACAAGGAAATATCTACACCTCTGTCTCTATAAACATGGAAACATCTACACCGCTATGCCTATTAACATGGAAATAACTACACCGGTATCTCTATAAACATGGAAATATCTACACCGCCATCTGTATGAACATGGAAATATCTACACTGCCATCTGTATAAAGATGGAAACGTCTTCACCGCCGTCTGCATAAACATGGAAATATCTACACCGCCATCTGTATAAAGATGGAAATGTCTACACAGCCATCGGTATAAACATGGAAATATCTACACCGCCGTCTGTATGAACATGGAAATATCTACACTGCGATCTGTATAAAGATGGAAACGTCTTCACAGCCGTCTGCATAAACATGGAAATATCTACACTGCTATCTGTATAAACAAGGAAATATCTACACCACTGTCTGAATAAACATGGAAATATCTACACCTCTATCTGTATAAACAAGGAAATATCTACACCTCTGTCTCTATAAACATGGAAACATCTACACCGCTATGCCTATTAACATGGAAATAACTACACCGGTATCTCTATAAACATGGAAATATCTACACCGCCATCTGTATGAACATGGAAATATCTACACCGCCATCTGCATAAACATGGAAATATCTACACAGCCATCTGTATAAACATGGAAGTATCTACACCACTATCTGTATAAACATGGAAATATCTACACCGCCATCTCTATAAACATGGAAATACCTACACCACCAGCTGTATAAACTCGGAAATATCTACACCGCCATCTCTATAAAGATGGAAATAACTACACCGCCATCTGTATGTACAGGGAAATATCTACACCGCCATCTGTATAAGGATGGAAATATCTACACTGATATCTGTATGAACACGGAAATATCTACACCGCCATCTGTATAAAGATGGAAAATCTACACAGCTCTCTGTATGAACATGGAAATACCTACACCGCTATGTGTATAAACATGGAAATATCTACACAGCCATCTGTATAAACATGGAAATATCTACACCGCCATCTCTATAAACACCGAAATATCTACACCGCCATCTGTATGAACATGGAAATATCTACACCGCCATCTGTGCAAAGCTGGACATATCTACACAGCTATCTGTATAAACATGGAAATATCTACACTGCTATCTGTATAAACATGGAAATATCTACACCACAGTCTCTATAAACGTGGAAATATCTACACCGCCATCTGTATAAACATGGAAATACCTACACCGCCATCTCTAAAAACATGGAAATAATTACACCGCCATCTGTATGAACATGGAAATATCTACACCGCCATCTGTATAAACATGGAAATATCTGCACTGCCATCTGTATAAACATGGCACTATCTACACCGCCATCTGTACAAAGATTTAAATATCTACACAGCTATCTGTATAAACATGGAAATATCTACACCGCTATCTCTATAGACATGGAAATATCTACACCGCTATGCCTATTAACATGGAAATAACTACACCGCTATCTCTGTAAACATGGAAATATCTACACCGCCATCTGTATGAACATGGAAATATCTACACTGCCATCTGTATAAACATGGAAATATCTACACAGCCATGTGTATAAACATGGAAATATCTACACCGTCATCTGTAAAGACATGGAAATATCTACACCGCCATCTCTGTAAACACGGAAATATCTACACCGCAATCTGTATGAACATGGAAATATGTACACTGCCATGTGTATGAAGATGGAAACGTCTTCACCGCCGTCTGTATGAACATGGATATATCTACACCGCCATCTGTAGGAACATGGAAATATCTACACCGACATTTGTATGAACATGGAAATATCTACACTGCCATCTCTTTAAACATGGAAATATCTACACCGCCATCTGTATGTACATGGAAATATCTACACTGCCATCTGTACAAACATGGAAATATCTTCACCGCCATCTCTATAAACATGGAAATATCTGCAGCGCCATCTGTATAAACATGGAAATAACTACACCGCAATCTCTGTAAACTTTGAAATATCTACACCGCCATCTGTATGAACATGGAAATATCTACACCGCCATCTGTAGGAACATGGAAACATCTACACCGCCATCTGTATAAACATGGAAATATCTACACCGCCATCTCTATAAACATGGAAATATCTGCCCTGCCATCAGTATAAAGGTGGAAATATCTACACCTCCGTCTCTATAAACATGGAAATATCTACAACGCCATCTGTATGAACTTGGAAATATCTACACCGCCATCTCTAGAAACGTGGAAATATCTGCACCGCTATCTGTATGAACATGGAAATATCTACACTACTATCTGTATAAAATTGGGAATATCTACACCGCTATCTCTATAAACATGGAAATATCGACACCGCTATCTGTATAAACCAGAAAATATCTAGACCGCCATTTCTAATAAACATGTAAATATGTACACCGCTATCAGTATAAACATGGAAATATCTACACAGCTATGCGTATCAACATGGAAATACCTACACCGCTGTCTCTGTAAACATGGAAATATCGAAACTGCCCTCTGTATAAACATGGAAATATCTACACCGCCATCTCTATGAACATGGAAATATCTACAACGCCATCTGTATGAACATGGAAATATCTACACCGCCATCTCTATAAACATGGAAATATCTACACCGCTATCTGTATGAACATGGAAATATCTACACTATCTGTAAAAAATTGGGAATATCTACACCGCTATCTCTATAAACATGGAAATATCTACACCGCTATCTGTATAAACCAGAAAATATCTAGACCGTCATTTCTATAAACATGTAAATATCTACACCGCTATCTGTATAAACATGGAAATATCTACACAGCTATGCGTATTAACATGGAAATATCTACACCGCTGTCTCTGTAAACATGGAAATAACTAAACAGCCCTCTGTAAAAACATGGAAATATCTACGCCGCCATCTCTATGAACATGAAAATATCTACACCGCCATCTGTATGAACATGTATATATCTTCACCGCCATCTGAATGAACATGGAAATATCTACACCGCTATCTATTTGAACATGGAAATAACACCGCTAACTGTATGAACATGGAAATATCTGCACCGCTATCTGTATGAACATGGAAATATCTACAGCGCTATCTGTATGAACATGGAAATATCTAAACAGCTATCTGTATATCAATGGAAATATCTACACTGCTATCTCTATAAACATGGAAATATCTACACCATCATCCGTATGAACATGGAAATATATACACCGCTATCTGTATATACATGGAAATATCTACACTGCTATCTCTATGAGCATGGAAATAACTACACCGCAATCTCTATAAATATGGAAATATCTACACCGCCATCTCTGTGAATACGGAAATAACTACACCGCCATTTGTATGAACATGGAAATATCTACACCACCATCTGTATGAACGTGGAATTATCTTCAGCGCCATCTGTAGTCAGATGGAAATATCTACACCGCCATCTGTATTAAGATGGAAAGATCTGCACCGCTATCTGTATAAACATGGAGATATCCACACCGCTATCTGTGTAAACATGGAAATATCTACAATGCCATCTGTATGAACATGGAAATATCTACACCGCCATCTCTATAAACGTGGAAATATCTACACCGCTATCTGTATAAACATGGAGATATCCACACCGCTATCTGTGTAAACATGGAAATATCTACACCGCCATCTGTATAAACATGGAAATATCTACACCGCCATCTCTATAAACATGGAAATATCTACAACGCCATCTGTATGAACATGGAAATATCTACACCGCCATCGGTATGAACATGGAAATATCTACATCGCTATCTGAATATACATGGAAATATCTACACTGCTATCTGTATGAACATGCAAATACCTACACCGATATCTGTATGAACATGGAAATATCTACACCACTATCTGTATGAACATGGAAATATCTACACAGCTATCTGTATATCAATGGAAATATCTACACTGCTATCTCTATAAACATGGTAATAAGTACACCGCTATCTGTATGAACATGGAAATATCTACACCGCCATCTCAACGAACATGGAAATATCTACACTGCCATTTGTATGAACATGTAAATATCTACACCGCCATCTGTATGAACATGGAAATAACTTCACCGCCATCTGTATGAACATGGATATATCTACACCACCATGTGGATGAACATGGAAATATCTACACAGCTTTCTCTATAAACATGGAAATAACTACACCGCTATCTCTATAAACTTTGAAATATCTACACCGCCATCTGTATTAAGATGGAAATATCTGCACCGCTATCTGTATAAACATGGAAATAACACCGCTATCTGTATAAACATGGAGATATCCACACCGCTATCTGTGTAAACATGGAAATATCTACACCGCCATCTGTATAAACATGGAAATATCTACACTGCCATCTATATAAACATGGAAATATCTGCACCGCCATCTGTATAAACATGGAAATATCTACACCGCCATCTGTATAAACATGGAAATATCTACACCTCCATCTCTATAAACATGGAAATATCTACAACGCCATCTGTATGAACATGGAAATATCTACACCGCCATCTCTATAAACGTGGAAATATCTACAGCGCTATCTGTATGAACATGGAAATATCTACACCGCCATCTCAACGAACATGGAAATATCTACACTGCCATTTGTATGAACATGTAAATATCTACACCGCCATCGGTATGAACATGGAAATATCAACATCGCTATCTGAATATACATGGAAATACCTACAGTGCTATCTGTATGAACATGCAAATACCTACACCGATATCTGTATGAACATGGAAATATCTACACCACTATCTGTATGAACATGGAAATATCTACTCCGCCATCTCTATAAACGTGGAAATATCTACAGCGCTATATGTATGAACATGGAAATAGCTACACTGCTATTTGTATAACATTGGGAATATCTACACCGATATCTCTATGAACATGGAAATATCTACACCGCTATCTGTATAAACCAGAAAATATCTAGACCGCCATTTCTATAAACGTGTAAATATCTACACCGCTATCTGTATAAACATGGAAATATCTACACAGCTATGCGTATCAACATGGAAATACCGACAACGCTGTCTCTGTAAACATGGAAATATCTAGACCGCCCTCTGCATAAACATGGAAATATCTACGCCGCCATCTCTATGAACATGGAAATACCTACACCGCCATCTGTATGAACATGTATATATCTTCACCGCCTTCTGAATGAACATGGAAATATCTACACCGCTATCTGTTTGAACATGGAAATATCAACACCGCTAACTGTATGAACATGGAAATATCTGCAACGCTATCCGTATGAACATGGAAATATCTACACCACCATCTGTATGAACATGGAAATATCTACACCGCTATGCCTATTAACATGGAAATAACTACACCGCTATCTGTATAAACATGGAAATATCTACACCGCCATCTGTATGAACATGGAAATATCTACACTGTCATCTGTATAAACATGGAAATATCTACACCGCTATGCCTATTAACATGGAAATAACTACACCGCTATCTCTATAAACATGGAAATATCTACACCGCCATCTGTATGAACATGGAAATATCTACACTGCCATCTGTATAAACATGGAAATATCTACACCGCCATCTCTATAAACATGGAAATATCTACACCGTCATCTGTATGAACATGGAAATATCTACACAGCTATCTGTATGAGCATGGAAATATCTACACCACCATCTGTATGAACATGGAAATATCTACACCACCATCTGTATAAATATGGCGCTATCTACACCGCCATCTGTATAAAGATTTAAATATCTACACAGCTATCTGTATAAACATGGAAATATCCACATTGCTATCTCTATAGACATGGAAATATCTACACCACTATGCCTATTAAGATGGAAATAACTACACCGATATCTCTATAAACATGGAAATATCTACACCGATATCTGTATCAGGATGGAAATATCTACACCACCATCTGTATGAACATGGAAATATCTACACTGCCATCTGTATAAACATGGAAATATCTACACCGCTATCTGTATCAGGATGGAAATATCTACACCACCATCTGTATGAACATGGAAATATCTACACCGCTATCTATATAAACTTGGAAATGTCTACACCTCTATCTCTATAAACATGGAAATATCTACACCGATATCTGTATCAACAAGGAAATATCTACACCTCTATCTCTATAAACATGGAAATATCTACACTGCCATCTGTATAAGGATGGAAATATCTACACCGCCATCTCTGTAAACAGGGAAATATCTACACAGCTATCTGTATAAACATGGAAATATCTACACCGCTATCTTTATAAACCTGGAAATATCTACACCGCTATCTCTATAAACATGGAAATATCTGCACTGCCATCTGTATAAACATGGAAATATCTACAGCACCATCTGTCTGAACATGGAAATATCTATACCGCTATCTATTGAAACGTGGAAATGTCTACAGCGCGGTCTGAATAAACAAGGAAATATCTACACCTCTATCTCCATAAACATGGAAATATCTACACCGCTATGCCTATTAACATGTAAATAACTACACCGCTATCTCTATAAACATGGAAATATTTACACCGCCATCTCTATAAAAATGGAAATAGCTACACCGCCATCTGTATAAACATGGAAATATCTACACTGCCATCTGTATAAACATGGAAATATCTACACCGTCATCTGTATAAACATGGAAATATCTACACCGCCATCTGTATAAAGATGGAAATGACTACACAGCCATCTGTATAAACATGGAAATATCTACACCGCCATCTGTATGAACATGGAAATATCTACACTGCCATCTGTATAAAGATGGAAACGTCTTCACCGCCGTCTGCATAAACATGGAAATATCTACACCGCCATCTGTATAAAGATGGAAATGTCTACACAGCCATCGGTATAAACATGGAAATATCTACACCGCCGTCTGTATGAACATGGAAATATCTACACTGCGATCTGTATAAAGATGGAAACGTCTTCACAGCCGTCTGCATAAACATGGAAATATCTACACTGCTATCTGTATAAACAAGGAAATATCTACACCACTGTCTGAATAAACATGGAAATATCTACACCGCTATCTGTATAAACAAGGAAATATCTACACCTCTGTCTCTATAAACATGGAAACATCTACACCGCTATGCCTATTAACATGGAAATAACTACACCGGTATCTCTATAAACATGGAAATATCTACACCGCCATCTGTATGAACATGGAAATATCTACACCGCCATCTGCATAAACATGGAAATATCTACACAGCCATCTGTATAAACATGGAAGTATCTACACCACTATCTGTATAAACATGGAAATATCTACACCGCCATCTCTATAAACATGGAAATACCTACACCACCAGCTGTATAAACTCGGAAATATCTACACCGCCATCTCTATAAAGATGGAAATAACTACACCGCCATCTGTATGTACAGGGAAATATCTACACCGCCATCTGTATAAGGATGGAAATATCTACACCGATATCTGTATGAACACGGAAATATCTACACCGCCATCTGTATAAAGATGGAAAATCTACACAGCTCTCTGTATGAACATGGAAATACCTACACCGCTATGTGTATAAACATGGAAATATCTACACAGCCATCTGTATAAACATGGAAATATCTACACCGCCATCTCTATAAACACCGAAATATCTACACCGCCATCTGTATGAACATGGAAATATCTACACCGCCATCTGTGCAAAGCTGGACATATCTACACAGCTATCTGTATAAACATGGAAATATCTACACTGCTATCTGTATAAACATGGAAATATCTACACCACAGTCTCTATAAACGTGGAAATATCTACACCGCCATCTGTATAAACATGGAAATACCTACACCGCCATCTCTAAAAACATGGAAATAATTACACCGCCATCTGTATGAACATGGAAATATCTACACCGCCATCTGTATAAACATGGAAATATCTGCACTGCCATCTGTATAAACATGGCACTATCTACACCGCCATCTGTACAAAGATTTAAATATCTACACAGCTATCTGTATAAACATGGAAATATCTACACCGCTATCTCTATAGACATGGAAATATCTACACCGCTATGCCTATTAACATGGAAATAACTACACCGCTATCTCTGTAAACATGGAAATATCTACACCGCCATCTGTATGAACATGGAAATATCTACACTGCCATCTGTATAAACATGGAAATATCTACACAGCCATGTGTATAAACATGGAAATATCTACACCGTCATCTGTAAAGACATGGAAATATCTACACCGCCATCTCTGTAAACACGGAAATATCTACACCGCAATCTGTATGAACATGGAAATATGTACACTGCCATGTGTATGAAGATGGAAACGTCTTCACCGCCATCTGTATGAACATGGATATATCTACACCGCCATCTGTAGGAACATGGAAATATCTACACCGACATTTGTATGAACATGGAAATATCTACACTGCCATCTCTTTAAACATGGAAATATCTACACCGCCATCTGTATGTACATGGAAATATCTACACTGCCATCTGTACAAACATGGAAATATCTTCACCGCCATCTCTATAAACATGGAAATATCTGCAGCGCCATCTGTATAAACATGGAAATAACTACACCGCAATCTCTGTAAACTTTGAAATATCTACACCGCCATCTGTATGAACATGGAAATATCTACACCGCCATCTGTAGGAACATGGAAACATCTACACCGCCATCTGTATAAACATGGAAATATCTACACCGCCATCTCTATAAACATGGAAATATCTGCCCTGCCATCAGTATAAAGGTGGAAATATCTACACCTCCGTCTCTATAAACATGGAAATATCTACAACGCCATCTGTATGAACTTGGAAATATCTACACCGCCATCTCTAGAAACGTGGAAATATCTGCACCGCTATCTGTATGAACATGGAAATATCTACACTACTATCTGTATAAAATTGGGAATATCTACACCGCTATCTCTATAAACATGGAAATATCTACACCGCTATCTGTATAAACCAGAAAATATCTAGACCGCCATTTCTAATAAACATGTAAATATGTACACCGCTATCAGTATAAACATGGAAATATCTACACAGCTATGCGTATCAACATGGAAATACCTACACCGCTGTCTCTGTAAACATGGAAATATCGAAACTGCCCTCTGTATAAACATGGAAATATCTACACCGCCATCTCTATGAACATGGAAATATCTACAACGCCATCTGTATGAACATGGAAATATCTACACCGCCATCTCTATAAACATGGAAATATCTACACCGCTATCTGTATGAACATGGAAATATCTACACTATCTGTAAAAAATTGGGAATATCTACACCGCTATCTCTATAAACATGGAAATATCTACACCGCTATCTGTATAAACCAGAAAATATCTAGACCGCCATTTCTATAAACATGTAAATATCTACACCGCTATCTGTATAAACATGGAAATATCTACACAGCTATGCGTATTAACATGGAATTATCTACACCGCTGTCTCTGTAAACATGGAAATAACTAAACAGCCCTCTGTAAAAACATGGAAATATCTACGCCGCCATCTCTATGAACATGGAAATATCTACACCGCCATCTGTATGAACATGTATATATCTTCACCGCCATCTGAATGAACATGGAAATATCTACACAGCTATCTATTTGAACATGGAAATATCAACACCGCTAACTGTATGAACATGGAAATATCTGCACCGCTATCTGTATGAACATGGAAATATCTACAGCGCTATCTGTATGAACATGGAAATATCTACACAGCTATCTGTATATCAATGGAAATATCTACACTGCTATCTCTATAAACATGGAAATATCTACACCAACTTCCGTATGAACATGGAAATATATACACCGCTATCTGTATATACATGGAAATATCTACACCGTTATCTGTATGAACATGCAAATACCTACACCGATATCTGTATGAACATGGAAATATCTACACCGCCATATCTATGAACATGGAAGTATCTACACCGCCATTTTTATGAACATGGAAATGGAAATATCTACACCGCCATCAGTATGAACATGGAAATATCTTCACCGCCATCTGTATGAACATGGATATATCTAAACCGCCAAGTGGATGAACATGGAAATATCTACACTGCTATCTGTATGAACTTGGAAATATCTACACAGCTATCTGCATATACATGGAAATATCTACACAGCTTTCTCTATAAACATGGAAATAACTACAATGCTATCTCTATAAACTTTGAAATTTCTACACTGCCATCTGCATGAACCTGGAAATATCTACACCGCCATCTGTAGGAACATGGAAACATCTACACCGCCATCTGTATTAAGATTGAAATATCTGCACCGCTATCTGAATAAACATGGGAATATCTACACCGCTATCTGTATAAACATGGAGATATCCACACCGCTATCTGTGTAAACATGGAAATATCTACACCGCCATCTCCATAAACATGGAAATATCTGCACTGCCATCTGTATGAACATGGAAATATCTACACGGCTACCTGTATGAACATGGAAGTATCTACACCGCTATCTGTATGAACATGGAAATATCTACACCGCTATCTGTATGAACATGGAAATATCTACACCGCTATCTGTATGAACTTGGAAATATCTACACAGCTAACTGCATATACATGGAAATATCTACACAGCTTTCTCAATAAACAAGGAAATAATTACACCGCTATCTCTATAAACATGGAAATATCTACACCGCCATTTGTATGAACATGGAAATATCTACAATGCCATCTGTATAAACATGGAAATATCTACACCGCCATCTGTATGAACATGGAAATATCTACACCGCTATCTCTATGAACATGGAAATATCTACACCGCTATCTGTATGAACATGGAAATATCTACACAGCTATCAGTATATCAATGGATATATCTACACTACTATCTCTATAAACATGGTAATATCTATACCGCCATCTCTATAAAAGTGGAAATATCTACACCGCTATCTGTACAAACATGGAAATATCTACACCGATATCTGTAGGAACTTGGAAATATCTACACCGCCATCTCTATGAACATGGAAATATCTTCACCGCCATGTGTATGAACATGGAAATATCTACACCGCCATCTGTATGAACATGGAAATATCTTCACCGCCATCTGTATGAACATGGAAATATCTTCACCGCCATCTGGATGTACATGGAAATATCTACACTGCTATCTATATGTACTTGGAAATATCTACACTGCTATCTGTATAAAAATGGAAATATCTACACAGCCATCACTGTAAGCATGTAAATATCTACACCGCTATCTGTATAAACATGGAAATAACTACACCGCTATCTGTATGAACATGGAAATATCTACACTACTATCTGTATAAAATTGGGAATATATACACCGCTATCTCTATAAACATGGAAATACCTACACCGCTATCTCTATAAAGTTGGAAATAACTACACCACTATCTGTATAAACATGGAAATATCTAGACCGCCATCTCTATAAACTTGGAAATATCTACACCGCCATCTGTATAAACAAGGAAATATCGATACCGACTTCTGTATAAACATGGAAATATCTACACTGCTACCTCTATAAACTTGGAAATATCTACACCGTTATCTGTATAAACACGGAAATAACTACACCGCTATCTCTATAAACATGGAAATATCTACACCGCTATCTGATAAGCTTGGAAATCTCTACAGTGCTATCTGTAAAACAGGGAAATATCTACACCGCTATCTCTCTAAACATGGAAGTATCTACACTGCTATCTGTATAAACATAGAAATACCTGCACCGCTATCTGTATGAATATGGAAATATCTACAACTCTATCTCTATAAACATGGAAATAACTACACTGCCTTCTGCATAAACATGGAAATACTTACAACGCCATCACTATTAACATGGAAATAACTACACCGCTATCTTTATAAACTTGGAAATAACCACAGCGCGATCTGTATGAACATGGAAATATCTACACCGCTATCTGTATAAACATGGAAATATCTGCACAGCTATCTGTATAAACATGGAAATATCTACACCACTATCTGTATAAACATGGAAATATCCACACTGTTATCTGTATATACATGGAAATATATTCACCACTATCGGTATAAACATGGAAATAACTACACCGCTATCTCAAGAAACATGTTTATATTTACAACGATATCTGTGTAACATGGAAATGCCTGTACCGCTATCTGTGTAAAAATGGAAATATCTACACCGCCATCTCTATAAACATGGAAATATCTACACGGCCAACTGTATGAACATGGAAATATCTACACCGCCATCTCTATTAAGGTGGAAATATCTACACCGCCATCTGTATGAACATGGAAATATCCACGCTGCTAACTATATGAACATGGAAATACCTACACTGCTATCTATATGAACATGGAAATATCCACACCGATATCTCTATGAACATAGAAATATCTACACCGCTATCTGTATGAACATGGAAATATCTACACCTCCATCTCAATAAACATGGAAATATCTACAATGCCAACTGTATGAACATGGATATATCTACACCGCCATCTCTATAAACGTGGAAATATCTACACCGCTATCTGTATGAACATGGAAATATCTACACTGCTATCTGTATATAATTGGGAATATCTACACCGCTATTTCTATAAACATGGAAATATCTACACCGCTATCTGTGTAAACCAGAAAATATCTAGACCGCCGTTTCTATAAACATGTAAATATCTATACCGTTATCTGTATAAACAAGGAAATATCTACACAGCTATGCGCATTAACATGGAAATATCTACACCGCTGTCTCTGTAAATATAGAAATATCTAAACCGCCCTATGTATAAACATGGGAATATCTACACCGCTATCTGTATATACATTTAAATATGTACACCGCTATCTCTAAGAACATGGAAATAACTACACCGCTATCTCTTTAAATATGGAAATACCTACACCATCATCCGTATGAACATGGAAATATCTACACCACTATCTGTATGAACACGGAAATATCTGCACAGCTATCTGTATATACATGGAAATATCTACACTGCTATCTCTATGAGCATGGAAATAACTACACCGCAATCTCTATAAATATGGAAATATCTACACCGCCATCTCTGTGAATACGGAAATAACTACACCGCCATTTGTATGAACATGGAAATATCTACACCACCATCTGTATGAACGTGGAATTATCTTCAGCGCCATCTGTAGTCAGATGGAAATATCTACACCGCCATCTGTATTAAGATGGAAAGATCTGCACCGCTATCTGTATAAACATGGAGATATCCACACCGCTATCTGTGTAAACATGGAAATATCTACAATGCCATCTGTATGAACATGGAAATATCTACACCGCCATCTCTATAAACGTGGAAATATCTACACCGCTATCTGTATAAACATGGAGATATCCACACCGCTATCTGTGTAAACATGGAAATATCTACACCGCCATCTGTATAAACATGGAAATATCTACACCGCCATCTCTATAAACATGGAAATATCTACAACGCCATCTGTATGAACATGGAAATATCTACACCGCCATCGGTATGAACATGGAAATATCTACATCGCTATCTGAATATACATGGAAATATCTACACTGCTATCTGTATGAACATGCAAATACCTACACCGATATCTGTATGAACATGGAAATATCTACACCACTATCTGTATGAACATGGAAATATCTACACAGCTATCTGTATATCAATGGAAATATCTACACTGCTATCTCTATAAACATGGTAATAAGTACACCGCTATCTGTATGAACATGGAAATATCTACACCGCCATCTCAACGAACATGGAAATATCTACACTGCCATTTGTATGAACATGTAAATATCTACACCGCCATCTGTATGAACATGGAAATAACTTCACCGCCATCTGTATGAACATGGATATATCTACACCACCATGTGGATGAACATGGAAATATCTACACAGCTTTCTCTATAAACATGGAAATAACTACACCGCTATCTCTATAAACTTTGAAATATCTACACCGCCATCTGTATTAAGATGGAAATATCTGCACCGCTATCTGTATAAACATGGAAATAACACCGCTATCTGTATAAACATGGAGATATCCACACCGCTATCTGTGTAAACATGGAAATATCTACACCGCCATCTGTATAAACATGGAAATATCTACACTGCCATCTATATAAACATGGAAATATCTGCACCGCCATCTGTATAAACATGGAAATATCTACACCGCCATCTGTATAAACATGGAAATATCTACACCTCCATCTCTATAAACATGGAAATATCTACAACGCCATCTGTATGAACATGGAAATATCTACACCGCCATCTCTATAAACGTGGAAATATCTACAGCGCTATCTGTATGAACATGGAAATATCTACACCGCCATCTCAACGAACATGGAAATATCTACACTGCCATTTGTATGAACATGTAAATATCTACACCACCATCGGTATGAACATGGAAATATCAACATCGCTATCTGAATATACATGGAAATACCTACACTGCTATCTGTATGAACATGCAAATACCTACACCGATATCTGTATGAACATGGAAATATCTACACCACTATCTGTATGAACATGGAAATATCTACACCGCCATCTCTATAAACGTGGAAATATCTACAGCGCTATATGTATGAACATGGAAATAGCTACACTGCTATTTGTATAACATTGGGAATATCTACACCGATATCTCTATGAACATGGAAATATCTACACCGCTATCTGTATAAACCAGAAAATATCTAGACCGCCATTTCTATAAACGTGTAAATATCTACACCGCTATCTGTATAAACATGGAAATATCTACACAGCTATGCGTATCAACATGGAAATACCGACAACGCTGTCTATGTAAACATGGAAATATCTAGACCGCCCTCTGCATAAACATGGAAATATCTACGCCGCCATCTCTATGAACATGGAAATACCTACACCGCCATCTGTATGAACATGTATATATCTTCACCGCCTTCTGAATGAACATGGAAATATCTACACCGCTATCTGTTTGAACATGGAAATATCAACACCGCTAACTGTATGAACATGGAAATATCTGCAACGCTATCCGTATGAACATGGAAATATCTACACCACCATCTGTATGAACATGGAAATATCTACACCGCTATGCCTATTAACATGGAAATAACTACACCGCTATCTGTATAAACATGGAAATATCTACACCGCCATCTGTATGAACATGGAAATATCTACACTGCCATCTGTATAAACATGGAAATATCTACACCGCTATGCCTATTAACATGGAAATAACTACACCGCTATCTCTATAAACATGGAAATATCTACACCGCCATCTGTATGAACATGGAAATATCTACACTGCCATCTGTATAAACATGGAAATATCTACACCGCCATCTCTATAAACATGGAAATATCTACACCGTCATCTGTATGAACATGGAAATATCTACACAGCTATCTGTATGAGCATGGAAATATCTACACCACCATCTGTATGAACATGGAAATATCTACACCGCCATCTGTATAAATATGGCGCTATCTACACCGCCATCTGTATAAAGATTTAAATATCTACACAGCTATCTGTATAAACATGGAAATATCCACATTGCTATCTCTATAGACATGGAAATATCTACACCACTATGCCTATTAAGATGGAAATAACTACACCGATATCTCTATAAACATGGAAATATCTACACCGATATCTGTATCAGGATGGAAATATCTACACCACCATCTGTATGAACATGGAAATATCTACACTGCCATCTGTATAAACATGGAAATATCTACACCGCTATCTGTATCAGGATGGAAATATCTACACCACCATCTGTATGAACATGGAAATATCTACACCGCTATCTATATAAACTTGGAAATGTCTACACCTCTATCTCTATAAACATGGAAATATCTACACCGATATCTGTATCAACAAGGAAATATCTACACCTCTATCTCTATAAACATGGAAATATCTACACTGCCATCTGTATAAGGATGGAAATATCTACACCGCCATCTCTGTAAACAGGGAAATATCTACACAGCTATCTGTATAAACATGGAAATATCTACACCGCTATCTTTATAAACCTGGAAATATCTACACCGCTATCTCTATAAACATGGAAATATCTGCACTGCCATCTGTATAAACATGGAAATATCTACAGCACCATCTGTCTGAACATGGAAATATCTATACCGCTATCTATTGAAACGTGGAAATGTCTACACCGCGGTCTGAATAAACAAGGAAATATCTACACCTCTATCTCCATAAACATGGAAATATCTACACCGCTATGCCTATTAACATGTAAATAACTACACCGCTATCTCTATAAACATGGAAATATTTACACCGCCATCTCTATAAAAATGGAAATAGCTACACCGCCATCTGTATAAACATGGAAATATCTACACTGCCATCTGTATAAACATGGAAATATCTACACCGTCATCTGTATAAACATGGAAATATCTACACCGCCATCTGTATAAAGATGGAAATGACTACACAGCCATCTGTATAAACATGGAAATATCTACACCGCCATCTGTATGAACATGGAAATATCTACACTGCCATCTGTATAAATATGGAAATATCTACACCGCTATGCCTATTAACATGGAAATAACTACACCGCTATCTCTATAAACATGGAAATATCTACACCGCCATCTGTATGAACATGGAAATATCTACACTGCCATCTGTATAAACATGGAAATATCTACACCGCCATCTCTATAAACATGGAAATATCTACACCGTCATCTGTATGAACATGGAAATATCTACACAGCTATCTGTATGAGCATGGAAATATCTACACCACCATCTGTATGAACATGGAAATATCTACACCGCCATCTGTATAAATATGGCGCTATCTACACCGCCATCTGTATAAAGATTTAAATATCTACACAGCTATCTGTATAAACATGGAAATATCCACATTGCTATCTCTATAGACATGGAAATATCTACACCACTATGCCTATTAAGATGGAAATAACTACACCGATATCTCTATAAACATGGAAATATCTACACCGATATCTGTATCAGGATGGAAATATCTACACCACCATCTGTATGAACATGGAAATATCTACACTGCCATCTGTATAAACATGGAAATATCTACACCGCTATCTGTATCAGGATGGAAATATCTACACCACCATCTGTATGAACATGGAAATATCTACACCGCTATCTATATAAACTTGGAAATGTCTACACCTCTATCTCTATAAACATGGAAATATCTACACCGATATCTGTATCAACAAGGAAATATCTACACCTCTATCTCTATAAACATGGAAATATCTACACTGCCATCTGTATAAGGATGGAAATATCTACACCGCCATCTCTGTAAACAGGGAAATATCTACACAGCTATCTGTATAAACATGGAAATATCTACACCGCTATCTTTATAAACCTGGAAATATCTACACCGCTATCTCTATAAACATGGAAATATCTGCACTGCCATCTGTATAAACATGGAAATATCTACAGCACCATCTGTCTGAACATGGAAATATCTATACCGCTATCTATTGAAACGTGGAAATGTCTACACCGCGGTCTGAATAAACAAGGAAATATCTACACCTCTATCTCCATAAACATGGAAATATCTACACCGCTATGCCTATTAACATGTAAATAACTACACCGCTATCTCTATAAACATGGAAATATTTACACCGCCATCTCTATAAAAATGGAAATAGCTACACCGCCATCTGTATAAACATGGAAATATCTACACTGCCATGTGTATAAACATGGAAATATCTACACCGTCATCTGTATAAACATGGAAATATCTACACCGCCATCTGTATAAAGATGGAAATGACTACACAGCCATCTGTATAAACATGGAAATATCTACACCGCCATCTGTATGAACATGGAAATATCTACACTGCCATCTGTATAAAGATGGAAACGTCTTCACCGCCGTCTGCATAAACATGGAAATATCTACACCGCCATCTGTATAAAGATGGAAATGTCTACACAGCCATCGGTATAAACATGGAAATATCTACACCGCCGTCTGTATGAACATGGAAATATCTACACTGCGATCTGTATAAAGATGGAAACGTCTTCACAGCCGTCTGCATAAACATGGAAATATCTACACTGCTATCTGTATAAACAAGGAAATATCTACACCACTGTCTGAATAAACATGGAAATATCTACACCGCTATCTGTATAAACAAGGAAATATCTACACCTCTGTCTCTATAAACATGGAAACATCTACACCGCTATGCCTATTAACATGGAAATAACTACACCGGTATCTCTATAAACATGGAAATATCTACACCGCCATCTGTATGAACATGGAAATATCTACACCGCCATCTGCATAAACATGGAAATATCTACACAGCCATCTGTATAAACATGGAAGTATCTACACCACTATCTGTATAAACATGGAAATATCTACACCGCCATCTCTATAAACATGGAAATACCTACACCACCAGCTGTATAAACTCGGAAATATCTACACCGCCATCTCTATAAAGATGGAAATAACTACACCGCCATCTGTATGTACAGGGAAATATCTACACCGCCATCTGTATAAGGATGGAAATATCTACACCGATATCTGTATGAACACGGAAATATCTACACCGCCATCTGTATAAAGATGGAAAATCTACACAGCTCTCTGTATGAACATGGAAATACCTACACCGCTATGTGTATAAACATGGAAATATCTACACAGCCATCTGTATAAACATGGAAATATCTACACCGCCATCTCTATAAACACCGAAATATCTACACCGCCATCTGTATGAACATGGAAATATCTACACCGCCATCTGTGCAAAGCTGGACATATCTACACAGCTATCTGTATAAACATGGAAATATCTACACTGCTATCCGTATAAACATGGAAATATCTACACCACAGTCTCTATAAACGTGGAAATATCTACACCGCCATCTGTATAAACATGGAAATACCTACACCGCCATCTCTAAAAACATGGAAATAATTACACCGCCATCTGTATGAACATGGAAATATCTACACCGCCATCTGTATAAACATGGAAATATCTGCACTGCCATCTGTATAAACATGGCACTATCTACACCGCCATCTGTACAAAGATTTAAATATCTACACAGCTATCTGTATAAACATGGAAATATCTACACCGCTATCTCTATAGACATGGAAATATCTACACCGCTATGCCTATTAACATGGAAATAACTACACCGCTATCTCTGTAAACATGGAAATATCTACACCGCCATCTGTATGAACATGGAAATATCTACACTGCCATCTGTATAAACATGGAAATATCTACACAGCCATGTGTATAAACATGGAAATATCTACACCGTCATCTGTAAAGACATGGAAATATCTACACCGCCATCTCTGTAAACACGGAAATATCTACACCGCAATCTGTATGAACATGGAAATATGTACACTGCCATGTGTATGAAGATGGAAACGTCTTCACCGCCGTCTGTATGAACATGGATATATCTACACCGCCATCTGTAGGAACATGGAAATATCTACACCGACATTTGTATGAACATGGAAATATCTACACTGCCATCTCTTTAAACATGGAAATATCTACACCGCCATCTGTATGTACATGGAAATATCTACACTGCCATCTGTACAAACATGGAAATATCTTCACCGCCATCTCTATAAACATGGAAATATCTGCAGCGCCATCTGTATAAACATGGAAATAACTACACCGCAATCTCTGTAAACTTTGAAATATCTACACCGCCATCTGTATGAACATGGAAATATCTACACCGCCATCTGTAGGAACATGGAAACATCTACACCGCCATCTGTATAAACATGGAAATATCTACACCGCCATCTCTATAAACATGGAAATATCTGCCCTGCCATCAGTATAAAGGTGGAAATATCTACACCTCCGTCTCTATAAACATGGAAATATCTACAACGCCATCTGTATGAACTTGGAAATATCTACACCGCCATCTCTAGAAACGTGGAAATATCTGCACCGCTATCTGTATGAACATGGAAATATCTACACTACTATCTGTATAAAATTGGGAATATCTACACCGCTATCTCTATAAACATGGAAATATCTACACCGCTATCTGTATAAACCAGAAAATATCTAGACCGCCATTTCTAATAAACATGTAAATATGTACACCGCTATCAGTATAAACATGGAAATATCTACACCGCCATCTCTATGAACATGGAAATATCTACAACGCCATCTGTATGAACATGGAAATATCTACACCGCCATCTCTATAAACATGGAAATATCTACACCGCTATCTGTATGAACATGGAAATATCTACACTATCTGTAAAAAATTGGGAATATCTACACCACTATCTCTATAAACATGGAAATATCTACACCGCTATCTGTATAAACCAGAAAATATCTAGACCGCCATTTCTATAAACATGTAAATATCTACACCGCTATCTGTATAAACATGGAAATATCTACACAGCTATGCGTATTAACATGGAAATATCTACACCGCTGTCTCTGTAAACATGGAAATAACTAAACAGCCCTCTGTAAAAACATGGAAATATCTACGCCGCCATCTCTATGAACATGAAAATATCTACACCGCCATCTGTATGAACATGTATATATCTTCACCGCCATCTGAATGAACATGGAAATATCTACACCGCTATCTATTTGAACATGGAAATATCAACACCGCTAACTGTATGAACATGGAAATATCTGCACCGCTATCTGTATGAACATGGAAATATCTACAGCGCTATCTGTATGAACATGGAAATATCTAAACAGCTATCTGTATATCAATGGAAATATCTACACTGCTATCTCTATAAACATGGAAATATCTACACCGTCATCCGTATGAACATGGAAATATATACACCGCTATCTGTATATACATGGAAATATCTACACTGCTATCTCTATGAGCATGGAAATAACTACACCGCAATCTCTATAAATATGGAAATATCTACACCGCCATCTCTGTGAATACGGAAATAACTACACCGCCATTTGTATGAACATGGAAATATCTACACCACCATCTGTATGAACGTGGAATTATCTTCAGCGCCATCTGTAGTCAGATGGAAATATCTACACCGCCATCTGTATTAAGATGGAAAGATCTGCACCGCTATCTGTATAAACATGGAGATATCCACACCGCTATCTGTGTAAACATGGAAATATCTACAATGCCATCTGTATGAACATGGAAATATCTACACCGCCATCTCTATAAACGTGGAAATATCTACACCGCTATCTGTATAAACATGGAGATATCCACACCGCTATCTGTGTAAACATGGAAATATCTACACCGCCATCTGTATAAACATGGAAATATCTACACCGCCATCTCTATAAACATGGAAATATCTACAACGCCATCTGTATGAACATGGAAATATCTACACCGCCATCGGTATGAACATGGAAATATCTACATCGCTATCTGAATATACATGGAAATATCTACACTGCTATCTGTATGAACATGCAAATACCTACACCGATATCTGTATGAACATGGAAATATCTACACCACTATCTGTATGAACATGGAAATATCTACACAGCTATCTGTATATCAATGGAAATATCTACACTGCTATCTCTATAAACATGGTAATAAGTACACCGCTATCTGTATGAACATGGAAATATCTACACCGCCATCTCAACGAACATGGAAATATCTACACTGCCATTTGTATGAACATGTAAATATCTACACCGCCATCTGTATGAACATGGAAATAACTTCACCGCCATCTGTATGAACATGGATATATCTACACCACCATGTGGATGAACATGGAAATATCTACACAGCTTTCTCTATAAACATGGAAATAACTACACCGCTATCTCTATAAACTTTGAAATATCTACACCGCCATCTGGATTAAGATGGAAATATCTGCACCGCTATCTGTATAAACATGGAAATAACACCGCTATCTGTATAAACATGGAGATATCCACACCGCTATCTGTGTAAACATGGAAATATCTACACCGCCATCTGTATAAACATGGAAATATCTACACTGCCATCTATATAAACATGGAAATATCTGCACCGCCATCTGTATAAACATGGAAATATCTACACCGCAATCTGTATAAACATGGAAATATCTACACCTCCATCTCTATAAACATGGAAATATCTACAACGCCATCTGTATGAACATGGAAATATCTACACCGCCATCTCTATAAACGTGGAAATATCTACAGCGCTATCTGTATGAACATGGAAATATCTACACTGCCATTTGTATGAACATGTAAATATCTACACCGCCATCGGTATGAACATGGAAATATCAACATCGCTATCTGAATATACATGGAAATACCTACACTGCTATCTGTATGAACATGCAAATACCTACACCGATATCTGTATGAACATGGAAATATCTACACCACTATCTGTATGAACATGGAAATATCTACACCGCCATCTCTATAAACGTGGAAATATCTACAGCGCTATATGTATGAACATGGAAATAGCTACACTGCTATTTGTATAACATTGGGAATATCTACACCGATATCTCTATGAACATGGAAATATCTACACCGCTATCTGTATAAACCAGAAAATATCTAGACCGCCATTTCTATAAACGTCTAAATATCTACACCGCTATCTGTATAAACATGGAAATATCTACACAGCTATGCGTATCAACATGGAAATACCGACAACGCTGTCTCTGTAAACATGGAAATATCTAGACCGCCCTCTGCATAAACATGGAAATATCTACGCCGCCATCTCCATGAACATGGAAATACCTACACCGCCATCTGTAGGAACATGTATATATCTTCACCGCCTTCTGAATGAACATGGAAATATCTACACCGCTATCTGTTTGAACATGGAAATATCAACACCGCTAACTGTATGAACATGGAAATATCTGCAACGCTATCCGTATGAACATGGAAATATCTACACCACCATCTGTATGAACATGGAAATATCTACACCGCTATGCCTATTAACATGGAAATAACTACACCGCTATCTGTATAAACATGGAAATATCTACACAGCCATCTGTATAAACATGGAAATATCTACACCGCCATCTCTATAAACACCGAAATATCTACACCGCCATCTGTATGAACATGGAAATATCTACACCGCCATCTGTGCAAAGCTGGACATATCTACACAGCTATCTGTATAAACATGGAAATATCTACACTGCTATCCGTATAAACATGGAAATATCTACACCACAGTCTCTATAAACGTGGAAATATCTACACCGCCATCTGTATAAACATGGAAATACCTACACCGCCATCTCTAAAAACATGGAAATAATTACACCGCCATCTGTATGAACATGGAAATATCTACACCGCCATCTGTATAAACATGGAAATATCTGCACTGCCATCTGTATAAACATGGCACTATCTACACCGCCATCTGTACAAAGATTTAAATATCTACACAGCTATCTGTATAAACATGGAAATATCTACACCGCTATCTCTATAGACATGGAAATATCTACACCGCTATGCCTATTAACATGGAAATAACTACACCGCTATCTCTGTAAACATGGAAATATCTACACCGCCATCTGTATGAACATGGAAATATCTACACTGCCATCTGTATAAACATGGAAATATCTACACAGCCATGTGTATAAACATGGAAATATCTACACCGTCATCTGTAAAGACATGGAAATATCTACACCGCCATCTCTGTAAACACGGAAATATCTACACCGCAATCTGTATGAACATGGAAATATGTACACTGCCATGTGTATGAAGATGGAAACGTCTTCACCGCCGTCTGTATGAACATGGATATATCTACACCGCCATCTGTAGGAACATGGAAATATCTACACCGACATTTGTATGAACATGGAAATATCTACACTGCCATCTCTTTAAACATGGAAATATCTACACCGCCATCTGTATGTACATGGAAATATCTACACTGCCATCTGTACAAACATGGAAATATCTTCACCGCCATCTCTATAAACATGGAAATATCTGCAGCGCCATCTGTATAAACATGGAAATAACTACACCGCAATCTCTGTAAACTTTGAAATATCTACACCGCCATCTGTATGAACATGGAAATATCTACACCGCCATCTGTAGGAACATGGAAACATCTACACCGCCATCTGTATAAACATGGAAATATCTACACCGCCATCTCTATAAACATGGAAATATCTGCCCTGCCATCAGTATAAAGGTGGAAATATCTACACCTCCGTCTCTATAAACATGGAAATATCTACAACGCCATCTGTATGAACTTGGAAATATCTACACCGCCATCTCTAGAAACGTGGAAATATCTGCACCGCTATCTGTATGAACATGGAAATATCTACACTACTATCTGTATAAAATTGGGAATATCTACACCGCTATCTCTATAAACATGGAAATATCTACACCGCTATCTGTATAAACCAGAAAATATCTAGACCGCCATTTCTAATAAACATGTAAATATGTACACCGCTATCAGTATAAACATGGAAATATCTACACCGCCATCTCTATGAACATGGAAATATCTACAACGCCATCTGTATGAACATGGAAATATCTACACCGCCATCTCTATAAACATGGAAATATCTACACCGCTATCTGTATGAACATGGAAATATCTACACTATCTGTAAAAAATTGGGAATATCTACACCACTATCTCTATAAACATGGAAATATCTACACCGCTATCTGTATAAACCAGAAAATATCTAGACCGCCATTTCTATAAACATGTAAATATCTACACCGCTATCTGTATAAACATGGAAATATCTACACAGCTATGCGTATTAACATGGAAATATCTACACCGCTGTCTCTGTAAACATGGAAATAACTAAACAGCCCTCTGTAAAAACATGGAAATATCTACGCCGCCATCTCTATGAACATGAAAATATCTACACCGCCATCTGTATGAACATGTATATATCTTCACCGCCATCTGAATGAACATGGAAATATCTACACCGCTATCTATTTGAACATGGAAATATCAACACCGCTAACTGTATGAACATGGAAATATCTGCACCGCTATCTGTATGAACATGGAAATATCTACAGCGCTATCTGTATGAACATGGAAATATCTAAACAGCTATCTGTATATCAATGGAAATATCTACACTGCTATCTCTATAAACATGGAAATATCTACACCGTCATCCGTATGAACATGGAAATATATACACCGCTATCTGTATATACATGGAAATATCTACACTGCTATCTCTATGAGCATGGAAATAACTACACCGCAATCTCTATAAATATGGAAATATCTACACCGCCATCTCTGTGAATACGGAAATAACTACACCGCCATTTGTATGAACATGGAAATATCTACACCACCATCTGTATGAACGTGGAATTATCTTCAGCGCCATCTGTAGTCAGATGGAAATATCTACACCGCCATCTGTATTAAGATGGAAAGATCTGCACCGCTATCTGTATAAACATGGAGATATCCACACCGCTATCTGTGTAAACATGGAAATATCTACAATGCCATCTGTATGAACATGGAAATATCTACACCGCCATCTCTATAAACGTGGAAATATCTACACCGCTATCTGTATAAACATGGAGATATCCACACCGCTATCTGTGTAAACATGGAAATATCTACACCGCCATCTGTATAAACATGGAAATATCTACACCGCCATCTCTATAAACATGGAAATATCTACAACGCCATCTGTATGAACATGGAAATATCTACACCGCCATCGGTATGAACATGGAAATATCTACATCGCTATCTGAATATACATGGAAATATCTACACTGCTATCTGTATGAACATGCAAATACCTACACCGATATCTGTATGAACATGGAAATATCTACACCACTATCTGTATGAACATGGAAATATCTACACAGCTATCTGTATATCAATGGAAATATCTACACTGCTATCTCTATAAACATGGTAATAAGTACACCACTATCTGTATGAACATGGAAATATCTACACCGCCATCTCAACGAACATGGAAATATCTACACTGCCATTTGTATGAACATGTAAATATCTACACCGCCATCTGTATGAACATGGAAATAACTTCACCGCCATCTGTATGAACATGGATATATCTACACCACCATGTGGATGAACATGGAAATATCTACACAGCTTTCTCTATAAACATGGAAATAACTACACCGCTATCTCTATAAACTTTGAAATATCTACACCGCCATCTGTATTAAGATGGAAATATCTGCACCGCTATCTGTATAAACATGGAAATAACACCGCTATCTGTATAAACATGGAGATATCCACACCGCTATCTGTGTAAACATGGAAATATCTACACCGCCATCTGTATAAACATGGAAATATCTACACTGCCATCTATATAAACATGGAAATATCTGCACCGCCATCTGTATAAACATGGAAATATCTACACCGCCATCTGTATAAACATGGAAATATCTACACCTCCATCTCTATAAACATGGAAATATCTACAACGCCATCTGTATGAACATGGAAATATCTACACCGCCATCTCTATAAACGTGGAAATATCTACAGCGCTATCTGTATGAACATGGAAATATCTACACCGCCATCTCAACGAACATGGAAATATCTACACTGCCATTTGTATGAACATGTAAATATCTACACCGCCATCGGTATGAACATGGAAATATCAACATCGCTATCTGAATATACATGGAAATACCTACACTGCTATCTGTATGAACATGCAAATACCTACACCGATATCTGTATGAACATGGAAATATCTACACCACTATCTGTATGAACATGGAAATATCTACACCGCCATCTCTATAAACGTGGAAATATCTACAGCGCTATATGTATGAACATGGAAATAGCTACACTGCTATTTGTATAACATTGGGAATATCTACACCGATATCTCTATGAACATGGAAATATCTACACCGCTATCTGTATAAACCAGAAAATATCTAGACCGCCATTTCTATAAACGTGTAAATATCTACACCGCTATCTGTATAAACATGGAAATATCTACACAGCTATGCGTATCAACATGGAAATACCGACAACGCTGTCTCTGTAAACATGGAAATATCTAGACCGCCCTCTGCATAAACATGGAAATATCTACGCCGCCATCTCCATGAACATGGAAATACCTACACCGCCATCTGTAGGAACATGTATATATCTTCACCGCCTTCTGAATGAACATGGAAATATCTACACCGCTATCTGTTTGAACATGGAAATATCAACACCGCTAACTGTATGAACATGGAAATATCTGCAACGCTATCCGTATGAACATGGAAATATCTACACCACCATCTGTATGAACATGGAAATATCTACACCGCTATGCCTATTAACATGGAAATAACTACACCGCTATCTGTATAAACATGGAAATATCTACACCGCCATCTGTATGAACATGGAAATATCTACACTGCCATCTGTATAAACATGGAAATATCTACACCGCTATGCCTATTAACATGGAAATAACTACACCGCTATCTCTATAAACATGGAAATATCTACACCGCCATCTGTATGAACATGGAAATATCTACACTGCCATCTGTGTAAACATGGAAATATCTACACCGCCATCTCTATAAACATGGAAATATCTACACCGTCATCTGTATGAACATGGAAATATCTACACAGCTATCTGTATGAGCATGGAAATATCTACACCACCATCTGTATGAACATGGAAATATCTACACCGCCATCTGTATAAATATGGCGCTATCTACACCGCCATCTGTATAAAGATTTAAATATCTACACAGCTATCTGTATAAACATGGAAATATCCACATTGCTATCTCTATAGACATGGAAATATCTACACCACTATGCCTATTAAGATGGAAATAACTACACCGATATCTCTATAAACATGGAAATATCTACACCGATATCTGTATCAGGATGGAAATATCTACACCACCATCTGTATGAACATGGAAATATCTACACTGCCATCTGTATAAACATGGAAATATCTACACCGCTATCTGTATCAGGATGGAAATATCTACACCACCATCTGTATGAACATGGAAATATCTACACCGCTATCTATATAAACTTGGAAATGTCTACACCTCTATCTCTATAAACATGGAAATATCTACACCGATATCTGTATCAACAAGGAAATATCTACACCTCTATCTCTATAAACATGGAAATATCTACACTGCCATCTGTATAAGGATGGAAATATCTACACCGCCATCTCTGTAAACAGGGAAATATCTACACAGCTATCTGTATAAACATGGAAATATCTACACCGCTATCTTTATAAACCTGGAAATATCTACACCGCTATCTCTATAAACATGGAAATATCTGCACTGCCATCTGTATAAACATGGAAATATCTACAGCACCATCTGTCTGAACATGGAAATATCTATACCGCTATCTATTGAAACGTGGAAATGTCTACACCGCGGTCTGAATAAACAAGGAAATATCTACACCTCTATCTCCATAAACATGGAAATATCTACACCGCTATGCCTATTAACATGTAAATAACTACACCGCTATCTCTATAAACATGGAAATATTTACACCGCCATCTCTATAAAAATGGAAATAGCTACACCGCCATCTGTATAAACATGGAAATATCTACACTGCCATCTGTATAAACATGGAAATATCTACACCGTCATCTGTATAAACATGGAAATATCTACACCGCCATCTGTATAAAGATGGAAATGACTACACAGCCATCTGTATAAACATGGAAATATCTACACCGCCATCTGTATGAACATGGAAATATCTACACTGCCATCTGTATAAAGATGGAAACGTCTTCACCGCCGTCTGCATAAACATGGAAATATCTACACCGCCATCTGTATAAAGATGGAAATGTCTACACAGCCATCGGTATAAACATGGAAATATCTACACCGCCGTCTGTATGAACATGGAAATATCTACACTGCGATCTGTATAAAGATGGAAACGTCTTCACAGCCGTCTGCATAAACATGGAAATATCTACACTGCTATCTGTATAAACAAGGAAATATCTACACCACTGTCTGAATAAACATGGAAATATCTACACCGCTATCTGTATAAACAAGGAAATATCTACACCTCTGTCTCTATAAACATGGAAACATCTACACCGCTATGCCTATTAACATGGAAATAACTACACCGGTATCTCTATAAACATGGAAATATCTACACCGCCATCTGTATGAACATGGAAATATCTACACCGCCATCTGCATAAACATGGAAATATCTACACAGCCATCTGTATAAACATGGAAGTATCTACACCACTATCTGTATAAACATGGAAATATCTACACCGCCATCTCTATAAACATGGAAATACCTACACCACCAGCTGTATAAACTCGGAAATATCTACACCGCCATCTCTATAAAGATGGAAATAACTACACCGCCATCTGTATGTACAGGGAAATATCTACACCGCCATCTGTATAAGGATGGAAATATCTACACCGATATCTGTATGAACACGGAAATATCTACACCGCCATCTGTATAAAGATGGAAAATCTACACAGCTCTCTGTATGAACATGGAAATACCTACACCGCTATGTGTATAAACATGGAAATATCTACACAGTCATCTGTATAAACATGGAAATATCTACACCGCCATCTCTATAAACACCGAAATATCTACACCGCCATCTGTATGAACATGGAAATATCTACACCGCCATCTGTGCAAAGCTGGACATATCTACACAGCTATCTGTATAAACATGGAAATATCTACACTGCTATCTGTATAAACATGGAAATATCTACACCACAGTCTCTATAAACGTGGAAATATCTACACCGCCATCTGTATAAACATGGAAATACCTACACCGCCATCTCTAAAAACATGGAAATAATTACACCGCCATCTGTATGAACATGGAAATATCTACACCGCCATCTGTATAAACATGGAAATATCTGCACTGCCATCTGTATAAACATGGCACTATCTACACCGCCATCTGTACAAAGATTTAAATATCTACACAGCTATCTGTATAAACATGGAAATATCTACACCGCTATCTCTATAGACATGGAAATATCTACACCGCTATGCCTATTAACATGGAAATAACTACACCGCTATCTCTGTAAACATGGAAATATCTACACCGCCATCTGTATGAACATGGAAATATCTACACTGCCATCTGTATAAACATGGAAATATCTACACAGCCATGTGTATAAACATGGAAATATCTACACCGTCATCTGTAAAGACATGGAAATATCTACACCGCCATCTCTGTAAACACGGAAATATCTACACCGCAATCTGTATGAACATGGAAATATGTACACTGCCATGTGTATGAAGATGGAAACGTCTTCACCGCCGTCTGTATGAACATGGATATATCTACACCGCCATCTGTAGGAACATGGAAATATCTACACCGACATTTGTATGAACATGGAAATATCTACACTGCCATCTCTTTAAACATGGAAATATCTACACCGCCATCTGTATGTACATGGAAATATCTACACTGCCATCTGTACAAACATGGAAATATCTTCACCGCCATCTCTATAAACATGGAAATATCTGCAGCGCCATCTGTATAAACATGGAAATAACTACACCGCAATCTCTGTAAACTTTGAAATATCTACACCGCCATCTGTATGAACATGGAAATATCTACACCGCCATCTGTAGGAACATGGAAACATCTACACCGCCATCTGTATAAACATGGAAATATCTACACCGCCATCTCTATAAACATGGAAATATCTGCCCTGCCATCAGTATAAAGGTGGAAATATCTACACCTCCGTCTCTATAAACATGGAAATATCTACAACGCCATCTGTATGAACTTGGAAATATCTACACCGCCATCTCTAGAAACGTGGAAATATCTGCACCGCTATCTGTATGAACATGGAAATATCTACACTACTATCTGTATAAAATTGGGAATATCTACACCGCTATCTCTATAAACATGGAAATATCTACACCGCTATCTGTATAAACCAGAAAATATCTAGACCGCCATTTCTAATAAACATGTAAATATGTACACCGCTATCAGTATAAACATGGAAATATCTACACAGCTATGCGTATCAACATGGAAATACCTACACCGCTGTCTCTGTAAACATGGAAATATCGAAACTGCCCTCTGTATAAACATGGAAATATCTACACCGCCATCTCTATGAACATGGAAATATCTACAACGCCATCTGTATGAACATGGAAATATCTACACCGCCATCTCTATAAACATGGAAATATCTACACCGCTATCTGTATGAACATGGAAATATCTACACTATCTGTAAAAAATTGGGAATATCTACACCGCTATCTCTATAAACATGGAAATATCTACACCGCTATCTGTATAAACCAGAAAATATCTAGACCGCCATTTCTATAAACATGTAAATATCTACACCGCTATCTGTATAAACATGGAAATATCTACACAGCTATGCGTATTAACATGGAAATATCTACACCGCTGTCTCTGTAAACATGGAAATAACTAAACAGCCCTCTGTAAAAACATGGAAATATCTACACCGCCATCTCTATGAACATGGAAATATCTACACCGCCATCTGTATGAACATGTATATATCTTCACCGCCATCTGAATGAACATGGAAATATCTACACCGCTATCTATTTGAACATGGAAATATCAACACCGCTAACTGTATGAACATGGAAATATCTGCACCGCTATCTGTATGAACATGGAAATATCTACAGCGCTATCTGTATGAACATGGAAATATCTAAACAGCTATCTGTATATCAATGGAAATATCTACACTGGTATCTCTATAAACATGGAAATATCTACACCGTCATCCGTATGAACATGGAAATATATACACCGCTATCTGTATATACATGGAAATATCTACACTGCTATCTCTATGAGCATGGAAATAACTACACCGCAATCTCTATAAATATGGAAATATCTACACCGCCATCTCTGTGAATACGGAAATAACTACACCGCCATTTGTATGAACATGGAAATATCTACACCACCATCTGTATGAACGTGGAATTATCTTCAGCGCCATCTGTAGTCAGATGGAAATATCTACACCGCCATCTGTATTAAGATGGAAAGATCTGCACCGCTATCTGTATAAACATGGAGATATCCACACCGCTATCTGTGTAAACATGGAAATATCTACAATGCCATCTGTATGAACATGGAAATATCTACACCGCCATCTCTATAAACGTGGAAATATCTACACCGCTATCTGTATAAACATGGAGATATCCACACCGCTATCTGTGTAAACATGGAAATATCTACACCGCCATCTGTATAAACATGGAAATATCTACACCGCCATCTCTATAAACATGGAAATATCTACAACGCCATCTGTATGAACATGGAAATATCTACACCGCCATCGGTATGAACATGGAAATATCTACATCGCTATCTGAATATACATGGAAATATCTACACTGCTATCTGTATGAACATGCAAATACCTACACCGATATCTGTATGAACATGGAAATATCTACACCACTATCTGTATGAACATGGAAATATCTACACAGCTATCTGTATATCAATGGAAATATCTACACTGCTATCTCTATAAACATGGTAATAAGTACACCGCTATCTGTATGAACATGGAAATATCTACACCGCCATCTCAACGAACATGGAAATATCTACACTGCCATTTGTATGAACATGTAAATATCTACACCGCCATCTGTATGAACATGGAAATAACTTCACTGCCATCTGTATGAACATGGATATATCTACACCACCATGTGGATGAACATGGAAATATCTACACAGCTTTCTCTATAAACATGGAAATAACTACACCGCTATCTCTATAAACTTTGATATATCTACACCGCCATCTGTATTAAGATGGAAATATCTGCACCGCTATCTGTATAAACATGGAAATAACACCGCTATCTGTATAAACATGGAGATATCCACACCGCTATCTGTGTAAACATGGAAATATCTACACCGCCATCTGTATAAACATGGAAATATCTACACTGCCATCTATATAAACATGGAAATATCTGCACCGCCATCTGTATAAACATGGAAATATCTACACCGCCATCTGTATAAACATGGAAATATCTACACCTCCATCTCTATAAACATGGAAATATCTACAACGCCATCTGTATGAACATGGAAATATCTACACCGCCATCTCTATAAACGTGGAAATATCTACAGCGCTATCTGTATGAACATGGAAATATCTACACCGCCATCTCAACGAACATGGAAATATCTACACTGCCATTTGTATGAACATGTAAATATCTACACCGCCATCGGTATGAACATGGAAATATCAACATCGCTATCTGAATATACATGGAAATACCTACACTGCTATCTGTATGAACATGCAAATACCTACACCGATATCTGTATGAACATGGAAATATCTACACCACTATCTGTATGAACATGGAAATATCTACACCGCCATCTCTATAAACGTGGAAATATCTACAGCGCTATATGTATGAACATGGAAATAGCTACACTGCTATTTGTATAACATTGGGAATATCTACACCGATATCTCTATGAACATGGAAATATCTACACCGCTATCTGTATAAACCAGAAAATATCTAGACCGCCATTTCTATAAACGTGTAAATATCTACACCGCTATCTGTATAAACATGGAAATATCTACACAGCTATGCGTATCAACATGGAAATACCGACAACGCTGTCTCTGTAAACATGGAAATATCTAGACCGCCCTCTGCATAAACATGGAAATATCTACGCCGCCATCTCCATGAACATGGAAATACCTACACCGCCATCTGTAGGAACATGTATATATCTTCACCGCCTTCTGAATGAACATGGAAATATCTACACCGCTATCTGTTTGAACATGGAAATATCAACACCGCTAACTGTATGAACATGGAAATATCTGCAACGCTATCCGTATGAACATGGAAATATCTACACCACCATCTGTATGAACATGGAAATATCTACACCGCTATGCCTATTAACATGGAAATAACTACACCGCTATCTGTATAAACATGGAAATATCTACACCGCCATCTGTATGAACATGGAAATATCTACACTGCCATCTGTATAAACATGGAAATATCTACACCGCTATGCCTATTAACATGGAAATAACTACACCGCTATCTCTATAAACATGGAAATATCTACACCGCCATCTGTATGAACATGGAAATATCTACACTGCCATCTGTGTAAACATGGAAATATCTACACCGCCATCTCTATAAACATGGAAATATCTACACCGTCATCTGTATGAACATGGAAATATCTACACAGCTATCTGTATGAGCATGGAAATATCTACACCACCATCTGTATGAACATGGAAATATCTACACCGCCATCTGTATAAATATGGCGCTATCTACACCGCCATCTGTATAAAGATTTAAATATCTACACAGCTATCTGTATAAACATGGAAATATCCACATTGCTATCTCTATAGACATGGAAATATCTACACCACTATGCCTATTAAGATGGAAATAACTACACCGATATCTCTATAAACATGGAAATATCTACACCGATATCTGTATCAGGATGGAAATATCTACACCACCATCTGTATGAACATGGAAATATCTACACTGCCATCTGTATAAACATGGAAATATCTACACCGCTATCTGTATCAGGATGGAAATATCTACACCACCATCTGTATGAACATGGAAATATCTACACCGCTATCTATATAAACTTGGAAATGTCTACACCTCTATCTCTATAAACATGGAAATATCTACACCGATATCTGTATCAACAAGGAAATATCTACACCTCTATCTCTATAAACATGGAAATATCTACACTGCCATCTGTATAAGGATGGAAATATCTACACCGCCATCTCTGTAAACAGGGAAATATCTACACAGCTATCTGTATAAACATGGAAATATCTACACCGCTATCTTTATAAACCTGGAAATATCTACACCGCTATCTCTATAAACATGGAAATATCTGCACTGCCATCTGTATAAACATGGAAATATCTACAGCACCATCTGTCTGAACATGGAAATATCTATACCGCTATCTATTGAAACGTGGAAATGTCTACACCGCGGTCTGAATAAACAAGGAAATATCTACACCTCTATCTCCATAAACATGGAAATATCTACACCGCTATGCCTATTAACATGTAAATAACTACACCGCTATCTCTATAAACATGGAAATATTTACACCGCCATCTCTATAAAAATGGAAATAGCTACACCGCCATCTGTATAAACATGGAAATATCTACACTGCCATCTGTATAAACATGGAAATATCTACACCGTCATCTGTATAAACATGGAAATATCTACACCGCCATCTGTATAAAGATGGAAATGACTACACAGCCATCTGTATAAACATGGAAATATCTACACCGCCATCTGTATGAACATGGAAATATCTACACTGCCATCTGTATAAAGATGGAAACGTCTTCACCGCCGTCTGCATAAACATGGAAATATCTACACCGCCATCTGTATAAAGATGGAAATGTCTACACAGCCATCGGTATAAACATGGAAATATCTACACCGCCGTCTGTATGAACATGGAAATATCTACACTGCGATCTGTATAAAGATGGAAACGTCTTCACAGCCGTCTGCATAAACATGGAAATATCTACACTGCTATCTGTATAAACAAGGAAATATCTACACCACTGTCTGAATAAACATGGAAATATCTACACCGCTATCTGTATAAACAAGGAAATATCTACACCTCTGTCTCTATAAACATGGAAACATCTACACCGCTATGCCTATTAACATGGAAATAACTACACCGGTATCTCTATAAACATGGAAATATCTACACCGCCATCTGTATGAACATGGAAATATCTACACCGCCATCTGCATAAACATGGAAATATCTACACAGCCATCTGTATAAACATGGAAGTATCTACACCACTATCTGTATAAACATGGAAATATCTACACCGCCATCTCTATAAACATGGAAATACCTACACCACCAGCTGTATAAACTCGGAAATATCTACACCGCCATCTCTATAAAGATGGAAATAACTACACCGCCATCTGTATGTACAGGGAAATATCTACACCGCCATCTGTATAAGGATGGAAATATCTACACCGATATCTGTATGAACACGGAAATATCTACACCGCCATCTGTATAAAGATGGAAAATCTACACAGCTCTCTGTATGAACATGGAAATACCTACACCGCTATGTGTATAAACATGGAAATATCTACACAGCCATCTGTATAAACATGGAAATATCTACACCGCCATCTCTATAAACACCGAAATATCTACACCGCCATCTGTATGAACATGGAAATATCTACACCGCCATCTGTGCAAAGCTGGACATATCTACACAGCTATCTGTATAAACATGGAAATATCTACACTGCTATCTGTATAAACATGGAAATATCTACACCACAGTCTCTATAAACGTGGAAATATCTACACCGCCATCTGTATAAACATGGAAATACCTACACCGCCATCTCTAAAAACATGGAAATAATTACACCGCCATCTGTATGAACATGGAAATATCTACACCGCCATCTGTATAAACATGGAAATATCTGCACTGCCATCTGTATAAACATGGCACTATCTACACCGCCATCTGTACAAAGATTTAAATATCTACACAGCTATCTGTATAAACATGGAAATATCTACACCGCTATCTCTATAGACATGGAAATATCTACACCGCTATGCCTATTAACATGGAAATAACTACACCGCTATCTCTGTAAACATGGAAATATCTACACCGCCATCTGTATGAACATGGAAATATCTACACTGCCATCTGTATAAACATGGAAATATCTACACAGCCATGTGTATAAACATGGAAATATCTACACCGTCATCTGTAAAGACATGGAAATATCTACACCGCCATCTCTGTAAACACGGAAATATCTACACCGCAATCTGTATGAACATGGAAATATGTACACTGCCATGTGTATGAAGATGGAAACGTCTTCACCGCCGTCTGTATGAACATGGATATATCTACACCGCCATCTGTAGGAACATGGAAATATCTACACCGACATTTGTATGAACATGGAAATATCTACACTGCCATCTCTTTAAACATGGAAATATCTACACCGCCATCTGTATGTACATGGAAATATCTACACTGCCATCTGTACAAACATGGAAATATCTTCACCGCCATCTCTATAAACATGGAAATATCTGCAGCGCCATCTGTATAAACATGGAAATAACTACACCGCAATCTCTGTAAACTTTGAAATATCTACACCGCCATCTGTATGAACATGGAAATATCTACACCGCCATCTGTAGGAACATGGAAACATCTACACCGCCATCTGTATAAACATGGAAATATCTACACCGCCATCTCTATAAACATGGAAATATCTGCCCTGCCATCAGTATAAAGGTGGAAATATCTACACCTCCGTCTCTATAAACATGGAAATATCTACAACGCCATCTGTATGAACTTGGAAATATCTACACCGCCATCTCTAGAAACGTGGAAATATCTGCACCGCTATCTGTATGAACATGGAAATATCTACACTACTATCTGTATAAAATTGGGAATATCTACACCGCTATCTCTATAAACATGGAAATATCTACACCGCTATCTGTATAAACCAGAAAATATCTAGACCGCCATTTCTAATAAACATGTAAATATGTACACCGCTATCAGTATAAACATGGAAATATCTACACAGCTATGCGTATCAACATGGAAATACCTACACCGCTGTCTCTGTAAACATGGAAATATCGAAACTGCCCTCTGTATAAACATGGAAATATCTACACCGCCATCTCTATGAACATGGAAATATCTACAACGCCATCTGTATGAACATGGAAATATCTACACCGCCATCTCTATAAACATGGAAATATCTACACCGCTATCTGTATGAACATGGAAATATCTACACTATCTGTAAAAAATTGGGAATATCTACACCGCTATCTCTATAAACATGGAAATATCTACACCGCTATCTGTATAAACCAGAAAATATCTAGACCGCCATTTCTATAAACATGTAAATATCTACACCGCTATCTGTATAAACATGGAAATATCTACACAGCTATGCGTATTAACATGGAAATATCTACACCGCTGTCTCTGTAAACATGGAAATAACTAAACAGCCCTCTGTAAAAACATGGAAATATCTACACCGCCATCTCTATGAACATGGAAATATCTACACCGCCATCTGTATGAACATGTATATATCTTCACCGCCATCTGAATGAACATGGAAATATCTACACCGCTATCTATTTGAACATGGAAATATCAACACCGCTAACTGTATGAACATGGAAATATCTGCACCGCTATCTGTATGAACATGGAAATATCTACAGCGCTATCTGTATGAACATGGAAATATCTAAACAGCTATCTGTATATCAATGGAAATATCTACACTGGTATCTCTATAAACATGGAAATATCTACACCGTCATCCGTATGAACATGGAAATATATACACCGCTATCTGTATATACATGGAAATATCTACACTGCTATCTCTATGAGCATGGAAATAACTACACCGCAATCTCTATAAATATGGAAATATCTACACCGCCATCTCTGTGAATACGGAAATAACTACACCGCCATTTGTATGAACATGGAAATATCTACACCACCATCTGTATGAACGTGGAATTATCTTCAGCGCCATCTGTAGTCAGATGGAAATATCTACACCGCCATCTGTATTAAGATGGAAAGATCTGCACCGCTATCTGTATAAACATGGAGATATCCACACCGCTATCTGTGTAAACATGGAAATATCTACAATGCCATCTGTATGAACATGGAAATATCTACACCGCCATCTCTATAAACGTGGAAATATCTACACCGCTATCTGTATAAACATGGAGATATCCACACCGCTATCTGTGTAAACATGGAAATATCTACACCGCCATCTGTATAAACATGGAAATATCTACACCGCCATCTCTATAAACATGGAAATATCTACAACGCCATCTGTATGAACATGGAAATATCTACACCGCCATCGGTATGAACATGGAAATATCTACATCGCTATCTGAATATACATGGAAATATCTACACTGCTATCTGTATGAACATGCAAATACCTACACCGATATCTGTATGAACATGGAAATATCTACACCACTATCTGTATGAACATGGAAATATCTACACAGCTATCTGTATATCAATGGAAATATCTACACTGCTATCTCTATAAACATGGTAATAAGTACACCGCTATCTGTATGAACATGGAAATATCTACACCGCCATCTCAACGAACATGGAAATATCTACACTGCCATTTGTATGAACATGTAAATATCTACACCGCCATCTGTATGAACATGGAAATAACTTCACTGCCATCTGTATGAACATGGATATATCTACACCACCATGTGGATGAACATGGAAATATCTACACAGCTTTCTCTATAAACATGGAAATAACTACACCGCTATCTCTATAAACTTTGAAATATCTACACCGCCATCTGTATTAAGATGGAAATATCTGCACCGCTATCTGTATAAACATGGAAATAACACCGCTATCTGTATAAACATGGAGATATCCACACCGCTATCTGTGTAAACATGGAAATATCTACACCGCCATCTGTATAAACATGGAAATATCTACACTGCCATCTATATAAACATGGAAATATCTGCACCGCCATCTGTATAAACATGGAAATATCTACACCGCCATCTGTATAAACATGGAAATATCTACACCTCCATCTCTATAAACATGGAAATATCTACAACGCCATCTGTATGAACATGGAAATATCTACACCGCCATCTCTATAAACGTGGAAATATCTACAGCGCTATCTGTATGAACATGGAAATATCTACACCGCCATCTCAACGAACATGGAAATATCTACACTGCCATTTGTATGAACATGTAAATATCTACACCGCCATTGGTATGAACATGGAAATATCAACATCGCTATCTGAATATACATGGAAATACCTACACTGCTATCTGTATGAACATGCAAATACCTACACCGATATCTGTATGAACATGGAAATATCTACACCACTATCTGTATGAACATGGAAATATCTACACCGCCATCTCTATAAACGTGGAAATATCTACAGCGCTATATGTATGAACATGGAAATAGCTACACTGCTATTTGTATAACATTGGGAATATCTACACCGATATCTCTATGAACATGGAAATATCTACACCGCTATCTGTATAAACCAGAAAATATCTAGACCGCCATTTCTATAAACGTCTAAATATCTACACCGCTATCTGTATAAACATGGAAATATCTACACAGCTATGCGTATCAACATGGAAATACCGACAACGCTGTCTCTGTAAACATGGAAATATCTAGACCGCCCTCTGCATAAACATGGAAATATCTACGCCGCCATCTCTATGAACATGGAAATACCTACACCGCCATCTGTATGAACATGTATATATCTTCACCGCCTTCTGAATGAACATGGAAATATCTACACCGCTATCTGTTTGAACATGGAAATATCAACACCGCTAACTGTATGAACATGGAAATATCTGCAACGCTATCCGTATGAACATGGAAATATCTACACCACCATCTGTATGAACATGGAAATATCTACACCGCTATGCCTATTAACATGGAAATAACTACACCGCTATCTGTATAAACATGGAAATATCTACACCGCCATCTGTATGAACATGGAAATATCTACACTGCCATCTGTATAAACATGGAAATATCTACACCGCTATGCCTATTAACATGGAAATAACTACACCGCTATCTCTATAAACATGGAAATATCTACACCGCCATCTGTATGAACATGGAAATATCTACACTGCCATCTGTATAAACATGGAAATATCTACACCGCCATCTCTATAAACATGGAAATATCTACACCGTCATCTGTATGAACATGGAAATATCTACACAGCTATCTGTATGAGCATGGAAATATCTACACCACCATCTGTATGAACATGGAAATATCTACACCGCCATCTGTATAAATATGGCGCTATCTACACCGCCATCTGTATAAAGATTTAAATATCTACACAGCTATCTGTATAAACATGGAAATATCCACATTGCTATCTCTATAGACATGGAAATATCTACACCACTATGCCTATTAAGATGGAAATAACTACACCGATATCTCTATAAACATGGAAATATCTACACCGATATCTGTATCAGGATGGAAATATCTACACCACCATCTGTATGAACATGGAAATATCTACACTGCCATCTGTATAAACATGGAAATATCTACACCGCTATCTGTATCAGGATGGAAATATCTACACCACCATCTGTATGAACATGGAAATATCTACACCGCTATCTATATAAACTTGGAAATGTCTACACCTCTATCTCTATAAACATGGAAATATCTACACCGATATCTGTATCAACAAGGAAATATCTACACCTCTATCTCTATAAACATGGAAATATCTACACTGCCATCTGTATAAGGATGGAAATATCTACACCGCCATCTCTGTAAACAGGGAAATATCTACACAGCTATCTGTATAAACATGGAAATATCTACACCGCTATCTTTATAAACCTGGAAATATCTACACCGCTATCTCTATAAACATGGAAATATCTGCACTGCCATCTGTATAAACATGGAAATATCTACAGCACCATCTGTCTGAACATGGAAATATCTATACCGCTATCTATTGAAACGTGGAAATGTCTACACCGCGGTCTGAATAAACAAGGAAATATCTACACCTCTATCTCCATAAACATGGAAATATCTACACCGCTATGCCTATTAACATGTAAATAACTACACCGCTATCTCTATAAACATGGAAATATTTACACCGCCATCTCTATAAAAATGGAAATAGCTACACCGCCATCTGTATAAACATGGAAATATCTACACTGCCATCTGTATAAACATGGAAATATCTACACCGTCATCTGTATAAACATGGAAATATCTACACCGCCATCTGTATAAAGATGGAAATGACTACACAGCCATCTGTATAAACATGGAAATATCTACACCGCCATCTGTATGAACATGGAAATATCTACACTGCCATCTGTATAAAGATGGAAACGTCTTCACCGCCGTCTGCATAAACATGGAAATATCTACACCGCCATCTGTATAAAGATGGAAATGTCTACACAGCCATCGGTATAAACATGGAAATATCTACACCGCCGTCTGTATGAACATGGAAATATCTACACTGCGATCTGTATAAAGATGGAAACGTCTTCACAGCCGTCTGCATAAACATGGAAATATCTACACTGCTATCTGTATAAACAAGGAAATATCTACACCACTGTCTGAATAAACATGGAAATATCTACACCGCTATCTGTATAAACAAGGAAATATCTACACCTCTGTCTCTATAAACATGGAAACATCTACACCGCTATGCCTATTAACATGGAAATAACTACACCGGTATCTCTATAAACATGGAAATATCTACACCGCCATCTGTATGAACATGGAAATATCTACACCGCCATCTGCATAAACATGGAAATATCTACACAGCCATCTGTATAAACATGGAAGTATCTACACCACTATCTGTATAAACATGGAAATATCTACACCGCCATCTCTATAAACATGGAAATACCTACACCACCAGCTGTATAAACTCGGAAATATCTACACCGCCATCTCTATAAAGATGGAAATAACTACACCGCCATCTGTATGTACAGGGAAATATCTACACCGCCATCTGTATAAGGATGGAAATATCTACACTGATATCTGTATGAACACGGAAATATCTACACCGCCATCTGTATAAAGATGGAAAATCTACACAGCTCTCTGTATGAACATGGAAATACCTACACCGCTATGTGTATAAACATGGAAATATCTACACAGCCATCTGTATAAACATGGAAATATCTACACCGCCATCTCTATAAACACCGAAATATCTACACCGCCATCTGTATGAACATGGAAATATCTACACCGCCATCTGTGCAAAGCTGGACATATCTACACAGCTATCTGTATAAACATGGAAATATCTACACTGCTATCTGTATAAACATGGAAATATCTACACCACAGTCTCTATAAACGTGGAAATATCTACACCGCCATCTGTATAAACATGGAAATACCTACACCGCCATCTCTAAAAACATGGAAATAATTACACCGCCATCTGTATGAACATGGAAATATCTACACCGCCATCTGTATAAACATGGAAATATCTGCACTGCCATCTGTATAAACATGGCACTATCTACACCGCCATCTGTACAAAGATTTAAATATCTACACAGCTATCTGTATAAACATGGAAATATCTACACCGCTATCTCTATAGACATGGAAATATCTACACCGCTATGCCTATTAACATGGAAATAACTACACCGCTATCTCTGTAAACATGGAAATATCTACACCGCCATCTGTATGAACATGGAAATATCTACACTGCCATCTGTATAAACATGGAAATATCTACACAGCCATGTGTATAAACATGGAAATATCTACACCGTCATCTGTAAAGACATGGAAATATCTACACCGCCATCTCTGTAAACACGGAAATATCTACACCGCAATCTGTATGAACATGGAAATATGTACACTGCCATGTGTATGAAGATGGAAACGTCTTCACCGCCGTCTGTATGAACATGGATATATCTACACCGCCATCTGTAGGAACATGGAAATATCTACACCGACATTTGTATGAACATGGAAATATCTACACTGCCATCTCTTTAAACATGGAAATATCTACACCGCCATCTGTATGTACATGGAAATATCTACACTGCCATCTGTACAAACATGGAAATATCTTCACCGCCATCTCTATAAACATGGAAATATCTGCAGCGCCATCTGTATAAACATGGAAATAACTACACCGCAATCTCTGTAAACTTTGAAATATCTACACCGCCATCTGTATGAACATGGAAATATCTACACCGCCATCTGTAGGAACATGGAAACATCTACACCGCCATCTGTATAAACATGGAAATATCTACACCGCCATCTCTATAAACATGGAAATATCTGCCCTGCCATCAGTATAAAGGTGGAAATATCTACACCTCCGTCTCTATAAACATGGAAATATCTACAACGCCATCTGTATGAACTTGGAAATATCTACACCGCCATCTCTAGAAACGTGGAAATATCTGCACCGCTATCTGTATGAACATGGAAATATCTACACTACTATCTGTATAAAATTGGGAATATCTACACCGCTATCTCTATAAACATGGAAATATCTACACCGCTATCTGTATAAACCAGAAAATATCTAGACCGCCATTTCTAATAAACATGTAAATATGTACACCGCTATCAGTATAAACATGGAAATATCTACACAGCTATGCGTATCAACATGGAAATACCTACACCGCTGTCTCTGTAAACATGGAAATATCGAAACTGCCCTCTGTATAAACATGGAAATATCTACACCGCCATCTCTATGAACATGGAAATATCTACAACGCCATCTGTATGAACATGGAAATATCTACACCGCCATCTCTATAAACATGGAAATATCTACACCGCTATCTGTATGAACATGGAAATATCTACACTATCTGTAAAAAATTGGGAATATCTACACCGCTATCTCTATAAACATGGAAATATCTACACCGCTATCTGTATAAACCAGAAAATATCTAGACCGCCATTTCTATAAACATGTAAATATCTACACCGCTATCTGTATAAACATGGAAATATCTACACAGCTATGCGTATTAACATGGAAATATCTACACCGCTGTCTCTGTAAACATGGAAATAACTAAACAGCCCTCTGTAAAAACATGGAAATATCTACGCCGCCATCTCTATGAACATGAAAATATCTACACCGCCATCTGTATGAACATGTATATATCTTCACCGCCATCTGAATGAACATGGAAATATCTACACCGCTATCTATTTGAACATGGAAATAACACCGCTAACTGTATGAACATGGAAATATCTGCACCGCTATCTGTATGAACATGGAAATATCTACAGCGCTATCTGTATGAACATGGAAATATCTAAACAGCTATCTGTATATCAATGGAAATATCTACACTGCTATCTCTATAAACATGGAAATATCTACACCGTCATCCGTATGAACATGGAAATATATACACCGCTATCTGTATATACATGGAAATATCTACACTGCTATCTCTATGAGCATGGAAATAACTACACCGCAATCTCTATAAATATGGAAATATCTACACCGCCATCTCTGTGAATACGGAAATAACTACACCGCCATTTGTATGAACATGGAAATATCTACACCACCATCTGTATGAACGTGGAATTATCTTCAGCGCCATCTGTAGTCAGATGGAAATATCTACACCGCCATCTGTATTAAGATGGAAAGATCTGCACCGCTATCTGTATAAACATGGAGATATCCACACCGCTATCTGTGTAAACATGGAAATATCTACAATGCCATCTGTATGAACATGGAAATATCTACACCGCCATCTCTATAAACGTGGAAATATCTACACCGCTATCTGTATAAACATGGAGATATCCACACCGCTATCTGTGTAAACATGGAAATATCTACACCGCCATCTGTATAAACATGGAAATATCTACACCGCCATCTCTATAAACATGGAAATATCTACAACGCCATCTGTATGAACATGGAAATATCTACACCGCCATCGGTATGAACATGGAAATATCTACATCGCTATCTGAATATACATGGAAATATCTACACTGCTATCTGTATGAACATGCAAATACCTACACCGATATCTGTATGAACATGGAAATATCTACACCACTATCTGTATGAACATGGAAATATCTACACAGCTATCTGTATATCAATGGAAATATCTACACTGCTATCTCTATAAACATGGTAATAAGTACACCGCTATCTGTATGAACATGGAAATATCTACACCGCCATCTCAACGAACATGGAAATATCTACACTGCCATTTGTATGAACATGTAAATATCTACACCGCCATCTGTATGAACATGGAAATAACTTCACCGCCATCTGTATGAACATGGATATATCTACACCACCATGTGGATGAACATGGAAATATCTACACAGCTTTCTCTATAAACATGGAAATAACTACACCGCTATCTCTATAAACTTTGAAATATCTACACCGCCATCTGTATTAAGATGGAAATATCTGCACCGCTATCTGTATAAACATGGAAATAACACCGCTATCTGTATAAACATGGAGATATCCACACCGCTATCTGTGTAAACATGGAAATATCTACACCGCCATCTGTATAAACATGGAAATATCTACACTGCCATCTATATAAACATGGAAATATCTGCACCGCCATCTGTATAAACATGGAAATATCTACACCGCCATCTGTATAAACATGGAAATATCTACACCTCCATCTCTATAAACATGGAAATATCTACAACGCCATCTGTATGAACATGGAAATATCTACACCGCCATCTCTATAAACGTGGAAATATCTACAGCGCTATCTGTATGAACATGGAAATATCTACACTGCCATCTCAACGAACATGGAAATATCTACACTGCCATTTGTATGAACATGTAAATATCTACACCGCCATCGGTATGAACATGGAAATATCAACATCGCTATCTGAATATACATGGAAATACCTACACTGCTATCTGTATGAACATGCAAATACCTACACCGATATCTGTATGAACATGGAAATATCTACACCACTATCTGTATGAACATGGAAATATCTACTCCGCCATCTATATAAACGTGGAAATATCTACAGCGCTATATGTATGAACATGGAAATAGCTACACTGCTATTTGTATAACATTGGGAATATCTACACCGATATCTCTATGAACATGGAAATATCTACACCGCTATCTGTATAAACCAGAAAATATCTAGACCGCCATTTCTATAAACGTGTAAATATCTACACCGCTATCTGTATAAACATGGAAATATCTACACAGCTATGCGTATCAACATGGAAATACCGACAACGCTGTCTCTGTAAACATGGAAATATCTAGACCGCCCTCTGCATAAACATGGAAATATCTACGCCGCCATCTCTATGAACATGGAAATACCTACACCGCCATCTGTATGAACATGTATATATCTTCACCGCCTTCTGAATGAACATGGAAATATCTACACCGCTATCTGTTTGAACATGGAAATATCAACACCGCTAACTGTATGAACATGGAAATATCTGCAACGCTATCCGTATGAACATGGAAATATCTACACCACCATCTGTATGAACATGGAAATATCTACACCGCTATGCCTATTAACATGGAAATAACTACACCGCTATCTGTATAAACATGGAAATATCTACACCGCCATCTGTATGAACATGGAAATATCTACACTGCCATCTGTATAAACATGGAAATATCTACACCGCTATGCCTATTAACATGGAAATAACTACACCGCTATCTCTATAAACATGGAAATATCTACACTGCCATCTGTATAAACATGGAAATATCTACACCGCCATCTCTATAAACATGGAAATATCTACACCGTCATCTGTATGAACATGGAAATATCTACACAGCTATCTGTATGAGCATGGAAATATCTACACCACCATCTGTATGAACATGGAAATATCTACACCACCATCTGTATAAATATGGCGCTATCTACACCGCCATCTGTATAAAGATTTAAATATCTACACAGCTATCTGTATAAACATGGAAATATCCACATTGCTATCTCTATAGACATGGAAATATCTACACCACTATGCCTATTAAGATGGAAATAACTACACCGATATCTCTATAAACATGGAAATATCTACACCGATATCTGTATCAGGATGGAAATATCTACACCACCATCTGTATGAACATGGAAATATCTACACTGCCATCTGTATAAACATGGAAATATCTACACCGTTATCTGTATCAGGATGGAAATATCTACACCACCATCTGTATGAACATGGAAATATCTACACCGCTATCTATATAAACTTGGAAATGTCTACACCTCTATCTCTATAAACATGGAAATATCTACACCGATATCTGTATCAACAAGGAAATATCTACACCTCTATCTCTATAAACATGGAAATATCTACACTGCCATCTGTATAAGGATGGAAATATCTACACCGCCATCTCTGTAAACAGGGAAATATCTACACAGCTATCTGTATAAACATGGAAATATCTACACCGCTATCTTTATAAACCTGGAAATATCTACACCGCTATCTCTATAAACATGGAAATATCTGCACTGCCATCTGTATAAACATGGAAATATCTACAGCACCATCTGTCTGAACATGGAAATATCTATACCGCTATCTATTGAAACGTGGAAATGTCTACACCGCGGTCTGAATAAACAAGGAAATATCTACACCTCTATCTCCATAAACATGGAAATATCTACACCGCTATGCCTATTAACATGTAAATAACTACACCGCTATCTCTATAAACATGGAAATATTTACACCGCCATCTCTATAAAAATGGAAATAGCTACACCGCCATCTGTATAAACATGGAAATATCTACACTGCCATCTGTATAAACATGGAAATATCTACACCGTCATCTGTATAAACATGGAAATATCTACACCGCCATCTGTATAAAGATGGAAATGACTACACAGCCATCTGTATAAACATGGAAATATCTACACCGCCATCTGTATGAACATGGAAATATCTACACTGCCATCTGTATAAAGATGGAAACGTCTTCACCGCCGTCTGCATAAACATGGAAATATCTACACCGCCATCTGTATAAAGATGGAAATGTCTACACAGCCATCGGTATAAACATGGAAATATCTACACCGCCGTCTGTATGAACATGGAAATATCTACACTGCGATCTGTATAAAGATGGAAACGTCTTCACAGCCGTCTGCATAAACATGGAAATATCTACACTGCTATCTGTATAAACAAGGAAATATCTACACCACTGTCTGAATAAACATGGAAATATCTACACCGCTATCTGTATAAACAAGGAAATATCTACACCTCTGTCTCTATAAACATGGAAACATCTACACCGCTATGCCTATTAACATGGAAATAACTACACCGGTATCTCTATAAACATGGAAATATCTACACCGCCATCTGTATGAACATGGAAATATCTACACCGCCATCTGCATAAACATGGAAATATCTACACAGCCATCTGTATAAACATGGAAGTATCTACACCACTATCTGTATAAACATGGAAATATCTACACCGCCATCTCTATAAACATGGAAATACCTACACCACCAGCTGTATAAACTCGGAAATATCTACACCGCCATCTCTATAAAGATGGAAATAACTACACCGCCATCTGTATGTACAGGGAAATATCTACACCGCCATCTGTATAAGGATGGAAATATCTACACCGATATCTGTATGAACACGGAAATATCTACACCGCCATCTGTATAAAGATGGAAAATCTACACAGCTCTCTGTATGAACATGGAAATACCTACACCGCTATGTGTATAAACATGGAAATATCTACACAGCCATCTGTATAAACATGGAAATATCTACACCGCCATCTCTATAAACACCGAAATATCTACACCGCCATCTGTATGAACATGGAAATATCTACACCGCCATCTGTGCAAAGCTGGACATATCTACACAGCTATCTGTATAAACATGGAAATATCTACACTGCTATCTGTATAAACATGGAAATATCTACACCACAGTCTCTATAAACGTGGAAATATCTACACCGCCATCTGTATAAACATGGAAATACCTACACCGCCATCTCTAAAAACATGGAAATAATTACACCGCCATCTGTATGAACATGGAAATATCTACACCGCCATCTGTATAAACATGGAAATATCTGCACTGCCATCTGTATAAACATGGCACTATCTACACCGCCATCTGTACAAAGATTTAAATATCTACACAGCTATCTGTATAAACATGGAAATATCTACACCGCTATCTCTATAGACATGGAAATATCTACACCGCTATGCCTATTAACATGGAAATAACTACACCGCTATCTCTGTAAACATGGAAATATCTACACCGCCATCTGTATGAACATGGAAATATCTACACTGCCATCTGTATAAACATGGAAATATCTACACAGCCATGTGTATAAACATGGAAATATCTACACCGTCATCTGTAAAGACATGGAAATATCTACACCGCCATCTCTGTAAACACGGAAATATCTACACCGCAATCTGTATGAACATGGAAATATGTACACTGCCATGTGTATGAAGATGGAAACGTCTTCACCGCCATCTGTATGAACATGGATACATCTACACCGCCATCTGTAGGAACATGGAAATATCTACACTGACATTTGTATGAACATGGAAATATCTACACTGCCATCTCTTTAAACATGGAAATATCTACACCGCCATCTGTATGTACATGGAAATATCTACACTGCCATCTGTACAAACATGGAAATATCTTCACCGCCATCTCTATAAACATGGAAATATCTGCAGCGCCATCTGTATAAACATGGAAATAACTACACCACAATCTCTGTAAACTTTGAAATATCTACACCGCCATCTGTATGAACATGGAAATATCTACACCGCCATCTGTAGGAACATGGAAACATCTACACCGCCATCTGTATAAACATGGAAATATCTACACCGCCATCTCTATAAACATGGAAATATCTGCCCTGCCATCAGTATAAAGGTGGAAATATCTACACCTCCGTCTCTATAAACATGGAAATATCTACAACGCCATCTGTATGAACTTGGAAATATCTACACCGCCATCTCTAGAAACGTGGAAATATCTGCACCGCTATCTGTATGAACATGGAAATATCTACACTACTATCTGTATAAAATTGGGAATATCTACACCGCTATCTCTATAAACATGGAAATATCTACACCGCTATCTGTATAAACCAGAAAATATCTAGACCGCCATTTCTAATAAACATGTAAATATGTACACCGCTATCAGTATAAACATGGAAATATCTACACAGCTATGCGTATCAACATGGAAATACCTACACCGCTGTCTCTGTAAACATGGAAATATCGAAACTGCCCTCTGTATAAACATGGAAATATCTACACCGCCATCTCTATGAACATGGAAATATCTACAACGCCATCTGTATGAACATGGAAATATCTACACCGCCATCTCTATAAACATGGAAATATCTACACCGCTATCTGTATGAACATGGAAATATCTACACTATCTGTAAAAAATTGGGAATATCTACACCGCTATCTCTATAAACATGGAAATATCTACACCGCTATCTGTATAAACCAGAAAATATCTAGACCGCCATTTCTATAAACATGTAAATATCTACACCGCTATCTGTATAAACATGGAAATATCTACACAGCTATGCGTATTAACATGGAATTATCTACACCGCTGTCTCTGTAAACATGGAAATAACTAAACAGCCGTCTGTAAAAACATGGAAATATCTACGCCGCCATCTCTATGAACATGGAAATATCTACACCGCCATCTGTATGAACATGTATATATCTTCACCGCCATCTGAATGAACATGGAAATATCTACACCGCTATCTATTTGAACATGGAAATATCAACACCGCTAACTGTATGAACATGGAAATATCTGCACCGCTATCTGTATGAACATGGAAATATCTACAGCGCTATCTGTATGAACATGGAAATATCTACACAGCTATCTGTATATCAATGGAAATATCTACACTGCTATCTCTATAAACATGGAAATATCTACACCGTCATCCGTATGAACATGGAAATATATACACCGCTATCTGTATATACATGGAAATATCTACACCGCTATCTGTATGAACATGCAAATACCTACACCGATATCTGTATGAACATGGAAATATCTACACCGCCATATCTATGAACATGGAAGTATCTACACCGCCATTTGTATGAACATGGAAATGGAAATATCTACACCGCCATCAGTATGAACATGGAAATATCTTCACCGCCATCTGTATGAACATGGATATATCTAAACCGCCAAGTGGATGAACATGGAAATATCTACACTGCTATCTGTATGAACTTGGAAATATCTACACAGCTATCTGCATATACATGGAAATATCTACACAGCTTTCTCTATAAACATGGAAATAAATACAATGCTATCTCTATAAACTTTGAAATTTCTACACTGCCATCTGCATGAACCTGGAAATATCTACACCGCCATCTGTAGGAACATGGAAACATCTACACCGCCATCTGTATTAAGATTGAAATATCTGCACCGCTATCTGAATAAACATGGGAATATCTACACCGCTATCTGTATAAACATGGAGATATCCACACCGCTATCTGTGTAAACATGGAAATATCTACACCGCCATCTCCATAAACATGGAAATATCTGCACTGCCATCTGTATGAACATGGAAATATCTACACGGCTACCTGTATGAACATGGAAGTATCTACACCGCTATCTGTATGAACATGGAAATATCTACACCGCTATCTGTATGAACATGGAAATATCTACACCGCTATCTGTATGAACTTGGAAATATCTACACAGCTAACTGCATATACATGGAAATATCTACACAGCTTTCTCAATAAACAAGGAAATAATTACACCGCTATCTCTATAAACATGGAAATATCTACACCGCCATTTGTATGAACATGGAAATATCTACAATGCCATCTGTATAAACATGGAAATATCTACACCGCCATCTGTATGAACATGGAAATATCTACACCGCTATCTCTATGAACATGGAAATATCTACACCGCTATCTGTATGAACATGGAAATATCTACACAGCTATCAGTATATCAATGGATATATCTACACTACTATCTCTATAAACATGGTAATATCTATACCGCCATCTCTATAAAAGTGGAAATATCTACACCGCTATCTGTACAAACATGGAAATATCTACACCGATATCTGTAGGAACTTGGAAATATCTACACCGCCATCTCTATGAACATGGAAATATCTTCACCGCCATGTGTATGAACATGGAAATATCTACACCGCCATCTGTATGAACATGGAAATATCTTCACCGCCATCTGTATGAACATGGAAATATCTTCACCGCCATCTGGATGTACATGGAAATATCTACACTGCTATCTATATGTACTTGGAAATATCTACACTGCTATCTGTATAAAAATGGAAATATCTACACAGCCATCACTGTAAGCATGTAAATATCTACACCGCTATCTGTATAAACATGGAAATATATACACCGCTATCTGTATAAACATGGAAATACCTACACCGCTATCTCTATAAAGTTGGAAATAACTACACCACTATCTGTATAAACATGGAAATATCTAGACCGCCATCTCTATAAACTTGGAAATATCTACACCGCCATCTGTATAAACAAGGAAATATCGATACCGATTTCTGTATAAACATGGAAATATCTACACTGCTACCTCTATAAACTTGGAAATATCTACACCGTTATCTGTATAAACACGGAAATAACTACACCGCTATCTCTATAAACATGGAAATATCTACACCGCTATCTGATAAGCTTGGAAATCTCTACAGTGCTATCTGTAAAACAGGGAAATATCTACACCGCTATCTCTCTAAACATGGAAGTATCTACACTGCTATCTGTATAAACATAGAAATACCTGCACCGCTATCTGTATGAATATGGAAATATCTACAACTCTATCTCTATAAACATGGAAATAACTACACTGCCTTCTGCATAAACATGGAAATACTTACAACGCCATCACTATTAACATGGAAATAACTACACCGCTATCTTTATAAACTTGGAAATAACCACAGCGCGATCTGTATGAACATGGAAATATCTACACCGCTATCTGTATAAACATGGAAATATCTGCACAGCTATCTGTATAAACATGGAAATATCTACACCACTATCTGTATAAACATGGAAATATCCACACTGTTATCTGTATATACATGGAAATATATTCACCACTATCGGTATAAACATGGAAATAACTACACCGCTATCTCTATAAACATGTTTATATTTACAACGATATCTGTGTAACATGGAAATGCCTGTACCGCTATCTGTGTAAAAATGGAAATATCTACACCGCCATCTCTATAAACATGGAAATATCTACACGGCCAACTGTATGAACATGGAAATATCTACACCGCCATCTCTATTAAGGTGGAAATATCTACACCGCCATCTGTATGAACATGGAAATATCCACGCTGCTAACTATATGAACATGGAAATACCTACACTGCTATCTATATGAACATGGAAATATCCACACCGATATCTCTATGAACATAGAAATATCTACACCGCTATCTGTATGAACATGGAAATATCTACACCTCCATCTCAATAAACATGGAAATATCTACAATGCCAACTGTATGAACATGGATATATCTACACCGCCATCTCTATAAACGTGGAAATATCTACACCGCTATCTGTATGAACATGGAAATATCTACACTGCTATCTGTATATAATTGGGAATATCTACACCGCTATTTCTATAAACATGGAAATATCTACACCGCTATCTGTGTAAACCAGAAAATATCTAGACCGCCGTTTCTATAAACATGTAAATATCTATACCGTTATCTGTATAAACAAGGAAATATCTACACAGCTATGCGCATTAACATGGAAATATCTACACCGCTGTCTCTGTAAATATAGAAATATCTAAACCGCCCTATGTATAAACATGGAAATATCTACACCGCTATCCGTATATACATTTAAATATGTACACCGCTATCTCTAAGAACATGGAAATAACTACACCGCTATCTCTTTAAATATGGAAATACCTACACCGTCATCCGTATGAACATGGAAATATCTACACCGCTATCTGTATGAACACGGAAATATCTGCACAGCTATCTGTATATACATGGAAATATCTACACTGCTATCTCTATGAGCATGGAAATAACTACACCGCAATCTCTATAAATATGGAAATATCTACACCGCCATCTCTGTGAATACGGAAATAACTACACCGCCATTTGTATGAACATGGAAATATCTACACCACCATCTGTATGAACGTGGAATTATCTTCAGCGCCATCTGTAGTCAGATGGAAATATCTACACCGCCATCTGTATTAAGATGGAAAGATCTGCACCGCTATCTGTATAAACATGGAGATATCCACACCGCTATCTGTGTAAACATGGAAATATCTACAATGCCATCTGTATGAACATGGAAATATCTACACCGCCATCTCTATAAACGTGGAAATATCTACACCGCTATCTGTATAAACATGGAGATATCCACACCGCTATCTGTGTAAACATGGAAATATCTACACCGCCATCTGTATAAACATGGAAATATCTACACCGCCATCTCTATAAACATGGAAATATCTACAACGCCATCTGTATGAACATGGAAATATCTACACCGCCATCGGTATGAACATGGAAATATCTACATCGCTATCTGAATATACATGGAAATATCTACACTGCTATCTGTATGAACATGCAAATACCTACACCGATATCTGTATGAACATGGAAATATCTACACCACTATCTGTATGAACATGGAAATATCTACACAGCTATCTGTATATCAATGGAAATATCTACACTGCTATCTCTATAAACATGGTAATAAGTACACCGCTATCTGTATGAACATGGAAATATCTACACCGCCATCTCAACGAACATGGAAATATCTACACTGCCATTTGTATGAACATGTAAATATCTACACCGCCATCTGTATGAACATGGAAATAACTTCACCGCCATCTGTATGAACATGGATATATCTACACCACCATGTGGATGAACATGGAAATATCTACACAGCTTTCTCTATAAACATGGAAATAACTACACCGCTATCTCTATAAACTTTGAAATATCTACACCGCCATCTGTATTAAGATGGAAATATCTGCACCGCTATCTGTATAAACATGGAAATAACACCGCTATCTGTATAAACATGGAGATATCCACACCGCTATCTGTGTAAACATGGAAATATCTACACCGCCATCTGTATAAACATGGAAATATCTACACTTCCATCTATATAAACATGGAAATATCTGCACCGCCATCTGTATAAACATGGAAATATCTACACCGCCATCTGTATAAACATGGAAATATCTACACCTCCATCTCTATAAACATGGAAATATCTACAACGCCATCTGTATGAACATGGAAATATCTACACCGCCATCTCTATAAACGTGGAAATATCTACAGCGCTATCTGTATGAACATGGAAATATCTACACCGCCATCTCAACGAACATGGAAATATCTACACTGCCATTTGTATGAACATGTAAATATCTACACCGCCATCGGTATGAACATGGAAATATCAACATCGCTATCTGAATATACATGGAAATACCTACACTGCTATCTGTATGAACATGCAAATACCTACACCGATATCTGTATGAACATGGAAATATCTACACCACTATCTGTATGAACATGGAAATATCTACACCGCCATCTCTATAAACGTGGAAATATCTACAGCGCTATATGTATGAACATGGAAATAGCTACACTGCTATTTGTATAACATTGGGAATATCTACACCGATATCTCTATGAACATGGAAATATCTACACCGCTATCTGTATAAACCAGAAAATATCTAGACCGCCATTTCTATAAACGTGTAAATATCTACACCGCTATCTGTATAAACATGGAAATATCTACACAGCTATGCGTATCAACATGGAAATACCGACAACGCTGTCTCTGTAAACATGGAAATATCTAGACCGCCCTCTGCATAAACATGGAAATATCTACGCCGCCATCTCTATGAACATGGAAATACCTACACCGCCATCTGTATGAACATGTATATATCTTCACCGCCTTCTGAATGAACATGGAAATATCTACACCGCTATCTGTTTGAACATGGAAATATCAACACCGCTAACTGTATGAACATGGAAATATCTGCAACGCTATCCGTATGAACATGGAAATATCTACACCACCATCTGTATGAACATGGAAATATCTACACCGCTATGCCTATTAACATGGAAATAACTACACCGCTATCTGTATAAACATGGAAATATCTACACCGCCATCTGTATGAACATGGAAATATCTACACTGCCATCTGTATAAACATGGAAATATCTACACCGCTATGCCTATTAACATGGAAATAACTACACCGCTATCTCTATAAACATGGAAATATCTACACCGCCATCTGTATGAACATGGAAATATCTACACTGCCATCTGTATAAACATGGAAATATCTACACCGCCATCTCTATAAACATGGAAATATCTACACCGTCATCTGTATGAACATGGAAATATCTACACAGCTATCTGTATGAGCATGGAAATATCTACACCACCATCTGTATGAACATGGAAATATCTACACCGCCATCTGTATAAATATGGCGCTATCTACACCGCCATCTGTATAAAGATTTAAATATCTACACAGCTATCTGTATAAACATGGAAATATCCACATTGCTATCTCTATAGACATGGAAATATCTACACCACTATGCCTATTAAGATGGAAATAACTACACCGATATCTCTATAAACATGGAAATATCTACACCGATATCTGTATCAGGATGGAAATATCTACACCACCATCTGTATGAACATGGAAATATCTACACTGCCATCTGTATAAACATGGAAATATCTACACCGCTATCTGTATCAGGATGGAAATATCTACACCACCATCTGTATGAACATGGAAATATCTACACCGCTATCTATATAAACTTGGAAATGTCTACACCTCTATCTCTATAAACATGGAAATATCTACACCGATATCTGTATCAACAAGGAAATATCTACACCTCTATCTCTATAAACATGGAAATATCTACACTGCCATCTGTATAAGGATGGAAATATCTACACCGCCATCTCTGTAAACAGGGAAATATCTACACAGCTATCTGTATAAACATGGAAATATCTACACCGCTATCTTTATAAACCTGGAAATATCTACACCGCTATCTCTATAAACATGGAAATATCTGCACTGCCATCTGTATAAACATGGAAATATCTACAGCACCATCTGTCTGAACATGGAAATATCTATACCGCTATCTATTGAAACGTGGAAATGTCTACACCGCGGTCTGAATAAACAAGGAAATATCTACACCTCTATCTCCATAAACATGGAAATATCTACACCGCTATGCCTATTAACATGTAAATAACTACACCGCTATCTCTATAAACATGGAAATATTTACACCGCCATCTCTATAAAAATGGAAATAGCTACACCGCCATCTGTATAAACATGGAAATATCTACACTGCCATCTGTATAAACATGGAAATATCTACACCGTCATCTGTATAAACATGGAAATATCTACACCGCCATCTGTATAAAGATGGAAATGACTACACAGCCATCTGTATAAACATGGAAACATCTACACCGCCATCTGTATGAACATGGAAATATCTACACTGCCATCTGTATAAAGATGGAAACGTCTTCACCGCCGTCTGCATAAACATGGAAATATCTACACCGCCATCTGTATAAAGATGGAAATGTCTACACAGCCATCGGTATAAACATGGAAATATCTACACCGCCGTCTGTATGAACATGGAAATATCTACACTGCGATCTGTATAAAGATGGAAACGTCTTCACAGCCGTCTGCATAAACATGGAAATATCTACACTGCTATCTGTATAAACAAGGAAATATCTACACCACTGTCTGAATAAACATGGAAATATCTACACCGCTATCTGTATAAACAAGGAAATATCTACACCTCTGTCTCTATAAACATGGAAACATCTACACCGCTATGCCTATTAACATGGAAATAACTACACCGGTATCTCTATAAACATGGAAATATCTACACCGCCATCTGTATGAACATGGAAATATCTACACCGCCATCTGCATAAACATGGAAATATCTACACAGCCATCTGTATAAACATGGAAGTATCTACACCACTATCTGTATAAACATGGAAATATCTACACCGCCATCTCTATAAACATGGAAATACCTACACCACCAGCTGTATAAACTCGGAAATATCTACACCGCCATCTCTATAAAGATGGAAATAACTACACCGCCATCTGTATGTACAGGGAAATATCTACACCGCCATCTGTATAAGGATGGAAATATCTACACCGATATCTGTATGAACACGGAAATATCTACACCGCCATCTGTATAAAGATGGAAAATCTACACAGCTCTCTGTATGAACATGGAAATACCTACACCGCTATGTGTATAAACATGGAAATATCTACACAGCCATCTGTATAAACATGGAAATATCTACACCGCCATCTCTATAAACACCGAAATATCTACACCGCCATCTGTATGAACATGGAAATATCTACACCGCCATCTGTGCAAAGCTGGACATATCTACACAGCTATCTGTATAAACATGGAAATATCTACACTGCTATCTGTATAAACATGGAAATATCTACACCACAGTCTCTATAAACGTGGAAATATCTACACCGCCATCTGTATAAACATGGAAATACCTACACCGCCATCTCTAAAAACATGGAAATAATTACACCGCCATCTGTATGAACATGGAAATATCTACACCGCCATCTGTATAAACATGGAAATATCTGCACTGCCATCTGTATAAACATGGCACTATCTACACCGCCATCTGTACAAAGATTTAAATATCTACACAGCTATCTGTATAAACATGGAAATATCTACACCGCTATCTCTATAGACATGGAAATATCTACACCGCTATGCCTATTAACATGGAAATAACTACACCGCTATCTCTGTAAACATGGAAATATCTACACCGCCATCTGTATGAACATGGAAATATCTACACTGCCATCTGTATAAACATGGAAATATCTACACAGCCATGTGTATAAACATGGAAATATCTACACCGTCATCTGTAAAGACATGGAAATATCTACACCGCCATCTCTGTAAACACGGAAATATCTACACCGCAATCTGTATGAACATGGAAATATGTACACTGCCATGTGTATGAAGATGGAAACGTCTTCACCGCCGTCTGTATGAACATGGATATATCTACACCGCCATCTGTAGGAACATGGAAATATCTACACCGACATTTGTATGAACATGGAAATATCTACACTGCCATCTCTTTAAACATGGAAATATCTACACCGCCATCTGTATGTACATGGAAATATCTACACTGCCATCTGTACAAACATGGAAATATCTTCACCGCCATCTCTATAAACATGGAAATATCTGCAGCGCCATCTGTATAAACATGGAAATAACTACACCGCAATCTCTGTAAACTTTGAAATATCTACACTGCCATCTGTATGAACATGGAAATATCTACACCGCCATCTGTAGGAACATGGAAACATCTACACCGCCATCTGTATAAACATGGAAATATCTACACCGCCATCTCTATAAACATGGAAATATCTGCCCTGCCATCAGTATAAAGGTGGAAATATCTACACCTCCGTCTCTATAAACATGGAAATATCTACAACGCCATCTGTATGAACTTGGAAATATCTACACCGCCATCTCTAGAAACGTGGAAATATCTGCACCGCTATCTGTATGAACATGGAAATATCTACACTACTATCTGTATAAAATTGGGAATATCTACACCGCTATCTCTATAAACATGGAAATATCTACACCGCTATCTGTATAAACCAGAAAATATCTAGACCGCCATTTCTAATAAACATGTAAATATGTACACCGCTATCAGTATAAACATGGAAATATCTACACCGCCATCTCTATGAACATGGAAATATCTACAACGCCATCTGTATGAACATGGAAATATCTACACCGCCATCTCTATAAACATGGAAATATCTACACCGCTATCTGTATGAACATGGAAATATCTACACTATCTGTAAAAAATTGGGAATATCTACACCACTATCTCTATAAACATGGAAATATCTACACCGCTATCTGTATAAACCAGAAAATATCTAGACCGCCATTTCTATAAACATGTAAATATCTACACCGCTATCTGTATAAACATGGAAATATCTACACAGCTATGCGTATTAACATGGAAATATCTACACCGCTGTCTCTGTAAACATGGAAATAACTAAACAGCCCTCTGTAAAAACATGGAAATATCTACGCCGCCATCTCTATGAACATGAAAATATCTACACCGCCATCTGTATGAACATGTATATATCTTCACCGCCATCTGAATGAACATGGAAATATCTACACCGCTATCTATTTGAACATGGAAATATCAACACCGCTAACTGTATGAACATGGAAATATCTGCACCGCTATCTGTATGAACATGGAAATATCTACAGCGCTATCTGTATGAACATGGAAATATCTAAACAGCTATCTGTATATCAATGGAAATATCTACACTGCTATCTCTATAAACATGGAAATATCTACACCGTCATCCGTATGAACATGGAAATATATACACCGCTATCTGTATATACATGGAAATATCTACACTGCTATCTCTATGAGCATGGAAATAACTACACCGCAATCTCTATAAATATGGAAATATCTACACCGCCATCTCTGTGAATACGGAAATAACTACACCGCCATTTGTATGAACATGGAAATATCTACACCACCATCTGTATGAACGTGGAATTATCTTCAGCGCCATCTGTAGTCAGATGGAAATATCTACACCGCCATCTGTATTAAGATGGAAAGATCTGCACCGCTATCTGTATAAACATGGAGATATCCACACCGCTATCTGTGTAAACATGGAAATATCTACAATGCCATCTGTATGAACATGGAAATATCTACACCGCCATCTCTATAAACGTGGAAATATCTACACCGCTATCTGTATAAACATGGAGATATCCACACCGCTATCTGTGTAAACATGGAAATATCTACACCGCCATCTGTATAAACATGGAAATATCTACACCGCCATCTCTATAAACATGGAAATATCTACAACGCCATCTGTATGAACATGGAAATATCTACACCGCCATCGGTATGAACATGGAAATATCTACATCGCTATCTGAATATACATGGAAATATCTACACTGCTATCTGTATGAACATGCAAATACCTACACCGATATCTGTATGAACATGGAAATATCTACACCACTATCTGTATGAACATGGAAATATCTACACAGCTATCTGTATATCAATGGAAATATCTACACTGCTATCTCTATAAACATGGTAATAAGTACACCGCTATCTGTATGAACATGGAAATATCTACACCGCCATCTCAACGAACATGGAAATATCTACACTGCCATTTGTATGAACATGTAAATATCTACACCGCCATCTGTATAAACATGGAAATAACTTCACCGCCATCTGTATGAACATGGATATATCTACACCACCATGTGGATGAACATGGAAATATCTACACAGCTTTCTCTATAAACATGGAAATAACTACACCGCTATCTCTATAAACTTTGAAATATCTACACCGCCATCTGTATTAAGATGGAAATATCTGCACCGCTATCTGTATAAACATGGAAATAACACCGCTATCTGTATAAACATGGAGATATCCACACCGCTATCTGTGTAAACATGGAAATATCTACACCGCCATCTGTATAAACATGGAAATATCTACACTGCCATCTATATAAACATGGAAATATCTGCACCGCCATCTGTATAAACATGGAAATATCTACACCGCCATCTGTATAAACATGGAAATATCTACACCTCCATCTCTATAAACATGGAAATATCTACAACGCCATCTGTATGAACATGGAAATATCTACACCGCCATCTCTATAAACGTGGAAATATCTACAGCGCTATCTGTATGAACATGGAAATATCTACACCGCCATCTCAACGAACATGGAAATATCTACACTGCCATTTGTATGAACATGTAAATATCTACACCGCCATCGGTATGAACATGGAAATATCAACATCGCTATCTGAATATACATGGAAATACCTACACTGCTATCTGTATGAACATGCAAATACCTACACCGATATCTGTATGAACATGGAAATATCTACACCACTATCTGTATGAACATGGAAATATCTACACCGCCATCTCTATAAACGTGGAAATATCTACAGCGCTATATGTATGAACATGGAAATAGCTACACTGCTATTTGTATAACATTGGGAATATCTACACCGATATCTCTATGAACATGGAAATATCTACACCGCTATCTGTATAAACCAGAAAATATCTAGACCGCCATTTCTATAAACGTCTAAATATCTACACCGCTATCTGTATAAACATGGAAATATCTACACAGCTATGCGTATCAACATGGAAATACCGACAACGCTGTCTCTGTAAACATGGAAATATCTAGACCGCCCTCTGCATAAACATGGAAATATCTACGCCGCCATCTCTATGAACATGGAAATACCTACACCGCCATCTGTATGAACATGTATATATCTTCACCGCCTTCTGAATGAACATGGAAATATCTACACCGCTATCTGTTTGAACATGGAAATATCAACACCGCTAACTGTATGAACATGGAAATATCTGCAACGCTATCCGTATGAACATGGAAATATCTACACCACCATCTGTATGAACATGGAAATATCTACACCGCTATGCCTATTAACATGGAAATAACTACACCGCTATCTGTATAAACATGGAAATATCTACACCGCCATCTGTATGAACATGGAAATATCTACACTGCCATCTGTATAAACATGGAAATATCTACACCGCTATGCCTATTAACATGGAAATAACTACACCGCTATCTCTATAAACATGGAAATATCTACACCGCCATCTGTATGAACATGGAAATATCTACACTGCCATCTGTATAAACATGGAAATATCTACACCGCCATCTCTATAAACATGGAAATATCTACACCGTCATCTGTATGAACATGGAAATATCTACACAGCTATCTGTATGAGCATGGAAATATCTACACCACCATCTGTATGAACATGGAAATATCTACACCGCCATCTGTATAAATATGGCGCTATCTACACCGCCATCTTTATAAAGATTTAAATATCTACACAGCTATCTGTATAAACATGGAAATATCCACATTGCTATCTCTATAGACATGGAAATATCTACACCACTATGCCTATTAAGATGGAAATAACTACACCGATATCTCTATAAACATGGAAATATCTACACCGATATCTGTATCAGGATGGAAATATCTACACCACCATCTGTATGAACATGGAAATATCTACACTGCCATCTGTATAAACATGGAAATATCTACACCGCTATCTGTATCAGGATGGAAATATCTACACCACCATCTGTATGAACATGGAAATATCTACACCGCTATCTATATAAACTTGGAAATGTCTACACCTCTATCTCTATAAACATGGAAATATCTACACCGATATCTGTATCAACAAGGAAATATCTACACCTCTATCTCTATAAACATGGAAATATCTACACTGCCATCTGTATAAGGATGGAAATATCTACACCGCCATCTCTGTAAACAGGGAAATATCTACACAGCTATCTGTATAAACATGGAAATATCTACACCGCTATCTTTATATACCTGGAAATATCTACACCGCTATCTCTATAAACATGGAAATATCTGCACTGCCATCTGTATAAACATGGAAATATCTACAGCACCATCTGTCTGAACATGGAAATATCTATACCGCTATCTATAGAAACGTGGAAATGTCTACACCGCGGTCTGAATAAACAAGGAAATATCTACACCTCTATCTCCATAAACATGGAAATATCTACACCGCTATGCCTATTAACATGTAAATAACTACACCGCTATCTCTATAAACATGGAAATATTTACACCGCCATCTCTATAAAAATGGAAATAGCTACACCGCCATCTGTATAAACATGGAAATATCTACACTGCCATCTGTATAAACATGGAAATATCTACACCGTCATCTGTATAAACATGGAAATATCTACACCGCCATCTGTATAAAGATGGAAATGACTACACAGCCATCTGTATAAACATGGAAATATCTACACCGCCATCTGTATGAACATGGAAATATCTACACTGCCATCTGTATAAAGATGGAAACGTCTTCACCGCCGTCTGCATAAACATGGAAATATCTACACCGCCATCTGTATAAAGATGGAAATGTCTACACAGCCATCGGTATAAACATGGAAATATCTACACCGCCGTCTGTATGAACATGGAAATATCTACACTGCGATCTGTATAAAGATGGAAACGTCTTCACAGCCGTCTGCATAAACATGGAAATATCTACACTGCTATCTGTATAAACAAGGAAATATCTACACCACTGTCTGAATAAACATGGAAATATCTACACCGCTATCTGTATAAACAAGGAAATATCTACACCTCTGTCTCTATAAACATGGAAACATCTACACCGCTATGCCTATTAACATGGAAATAACTACACCGGTATCTCTATAAACATGGAAATATCTACACCGCCATCTGTATGAACATGGAAATATCTACACCGCCATCTGCATAAACATGGAAATATCTACACAGCCATCTGTATAAACATGGAAGTATCTACACCACTATCTGTATAAACATGGAAATATCTACACCGCCATCTCTATAAACATGGAAATACCTACACCACCAGCTGTATAAACTCGGAAATATCTACACCGCCATCTCTATAAAGATGGAAATGACTACACCGCCATCTGTATGTACAGGGAAATATCTACACCGCCATCTGTATAAGGATGGAAATATCTACACCGATATCTGTATGAACACGGAAATATCTACACCGCCATCTGTATAAAGATGGAAAATCTACACAGCTCTCTGTATGAACATGGAAATACCTACACCGCTATGTGTATAAACATGGAAATATCTACACAGCCATCTGTATAAACATGGAAATATCTACACCGCCATCTCTATAAACACCGAAATATCTACACCGCCATCTGTATGAACATGGAAATATCTACACCGCCATCTGTGCAAAGCTGGACATATCTACACAGCTATCTGTATAAACATGGAAATATCTACACTGCTATCTGTATAAACATGGAAATATCTACACCACAGTCTCTATAAACGTGGAAATATCTACACCGCCATCTGTATAAACATGGAAATACCTACACCGCCATCTCTAAAAACATGGAAATAATTACACCGCCATCTGTATGAACATGGAAATATCTACACCGCCATCTGTATAAACATGGAAATATCTGCACTGCCATCTGTATAAACATGGCACTATCTACACCGCCATCTGTACAAAGATTTAAATATCTACACAGCTATCTGTATAAACATGGAAATATCTACACCGCTATCTCTATAGACATGGAAATATCTACACCGCTATGCCTATTAACATGGAAATAACTACACCGCTATCTCTGTAAACATGGAAATATCTACACCGCCATCTGTATGAACATGGAAATATCTACACTGCCATCTGTATAAACATGGAAATATCTACACAGCCATGTGTATAAACATGGAAATATCTACACCGTCATCTGTAAAGACATGGAAATATCTACACCGCCATCTCTGTAAACACGGAAATATCTACACCGCAATCTGTATGAACATGGAAATATGTACACTGCCATGTGTATGAAGATGGAAACGTCTTCACCGCCATCTGTATGAACATGGATACATCTACACCGCCATCTGTAGGAACATGGAAATATCTACACTGACATTTGTATGAACATGGAAATATCTACACTGCCATCTCTTTAAACATGGAAATATCTACACCGCCATCTGTATGTACATGGAAATATCTACACTGCCATCTGTACAAACATGGAAATATCTTCACCGCCATCTCTATAAACATGGAAATATCTGCAGCGCCATCTGTATAAACATGGAAATAACTACACCACAATCTCTGTAAACTTTGAAATATCTACACCGCCATCTGTATGAACATGGAAATATCTACACCGCCATCTGTAGGAACATGGAAACATCTACACCGCCATCTGTATAAACATGGAAATATCTACACCGCCATCTCTATAAACATGGAAATATCTGCCCTGCCATCAGTATAAAGGTGGAAATATCTACACCTCCGTCTCTATAAACATGGAAATATCTACAACGCCATCTGTATGAACTTGGAAATATCTACACCGCCATCTCTAGAAACGTGGAAATATCTGCACCGCTATCTGTATGAACATGGAAATATCTACACTACTATCTGTATAAAATTGGGAATATCTACACCGCTATCTCTATAAACATGGAAATATCTACACCGCTATCTGTATAAACCAGAAAATATCTAGACCGCCATTTCTAATAAACATGTAAATATGTACACCGCTATCAGTATAAACATGGAAATATCTACACAGCTATGCGTATCAACATGGAAATACCTACACCGCTGTCTCTGTAAACATGGAAATATCGAAACTGCCCTCTGTATAAACATGGAAATATCTACACCGCCATCTCTATGAACATGGAAATATCTACAACGCCATCTGTATGAACATGGAAATATCTACACCGCCATCTCTATAAACATGGAAATATCTACACCGCTATCTGTATGAACATGGAAATATCTACACTATCTGTAAAAAATTGGGAATATCTACACCGCTATCTCTATAAACATGGAAATATCTACACCGCTATCTGTATAAACCAGAAAATATCTAGACCGCCATTTCTATAAACATGTAAATATCTACACCGCTATCTGTATAAACATGGAAATATCTACACAGCTATGCGTATTAACATGGAATTATCTACACCGCTGTCTCTGTAAACATGGAAATAACTAAACAGCCGTCTGTAAAAACATGGAAATATCTACGCCGCCATCTCTATGAACATGGAAATATCTACACCGCCATCTGTATGAACATGTATATATCTTCACCGCCATCTGAATGAACATGGAAATATCTACACCGCTATCTATTTGAACATGGAAATATCAACACCGCTAACTGTATGAACATGGAAATATCTGCACCGCTATCTGTATGAACATGGAAATATCTACAGCGCTATCTGTATGAACATGGAAATATCTACACAGCTATCTGTATATCAATGGAAATATCTACACTGCTATCTCTATAAACATGGAAATATCTACACCGTCATCCGTATGAACATGGAAATATATACACCGCTATCTGTATATACATGGAAATATCTACACCGCTATCTGTATGAACATGCAAATACCTACACCGATATCTGTATGAACATGGAAATATCTACACCGCCATATCTATGAACATGGAAGTATCTACACCGCCATTTGTATGAACATGGAAATGGAAATATCTACACCGCCATCAGTATGAACATGGAAATATCTTCACCGCCATCTGTATGAACATGGATATATCTAAACCGCCAAGTGGATGAACATGGAAATATCTACACTGCTATCTGTATGAACTTGGAAATATCTACACAGCTATCTGCATATACATGGAAATATCTACACAGCTTTCTCTATAAACATGGAAATAAATACAATGCTATCTCTATAAACTTTGAAATTTCTACACTGCCATCTGCATGAACCTGGAAATATCTACACCGCCATCTGTAGGAACATGGAAACATCTACACCGCCATCTGTATTAAGATTGAAATATCTGCACCGCTATCTGAATAAACATGGGAATATCTACACCGCTATCTGTATAAACATGGAGATATCCACACCGCTATCTGTGTAAACATGGAAATATCTACACCGCCATCTCCATAAACATGGAAATATCTGCACTGCCATCTGTATGAACATGGAAATATCTACACGGCTACCTGTATGAACATGGAAGTATCTACACCGCTATCTGTATGAACATGGAAATATCTACACCGCTATCTGTATGAACATGGAAATATCTACACCGCTATCTGTATGAACTTGGAAATATCTACACAGCTAACTGCATATACATGGAAATATCTACACAGCTTTCTCAATAAACAAGGAAATAATTACACCGCTATCTCTATAAACATGGAAATATCTACACCGCCATTTGTATGAACATGGAAATATCTACAATGCCATCTGTATAAACATGGAAATATCTACACCGCCATCTGTATGAACATGGAAATATCTACACCGCTATCTCTATGAACATGGAAATATCTACACCGCTATCTGTATGAACATGGAAATATCTACACAGCTATCAGTATATCAATGGATATATCTACACTACTATCTCTATAAACATGGTAATATCTATACCGCCATCTCTATAAAAGTGGAAATATCTACACCGCTATCTGTACAAACATGGAAATATCTACACCGATATCTGTAGGAACTTGGAAATATCTACACCGCCATCTCTATGAACATGGAAATATCTTCACCGCCATGTGTATGAACATGGAAATATCTACACCGCCATCTGTATGAACATGGAAATATCTTCACCGCCATCTGTATGAACATGGAAATATCTTCACCGCCATCTGGATGTACATGGAAATATCTACACTGCTATCTATATGTACTTGGAAATATCTACACTGCTATCTGTATAAAAATGGAAATATCTACACAGCCATCACTGTAAGCATGTAAATATCTACACCGCTATCTGTATAAACATGGAAATATATACACCGCTATCTGTATAAACATGGAAATACCTACACCGCTATCTCTATAAAGTTGGAAATAACTACACCACTATCTGTATAAACATGGAAATATCTAGACCGCCATCTCTATAAACTTGGAAATATCTACACCGCCATCTGTATAAACAAGGAAATATCGATACCGATTTCTGTATAAACATGGAAATATCTACACTGCTACCTCTATAAACTTGGAAATATCTACACCGTTATCTGTATAAACACGGAAATAACTACACCGCTATCTCTATAAACATGGAAATATCTACACCGCTATCTGATAAGCTTGGAAATCTCTACAGTGCTATCTGTAAAACAGGGAAATATCTACACCGCTATCTCTCTAAACATGGAAGTATCTACACTGCTATCTGTATAAACATAGAAATACCTGCACCGCTATCTGTATGAATATGGAAATATCTACAACTCTATCTCTATAAACATGGAAATAACTACACTGCCTTCTGCATAAACATGGAAATACTTACAACGCCATCACTATTAACATGGAAATAACTACACCGCTATCTTTATAAACTTGGAAATAACCACAGCGCGATCTGTATGAACATGGAAATATCTACACCGCTATCTGTATAAACATGGAAATATCTGCACAGCTATCTGTATAAACATGGAAATATCTACACCACTATCTGTATAAACATGGAAATATCCACACTGTTATCTGTATATACATGGAAATATATTCACCACTATCGGTATAAACATGGAAATAACTACACCGCTATCTCTATAAACATGTTTATATTTACAACGATATCTGTGTAACATGGAAATGCCTGTACCGCTATCTGTGTAAAAATGGAAATATCTACACCGCCATCTCTATAAACATGGAAATATCTACACGGCCAACTGTATGAACATGGAAATATCTACACCGCCATCTCTATTAAGGTGGAAATATCTACACCGCCATCTGTATGAACATGGAAATATCCACGCTGCTAACTATATGAACATGGAAATACCTACACTGCTATCTATATGAACATGGAAATATCCACACCGATATCTCTATGAACATAGAAATATCTACACCGCTATCTGTATGAACATGGAAATATCTACACCTCCATCTCAATAAACATGGAAATATCTACAATGCCAACTGTATGAACATGGATATATCTACACCGCCATCTCTATAAACGTGGAAATATCTACACCGCTATCTGTATGAACATGGAAATATCTACACTGCTATCTGTATATAATTGGGAATATCTACACCGCTATTTCTATAAACATGGAAATATCTACACCGCTATCTGTGTAAACCAGAAAATATCTAGACCGCCGTTTCTATAAACATGTAAATATCTATACCGTTATCTGTATAAACAAGGAAATATCTACACAGCTATGCGCATTAACATGGAAATATCTACACCGCTGTCTCTGTAAATATAGAAATATCTAAACCGCCCTATGTATAAACATGGAAATATCTACACCGCTATCTGTATATACATTTAAATATGTACACCGCTATCTCTAAGAACATGGAAATAACTACACCGCTATCTCTTTAAATATGGAAATACCTACACCGTCATCCGTATGAACATGGAAATATCTACACCGCTATCTGTATGAACACGGAAATATCTGCACAGCTATCTGTATATACATGGAAATATCTACACTGCTATCTCTATGAGCATGGAAATAACTACACCGCAATCTCTATAAATATGGAAATATCTACACCGCCATCTCTGTGAATACGGAAATAACTACACCGCCATTTGTATGAACATGGAAATATCTACACCACCATCTGTATGAACGTGGAATTATCTTCAGCGCCATCTGTAGTCAGATGGAAATATCTACACCGCCATCTGTATTAAGATGGAAAGATCTGCACCGCTATCTGTATAAACATGGAGATATCCACACCGCTATCTGTGTAAACATGGAAATATCTACAATGCCATCTGTATGAACATGGAAATATCTACACCGCCATCTCTATAAACGTGGAAATATCTACACCGCTATCTGTATAAACATGGAGATATCCACACCGCTATCTGTGTAAACATGGAAATATCTACACCGCCATCTGTATAAACATGGAAATATCTACACCGCCATCTCTATAAACATGGAAATATCTACAACGCCATCTGTATGAACATGGAAATATCTACACCGCCATCGGTATGAACATGGAAATATCTACATCGCTATCTGAATATACATGGAAATATCTACACTGCTATCTGTATGAACATGCAAATACCTACACCGATATCTGTATGAACATGGAAATATCTACACCACTATCTGTATGAACATGGAAATATCTACACAGCTATCTGTATATCAATGGAAATATCTACACTGCTATCTCTATAAACATGGTAATAAGTACACCGCTATCTGTATGAACATGGAAATATCTACACCGCCATCTCAACGAACATGGAAATATCTACACTGCCATTTGTATGAACATGTAAATATCTACACCGCCATCTGTATGAACATGGAAATAACTTCACCGCCATCTGTATGAACATGGATATATCTACACCACCATGTGGATGAACATGGAAATATCTACACAGCTTTCTCTATAAACATGGAAATAACTACACCGCTATCTCTATAAACTTTGAAATATCTACACCGCCATCTGTATTAAGATGGAAATATCTGCACCGCTATCTGTATAAACATGGAAATAACACCGCTATCTGTATAAACATGGAGATATCCACACCGCTATCTGTGTAAACATGGAAATATCTACACCGCCATCTGTATAAACATGGAAATATCTACACTTCCATCTATATAAACATGGAAATATCTGCACCGCCATCTGTATAAACATGGAAATATCTACACCGCCATCTGTATAAACATGGAAATATCTACACCTCCATCTCTATAAACATGGAAATATCTACAACGCCATCTGTATGAACATGGAAATATCTACACCGCCATCTCTATAAACGTGGAAATATCTACAGCGCTATCTGTATGAACATGGAAATATCTACACCGCCATCTCAACGAACATGGAAATATCTACACTGCCATTTGTATGAACATGTAAATATCTACACCGCCATCGGTATGAACATGGAAATATCAACATCGCTATCTGAATATACATGGAAATACCTACACTGCTATCTGTATGAACATGCAAATACCTACACCGATATCTGTATGAACATGGAAATATCTACACCACTATCTGTATGAACATGGAAATATCTACACCGCCATCTCTATAAACGTGGAAATATCTACAGCGCTATATGTATGAACATGGAAATAGCTACACTGCTATTTGTATAACATTGGGAATATCTACACCGATATCTCTATGAACATGGAAATATCTACACCGCTATCTGTATAAACCAGAAAATATCTAGACCGCCATTTCTATAAACGTCTAAATATATACACCGCTATCTGTATAAACATGGAAATATCTACACAGCTATGCGTATCAACATGGAAATACCGACAACGCTGTCTCTGTAAACATGGAAATATCTAGACCGCCCTCTGCATAAACATGGAAATATCTACGCCGCCATCTCTATGAACATGGAAATACCTACACCGCCATCTGTATGAACATGTATATATCTTCACCGCCTTCTGAATGAACATGGAAATATCTACACCGCTATCTGTTTGAACATGGAAATATCAACACCGCTAACTGTATGAACATGGAAATATCTGCAACGCTATCCGTATGAACATGGAAATATCTACACCACCATCTGTATGAACATGGAAATATCTACACCGCTATGCCTATTAACATGGAAATAACTACACCGCTATCTGTATAAACATGGAAATATCTACACCGCCATCTGTATGAACATGGAAATATCTACACTGCCATCTGTATAAACATGGAAATATCTACACCGCTATGCCTATTAACATGGAAATAACTACACCGCTATCTCTATAAACATGGAAATATCTACACCGCCATCTGTATGAACATGGAAATATCTACACTGCCATCTGTATAAACATGGAAATATCTACACCGCCATCTCTATAAACATGGAAATATCTACACCGTCATCTGTATGAACATGGAAATATCTACACAGCTATCTGTATGAGCATGGAAATATCTACACCACCATCTGTATGAACATGGAAATATCTACACCGCCATCTGTATAAATATGGCGCTATCTACACCGCCATCTGTATAAAGATTTAAATATCTACACAGCTATCTGTATAAACATGGAAATATCCACATTGCTATCTCTATAGACATGGAAATATCTACACCACTATGCCTATTAAGATGGAAATAACTACACCGATATCTCTATAAACATGGAAATATCTACACCGATATCTGTATCAGGATGGAAATATCTACACCACCATCTGTATGAACATGGAAATATCTACACTGCCATCTGTATAAACATGGAAATATCTACACCGCTATCTGTATCAGGATGGAAATATCTACACCACCATCTGTATGAACATGGAAATATCTACACCGCTATCTATATAAACTTGGAAATGTCTACACCTCTATCTCTATAAACATGGAAATATCTACACCGATATCTGTATCAACAAGGAAATATCTACACCTCTATCTCTATAAACATGGAAATATCTACACTGCCATCTGTATAAGGATGGAAATATCTACACCGCCATCTCTGTAAACAGGGAAATATCTACACAGCTATCTGTATAAACATGGAAATATCTACACCGCTATCTTTATAAACCTGGAAATATCTACACCGCTATCTCTATAAACATGGAAATATCTGCACTGCCATCTGTATAAACATGGAAATATCTACAGCACCATCTGTCTGAACATGGAAATATCTATACCGCTATCTATTGAAACGTGGAAATGTCTACACCGCGGTCTGAATAAACAAGGAAATATCTACACCTCTATCTCCATAAACATGGAAATATCTACACCGCTATGCCTATTAACATGTAAATAACTACACCGCTATCTCTATAAACATGGAAATATTTACACCGCCATCTCTATAAAAATGGAAATAGCTACACCGCCATCTGTATAAACATGGAAATATCTACACTGCCATCTGTATAAACATGGAAATATCTACACCGTCATCTGTATAAACATGGAAATATCTACACCGCCATCTGTATAAAGATGGAAATGACTACACAGCCATCTGTATAAACATGGAAACATCTACACCGCCATCTGTATGAACATGGAAATATCTACACTGCCATCTGTATAAAGATGGAAACGTCTTCACCGCCGTCTGCATAAACATGGAAATATCTACACCGCCATCTGTATAAAGATGGAAATGTCTACACAGCCATCGGTATAAACATGGAAATATCTACACCGCCGTCTGTATGAACATGGAAATATCTACACTGCGATCTGTATAAAGATGGAAACGTCTTCACAGCCGTCTGCATAAACATGGAAATATCTACACTGCTATCTGTATAAACAAGGAAATATCTACACCACTGTCTGAATAAACATGGAAATATCTACACCGCTATCTGTATAAACAAGGAAATATCTACACCTCTGTCTCTATAAACATGGAAACATCTACACCGCTATGCCTATTAACATGGAAATAACTACACCGGTATCTCTATAAACATGGAAATATCTACACCGCCATCTGTATGAACATGGAAATATCTACACCGCCATCTGCATAAACATGGAAATATCTACACAGCCATCTGTATAAACATGGAAGTATCTACACCACTATCTGTATAAACATGGAAATATCTACACCGCCATCTCTATAAACATGGAAATACCTACACCACCAGCTGTATAAACTCGGAAATATCTACACCGCCATCTCTATAAAGATGGAAATAACTACACCGCCATCTGTATGTACAGGGAAATATCTACACCGCCATCTGTATAAGGATGGAAATATCTACACCGATATCTGTATGAACACGGAAATATCTACACCGCCATCTGTATAAAGATGGAAAATCTACACAGCTCTCTGTATGAACATGGAAATACCTACACCGCTATGTGTATAAACATGGAAATATCTACACAGCCATCTGTATAAACATGGAAATATCTACACCGCCATCTCTATAAACACCGAAATATCTACACCGCCATCTGTATGAACATGGAAATATCTACACCGCCATCTGTGCAAAGCTGGACATATCTACACAGCTATCTGTATAAACATGGAAATATCTACACTGCTATCTGTATAAACATGGAAATATCTACACCACAGTCTCTATAAACGTGGAAATATCTACACCGCCATCTGTATAAACATGGAAATACCTACACCGCCATCTCTAAAAACATGGAAATAATTACACCGCCATCTGTATGAACATGGAAATATCTACACCGCCATCTGTATAAACATGGAAATATCTGCACTGCCATCTGTATAAACATGGCACTATCTACACCGCCATCTGTACAAAGATTTAAATATCTACACAGCTATCTGTATAAACATGGAAATATCTACACCGCTATCTCTATAGACATGGAAATATCTACACCGCTATGCCTATTAACATGGAAATAACTACACCGCTATCTCTGTAAACATGGAAATATCTACACCGCCATCTGTATGAACATGGAAATATCTACACTGCCATCTGTATAAACATGGAAATATCTACACAGCCATGTGTATAAACATGGAAATATCTACACCGTCATCTGTAAAGACATGGAAATATCTACACCGCCATCTCTGTAAACACGGAAATATCTACACCGCAATCTGTATGAACATGGAAATATGTACACTGCCATGTGTATGAAGATGGAAACGTCTTCACCGCCGTCTGTATGAACATGGATATATCTACACCGCCATCTGTAGGAACATGGAAATATCTACACCGACATTTGTATGAACATGGAAATATCTACACCGCCATCTGTATGTACATGGAAATATCTACACTGCCATCTGTACAAACATGGAAATATCTTCACCGCCATCTCTATAAACATGGAAATATCTGCAGCGCCATCTGTATAAACATGGAAATAACTACACCGCAATCTCTGTAAACTTTGAAATATCTACACTGCCATCTGTATGAACATGGAAATATCTACACCGCCATCTGTAGGAACATGGAAACATCTACACCGCCATCTGTATAAACATGGAAATATCTACACCGCCATCTCTATAAACATGGAAATATCTGCCCTGCCATCAGTATAAAGGTGGAAATATCTACACCTCCGTCTCTATAAACATGGAAATATCTACAACGCCATCTGTATGAACTTGGAAATATCTACACCGCCATCTCTAGAAACGTGGAAATATCTGCACCGCTATCTGTATGAACATGGAAATATCTACACTACTATCTGTATAAAATTGGGAATATCTACACCGCTATCTCTATAAACATGGAAATATCTACACCGCTATCTGTATAAACCAGAAAATATCTAGACCGCCATTTCTAATAAACATGTAAATATGTACACCGCTATCAGTATAAACATGGAAATATCTACACAGCTATGCGTATCAACATGGAAATACCTACACCGCTGTCTCTGTAAACATGGAAATATCGAAACTGCCCTCTGTATAAACATGGAAATATCTACACCGCCATCTCTATGAACATGGAAATATCTACAACGCCATCTGTATGAACATGGAAATATCTACACCGCCATCTCTATAAACATGGAAATATCTACACCGCTATCTGTATGAACATGGAAATATCTACACTATCTGTAAAAAATTGGGAATATCTACACCGCTATCTCTATAAACATGGAAATATCTACACCGCTATCTGTATAAACCAGAAAATATCTAGACCGCCATTTCTATAAACATGTAAATATCTACACCGCTATCTGTATAAACATGGAAATATCTACACAGCTATGCGTATTAACATGGAAATATCTACACCGCTGTCTCTGTAAACATGGAAATAACTAAACAGCCCTCTGTAAAAACATGGAAATATCTACGCCGCCATCTCTATGAACATGAAAATATCTACACCGCCATCTGTATGAACATGTATATATCTTCACCGCCATCTGAATGAACATGGAAATATCTACACCGCTATCTATTTGAACATGGAAATATCAACACCGCTAACTGTATGAACATGGAAATATCTGCACCGCTATCTGTATGAACATGGAAATATCTACAGCGCTATCTGTATGAACATGGAAATATCTAAACAGCTATCTGTATATCAATGGAAATATCTACACTGCTATCTCTATAAACATGGAAATATCTACACCGTCATCCGTATGAACATGGAAATATATACACCGCTATCTGTATATACATGGAAATATCTACACTGCTATCTCTATGAGCATGGAAATAACTACACCGCAATCTCTATAAATATGGAAATATCTACACCGCCATCTCTGTGAATACGGAAATAACTACACCGCCATTTGTATGAACATGGAAATATCTACACCACCATCTGTATGAACGTGGAATTATCTTCAGCGCCATCTGTAGTCAGATGGAAATATCTACACCGCCATCTGTATTAAGATGGAAAGATCTGCACCGCTATCTGTATAAACATGGAGATATCCACACCGCTATCTGTGTAAACATGGAAATATCTACAATGCCATCTGTATGAACATGGAAATATCTACACCGCCATCTCTATAAACGTGGAAATATCTACACCGCTATCTGTATAAACATGGAGATATCCACACCGCTATCTGTGTAAACATGGAAATATCTACACCGCCATCTGTATAAACATGGAAATATCTACACCGCCATCTCTATAAACATGGAAATATCTACAACGCCATCTGTATGAACATGGAAATATCTACACCGCCATCGGTATGAACATGGAAATATCTACATCGCTATCTGAATATACATGGAAATATCTACACTGCTATCTGTATGAACATGCAAATACCTACACCGATATCTGTATGAACATGGAAATATCTACACCACTATCTGTATGAACATGGAAATATCTACACAGCTATCTGTATATCAATGGAAATATCTACACTGCTATCTCTATAAACATGGTAATAAGTACACCGCTATCTGTATGAACATGGAAATATCTACACCGCCATCTCAACGAACATGGAAATATCTACACTGCCATTTGTATGAACATGTAAATATCTACACCGCCATCTGTATAAACATGGAAATAACTTCACCGCCATCTGTATGAACATGGATATATCTACACCACCATGTGGATGAACATGGAAATATCTACACAGCTTTCTCTATAAACATGGAAATAACTACACCGCTATCTCTATAAACTTTGAAATATCTACACCGCCATCTGTATTAAGATGGAAATATCTGCACCGCTATCTGTATAAACATGGAAATAACACCGCTATCTGTATAAACATGGAGATATCCACACCGCTATCTGTGTAAACATGGAAATATCTACACCGCCATCTGTATAAACATGGAAATATCTACACTGCCATCTATATAAACATGGAAATATCTGCACCGCCATCTGTATAAACATGGAAATATCTACACCGCCATCTGTATAAACATGGAAATATCTACACCTCCATCTCTATAAACATGGAAATATCTACAACGCCATCTGTATGAACATGGAAATATCTACACCGCCATCTCTATAAACGTGGAAATATCTACAGCGCTATCTGTATGAACATGGAAATATCTACACCGCCATCTCAACGAACATGGAAATATCTACACTGCCATTTGTATGAACATGTAAATATCTACACCGCCATCGGTATGAACATGGAAATATCAACATCGCTATCTGAATATACATGGAAATACCTACACTGCTATCTGTATGAACATGCAAATACCTACACCGATATCTGTATGAACATGGAAATATCTACACCACTATCTGTATGAACATGGAAATATCTACACCGCCATCTCTATAAACGTGGAAATATCTACAGCGCTATATGTATGAACATGGAAATAGCTACACTGCTATTTGTATAACATTGGGAATATCTACACCGATATCTCTATGAACATGGAAATATCTACACCGCTATCTGTATAAACCAGAAAATATCTAGACCGCCATTTCTATAAACGTCTAAATATCTACACCGCTATCTGTATAAACATGGAAATATCTACACAGCTATGCGTATCAACATGGAAATACCGACAACGCTGTCTCTGTAAACATGGAAATATCTAGACCGCCCTCTGCATAAACATGGAAATATCTACGCCGCCATCTCTATGAACATGGAAATACCTACACCGCCATCTGTATGAACATGTATATATCTTCACCGCCTTCTGAATGAACATGGAAATATCTACACCGCTATCTGTTTGAACATGGAAATATCAACACCGCTAACTGTATGAACATGGAAATATCTGCAACGCTATCCGTATGAACATGGAAATATCTACACCACCATCTGTATGAACATGGAAATATCTACACCGCTATGCCTATTAACATGGAAATAACTACACCGCTATCTGTATAAACATGGAAATATCTACACCGCCATCTGTATGAACATGGAAATATCTACACTGCCATCTGTATAAACATGGAAATATCTACACCGCTATGCCTATTAACATGGAAATAACTACACCGCTATCTCTATAAACATGGAAATATCTACACCGCCATCTGTATGAACATGGAAATATCTACACTGCCATCTGTATAAACATGGAAATATCTACACCGCCATCTCTATAAACATGGAAATATCTACACCGTCATCTGTATGAACATGGAAATATCTACACAGCTATCTGTATGAGCATGGAAATATCTACACCACCATCTGTATGAACATGGAAATATCTACACCGCCATCTGTATAAATATGGCGCTATCTACACCGCCATCTTTATAAAGATTTAAATATCTACACAGCTATCTGTATAAACATGGAAATATCCACATTGCTATCTCTATAGACATGGAAATATCTACACCACTATGCCTATTAAGATGGAAATAACTACACCGATATCTCTATAAACATGGAAATATCTACACCGATATCTGTATCAGGATGGAAATATCTACACCACCATCTGTATGAACATGGAAATATCTACACTGCCATCTGTATAAACATGGAAATATCTACACCGCTATCTGTATCAGGATGGAAATATCTACACCACCATCTGTATGAACATGGAAATATCTACACCGCTATCTATATAAACTTGGAAATGTCTACACCTCTATCTCTATAAACATGGAAATATCTACACCGATATCTGTATCAACAAGGAAATATCTACACCTCTATCTCTATAAACATGGAAATATCTACACTGCCATCTGTATAAGGATGGAAATATCTACACCGCCATCTCTGTAAACAGGGAAATATCTACACAGCTATCTGTATAAACATGGAAATATCTACACCGCTATCTTTATATACCTGGAAATATCTACACCGCTATCTCTATAAACATGGAAATATCTGCACTGCCATCTGTATAAACATGGAAATATCTACAGCACCATCTGTCTGAACATGGAAATATCTATACCGCTATCTATAGAAACGTGGAAATGTCTACACCGCGGTCTGAATAAACAAGGAAATATCTACACCTCTATCTCCATAAACATGGAAATATCTACACCGCTATGCCTATTAACATGTAAATAACTACACCGCTATCTCTATAAACATGGAAATATTTACACCGCCATCTCTATAAAAATGGAAATAGCTACACCGCCATCTGTATAAACATGGAAATATCTACACTGCCATCTGTATAAACATGGAAATATCTACACCGTCATCTGTATAAACATGGAAATATCTACACCGCCATCTGTATAAAGATGGAAATGACTACACAGCCATCTGTATAAACATGGAAATATCTACACCGCCATCTGTATGAACATGGAAATATCTACACTGCCATCTGTATAAAGATGGAAACGTCTTCACCGCCGTCTGCATAAACATGGAAATATCTACACCGCCATCTGTATAAAGATGGAAATGTCTACACAGCCATCGGTATAAACATGGAAATATCTACACCGCCGTCTGTATGAACATGGAAATATCTACACTGCGATCTGTATAAAGATGGAAACGTCTTCACAGCCGTCTGCATAAACATGGAAATATCTACACTGCTATCTGTATAAACAAGGAAATATCTACACCACTGTCTGAATAAACATGGAAATATCTACACCGCTATCTGTATAAACAAGGAAATATCTACACCTCTGTCTCTATAAACATGGAAACATCTACACCGCTATGCCTATTAACATGGAAATAACTACACCGGTATCTCTATAAACATGGAAATATCTACACCGCCATCTGTATGAACATGGAAATATCTACACCGCCATCTGCATAAACATGGAAATATCTACACAGCCATCTGTATAAACATGGAAGTATCTACACCACTATCTGTATAAACATGGAAATATCTACACCGCCATCTCTATAAACATGGAAATACCTACACCACCAGCTGTATAAACTCGGAAATATCTACACCGCCATCTCTATAAAGATGGAAATAACTACACCGCCATCTGTATGTACAGGGAAATATCTACACCGCCATCTGTATAAGGATGGAAATATCTACACCGATATCTGTATGAACACGGAAATATCTACACCGCCATCTGTATAAAGATGGAAAATCTACACAGCTCTCTGTATGAACATGGAAATACCTACACCGCTATGTGTATAAACATGGAAATATCTACACAGTCATCTGTATAAACATGGAAATATCTACACCGCCATCTCTATAAACACCGAAATATCTACACCGCCATCTGTATGAACATGGAAATATCTACACCGCCATCTGTGCAAAGCTGGACATATCTACACAGCTATCTGTATAAACATGGAAATATCTACACTGCTATCTGTATAAACATGGAAATATCTACACCACAGTCTCTATAAACGTGGAAATATCTACACCGCCATCTGTATAAACATGGAAATACCTACACCGCCATCTCTAAAAACATGGAAATAATTACACCGCCATCTGTATGAACATGGAAATATCTACACCGCCATCTGTATAAACATGGAAATATCTGCACTGCCATCTGTATAAACATGGCACTATCTACACCGCCATCTGTACAAAGATTTAAATATCTACACAGCTATCTGTATAAACATGGAAATATCTACACCGCTATCTCTATAGACATGGAAATATCTACACCGCTATGCCTATTAACATGGAAATAACTACACCGCTATCTCTGTAAACATGGAAATATCTACACCGCCATCTGTATGAACATGGAAATATCTACACTGCCATCTGTATAAACATGGAAATATCTACACAGCCATGTGTATAAACATGGAAATATCTACACCGTCATCTGTAAAGACATGGAAATATCTACACCGCCATCTCTGTAAACACGGAAATATCTACACCGCAATCTGTATGAACATGGAAATATGTACACTGCCATGTGTATGAAGATGGAAACGTCTTCACCGCCGTCTGTATGAACATGGATATATCTACACCGCCATCTGTAGGAACATGGAAATATCTACACCGACATTTGTATGAACATGGAAATATCTACACTGCCATCTCTTTAAACATGGAAATATCTACACCGCCATCTGTATGTACATGGAAATATCTACACTGCCATCTGTACAAACATGGAAATATCTTCACCGCCATCTCTATAAACATGGAAATATCTGCAGCGCCATCTGTATAAACATGGAAATAACTACACCGCAATCTCTGTAAACTTTGAAATATCTACACCGCCATCTGTATGAACATGGAAATATCTACACCGCCATCTGTAGGAACATGGAAACATCTACACCGCCATCTGTATAAACATGGAAATATCTACACCGCCATCTCTATAAACATGGAAATATCTGCCCTGCCATCAGTATAAAGGTGGAAATATCTACACCTCCGTCTCTATAAACATGGAAATATCTACAACGCCATCTGTATGAACTTGGAAATATCTACACCGCCATCTCTAGAAACGTGGGAATATCTGCACCGCTATCTGTATGAACATGGAAATATCTACACTACTATCTGTATAAAATTGGGAATATCTACACCGCTATCTCTATAAACATGGAAATATCTACACCGCTATCTGTATAAACCAGAAAATATCTAGACCGCCATTTCTAATAAACATGTAAATATGTACACCGCTATCAGTATAAACATGGAAATATCTACACAGCTATGCGTATCAACATGGAAATACCTACACCGCTGTCTCTGTAAACATGGAAATATCGAAACTGCCCTCTGTATAAACATGGAAATATCTACACCGCCATCTCTATGAACATGGAAATATCTACAACGCCATCTGTATGAACATGGAAATATCTACACCGCCATCTCTATAAACATGGAAATATCTACACCGCTATCTGTATGAACATGGAAATATCTACACTATCTGTAAAAAATTGGGAATATCTACACCGCTATCTCTATAAACATGGAAATATCTACACCGCTATCTGTATAAACCAGAAAATATCTAGACCGCCATTTCTATAAACATGTAAATATCTACACCGCTATCTGTATAAACATGGAAATATCTACACAGCTATGCGTATTAACATGGAAATATCTACACCGCTGTCTCTGTAAACATGGAAATAACTAAACAGCCCTCTGTAAAAACATGGAAATATCTACGCCGCCATCTCTATGAACATGAAAATATCTACACCGCCATCTGTATGAACATGTATATATCTTCACCGCCATCTGAATGAACATGGAAATATCTACACCGCTATCTATTTGAACATGGAAATATCAACACCGCTAACTGTATGAACATGGAAATATCTGCACCGCTATCTGTATGAACATGGAAATATCTACAGCGCTATCTGTATGAACATGGAAATATCTAAACAGCTATCTGTATATCAATGGAAATATCTACACTGCTATCTCTATAAACATGGAAATATCTACACCGTCATCCGTATGAACATGGAAATATATACACCGCTATCTGTATATACATGGAAATATCTACACTGCTATCTCTATGAGCATGGAAATAACTACACCGCAATCTCTATAAATATGGAAATATCTACACCGCCATCTCTGTGAATACGGAAATAACTACACCGCCATTTGTATGAACATGGAAATATCTACACCACCATCTGTATGAACGTGGAATTATCTTCAGCGCCATCTGTAGTCAGATGGAAATATCTACACCGCCATCTGTATTAAGATGGAAAGATCTGCACCGCTATCTGTATAAACATGGAGATATCCACACCGCTATCTGTGTAAACATGGAAATATCTACAATGCCATCTGTATGAACATGGAAATATCTACACCGCCATCTCTATAAACGTGGAAATATCTACACCGCTATCTGTATAAACATGGAGATATCCACACCGCTATCTGTGTAAACATGGAAATATCTACACCGCCATCTGTATAAACATGGAAATATCTACACCGCCATCTCTATAAACATGGAAATATCTACAACGCCATCTGTATGAACATGGAAATATCTACACCGCCATCGGTATGAACATGGAAATATCTACATCGCTATCTGAATATACATGGAAATATCTACACTGCTATCTGTATGAACATGCAAATACCTACACCGATATCTGTATGAACATGGAAATATCTACACCACTATCTGTATGAACATGGAAATATCTACACAGCTATCTGTATATCAATGGAAATATCTACACTGCTATCTCTATAAACATGGTAATAAGTACACCGCTATCTGTATGAACATGGAAATATCTACACCGCCATCTCAACGAACATGGAAATATCTACACTGCCATTTGTATGAACATGTAAATATCTACACCGCCATCTGTATAAACATGGAAATAACTTCACCGCCATCTGTATGAACATGGATATATCTACACCACCATGTGGATGAACATGGAAATATCTACACAGCTTTCTCTATAAACATGGAAATAACTACACCGCTATCTCTATAAACTTTGAAATATCTACACCGCCATCTGTATTAAGATGGAAATATCTGCACCGCTATCTGTATAAACATGGAAATAACACCGCTATCTGTATAAACATGGAGATATCCACACCGCTATCTGTGTAAACATGGAAATATCTACACCGCCATCTGTATAAACATGGAAATATCTACACTGCCATCTATATAAACATGGAAATATCTGCACCGCCATCTGTATAAACATGGAAATATCTACACCGCCATCTGTATAAACATGGAAATATCTACACCTCCATCTCTATAAACATGGAAATATCTACAACGCCATCTGTATGAACATGGAAATATCTACACCGCCATCTCTATAAACGTGGAAATATCTACAGCGCTATCTGTATGAACATGGAAATATCTACACCGCCATCTCAACGAACATGGAAATATCTACACTGCCATTTGTATGAACATGTAAATATCTACACCGCCATCGGTATGAACATGGAAATATCAACATCGCTATCTGAATATACATGGAAATACCTACACTGCTATCTGTATGAACATGCAAATACCTACACCGATATCTGTATGAACATGGAAATATCTACACCACTATCTGTATGAACATGGAAATATCTACACCGCCATCTCTATAAACGTGGAAATATCTACAGCGCTATATGTATGAACATGGAAATAGCTACACTGCTATTTGTATAACATTGGGAATATCTACACCGATATCTCTATGAACATGGAAATATCTACACCGCTATCTGTATAAACCAGAAAATATCTAGACCGCCATTTCTATAAACGTCTAAATATCTACACCGCTATCTGTATAAACATGGAAATATCTACACAGCTATGCGTATCAACATGGAAATACCGACAACGCTGTCTCTGTAAACATGGAAATATCTAGACCGCCCTCTGCATAAACATGGAAATATCTACGCCGCCATCTCTATGAACATGGAAATACCTACACCGCCATCTGTATGAACATGTATATATCTTCACCGCCTTCTGAATGAACATGGAAATATCTACACCGCTATCTGTTTGAACATGGAAATATCAACACCGCTAACTGTATGAACATGGAAATATCTGCAACGCTATCCGTATGAACATGGAAATATCTACACCACCATCTGTATGAACATGGAAATATCTACACCGCTATGCCTATTAACATGGAAATAACTACACCGCTATCTGTATAAACATGGAAATATCTACACCGCCATCTGTATGAACATGGAAATATCTACACTGCCATCTGTATAAACATGGAAATATCTACACCGCTATGCCTATTAACATGGAAATAACTACACCGCTATCTCTATAAACATGGAAATATCTACACCGCCATCTGTATGAACATGGAAATATCTACACTGCCATCTGTATAAACATGGAAATATCTACACCGCCATCTCTATAAACATGGAAATATCTACACCGTCATCTGTATGAACATGGAAATATCTACACAGCTATCTGTATGAGCATGGAAATATCTACACCACCATCTGTATGAACATGGAAATATCTACACCGCCATCTGTATAAATATGGCGCTATCTACACCGCCATCTTTATAAAGATTTAAATATCTACACAGCTATCTGTATAAACATGGAAATATCCACATTGCTATCTCTATAGACATGGAAATATCTACACCACTATGCCTATTAAGATGGAAATAACTACACCGATATCTCTATAAACATGGAAATATCTACACCGATATCTGTATCAGGATGGAAATATCTACACCACCATCTGTATGAACATGGAAATATCTACACTGCCATCTGTATAAACATGGAAATATCTACACCGCTATCTGTATCAGGATGGAAATATCTACACCACCATCTGTATGAACATGGAAATATCTACACCGCTATCTATATAAACTTGGAAATGTCTACACCTCTATCTCTATAAACATGGAAATATCTACACCGATATCTGTATCAACAAGGAAATATCTACACCTCTATCTCTATAAACATGGAAATATCTACACTGCCATCTGTATAAGGATGGAAATATCTACACCGCCATCTCTGTAAACAGGGAAATATCTACACAGCTATCTGTATAAACATGGAAATATCTACACCGCTATCTTTATATACCTGGAAATATCTACACCGCTATCTCTATAAACATGGAAATATCTGCACTGCCATCTGTATAAACATGGAAATATCTACAGCACCATCTGTCTGAACATGGAAATATCTATACCGCTATCTATAGAAACGTGGAAATGTCTACACCGCGGTCTGAATAAACAAGGAAATATCTACACCTCTATCTCCATAAACATGGAAATATCTACACCGCTATGCCTATTAACATGTAAATAACTACACCGCTATCTCTATAAACATGGAAATATTTACACCGCCATCTCTATAAAAATGGAAATAGCTACACCGCCATCTGTATAAACATGGAAATATCTACACTGCCATCTGTATAAACATGGAAATATCTACACCGTCATCTGTATAAACATGGAAATATCTACACCGCCATCTGTATAAAGATGGAAATGACTACACAGCCATCTGTATAAACATGGAAATATCTACACCGCCATCTGTATGAACATGGAAATATCTACACTGCCATCTGTATAAAGATGGAAACGTCTTCACCGCCGTCTGCATAAACATGGAAATATCTACACCACCATCTGTATAAAGATGGAAATGTCTACACAGCCATCGGTATAAACATGGAAATATCTACACCGCCGTCTGTATGAACATGGAAATATCTACACTGCGATCAGTATAAAGATGGAAACGTCTTCACAGCCGTCTGCATAAACATGGAAATATCTACACTGCTATCTGTATAAACAAGGAAATATCTACACCACTGTCTGAATAAACATGGAAATATCTACACCGCTATCTGTATAAACAAGGAAATATCTACACCTCTGTCTCTATAAACATGGAAACATCTACACCGCTATGCCTATTAACATGGAAATAACTACACCGGTATCTCTATAAACATGGAAATATCTACACCGCCATCTGTATGAACATGGAAATATCTACACCGCCATCTGCATAAACATGGAAATATCTACACAGCCATCTGTATAAACATGGAAGTATCTACACCACTATCTGTATAAACATGGAAATATCTACACCGCCATCTCTATAAACATGGAAATACCTACACCACCAGCTGTATAAACTCGGAAATATCTACACCGCCATCTCTATAAAGATGGAAATAACTACACCGCCATCTGTATGTACAGGGAAATATCTACACCGCCATCTGTATAAGGATGGAAATATCTACACCGATATCTGTATGAACACGGAAATATCTACACCGCCATCTGTATAAAGATGGAAAATCTACACAGCTCTCTGTATGAACATGGAAATACCTACACCGCTATGTGTATAAACATGGAAATATCTACACAGTCATCTGTATAAACATGGAAATATCTACACCGCCATCTCTATAAACACCGAAATATCTACACCGCCATCTGTATGAACATGGAAATATCTACACCGCCATCTGTGCAAAGCTGGACATATCTACACAGCTATCTGTATAAACATGGAAATATCTACACTGCTATCTGTATAAACATGGAAATATCTACACCACAGTCTCTATAAACGTGGAAATATCTACACCGCCATCTGTATAAACATGGAAATACCTACACCGCCATCTCTAAAAACATGGAAATAATTACACCGCCATCTGTATGAACATGGAAATATCTACACCGCCATCTGTATAAACATGGAAATATCTGCACTGCCATCTGTATAAACATGGCACTATCTACACCGCCATCTGTACAAAGATTTAAATATCTACACAGCTATCTGTATAAACATGGAAATATCTACACCGCTATCTCTATAGACATGGAAATATCTACACCGCTATGCCTATTAACATGGAAATAACTACACCGCTATCTCTGTAAACATGGAAATATCTACACCGCCATCTGTATGAACATGGAAATATCTACACTGCCATCTGTATAAACATGGAAATATCTACACAGCCATGTGTATAAACATGGAAATATCTACACCGTCATCTGTAAAGACATGGAAATATCTACACCGCCATCTCTGTAAACACGGAAATATCTACACCGCAATCTGTATGAACATGGAAATATGTACACTGCCATGTGTATGAAGATGGAAACGTCTTCACCGCCGTCTGTATGAACATGGATATATCTACACCGCCATCTGTAGGAACATGGAAATATCTACACCGACATTTGTATGAACATGGAAATATCTACACTGCCATCTCTTTAAACATGGAAATATCTACACCGCCATCTGTATGTACATGGAAATATCTACACTGCCATCTGTACAAACATGGAAATATCTTCACCGCCATCTCTATAAACATGGAAATATCTGCAGCGCCATCTGTATAAACATGGAAATAACTACACCGCAATCTCTGTAAACTTTGAAATATCTACACCGCCATCTGTATGAACATGGAAATATCTACACCGCCATCTGTAGGAACATGGAAACATCTACACCGCCATCTGTATAAACATGGAAATATCTACACCGCCATCTCTATAAACATGGAAATATCTGCCCTGCCATCAGTATAAAGGTGGAAATATCTACACCTCCGTCTCTATAAACATGGAAATATCTACAACGCCATCTGTATGAACTTGGAAATATCTACACCGCCATCTCTAGAAACGTGGGAATATCTGCACCGCTATCTGTATGAACATGGAAATATCTACACTACTATCTGTATAAAATTGGGAATATCTACACCGCTATCTCTATAAACATGGAAATATCTACACCGCTATCTGTATAAACCAGAAAATATCTAGACCGCCATTTCTAATAAACATGTAAATATGTACACCGCTATCAGTATAAACATGGAAATATCTACACAGCTATGCGTATCAACATGGAAATACCTACACCGCTGTCTCTGTAAACATGGAAATATCGAAACTGCCCTCTGTATAAACATGGAAATATCTACACCGCCATCTCTATGAACATGGAAATATCTACAACGCCATCTGTATGAACATGGAAATATCTACACCGCCATCTCTATAAACATGGAAATATCTACACCGCTATCTGTATGAACATGGAAATATCTACACTATCTGTAAAAAATTGGGAATATCTACACCGCTATCTCTATAAACATGGAAATATCTACACCGCTATCTGTATAAACCAGAAAATATCTAGACCGCCATTTCTATAAACATGTAAATATCTACACCGCTATCTGTATAAACATGGAAATATCTACACAGCTATGCGTATTAACATGGAAATATCTACACCGCTGTCTCTGTAAACATGGAAATAACTAAACAGCCCTCTGTAAAAACATGGAAATATCTACGCCGCCATCTCTATGAACATGAAAATATCTACACCGCCATCTGTATGAACATGTATATATCTTCACCGCCATCTGAATGAACATGGAAATATCTACACCGCTATCTATTTGAACATGGAAATATCAACACCGCTAACTGTATGAACATGGAAATATCTGCACCGCTATCTGTATGAACATGGAAATATCTACAGCGCTATCTGTATGAACATGGAAATATCTAAACAGCTATCTGTATATCAATGGAAATATCTACACTGCTATCTCTATAAACATGGAAATATCTACACCGTCATCCGTATGAACATGGAAATATATACACCGCTATCTGTATATACATGGAAATATCTACACTGCTATCTCTATGAGCATGGAAATAACTACACCGCAATCTCTATAAATATGGAAATATCTACACCGCCATCTCTGTGAATACGGAAATAACTACACCGCCATTTGTATGAACATGGAAATATCTACACCACCATCTGTATGAACGTGGAATTATCTTCAGCGCCATCTGTAGTCAGATGGAAATATCTACACCGCCATCTGTATTAAGATGGAAAGATCTGCACCGCTATCTGTATAAACATGGAGATATCCACACCGCTATCTGTGTAAACATGGAAATATCTACAATGCCATCTGTATGAACATGGAAATATCTACACCGCCATCTCTATAAACGTGGAAATATCTACACCGCTATCTGTATAAACATGGAGATATCCACACCGCTATCTGTGTAAACATGGAAATATCTACACCGCCATCTGTATAAACATGGAAATATCTACACCGCCATCTCTATAAACATGGAAATATCTACAACGCCATCTGTATGAACATGGAAATATCTACACCGCCATCGGTATGAACATGGAAATATCTACAACGCTATCTGAATATACATGGAAATATCTACACTGCTATCTGTATGAACATGCAAATACCTACACCGATATCTGTATGAACATGGAAATATCTACACCACTATCTGTATGAACATGGAAATATCTACACAGCTATCTGTATATCAATGGAAATATCTACACTGCTATCTCTATAAACATGGTAATAAGTACACCGCTATCTGTATGAACATGGAAATATCTACACCGCCATCTCAACGAACATGGAAATATCTACACTGCCATTTGTATGAACATGTAAATATCTACACCGCCATCTGTATGAACATGGAAATAACTTCACCGCCATCTGTATGAACATGGATATATCTACACCACCATGTGGATGAACATGGAAATATCTACACAGCTTTCTCTATAAACATGGAAATAACTACACCGCTATCTCTATAAACTTTGAAATATCTACACCGCCATCTGTATTAAGATGGAAATATCTGCACCGCTATCTGTATAAACATGGAAATAACACCGCTATCTGTATAAACATGGAGATATCCACACCGCTATCTGTGTAAACATGGAAATATCTACACCGCCATCTGTATAAACATGGAAATATCTACACTGCCATCTATATAAACATGGAAATATCTGCACCGCCATCTGTATAAACATGGAAATATCTACACCGCCATCTGTATAAACATGGAAATATCTACACCTCCATCTCTATAAACATGGAAATATCTACAACGCCATCTGTATGAACATGGAAATATCTACACCGCCATCTCTATAAACGTGGAAATATCTACAGCGCTATCTGTATGAACATGGAAATATCTACACCGCCATCTCAACGAACATGGAAATATCTACACTGCCATTTGTATGAACATGTAAATATCTACACAGCCATCGGTATGAACATGGAAATATCAACATCGCTATCTGAATATACATGGAAATACCTACACTGCTATCTGTATGAACATGCAAATACCTACACCGATATCTGTATGAACATGGAAATATCTACACCACTATCTCTATAAACGTGGAAATATCTACAGCGCTATATGTATGAACATGGAAATAGCTACACTGCTATTTGTATAACATTGGGAATATCTACACCGATATCTCTATGAACATGGAAATATCTACACCGCTATCTGTATAAACCAGAAAATATCTAGACCGCCATTTCTATAAACGTCTAAATATCTACACCGCTATCTGTATAAACATGGAAATATCTACACAGCTATGCGTATCAACATGGAAATACCGACAACGCTGTCTCTGTAAACATGGAAATATCTAGACCGCCCTCTGCATAAACATGGAAATATCTACGCCGCCATCTCTATGAACATGGAAATACCTACACCGCCATCTGTATGAACATGTATATATCTTCACCGCCTTCTGAATGAACATGGAAATATCTACACCGCTATCTGTTTGAACATGGAAATATCAACACCGCTAACTGTATGAACATGGAAATATCTGCAACGCTATCCGTATGAACATGGAAATATCTACACCACCATCTGTATGAACATGGAAATATCTACACCGCTATGCCTATTAACATGGAAATAACTACACCGCTATCTGTATAAACATGGAAATATCTACACCGCCATCTGTATGAACATGGAAATATCTACACTGCCATCTGTATAAACATGGAAATATCTACACCGCTATGCCTATTAACATGGAAATAACTACACCGCTATCTCTATAAACATGGAAATATCTACACCGCCATCTGTATGAACATGGAAATATCTACACTGCCATCTGTATAAACATGGAAATATCTACACCGCCATCTCTATAAACATGGAAATATCTACACCGTCATCTGTATGAACATGGAAATATCTACACAGCTATCTGTATGAGCATGGAAATATCTACACCACCATCTGTATGAACATGGAAATATCTACACCGCCATCTGTATAAATATGGCGCTATCTACACCGCCATCTGTATAAAGATTTAAATATCTACACAGCTATCTGTATAAACATGGAAATATCCACATTGCTATCTCTATAGACATGGAAATATCTACACCACTATGCCTATTAAGATGGAAATAACTACACCGATATCTCTATAAACATGGAAATATCTACACCGATATCTGTATCAGGATGGAAATATCTACACCACCATCTGTATGAACATGGAAATATCTACACTGCCATCTGTATAAACATGGAAATATCTACACCGCTATCTGTATCAGGATGGAAATATCTACACCACCATCTGTATGAACATGGAAATATCTACACCGCTATCTATATAAACTTGGAAATGTCTACACCTCTATCTCTATAAACATGGAAATATCTACACCGATATCTGTATCAACAAGGAAATATCTACACCTCTATCTCTATAAACATGGAAATATCTACACTGCCATCTGTATAAGGATGGAAATATCTACACCGCCATCTCTGTAAACAGGGAAATATCTACACAGCTATCTGTATAAACATGGAAATATCTACACCGCTATCTTTATAAACCTGGAAATATCTACACCGCTATCTCTATAAACATGGAAATATCTGCACTGCCATCTGTATAAACATGGAAATATCTACAGCACCATCTGTCTGAACATGGAAATATCTATACCGCTATCTATTGAAACGTGGAAATGTCTACACCGCGGTCTGAATAAACAAGGAAATATCTACACCTCTATCTCCATAAACATGGAAATATCTACACCGCTATGCCTATTAACATGTAAATAACTACACCGCTATCTCTATAAACATGGAAATATTTACACCGCCATCTCTATAAAAATGGAAATAGCTACACCGCCATCTGTATAAACATGGAAATATCTACACTGCCATCTGTATAAACATGGAAATATCTACACCGTCATCTGTATAAACATGGAAATATCTACACCGCCATCTGTATAAAGATGGAAATGACTACACAGCCATCTGTATAAACATGGAAATATCTACACCGCCATCTGTATGAACATGGAAATATCTACACTGCCATCTGTATAAAGATGGAAACGTCTTCACCGCCGTCTGCATAAACATGGAAATATCTACACCGCCATCTGTATAAAGATGGAAATGTCTACACAGCCATCGGTATAAACATGGAAATATCTACACCGCCGTCTGTATGAACATGGAAATATCTACACTGCGATCTGTATAAAGATGGAAACGTCTTCACAGCCGTCTGCATAAACATGGAAATATCTACACTGCTATCTTTATAAACAAGGAAATATCTACACCACTGTCTGAATAAACATGGAAATATCTACACCGCTATCTGTATAAACAAGGAAATATCTACACCTCTGTCTCTATAAACATGGAAACATCTACACCGCTATGCCTATTAACATGGAAATAACTACACCGGTATCTCTATAAACATGGAAATATCTACACCGCCATCTGTATGAACATGGAAATATCTACACCGCCATCTGCATAAACATGGAAATATCTACACAGCCATCTGTATAAACATGGAAGTATCTACACCACTATCTGTATAAACATGGAAATATCTACACCGCCATCTCTATAAACATGGAAATACCTACACCACCAGCTGTATAAACTCGGAAATATCTACACCGCCATCTCTATAAAGATGGAAATAACTACACCGCCATCTGTATGTACAGGGAAATATCTACACCGCCATCTGTATAAGGATGGAAATATCTACACCGATATCTGTATGAACACGGAAATATCTACACCGCCATCTGTATAAAGATGGAAAATCTACACAGCTCTCTGTATGAACATGGAAATACCTACACCGCTATGTGTATAAACATGGAAATATCTACACAGCCATCTGTATAAACATGGAAATATCTACACCGCCATCTCTATAAACACCGAAATATCTACACCGCCATCTGTATGAACATGGAAATATCTACACCGCCATCTGTGCAAAGCTGGACATATCTACACAGCTATCTGTATAAACATGGAAATATCTACACTGCTATCTGTATAAACATGGAAATATCTACACCACAGTCTCTATAAACGTGGAAATATCTACACCGCCATCTGTATAAACATGGAAATACCTACACCGCCATCTCTAAAAACATGGAAATAATTACACCGCCATCTGTATGAACATGGAAATATCTACACCGCCATCTGTATAAACATGGAAATATCTGCACTGCCATCTGTATAAACATGGCACTATCTACACCGCCATCTGTACAAAGATTTAAATATCTACACAGCTATCTGTATAAACATGGAAATATCTACACCGCTATCTCTATAGACATGGAAATATCTACACCGCTATGCCTATTAACATGGAAATAACTACACCGCTATCTCTGTAAACATGGAAATATCTACACCGCCATCTGTATGAACATGGAAATATCTACACTGCCATCTGTATAAACATGGAAATATCTACACAGCCATGTGTATAAACACGGAAATATCTACACCGTCATCTGTAAAGACATGGAAATATCTACACCGCCATCTCTGTAAACACGGAAATATCTACACCGCAATCTGTATGAACATGGAAATATGTACACTGCCATGTGTATGAAGATGGAAACGTCTTCACCGCCGTCTGTATGAACATGGATATATCTACACCGCCATCTGTAGGAACATGGAAATATCTACACCGACATTTGTATGAACATGGAAATATCTACACTGCCATCTCTTTAAACATGGAAATATCTACACCGCCATCTGTATGTACATGGAAATATCTACACTGCCATCTGTACAAACATGGAAATATCTTCACCGCCATCTCTATAAACATGGAAATATCTGCAGCGCCATCTGTATAAACATGGAAATAACTACACCACAATCTCTGTAAACTTTGAAATATCTACACCGCCATCTGTATGAACATGGAAATATCTACACCGCCATCTGTAGGAACATGGAAACATCTACACCGCCATCTGTATAAACATGGAAATATCTACACCGCCATCTCTATAAACATGGAAATATCTGCCCTGCCATCAGTATAAAGGTGGAAATATCTACACCTCCGTCTCTATAAACATGGAAATATCTACAACGCCATCTGTATGAACTTGGAAATATCTACACCGCCATCTCTAGAAACGTGGAAATATCTGCACCGCTATCTGTATGAACATGGAAATATCTACACTACTATCTGTATAAAATTGGGAATATATACACCGCTATCTCTATAAACATGGAAATACCTACACCGCTATCTCTATAAAGTTGGAAATAACTACACCACTATCTGTATAAACATGGAAATATCTAGACCGCCATCTCTATAAACTTGGAAATATCTACACCGCCATCTGTATAAACAAGGAAATATCGATACCGATTTCTGTATAAACATGGAAATATCTACACTGCTACCTCTATAAACTTGGAAATATCTACACCGTTATCTGTATAAACACGGAAATAACTACACCGCTATCTCTATAAACATGGAAATATCTACACCGCTATCTGATAAGCTTGGAAATCTCTACAGTGCTATCTGTAAAACAGGGAAATATCTACACCGCTATCTCTCTAAACATGGAAGTATCTACACTGCTATCTGTATAAACATAGAAATACCTGCACCGCTATCTGTATGAATATGGAAATATCTACAACTCTATCTCTATAAACATGGAAATAACTACACTGCCTTCTGCATAAACATGGAAATACTTACAACGCCATCACTATTAACATGGAAATAACTACACCGCTATCTTTATAAACTTGGAAATAACCACAGCGCGATCTGTATGAACATGGAAATATCTACACCGCTATCTGTATAAACATGGAAATATCTGCACAGCTATCTGTATAAACATGGAAATATCTACACCACTATCTGTATAAACATGGAAATATCCACACTGTTATCTGTATATACATGGAAATATATTCACCACTATCGGTATAAACATGGAAATAACTACACCGCTATCTCTATAAACATGTTTATATTTACAACGATATCTGTGTAACATGGAAATGCCTGTACCGCTATCTGTGTAAAAATGGAAATATCTACACCGCCATCTCTATAAACATGGAAATATCTACACGGCCAACTGTATGAACATGGAAATATCTACACCGCCATCTCTATTAAGGTGGAAATATCTACACCGCCATCTGTATGAACATGGAAATATCCACGCTGCTAACTATATGAACATGGAAATACCTACACTGCTATCTATATGAACATGGAAATATCCACACCGATATCTCTATGAACATAGAAATATCTACACCGCTATCTGTATGAACATGGAAATATCTACACCTCCATCTCAATAAACATGGAAATATCTACAATGCCAACTGTATGAACATGGATATATCTACACCGCCATCTCTATAAACGTGGAAATATCTACACCGCTATCTGTATGAACATGGAAATATCTACACTGCTATCTGTATATAATTGGGAATATCTACACCGCTATTTCTATAAACATGGAAATATCTACACCGCTATCTGTGTAAACCAGAAAATATCTAGACCGCCGTTTCTATAAACATGTAAATATCTATACCGTTATCTGTATAAACAAGGAAATATCTACACAGCTATGCGCATTAACATGGAAATATCTACACCGCTGTCTCTGTAAATATAGAAATATCTAAACCGCCCTATGTATAAACATGGAAATATCTACACCGCTATCTGTATATACATTTAAATATGTACACCGCTATCTCTAAGAACATGGAAATAACTACACCGCTATCTCTTTAAATATGGAAATACCTACACCGTCATCCGTATGCACATGGAAATATCTACACCGCTATCTGTATGAACACGGAAATATCTGCACAGCTATCTGTATATACATGGAAATATCTACACTGCTATCTCTATGAGCATGGAAATAACTACACCGCAATCTCTATAAATATGGAAATATCTACACCGCCATCTCTGTGAATACGGAAATAACTACACCGCCATTTGTATGAACATGGAAATATCTACACCACCATCTGTATGAACGTGGAATTATCTTCAGCGCCATCTGTAGTCAGATGGAAATATCTACACCGCCATCTGTATTAAGATGGAAAGATCTGCACCGCTATCTGTATAAACATGGAGATATCCACACCGCTATCTGTGTAAACATGGAAATATCTACAATGCCATCTGTATGAACATGGAAATATCTACACCGCCATCTCTATAAACGTGGAAATATCTACACCGCTATCTGTATAAACATGGAGATATCCACACCGCTATCTGTGTAAACATGGAAATATCTACACCGCCATCTGTATAAACATGGAAATATCTACACCGCCATCTCTATAAACATGGAAATATCTACAACGCCATCTGTATGAACATGGAAATATCTACACCGCCATCGGTATGAACATGGAAATATCTACATCGCTATCTGAATATACATGGAAATATCTACACTGCTATCTGTATGAACATGCAAATACCTACACCGATATCTGTATGAACATGGAAATATCTACACCACTATCTGTATGAACATGGAAATATCTACACAGCTATCTGTATATCAATGGAAATATCTACACTGCTATCTCTATAAACATGGTAATAAGTACACCGCTATCTGTATGAACATGGAAATATCTACACCGCCATCTCAACGAACATGGAAATATCTACACTGCCATTTGTATGAACATGTAAATATCTACACCGCCATCTGTATGAACATGGAAATAACTTCACCGCCATCTGTATGAACATGGATATATCTACACCACCATGTGGATGAACATGGAAATATCTACACAGCTTTCTCTATAAACATGGAAATAACTACACCGCTATCTCTATAAACTTTGAAATATCTACACCGCCATCTGTATTAAGATGGAAATATCTGCACCGCTATCTGTATAAACATGGAATTAACACCGCTATCTGTATAAACATGGAGATATCCACACCGCTATCTGTGTAAACATGGAAATATCTACACCGCCATCTGTATAAACATGGAAATATCTACACTTCCATCTATATAAACATGGAAATATCTGCACCGCCATCTGTATAAACATGGAAATATCTACACCGCCATCTGTATAAACATGGAAATATCTACACCTCCATCTCTATAAACATGGAAATATCTACAACGCCATCTGTATGAACATGGAAATATCTACACCGCCATCTCTATAAACGTGGAAATATCTACAGCGCTATCTGTATGAACATGGAAATATCTACACTGCCATCTCAACGAACATGGAAATATCTACACTGCCATTTGTATGAACATGTAAATATCTACACCGCCATCGGTATGAACATGGAAATATCAACATCGCTATCTGAATATACATGGAAATACCTACACTGCTATCTGTATGAACATGCAAATACCTACACCGATATCTGTATGAACATGGAAATATCTACACCACTATCTGTATGAACATGGAAATATCTACTCCGCCATCTATATAAACGTGGAAATATCTACAGCGCTATATGTATGAACATGGAAATAGCTACACTGCTATTTGTATAACATTGGGAATATCTACACCGATATCTCTATGAACATGGAAATATCTACACCGCTATCTGTATAAACCAGAAAATATCTAGACCGCCATTTCTATAAACGTGTAAATATCTACACCGCTATCTGTATAAACATGGAAATATCTACACAGCTATGCGTATCAACATGGAAATACCGACAACGCTGTCTCTGTAAACATGGAAATATCTAGACCGCCCTCTGCATAAACATGGAAATATCTACGCCGCCATCTCTATGAACATGGAAATACCTACACCGCCATCTGTATGAACATGTATATATCTTCACCGCCTTCTGAATGAACATGGAAATATCTACACCGCTATCTGTTTGAACATGGAAATATCAACACCGCTAACTGTATGAACATGGAAATATCTGCAACGCTATCCGTATGAACATGGAAATATCTACACCACCATCTGTATGAACATGGAAATATCTACACCGCTATGCCTATTAACATGGAAATAACTACACCGCTATCTGTATAAACATGGAAATATCTACACCGCCATCTGTATGAACATGGAAATATCTACACTGCCATCTGTATAAACATGGAAATATCTACACCGCTATGCCTATTAACATGGAAATAACTACACCGCTATCTCTATAAACATGGAAATATCTACACTGCCATCTGTATAAACATGGAAATATCTACACCGCCATCTCTATAAACATGGAAATATCTACACCGTCATCTGTATGAACATGGAAATATCTACACAGCTATCTGTATGAGCATGGAAATATCTACACCACCATCTGTATGAACATGGAAATATCTACACCACCATCTGTATAAATATGGCGCTATCTACACCGCCATCTGTATAAAGATTTAAATATCTACACAGCTATCTGTATAAACATGGAAATATCCACATTGCTATCTCTATAGACATGGAAATATCTACACCACTATGCCTATTAAGATGGAAATAACTACACCGATATCTCTATAAACATGGAAATATCTACACCGATATCTGTATCAGGATGGAAATATCTACACCACCATCTGTATGAACATGGAAATATCTACACTGCCATCTGTATAAACATGGAAATATCTACACCGTTATCTGTATCAGGATGGAAATATCTACACCACCATCTGTATGAACATGGAAATATCTACACCGCTATCTATATAAACTTGGAAATGTCTACACCTCTATCTCTATAAACATGGAAATATCTACACCGATATCTGTATCAACAAGGAAATATCTACACCTCTATCTCTATAAACATGGAAATATCTACACTGCCATCTGTATAAGGATGGAAATATCTACACTGCCATCTCTGTAAACAGGGAAATATCTACACAGCTATCTGTATAAACATGGAAATATCTACACCGCTATCTTTATAAACCTGGAAATATCTACACCGCTATCTCTATAAACATGGAAATATCTGCACTGCCATCTGTATAAACATGGAAATATCTACAGCACCATCTGTCTGAACATGGAAATATCTATACCGCTATCTATTGAAACGTGGAAATGTCTACACCGCGGTCTGAATAAACAAGGAAATATCTACACCTCTATCTCCATAAACATGGAAATATCTACACCGCTATGCCTATTAACATGTAAATAACTACACCGCTATCTCTATAAACATGGAAATATTTACACCGCCATCTCTATAAAAATGGAAATAGCTACACCGCCATCTGTATAAACATGGAAATATCTACACTGCCATCTGTATAAACATGGAAATATCTACACCGTCATCTGTATAAACATGGAAATATCTACACCGCCATCTGTATAAAGATGGAAATGACTACACAGCCATCTGTATAAACATGGAAATATCTACACCGCCATCTGTATGAACATGGAAATATCTACACTGCCATCTGTATAAAGATGGAAACGTCTTCACCGCCGTCTGCATAAACATGGAAATATCTACACCGCCATCTGTATAAAGATGGAAATGTCTACACAGCCATCGGTATAAACATGGAAATATCTACACCGCCGTCTGTATGAACATGGAAATATCTACACTGCGATCTGTATAAAGATGGAAACGTCTTCACAGCCGTCTGCATAAACATGGAAATATCTACACTGCTATCTGTATAAACAAGGAAATATCTACACCACTGTCTGAATAAACATGGAAATATCTACACCGCTATCTGTATAAACAAGGAAATATCTACACCTCTGTCTCTATAAACATGGAAACATCTACACCGCTATGCCTATTAACATGGAAATAACTACACCGGTATCTCTATAAACATGGAAATATCTACACCGCCATCTGTATGAACATGGAAATATCTACACCGCCATCTGCATAAACATGGAAATATCTACACAGCCATCTGTATAAACATGGAAGTATCTACACCACTATCTGTATAAACATGGAAATATCTACACCGCCATCTCTATAAACATGGAAATACCTACACCACCAGCTGTATAAACTCGGAAATATCTACACCGCCATCTCTATAAAGATGGAAATAACTACACCGCCATCTGTATGTACAGGGAAATATCTACACCGCCATCTGTATAAGGATGGAAATATCTACACCGATATCTGTATGAACACGGAAATATCTACACCGCCATCTGTATAAAGATGGAAAATCTACACAGCTCTCTGTATGAACATGGAAATACCTACACCGCTATGTGTATAAACATGGAAATATCTACACAGCCATCTGTATAAACATGGAAATATCTACACCGCCATCTCTATAAACACCGAAATATCTACACCGCCATCTGTATGAACATGGAAATATCTACACCGCCATCTGTGCAAAGCTGGACATATCTACACAGCTATCTGTATAAACATGGAAATATCTACACTGCTATCTGTATAAACATGGAAATATCTACACCACAGTCTCTATAAACGTGGAAATATCTACACCGCCATCTGTATAAACATGGAAATACCTACACCGCCATCTCTAAAAACATGGAAATAATTACACCGCCATCTGTATGAACATGGAAATATCTACACCGCCATCTGTATAAACATGGAAATATCTGCACTGCCATCTGTATAAACATGGCACTATCTACACCGCCATCTGTACAAAGATTTAAATATCTACACAGCTATCTGTATAAACATGGAAATATCTACACCGCTATCTCTATAGACATGGAAATATCTACACCGCTATGCCTATTAACATGGAAATAACTACACCGCTATCTCTGTAAACATGGAAATATCTACACCGCCATCTGTATGAACATGGAAATATCTACACTGCCATCTGTATAAACATGGAAATATCTACACAGCCATGTGTATAAACATGGAAATATCTACACCGTCATCTGTAAAGACATGGAAATATCTACACCACCATCTCTGTAAACACGGAAATATCTACACCGCAATCTGTATGAACATGGAAATATGTACACTGCCATGTGTATGAAGATGGAAACGTCTTCACCGCCATCTGTATGAACATGGATATATCTACACCGCCATCTGTAGGAACATGGAAATATCTACACTGACATTTGTATGAACATGGAAATATCTACACTGCCATCTCTTTAAACATGGAAATATCTACACCGCCATCTGTATGTACATGGAAATATCTACACTGCCATCTGTACAAACATGGAAATATCTTCACCGCCATCTCTATAAACATGGAAATATCTGCAGCGCCATCTGTATAAACATGGAAATAACTACACCGCAATCTCTGTAAACTTTGAAATATCTACACCGCCATCTGTATGAACATGGAAATATCTACACCGCCATCTGTAGGAACATGGAAACATCTACACCGCCATCTGTATAAACATGGAAATATCTACACCGCCATCTCTATAAACATGGAAATATCTGCCCTGCCATCAGTATAAAGGTGGAAATATCTACACCTCCGTCTCTATAAACATGGAAATATCTACAACGCCATCTGTATGAACTTGGAAATATCTACACCGCCATCTCTAGAAACGTGGAAATATCTGCACCGCTATCTGTATGAACATGGAAATATCTACACTACTATCTGTATAAAATTGGGAATATCTACACCGCTATCTCTATAAACATGGAAATATCTACACCGCTATCTGTATAAACCAGAAAATATCTAGACCGCCATTTCTAATAAACATGTAAATATGTACACCGCTATCAGTATAAACATGGAAATATCTACACAGCTATGCGTATCAACATGGAAATACCTACACCGCTGTCTCTGTAAACATGGAAATATCGAAACTGCCCTCTGTATAAACATGGAAATATCTACACCGCCATCTCTATGAACATGGAAATATCTACAACGCCATCTGTATGAACATGGAAATATCTACACCGCCATCTCTATAAACATGGAAATATCTACACCGCTATCTGTATGAACATGGAAATATCTACACTATCTGTAAAAAATTGGGAATATCTACACCGCTATCTCTATAAACATGGAAATATCTACACCGCTATCTGTATAAACCAGAAAATATCTAGACCGCCATTTCTATAAACATGTAAATATCTACACCGCTATCTGTATAAACATGGAAATATCTACACAGCTATGCGTATTAACATGGAATTATCTACACCGCTGTCTCTGTAAACATGGAAATAACTAAACAGCCGTCTGTAAAAACATGGAAATATCTACGCCGCCATCTCTATGAACATGGAAATATCTACACCGCCATCTGTATGAACATGTATATATCTTCACCGCCATCTGAATGAACATGGAAATATCTACACCGCTATCTATTTGAACATGGAAATATCAACACCGCTAACTGTATGAACATGGAAATATCTGCACCGCTATCTGTATGAACATGGAAATATCTACAGCGCTATCTGTATGAACATGGAAATATCTACACAGCTATCTGTATATCAATGGAAATATCTACACTGCTATCTCTATAAACATGGAAATATCTACACCGTCATCCGTATGAACATGGAAATATATACACCGCTATCTGTATATACATGGAAATATCTACACCGCTATCTGTATGAACATGCAAATACCTACACCGATATCTGTATGAACATGGAAATATCTACACCGCCATATCTATGAACATGGAAGTATCTACACCGCCATTTGTATGAACATGGAAATGGAAATATCTACACCGCCATCAGTATGAACATGGAAATATCTTCACCGCCATCTGTATGAACATGGATATATCTAAACCGCCAAGTGGATGAACATGGAAATATCTACACTGCTATCTGTATGAACTTGGAAATATCTACACAGCTATCTGCATATACATGGAAATATCTACACAGCTTTCTCTATAAACATGGAAATAACTACAATGCTATCTCTATAAACTTTGAAATTTCTACACTGCCATCTGCATGAACCTGGAAATATCTACACCGCCATCTGTAGGAACATGGAAACATCTACACCGCCATCTGTATTAAGATTGAAATATCTGCACCGCTATCTGAATAAACATGGGAATATCTACACCGCTATCTGTATAAACATGGAGATATCCACACCGCTATCTGTGTAAACATGGAAATATCTACACCGCCATCTCCATAAACATGGAAATATCTGCACTGCCATCTGTATGAACATGGAAATATCTACACGGCTACCTGTATGAACATGGAAGTATCTACACCGCTATCTGTATGAACATGGAAATATCTACACCGCTATCTGTATGAACATGGAAATATCTACACCGCTATCTGTATGAACTTGGAAATATCTACACAGCTAACTGCATATACATGGAAATATCTACACAGCTTTCTCAATAAACAAGGAAATAATTACACCGCTATCTCTATAAACATGGAAATATCTACACCGCCATTTGTATGAACATGGAAATATCTACAATGCCATCTGTATAAACATGGAAATATCTACACTGCCATCTGTATGAACATGGAAATATCTACACCGCTATCTCTATGAACATGGAAATATCTACACCGCTATCTGTATGAACATGGAAATATCTACACAGCTATCAGTATATCAATGGATATATCTACACTACTATCTCTATAAACATGGTAATATCTATACCGCCATCTCTATAAAAGTGGAAATATCTACACCGCTATCTGTACAAACATGGAAATATCTACACCGATATCTGTAGGAACTTGGAAATATCTACACCGCCATCTCTATGAACATGGAAATATCTTCACCGCCATGTGTATGAACATGGAAATATCTACACCGCCATCTGTATGAACATGGAAATATCTTCACCGCCATCTGTATGAACATGGAAATATCTTCACCGCCATCTGGATGTACATGGAAATATCTACACTGCTATCTATATGTACTTGGAAATATCTACACTGCTATCTGTATAAAAATGGAAATATCTACACAGCCATCACTGTAAGCATGTAAATATCTACACCGCTATCTGTATAAACATGGAAATATATACACCGCTATCTGTATAAACATGGAAATACCTACACCGCTATCTCTATAAAGTTGGAAATAACTACACCACTATCTGTATAAACATGGAAATATCTAGACCGCCATCTCTATAAACTTGGAAATATCTACACCGCCATCTGTATAAACAAGGAAATATCGATACCGATTTCTGTATAAACATGGAAATATCTACACTGCTACCTCTATAAACTTGGAAATATCTACACCGTTATCTGTATAAACACGGAAATAACTACACCGCTATCTCTATAAACATGGAAATATCTACACCGCTATCTGATAAGCTTGGAAATCTCTACAGTGCTATCTGTAAAACAGGGAAATATCTACACCGCTATCTCTCTAAACATGGAAGTATCTACACTGCTATCTGTATAAACATAGAAATACCTGCACCGCTATCTGTATGAATATGGAAATATCTACAACTCTATCTCTATAAACATGGAAATAACTACACTGCCTTCTGCATAAACATGGAAATACTTACAACGCCATCACTATTAACATGGAAATAACTACACCGCTATCTTTATAAACTTGGAAATAACCACAGCGCGATCTGTATGAACATGGAAATATCTACACCGCTATCTGTATAAACATGGAAATATCTGCACAGCTATCTGTATAAACATGGAAATATCTACACCACTATCTGTATAAACATGGAAATATCCACACTGTTATCTGTATATACATGGAAATATATTCACCACTATAGGTATAAACATGGAAATAACTACACCGCTATCTCTATAAACATGTTTATATTTACAACGATATCTGTGTAACATGGAAATGCCTGTACCGCTATCTGTGTAAAAATGGAAATATCTACACCGCCATCTCTATAAACATGGAAATATCTACACGGCCAACTGTATGAACATGGAAATATCTACACCGCCATCTCTATTAAGGTGGAAATATCTACACCGCCATCTGTATGAACATGGAAATATCCACGCTGCTAACTATATGAACATGGAAATACCTACACTGCTATCTATATGAACATGGAAATATCCACACCGATATCTCTATGAACATAGAAATATCTACACCGCTATCTGTATGAACATGGAAATATCTACACCTCCATCTCAATAAACATGGAAATATCTACAATGCCAACTGTATGAACATGGATATATCTACACCGCCATCTCTATAAACGTGGAAATATCTACACCGCTATCTGTATGAACATGGAAATATCTACACTGCTATCTGTATATAATTGGGAATATCTACACCGCTATTTCTATAAACATGGAAATATCTACACCGCTATCTGTGTAAACCAGAAAATATCTAGACCGCCGTTTCTATAAACATGTAAATATCTATACCGTTATCTGTATAAACAAGGAAATATCTACACAGCTATGCGCATTAACATGGAAATATCTACACCGCTGTCTCTGTAAATATAGAAATATCTAAACCGCCCTATGTATAAACATGGAAATATCTACACCGCTATCTGTATATACATTTAAATATGTACACCGCTATCTCTAAGAACATGGAAATAACTACACCGCTATCTCTTTAAATATGGAAATACCTACACCGTCATCCGTATGAACATGGAAATATCTACACCGCTATCTGTATGAACACGGAAATATCTGCACAGCTATCTGTATATACATGGAAATATCTACACTGCTATCTCTATGAGCATGGAAATAACTACACCGCAATCTCTATAAATATGGAAATATCTACACCGCCATCTCTGTGAATACGGAAATAACTACACCGCCATTTGTATGAACATGGAAATATCTACACCACCATCTGTATGAACGTGGAATTATCTTCAGCGCCATCTGTAGTCAGATGGAAATATCTACACCGCCATCTGTATTAAGATGGAAAGATCTGCACCGCTATCTGTATAAACATGGAGATATCCACACCGCTATCTGTGTAAACATGGAAATATCTACAATGCCATCTGTATGAACATGGAAATATCTACACCGCCATCTCTATAAACGTGGAAATATCTACACCGCTATCTGTATAAACATGGAGATATCCACACCGCTATCTGTGTAAACATGGAAATATCTACACCGCCATCTGTATAAACATGGAAATATCTACACCGCCATCTCTATAAACATGGAAATATCTACAACGCCATCTGTATGAACATGGAAATATCTACACCGCCATCGGTATGAACATGGAAATATCTACATCGCTATCTGAATATACATGGAAATATCTACACTGCTATCTGTATGAACATGCAAATACCTACACCGATATCTGTATGAACATGGAAATATCTACACCACTATCTGTATGAACATGGAAATATCTACACAGCTATCTGTATATCAATGGAAATATCTACACTGCTATCTCTATAAACATGGTAATAAGTACACCGCTATCTGTATGAACATGGAAATATCTACACCGCCATCTCAACGAACATGGAAATATCTACACTGCCATTTGTATGAACATGTAAATATCTACACCGCCATCTGTATGAACATGGAAATAACTTCACCGCCATCTGTATGAACATGGATATATCTACACCACCATGTGGATGAACATGGAAATATCTACACAGCTTTCTCTATAAACATGGAAATAACTACACCGCTATCTCTATAAACTTTGAAATATCTACACCGCCATCTGTATTAAGATGGAAATATCTGCACCGCTATCTGTATAAACATGGAAATAACACCGCTATCTGTATAAACATGGAGATATCCACACCGCTATCTGTGTAAACATGGAAATATCTACACCGCCATCTGTATAAACATGGAAATATCTACACTTCCATCTATATAAACATGGAAATATCTGCACCGCCATCTGTATAAACATGGAAATATCTACACCGCCATCTGTATAAACATGGAAATATCTACACCTCCATCTCTATAAACATGGAAATATCTACAACGCCATCTGTATGAACATGGAAATATCTACACCGCCATCTCTATAAACGTGGAAATATCTACAGCGCTATCTGTATGAACATGGAAATATCTACACCGCCATCTCAACGAACATGGAAATATCTACACTGCCATTTGTATGAACATGTAAATATCTACACCGCCATCGGTATGAACATGGAAATATCAACATCGCTATCTGAATATACATGGAAATACCTACACTGCTATCTGTATGAACATGCAAATACCTACACCGATATCTGTATGAACATGGAAATATCTACACCACTATCTGTATGAACATGGAAATATCTACACCGCCATCTCTATAAACGTGGAAATATCTACAGCGCTATATGTATGAACATGGAAATAGCTACACTGCTATTTGTATAACATTGGGAATATCTACACCGATATCTCTATGAACATGGAAATATCTACACCGCTATCTGTATAAACCAGAAAATATCTAGACCGCCATTTCTATAAACGTGTAAATATCTACACCGCTATCTGTATAAACATGGAAATATCTACACAGCTATGCGTATCAACATGGAAATACCGACAACGCTGTCTCTGTAAACATGGAAATATCTAGACCGCCCTCTGCATAAACATGGAAATATCTACGCCGCCATCTCTATGAACATGGAAATACCTACACCGCCATCTGTATGAACATGTATATATCTTCACCGCCTTCTGAATGAACATGGAAATATCTACACCGCTATCTGTTTGAACATGGAAATATCAACACCGCTAACTGTATGAACATGGAAATATCTGCAACGCTATCCGTATGAACATGGAAATATCTACACCACCATCTGTATGAACATGGAAATATCTACACCGCTATGCCTATTAACATGGAAATAACTACACCGCTATCTGTATAAACATGGAAATATCTACACCGCCATCTGTATGAACATGGAAATATCTACACTGCCATCTGTATAAACATGGAAATATCTACACCGCTATGCCTATTAACATGGAAATAACTACACCGCTATCTCTATAAACATGGAAATATCTACACCGCCATCTGTATGAACATGGAAATATCTACACTGCCATCTGTATAAACATGGAAATATCTACACCGCCATCTCTATAAACATGGAAATATCTACACCGTCATCTGTATGAACATGGAAATATCTACACAGCTATCTGTATGAGCATGGAAATATCTACACCACCATCTGTATGAACATGGAAATATCTACACCGCCATCTGTATAAATATGGCGCTATCTACACCGCCATCTGTATAAAGATTTAAATATCTACACAGCTATCTGTATAAACATGGAAATATCCACATTGCTATCTCTATAGACATGGAAATATCTACACCACTATGCCTATTAAGATGGAAATAACTACACCGATATCTCTATAAACATGGAAATATCTACACCGATATCTGTATCAGGATGGAAATATCTACACCACCATCTGTATGAACATGGAAATATCTACACTGCCATCTGTATAAACATGGAAATATCTACACCGCTATCTGTATCAGGATGGAAATATCTACACCACCATCTGTATGAACATGGAAATATCTACACCGCTATCTATATAAACTTGGAAATGTCTACACCTCTATCTCTATAAACATGGAAATATCTACACCGATATCTGTATCAACAAGGAAATATCTACACCTCTATCTCTATAAACATGGAAATATCTACACTGCCATCTGTATAAGGATGGAAATATCTACACCGCCATCTCTGTAAACAGGGAAATATCTACACAGCTATCTGTATAAACATGGAAATATCTACACCGCTATCTTTATAAACCTGGAAATATCTACACCGCTATCTCTATAAACATGGAAATATCTGCACTGCCATCTGTATAAACATGGAAATATCTACAGCACCATCTGTCTGAACATGGAAATATCTATACCGCTATCTATTGAAACGTGGAAATGTCTACACCGCGGTCTGAATAAACAAGGAAATATCTACACCTCTATCTCCATAAACATGGAAATATCTACACCGCTATGCCTATTAACATGTAAATAACTACACCGCTATCTCTATAAACATGGAAATATTTACACCGCCATCTCTATAAAAATGGAAATAGCTACACCGCCATCTGTATAAACATGGAAATATCTACACTGCCATCTGTATAAACATGGAAATATCTACACCGTCATCTGTATAAACATGGAAATATCTACACCGCCATCTGTATAAAGATGGAAATGACTACACAGCCATCTGTATAAACATGGAAACATCTACACCGCCATCTGTATGAACATGGAAATATCTACACTGCCATCTGTATAAAGATGGAAACGTCTTCACCGCCGTCTGCATAAACATGGAAATATCTACACCGCCATCTGTATAAAGATGGAAATGTCTACACAGCCATCGGTATAAACATGGAAATATCTACACCGCCGTCTGTATGAACATGGAAATATCTACACTGCGATCTGTATAAAGATGGAAACGTCTTCACAGCCGTCTGCATAAACATGGAAATATCTACACTGCTATCTGTATAAACAAGGAAATATCTACACCACTGTCTGAATAAACATGGAAATATCTACACCGCTATCTGTATAAACAAGGAAATATCTACACCTCTGTCTCTATAAACATGGAAACATCTACACCGCTATGCCTATTAACATGGAAATAACTACACCGGTATCTCTATAAACATGGAAATATCTACACCGCCATCTGTATGAACATGGAAATATCTACACCGCCATCTGCATAAACATGGAAATATCTACACAGCCATCTGTATAAACATGGAAGTATCTACACCACTATCTGTATAAACATGGAAATATCTACACCGCCATCTCTATAAACATGGAAATACCTACACCACCAGCTGTATAAACTCGGAAATATCTACACCGCCATCTCTATAAAGATGGAAATAACTACACCGCCATCTGTATGTACAGGGAAATATCTACACCGCCATCTGTATAAGGATGGAAATATCTACACCGATATCTGTATGAACACGGAAATATCTACACCGCCATCTGTATAAAGATGGAAAATCTACACAGCTCTCTGTATGAACATGGAAATACCTACACCGCTATGTGTATAAACATGGAAATATCTACACAGCCATCTGTATAAACATGGAAATATCTACACCGCCATCTCTATAAACACCGAAATATCTACACCGCCATCTGTATGAACATGGAAATATCTACACCGCCATCTGTGCAAAGCTGGACATATCTACACAGCTATCTGTATAAACATGGAAATATCTACACTGCTATCTGTATAAACATGGAAATATCTACACCACAGTCTCTATAAACGTGGAAATATCTACACCGCCATCTGTATAAACATGGAAATACCTACACCGCCATCTCTAAAAACATGGAAATAATTACACCGCCATCTGTATGAACATGGAAATATCTACACCGCCATCTGTATAAACATGGAAATATCTGCACTGCCATCTGTATAAACATGGCACTATCTACACCGCCATCTGTACAAAGATTTAAATATCTACACAGCTATCTGTATAAACATGGAAATATCTACACCGCTATCTCTATAGACATGGAAATATCTACACCGCTATGCCTATTAACATGGAAATAACTACACCGCTATCTCTGTAAACATGGAAATATCTACACCGCCATCTGTATGAACATGGAAATATCTACACTGCCATCTGTATAAACATGGAAATATCTACACAGCCATGTGTATAAACATGGAAATATCTACACCGTCATCTGTAAAGACATGGAAATATCTACACCGCCATCTCTGTAAACACGGAAATATCTACACCGCAATCTGTATGAACATGGAAATATGTACACTGCCATGTGTATGAAGATGGAAACGTCTTCACCGCCGTCTGTATGAACATGGATATATCTACACCGCCATCTGTAGGAACATGGAAATATCTACACCGACATTTGTATGAACATGGAAATATCTACACTGCCATCTCTTTAAACATGGAAATATCTACACCGCCATCTGTATGTACATGGAAATATCTACACTGCCATCTGTACAAACATGGAAATATCTTCACCGCCATCTCTATAAACATGGAAATATCTGCAGCGGCATCTGTATAAACATGGAAATAACTACACCGCAATCTCTGTAAACTTTGAAATATCTACACTGCCATCTGTATGAACATGGAAATATCTACACCGCCATCTGTAGGAACATGGAAACATCTACACCGCCATCTGTATAAACATGGAAATATCTACACCGCCATCTCTATAAACATGGAAATATCTGCCCTGCCATCAGTATAAAGGTGGAAATATCTACACCTCCGTCTCTATAAACATGGAAATATCTACAACGCCATCTGTATGAACTTGGAAATATCTACACCGCCATCTCTAGAAACGTGGAAATATCTGCACCGCTATCTGTATGAACATGGAAATATCTACACTACTATCTGTATAAAATTGGGAATATCTACACCGCTATCTCTATAAACATGGAAATATCTACACCGCTATCTGTATAAACCAGAAAATATCTAGACCGCCATTTCTAATAAACATGTAAATATGTACACCGCTATCAGTATAAACATGGAAATATCTACACCGCCATCTCTATGAACATGGAAATATCTACAACGCCATCTGTATGAACATGGAAATATCTACACCGCCATCTCTATAAACATGGAAATATCTACACCGCTATCTGTATGAACATGGAAATATCTACACTATCTGTAAAAAATTGGGAATATCTACACCACTATCTCTATAAACATGGAAATATCTACACCGCTATCTGTATAAACCAGAAAATATCTAGACCGCCATTTCTATAAACATGTAAATATCTACACCGCTATCTGTATAAACATGGAAATATCTACACAGCTATGCGTATTAACATGGAAATATCTACACCGCTGTCTCTGTAAACATGGAAATAACTAAACAGCCCTCTGTAAAAACATGGAAATATCTACGCCGCCATCTCTATGAACATGAAAATATCTACACCGCCATCTGTATGAACATGTATATATCTTCACCGCCATCTGAATGAACATGGAAATATCTACACCGCTATCTATTTGAACATGGAAATATCAACACCGCTAACTGTATGAACATGGAAATATCTGCACCGCTATCTGTATGAACATGGAAATATCTACAGCGCTATCTGTATGAACATGGAAATATCTAAACAGCTATCTGTATATCAATGGAAATATCTACACTGCTATCTCTATAAACATGGAAATATCTACACCGTCATCCGTATGAACATGGAAATATATACACCGCTATCTGTATATACATGGAAATATCTACACTGCTATCTCTATGAGCATGGAAATAACTACACCGCAATCTCTATAAATATGGAAATATCTACACCGCCATCTCTGTGAATACGGAAATAACTACACCGCCATTTGTATGAACATGGAAATATCTACACCACCATCTGTATGAACGTGGAATTATCTTCAGCGCCATCTGTAGTCAGATGGAAATATCTACACCGCCATCTGTATTAAGATGGAAAGATCTGCACCGCTATCTGTATAAACATGGAGATATCCACACCGCTATCTGTGTAAACATGGAAATATCTACAATGCCATCTGTATGAACATGGAAATATCTACACCGCCATCTCTATAAACGTGGAAATATCTACACCGCTATCTGTATAAACATGGAGATATCCACACCGCTATCTGTGTAAACATGGAAATATCTACACCGCCATCTGTATAAACATGGAAATATCTACACCGCCATCTCTATAAACATGGAAATATCTACAACGCCATCTGTATGAACATGGAAATATCTACACCGCCATCGGTATGAACATGGAAATATCTACATCGCTATCTGAATATACATGGAAATATCTACACTGCTATCTGTATGAACATGCAAATACCTACACCGATATCTGTATGAACATGGAAATATCTACACCACTATCTGTATGAACATGGAAATATCTACACAGCTATCTGTATATCAATGGAAATATCTACACTGCTATCTCTATAAACATGGTAATAAGTACACCGCTATCTGTATGAACATGGAAATATCTACACCGCCATCTCAACGAACATGGAAATATCTACACTGCCATTTGTATGAACATGTAAATATCTACACCGCCATCTGTATAAACATGGAAATAACTTCACCGCCATCTGTATGAACATGGATATATCTACACCACCATGTGGATGAACATGGAAATATCTACACAGCTTTCTCTATAAACATGGAAATAACTACACCGCTATCTCTATAAACTTTGAAATATCTACACCGCCATCTGTATTAAGATGGAAATATCTGCACCGCTATCTGTATAAACATGGAAATAACACCGCTATCTGTATAAACATGGAGATATCCACACCGCTATCTGTGTAAACATGGAAATATCTACACCGCCATCTGTATAAACATGGAAATATCTACACTTCCATCTATATAAACATGGAAATATCTGCACCGCCATCTGTATAAACATGGAAATATCTACACCGCCATCTGTATAAACATGGAAATATCTACACCTCCATCTCTATAAACATGGAAATATCTACAACGCCATCTGTATGAACATGGAAATATCTACACCGCCATCTCTATAAACGTGGAAATATCTACAGCGCTATCTGTATGAACATGGAAATATCTACACCGCCATCTCAACGAACATGGAAATATCTACACTGCCATTTGTATGAACATGTAAATATCTACACCGCCATTGGTATGAACATGGAAATATCAACATCGCTATCTGAATATACATGGAAATACCTACACTGCTATCTGTATGAACATGCAAATACCTACACCGATATCTGTATGAACATGGAAATATCTACACCACTATCTGTATGAACATGGAAATATCTACACCGCCATCTCTATAAACGTGGAAATATCTACAGCGCTATATGTATGAACATGGAAATAGCTACACTGCTATTTGTATAACATTGGGAATATCTACACCGATATCTCTATGAACATGGAAATATCTACACCGCTATCTGTATAAACCAGAAAATATCTAGACCGCCATTTCTATAAACGTCTAAATATCTACACCGCTATCTGTATAAACATGGAAATATCTACACAGCTATGCGTATCAACATGGAAATACCGACAACGCTGTCTCTGTAAACATGGAAATATCTAGACCGCCCTCTGCATAAACATGGAAATATCTACGCCGCCATCTCTATGAACATGGAAATACCTACACCGCCATCTGTATGAACATGTATATATCTTCACCGCCTTCTGAATGAACATGGAAATATCTACACCGCTATCTGTTTGAACATGGAAATATCAACACCGCTAACTGTATGAACATGGAAATATCTGCAACGCTATCCGTATGAACATGGAAATATCTACACCACCATCTGTATGAACATGGAAATATCTACACCGCTATGCCTATTAACATGGAAATAACTACACCGCTATCTGTATAAACATGGAAATATCTACACCGCCATCTGTATGAACATGGAAATATCTACACTGCCATCTGTATAAACATGGAAATATCTACACCGCTATGCCTATTAACATGGAAATAACTACACCGCTATCTCTATAAACATGGAAATATCTACACCGCCATCTGTATGAACATGGAAATATCTACACTGCCATCTGTATAAACATGGAAATATCTACACCGCCATCTCTATAAACATGGAAATATCTACACCGTCATCTGTATGAACATGGAAATATCTACACAGCTATCTGTATGAGCATGGAAATATCTACACCACCATCTGTATGAACATGGAAATATCTACACCGCCATCTGTATAAATATGGCGCTATCTACACCGCCATCTTTATAAAGATTTAAATATCTACACAGCTATCTGTATAAACATGGAAATATCCACATTGCTATCTCTATAGACATGGAAATATCTACACCACTATGCCTATTAAGATGGAAATAACTACACCGATATCTCTATAAACATGGAAATATCTACACCGATATCTGTATCAGGATGGAAATATCTACACCACCATCTGTATGAACATGGAAATATCTACACTGCCATCTGTATAAACATGGAAATATCTACACCGCTATCTGTATCAGGATGGAAATATCTACACCACCATCTGTATGAACATGGAAATATCTACACCGCTATCTATATAAACTTGGAAATGTCTACACCTCTATCTCTATAAACATGGAAATATCTACACCGATATCTGTATCAACAAGGAAATATCTACACCTCTATCTCTATAAACATGGAAATATCTACACTGCCATCTGTATAAGGATGGAAATATCTACACCGCCATCTCTGTAAACAGGGAAATATCTACACAGCTATCTGTATAAACATGGAAATATCTACACCGCTATCTTTATATACCTGGAAATATCTACACCGCTATCTCTATAAACATGGAAATATCTGCACTGCCATCTGTATAAACATGGAAATATCTACAGCACCATCTGTCTGAACATGGAAATATCTATACCGCTATCTATAGAAACGTGGAAATGTCTACACCGCGGTCTGAATAAACAAGGAAATATCTACACCTCTATCTCCATAAACATGGAAATATCTACACCGCTATGCCTATTAACATGTAAATAACTACACCGCTATCTCTATAAACATGGAAATATTTACACCGCCATCTCTATAAAAATGGAAATAGCTACACCGCCATCTGTATAAACATGGAAATATCTACACTGCCATCTGTATAAACATGGAAATATCTACACCGTCATCTGTATAAACATGGAAATATCTACACCGCCATCTGTATAAAGATGGAAATGACTACACAGCCATCTGTATAAACATGGAAATATCTACACCGCCATCTGTATGAACATGGAAATATCTACACTGCCATCTGTATAAAGATGGAAACGTCTTCACCGCCGTCTGCATAAACATGGAAATATCTACACCGCCATCTGTATAAAGATGGAAATGTCTACACAGCCATCGGTATAAACATGGAAATATCTACACCGCCGTCTGTATGAACATGGAAATATCTACACTGCGATCTGTATAAAGATGGAAACGTCTTCACAGCCGTCTGCATAAACATGGAAATATCTACACTGCTATCTGTATAAACAAGGAAATATCTACACCACTGTCTGAATAAACATGGAAATATCTACACCGCTATCTGTATAAACAAGGAAATATCTACACCTCTGTCTCTATAAACATGGAAACATCTACACCGCTATGCCTATTAACATGGAAATAACTACACCGGTATCTCTATAAACATGGAAATATCTACACCGCCATCTGTATGAACATGGAAATATCTACACCGCCATCTGCATAAACATGGAAATATCTACACAGCCATCTGTATAAACATGGAAGTATCTACACCACTATCTGTATAAACATGGAAATATCTACACCGCCATCTCTATAAACATGGAAATACCTACACCACCAGCTGTATAAACTCGGAAATATCTACACCGCCATCTCTATAAAGATGGAAATAACTACACCGCCATCTGTATGTACAGGGAAATATCTACACCGCCATCTGTATAAGGATGGAAATATCTACACCGATATCTGTATGAACACGGAAATATCTACACCGCCATCTGTATAAAGATGGAAAATCTACACAGCTCTCTGTATGAACATGGAAATACCTACACCGCTATGTGTATAAACATGGAAATATCTACACAGCCATCTGTATAAACATGGAAATATCTACACCGCCATCTCTATAAACACCGAAATATCTACACCGCCATCTGTATGAACATGGAAATATCTACACCGCCATCTGTGCAAAGCTGGACATATCTACACAGCTATCTGTATAAACATGGAAATATCTACACTGCTATCCGTATAAACATGGAAATATCTACACCACAGTCTCTATAAACGTGGAAATATCTACACCGCCATCTGTATAAACATGGAAATACCTACACCGCCATCTCTAAAAACATGGAAATAATTACACCGCCATCTGTATGAACATGGAAATATCTACACCGCCATCTGTATAAACATGGAAATATCTGCACTGCCATCTGTATAAACATGGCACTATCTACACCGCCATCTGTACAAAGATTTAAATATCTATACAGCTATCTGTATAAACATGGAAATATCTACACCGCTATCTCTATAGACATGGAAATATCTACACCGCTATGCCTATTAACATGGAAATAACTACACCGCTATCTCTGTAAACATGGAAATATCTACACCGCCATCTGTATGAACATGGAAATATCTACACTGCCATCTGTATAAACATGGAAATATCTACACAGCCATGTGTATAAACATGGAAATATCTACACCGTCATCTGTAAAGACATGGAAATATCTACACCGCCATCTCTGTAAACACGGAAATATCTACACCGCAATCTGTATGAACATGGAAATATGTACACTGCCATGTGTATGAAGATGGAAACGTCTTCACCGCCGTCTGTATGAACATGGATATATCTACACCGCCATCTGTAGGAACATGGAAATATCTACACCGACATTTGTATGAACATGGAAATATCTACACTGCCATCTCTTTAAACATGGAAATATCTACACCGCCATCTGTATGTACATGGAAATATCTACACTGCCATCTGTACAAACATGGAAATATCTTCACCGCCATCTCTATAAACATGGAAATATCTGCAGCGCCATCTGTATAAACATGGAAATAACTACACCGCAATCTCTGTAAACTTTGAAATATCTACACTGCCATCTGTATGAACATGGAAATATCTACACCGCCATCTGTAGGAACATGGAAACATCTACACCGCCATCTGTATAAACATGGAAATATCTACACCGCCATCTCTATAAACATGGAAATATCTGCCCTGCCATCAGTATAAAGGTGGAAATATCTACACCTCCGTCTCTATAAACATGGAAATATCTACAACGCCATCTGTATGAACTTGGAAATATCTACACCGCCATCTCTAGAAACGTGGAAATATCTGCACCGCTATCTGTATGAACATGGAAATATCTACACTACTATCTGTATAAAATTGGGAATATCTACACCGCTATCTCTATAAACATGGAAATATCTACACCGCTATCTGTATAAACCAGAAAATATCTAGACCGCCATTTCTAATAAACATGTAAATATGTACACCGCTATCAGTATAAACATGGAAATATCTACACAGCTATGTGTATCAACATGGAAATACCTACACCGCTGTCTCTGTAAACATGGAAATATCGAAACTGCCCTCTGTATAAACATGGAAATATCTACACCGCCATCTCTATGAACATGGAAATATCTACAACGCCATCTGTATGAACATGGAAATATCTACACCGCCATCTCTATAAACATGGAAATATCTACACGGCTATCTGTATGAACATGGAAATATCTACACTATCTGTAAAAAATTGGGAATATCTACACCGCTATCTCTATAAACATGGAAATATCTACACCGCTATCTGTATAAACCAGAAAATATCTAGACCGCCATTTCTATAAACATGTAAATATCTACACCGCTATCTGTATAAACATGGAAATATCTACACAGCTATGCGTATTAACATGGAAATATCTACACCGCTGTCTCTGTAAACATGGAAATAACTAAACAGCCCTCTGTAAAAACATGGAAATATCTACGCCGCCATCTCTATGAACATGAAAATATCTACACCGCCATCTGTATGAACATGTATATATCTTCACCGCCATCTGAATGAACATGGAAATATCTACACCGCTATCTATTTGAACATGGAAATATCAACACCGCTAACTGTATGAACATGGAAATATCTGCACCGCTATCTGTATGAACATGGAAATATCTACAGCGCTATCTGTATGAACATGGAAATATCTAAACAGCTATCTGTATATCAATGGAAATATCTACACTGCTATCTCTATAAACATGGAAATATCTACACCGTCATCCGTATGAACATGGAAATATATACACCGCTATCTGTATATACATGGAAATATCTACACTGCTATCTCTATGAGCATGGAAATAACTACACCGCAATCTCTATAAATATGGAAATATCTACACCGCCATCTCTGTGAATACGGAAATAACTACACCGCCATTTGTATGAACATGGAAATATCTACACCACCATCTGTATGAACGTGGAATTATCTTCAGCGCCATCTGTAGTCAGATGGAAATATCTACACCGCCATCTGTATTAAGATGGAAAGATCTGCACCGCTATCTGTATAAACATGGAGATATCCACACCGCTATCTGTGTAAACATGGAAATATCTACAATGCCATCTGTATGAACATGGAAATATCTACACCGCCATCTCTATAAACGTGGAAATATCTACACCGCTATCTGTATAAACATGGAGATATCCACACCGCTATCTGTGTAAACATGGAAATATCTACACCGCCATCTGTATAAACATGGAAATATCTACACCGCCATCTCTATAAACATGGAAATATCTACAACGCCATCTGTATGAACATGGAAATATCTACACCACCATCGGTATGAACATGGAAATATCTACATCGCTATCTGAATATACATGGAAATATCTACACTGCTATCTGTATGAACATGCAAATACCTACACCGATATCTGTATGAACATGGAAATATCTACACCACTATCTGTATGAACATGGAAATATCTACACAGCTATCTGTATATCAATGGAAATATCTACACTGCTATCTCTATAAACATGGTAATAAGTACACCGCTATCTGTATGAACATGGAAATATCTACACCGCCATCTCAACGAACATGGAAATATCTACACTGCCATTTGTATGAACATGTAAATATCTACACCGCCATCTGTATGAACATGGAAATAACTTCACCGCCATCTGTATGAACATGGATATATCTACACCACCATGTGGATGAACATGGAAATATCTACACAGCTTTCTCTATAAACATGGAAATAACTACACCGCTATCTCTATAAACTTTGAAATATCTACACCGCCATCTGTATTAAGATGGAAATATCTGCACCGCTATCTGTATAAACATGGAAATAACACCGCTATCTGTATAAACATGGAGATATCCACACCGCTATCTGTGTAAACATGGAAATATCTACACCGCCATCTGTATAAACATGGAAATATCTACACTGCCATCTATATAAACATGGAAATATCTGCACCGCCATCTGTATAAACATGGAAATATCTACACCGCCATCTGTATAAACATGGAAATATCTACACCTCCATCTCTATAAACATGGAAATATCTACAACGCCATCTGTATGAACATGGAAATATCTACACCGCCATCTCTATAAACGTGGAAATATCTACAGCGCTATCTGTATGAACATGGAAATATCTACACCGCCATCTCAACGAACATGGAAATATCTACACTGCCATTTGTATGAACATGTAAATATCTACACCGCCATCGGTATGAACATGGAAATATCAACATCGCTATCTGAATATACATGGAAATACCTACACTGCTATCTGTATGAACATGCAAATACCTACACCGATATCTGTATGAACATGGAAATATCTACACCACTATCTGTATGAACATGGAAATATCTACACCGCCATCTCTATAAACGTGGAAATATCTACAGCGCTATATGTATGAACATGGAAATAGCTACACTGCTATTTGTATAACATTGGGAATATCTACACCGATATCTCTATGAACATGGAAATATCTACACCGCTATCTGTATAAACCAGAAAATATCTAGACCGCCATTTCTATAAACGTGTAAATATCTACACCGCTATCTGTATAAACATGGAAATATCTACACAGCTATGCGTATCAACATGGAAATACCGACAACGCTGTCTCTGTAAACATGGAAATATCTAGACCGCCCTCTGCATAAACATGGAAATATCTACGCCGCCATCTCTATGAACATGGAAATACCTACACCGCCATCTGTATGAACATGTATATATCTTCACCGCCTTCTGAATGAACATGGAAATATCTACACCGCTAACTGTATGAACATGGAAATATCTGCAACGCTATCCGTATGAACATGGAAATATCTACACCACCATCTGTATGAACATGGAAATATCTACACCGCTATGCCTATTAACATGGAAATAACTACACCGCTATCTGTATAAACATGGAAATATCTACACCGCCATCTGTATGAACATGGAAATATCTACACTGCCATCTGTATAAACATGGAAATATCTACACCGCTATGCCTATTAACATGGAAATAACTACACCGCTATCTCTATAAACATGGAAATATCTACACCGCCATCTGTATGAACATGGAAATATCTACACTGCCATCTGTATAAACATGGAAATATCTACACCGCCATCTCTATAAACATGGAAATATCTACACCGTCATCTGTATGAACATGGAAATATCTACACAGCTATCTGTATGAGCATGGAAATATCTACACCACCATCTGTATGAACATGGAAATATCTACACCGCCATCTGTATAAATATGGCGCTATCTACACCGCCATCTGTATAAAGATTTAAATATCTACACAGCTATCTGTATAAACATGGAAATATCCACATTGCTATCTCTATAGACATGGAAATATCTACACCACTATGCCTATTAAGATGGAAATAACTACACCGATATCTCTATAAACATGGAAATATCTACACCGATATCTGTATCAGGATGGAAATATCTACACCACCATCTGTATGAACATGGAAATATCTACACTGCCATCTGTATAAACATGGAAATATCTACACCGCTATCTGTATCAGGATGGAAATATCTACACCACCATCTGTATGAACATGGAAATATCTACACCGCTATCTATATAAACTTGGAAATGTCTACACCTCTATCTCTATAAACATGGAAATATCTACACCGATATCTGTATCAACAAGGAAATATCTACACCTCTATCTCTATAAACATGGAAATATCTACACTGCCATCTGTATAAGGATGGAAATATCTACACCGCCATCTCTGTAAACAGGGAAATATCTACACAGCTATCTGTATAAACATGGAAATATCTACACCGCTATCTTTATAAACCTGGAAATATCTACAGCGCTATCTCTATAAACATGGAAATATCTGCACTGCCATCTGTATAAACATGGAAATATCTACAGCACCATCTGTCTGAACATGGAAATATCTATACCGCTATCTATTGAAACGTGGAAATGTCTACACCGCGGTCTGAATAAACAAGGAAATATCTACACCTCTATCTCCATAAACATGGAAATATCTACACCGCTATGCCTATTAACATGTAAATAACTACACCGCTATCTCTATAAACATGGAAATATTTACACCGCCATCTCTATAAAAATGGAAATAGCTACACCGCCATCTGTATAAACATGGAAATATCTACACTGCCATCTGTATAAACATGGAAATATCTACACCGTCATCTGTATAAACATGGAAATATCTACACCGCCATCTGTATAAAGATGGAAATGACTACACAGCCATCTGTATAAACATGGAAATATCTACACCGCCATCTGTATGAACATGGAAATATCTACACTGCCATCTGTATAAAGATGGAAACGTCTTCACCGCCGTCTGCATAAACATGGAAATATCTACACCGCCATCTGTATAAAGATGGAAATGTCTACACAGCCATCGGTATAAACATGGAAATATCTACACCGCCGTCTGTATGAACATGGAAATATCTACACTGCGATCTGTATAAAGATGGAAACGTCTTCACAGCCGTCTGCATAAACATGGAAATATCTACACTGCTATCTGTATAAACAAGGAAATATCTACACCACTGTCTGAATAAACATGGAAATATCTACACCGCTATCTGTATAAACAAGGAAATATCTACACCTCTGTCTCTATAAACATGGAAACATCTACACCGCTATGCCTATTAACATGGAAATAACTACACCGGTATCTCTATAAACATGGAAATATCTACACCGCCATCTGTATGAACATGGAAATATCTACACCGCCATCTGCATAAACATGGAAATATCTACACAGCCATCTGTATAAACATGGAAATACCTACACCACCAGCTGTATAAACTCGGAAATATCTACACCGCCATCTCTATAAAGATGGAAATAACTACACCGCCATCTGTATGTACAGGGAAATATCTACACCGCCATCTGTATAAGGATGGAAATATCTACACCGATATCTGTATGAACACGGAAATATCTACACCGCCATCTGTATAAAGATGGAAAATCTACACAGCTCTCTGTATGAACATGGAAATACCTACACCGCTATGTGTATAAACATGGAAATATCTACACAGCCATCTGTATAAACATGGAAATATCTACACCGCCATCTCTATAAACACCGAAATATCTACACCGCCATCTGTATGAACATGGAAATATCTACACCGCCATCTGTGCAAAGCTGGACATATCTACACAGCTATCTGTATAAACATGGAAATATCTACACTGCTATCTGTATAAACATGGAAATATCTACACCACAGTCTCTATAAACGTGGAAATATCTACACCGCCATCTGTATAAACATGGAAATACCTACACCGCCATCTCTAAAAACATGGAAATAATTACACCGCCATCTGTATGAACATGGAAATATCTACACCGCCATCTGTATAAACATGGAAATATCTGCACTGCCATCTGTATAAACATGGCACTATCTACACCGCCATCTGTACAAAGATTTAAATATCTACACAGCTATCTGTATAAACATGGAAATATCTACACAGCTATCTCTATAGACATGGAAATATCTACACCGCTATGCCTATTAACATGGAAATAACTACACCGCTATCTCTGTAAACATGGAAATATCTACACCGCCATCTGTATGAACATGGAAATATCTACACTGCCATCTGTATAAACATGGAAATATCTACACAGCCATGTGTATAAACAAGGAAATATCTACACCGTCATCTGTAAAGACATGGAAATATCTACACCGCCATCTCTGTAAACACGGAAATATCTACACCGCAATCTGTATGAACATGGAAATATGTACACTGCCATGTGTATGAAGATGGAAACGTCTTCACCGCCGTCTGTATGAACATGGATATATCTACACCGCCATCTGTAGGAACATGGAAATATCTACACCGACATTTGTATGAACATGGAAATATCTACACTGCCATCTCTTTAAACATGGAAATATCTACACCGCCATCTGTATGTACATGGAAATATCTACACTGCCATCTGTACAAACATGGAAATATCTTCACCGCCATCTCTATAAACATGGAAATATCTGCAGCGCCATCTGTATAAACATGGAAATAACTACACCACAATCTCTGTAAACTTTGAAATATCTACACCGCCATCTGTATGAACATGGAAATATCTACACCGCCATCTGTAGGAACATGGAAACATCTACACCGCCATCTGTATAAACATGGAAATATCTACACCGCCATCTCTATAAACATGGAAATATCTGCCCTGCCATCAGTATAAAGGTGGAAATATCTACACCTCCGTCTCTATAAACATGGAAATATCTACAACGCCATCTGTATGAACTTGGAAATATCTACACCGCCATCTCTAGAAACGTGGAAATATCTGCACCGCTATCTGTATGAACATGGAAATATCTACACTACTATCTGTATAAAATTGGGAATATATACACCGCTATCTCTATAAACATGGAAATACCTACACCGCTATCTCTATAAAGTTGGAAATAACTACACCACTATCTGTATAAACATGGAAATATCTAGACCGCCATCTCTATAAACTTGGAAATATCTACACCGCCATCTGTATAAACAAGGAAATATCGATACCGATTTCTGTATAAACATGGAAATATCTACACTGCTACCTCTATAAACTTGGAAATATCTACACCGTTATCTGTATAAACACGGAAATAACTACACCGCTATCTCTATAAACATGGAAATATCTACACCGCTATCTGATAAGCTTGGAAATCTCTACAGTGCTATCTGTAAAACAGGGAAATATCTACACCGCTATCTCTCTAAACATGGAAGTATCTACACTGCTATCTGTATAAACATAGAAATACCTGCACCGCTATCTGTATGAATATGGAAATATCTACAACTCTATCTCTATAAACATGGAAATAACTACACTGCCTTCTGCATAAACATGGAAATACTTACAACGCCATCACTATTAACATGGAAATAACTACACCGCTATCTTTATAAACTTGGAAATAACCACAGCGCGATCTGTATGAACATGGAAATATCTACACCGCTATCTGTATAAACATGGAAATATCTGCACAGCTATCTGTATAAACATGGAAATATCTACACCACTATCTGTATAAACATGGAAATATCCACACTGTTATCTGTATATACATGGAAATATATTCACCACTATCGGTATAAACATGGAAATAACTACACCGCTATCTCTATAAACATGTTTATATTTACAACGATATCTGTGTAACATGGAAATGCCTGTACCGCTATCTGTGTAAAAATGGAAATATCTACACCGCCATCTCTATAAACATGGAAATATCTACACGGCCAACTGTATGAACATGGAAATATCTACACCGCCATCTCTATTAAGGTGGAAATATCTACACCGCCATCTGTATGAACATGGAAATATCCACGCTGCTAACTATATGAACATGGAAATACCTACACTGCTATCTATATGAACATGGAAATATCCACACCGATATCTCTATGAACATAGAAATATCTACACCGCTATCTGTATGAACATGGAAATATCTACACCTCCATCTCAATAAACATGGAAATATCTACAATGCCAACTGTATGAACATGGATATATCTACACCGCCATCTCTATAAACGTGGAAATATCTACACCGCTATCTGTATGAACATGGAAATATCTACACTGCTATCTGTATATAATTGGGAATATCTACACCGCTATTTCTATAAACATGGAAATATCTACACCGCTATCTGTGTAAACCAGAAAATATCTAGACCGCCGTTTCTATAAACATGTAAATATCTATACCGTTATCTGTATAAACAAGGAAATATCTACACAGCTATGCGCATTAACATGGAAATATCTACACCGCTGTCTCTGTAAATATAGAAATATCTAAACCGCCCTATGTATAAACATGGAAATATCTACACCGCTATCTGTATATACATTTAAATATGTACACCGCTATCTCTAAGAACATGGAAATAACTACACCGCTATCTCTTTAAATATGGAAATACCTACACCGTCATCCGTATGAACATGGAAATATCTACACCGCTATCTGTATGAACACGGAAATATCTGCACAGCTATCTGTATATACATGGAAATATCTACACTGCTATCTCTATGAGCATGGAAATAACTACACCGCAATCTCTATAAATATGGAAATATCTACACCGCCATCTCTGTGAATACGGAAATAACTACACCGCCATTTGTATGAACATGGAAATATCTACACCACCATCTGTATGAACGTGGAATTATCTTCAGCGCCATCTGTAGTCAGATGGAAATATCTACACCGCCATCTGTATTAAGATGGAAAGATCTGCACCGCTATCTGTATAAACATGGAGATATCCACACCGCTATCTGTGTAAACATGGAAATATCTACAATGCCATCTGTATGAACATGGAAATATCTACACCGCCATCTCTATAAACGTGGAAATATCTACACCGCTATCTGTATAAACATGGAGATATCCACACCGCTATCTGTGTAAACATGGAAATATCTACACCGCCATCTGTATAAACATGGAAATATCTACACCGCCATCTCTATAAACATGGAAATATCTACAACGCCATCTGTATGAACATGGAAATATCTACACCGCCATCGGTATGAACATGGAAATATCTACATCGCTATCTGAATATACATGGAAATATCTACACTGCTATCTGTATGAACATGCAAATACCTACGCCGATATCAGTATGAACATGGAAATATCTACACCACTATCTGTATGAACATGGAAATATCTACACAGCTATCTGTATATCAATGGAAATATCTACACTGCTATCTCTATAAACATGGTAATAAGTACACCGCTATCTGTATGAACATGGAAATATCTACACCGCCATCTCAACGAACATGGAAATATCTACACTGCCATTTGTATGAACATGTAAATATCTACACCGCCATCTGTATGAACATGGAAATAACTTCACCGCCATCTGTATGAACATGGATATATCTACACCACCATGTGGATGAACATGGAAATATCTACACAGCTTTCTCTATAAACATGGAAATAACTACACCGCTATCTCTATAAACTTTGAAATATCTACACCGCCATCTGTATTAAGATGGAAATATCTGCACCGCTATCTGTATAAACATGGAAATAACACCGCTATCTGTATAAACATGGAGATATCCACACCGCTATCTGTGTAAACATGGAAATATCTACACCGCCATCTGTATAAACATGGAAATATCTACACTTCCATCTATATAAACATGGAAATATCTGCACCGCCATCTGTATAAACATGGAAATATCTACACCGCCATCTGTATAAACATGGAAATATCTACACCTCCGTCTCTATAAACATGGAAATATCTACAACGCCATCTGTATGAACATGGAAATATCTACACCGCCATCTCTATAAACGTGGAAATATCTACAGCGCTATCTGTATGAACATGGAAATATCTACACCGCCATCTCAACGAACATGGAAATATCTACACTGCCATTTGTATGAACATGTAAATATCTACACCGCCATCGGTATGAACATGGAAATATCAACATCGCTATCTGAATATACATGGAAATACCTACACTGCTATCTGTATGAACATGCAAATACCTACACCGATATCTGTATGAACATGGAAATATCTACACCACTATCTGTATGAACATGGAAATATCTACACCGCCATCTCTATAAACGTGGAAATATCTACAGCGCTATATGTATGAACATGGAAATAGCTACACTGCTATTTGTATAACATTGGGAATATCTACACCGATATCTCTATGAACATGGAAATATCTACACCGCTATCTGTATAAACCAGAAAATATCTAGACCGCCATTTCTATAAACGTGTAAATATCTACACCGCTATCTGTATAAACATGGAAATATCTACACAGCTATGCGTATCAACATGGAAATACCGACCACGCTGTCTCTGTAAACATGGAAATATCTAGACCGCCCTCTGCATAAACATGGAAATATCTACGCCGCCATCTCCATGAACATGGAAATACCTACACCGCCATCTGTAGGAACATGTATATATCTTCACCGCCTTCTGAATGAACATGGAAATATCTACACCGCTATCTGTTTGAACATGGAAATATCAACACCGCTAACTGTATGAACATGGAAATATCTGCAACGCTATCCGTATGAACATGGAAATATCTACACCACCATCTGTATGAACATGGAAATATCTACACCGCTATGCCTATTAACATGGAAATAACTACACCGCTATCTGTATAAACATGGAAATATCTACACCGCCATCTGTATGAACATGGAAATATCTACACTGCCATCTGTATAAACATGGAAATATCTACACCGCTATGCCTATTAACATGGAAATAACTACACCGCTATCTCTATAAACATGGAAATATCTACACCGCCATCTGTATGAACATGGAAATATCTACACTGCCATCTGTATAAACATGGAAATATCTACACCGCCATCTCTATAAACATGGAAATATCTACACCGTCATCTGTATGAACATGGAAATATCTACACAGCTATCTGTATGAGCATGGAAATATCTACACCACCATCTGTATGAACATGGAAATATCTACACCGCCATCTGTATAAATATGGCGCTATCTACACCGCCATCTGTATAAAGATTTAAATATCTACACAGCTATCTGTATAAACATGGAAATATCCACATTGCTATCTCTATAGACATGGAAATATCTACACCACTATGCCTATTAAGATGGAAATAACTACACCGATATCTCTATAAACATGGAAATATCTACACCGATATCTGTATCAGGATGGAAATATCTACACCACCATCTGTATGAACATGGAAATATCTACACTGCCATCTGTATAAACATGGAAATATCTACACCGCTATCTGTATCAGGATGGAAATATCTACACCACCATCTGTATGAACATGGAAATATCTACACCGCTATCTATATAAACTTGGAAATGTCTACACCTCTATCTCTATAAACATGGAAATATCTACACCGATATCTGTATCAACAAGGAAATATCTACACCTCTATCTCTATAAACATGGAAATATCTACACTGCCATCTGTATAAGGATGGAAATATCTACACCGCCATCTCTGTAAACAGGGAAATATCTACACAGCTATCTGTATAAACATGGAAATATCTACACCGCTATCTTTATAAACCTGGAAATATCTACACCGCTATCTCTATAAACATGGAAATATCTGCACTGCCATCTGTATAAACATGGAAATATCTACAGCACCATCTGTCTGAACATGGAAATATCTATACCGCTATCTATTGAAACGTGGAAATGTCTACACCGCGGTCTGAATAAACAAGGAAATATCTACACCTCTATCTCCATAAACATGGAAATATCTACACCGCTATGCCTATTAACATGTAAATAACTACACCGCTATCTCTATAAACATGGAAATATTTACACCGCCATCTCTATAAAAATGGAAATAGCTACACCGCCATCTGTATAAACATGGAAATATCTACACTGCCATCTGTATAAACATGGAAATATCTACACCGTCATCTGTATAAACATGGAAATATCTACACCGCCATCTGTATAAAGATGGAAATGACTACACAGCCATCTGTATAAACATGGAAACATCTACACCGCCATCTGTATGAACATGGAAATATCTACACTGCCATCTGTATAAAGATGGAAACGTCTTCACCGCCGTCTGCATAAACATGGAAATATCTACACCGCCATCTGTATAAAGATGGAAATGTCTACACAGCCATCGGTATAAACATGGAAATATCTACACCGCCGTCTGTATGAACATGGAAATATCTACACTGCGATCTGTATAAAGATGGAAACGTCTTCACAGCCGTCTGCATAAACATGGAAATATCTACACTGCTATCTGTATAAACAAGGAAATATCTACACCACTGTCTGAATAAACATGGAAATATCTACACCGCTATCTGTATAAACAAGGAAATATCTACACCTCTGTCTCTATAAACATGGAAACATCTACACCGCTATGCCTATTAACATGGAAATAACTACACCGGTATCTCTATAAACATGGAAATATCTACACCGCCATCTGTATGAACATGGAAATATCTACACCGCCATCTGCATAAACATGGAAATATCTACACAGCCATCTGTATAAACATGGAAGTATCTACACCACTATCTGTATAAACATGGAAATATCTACACCGCCATCTCTATAAACATGGAAATACCTACACCACCAGCTGTATAAACTCGGAAATATCTACACCGCCATCTCTATAAAGATGGAAATAACTACACCGCCATCTGTATGTACAGGGAAATATCTACACCGCCATCTGTATAAGGATGGAAATATCTACACCGATATCTGTATGAACACGGAAATATCTACACCGCCATCTGTATAAAGATGGAAAATCTACACAGCTCTCTGTATGAACATGGAAATACCTACACCGCTATGTGTATAAACATGGAAATATCTACACAGCCATCTGTATAAACATGGAAATATCTACACCGCCATCTCTATAAACACCGAAATATCTACACCGCCATCTGTATGAACATGGAAATATCTACACCGCCATCTGTGCAAAGCTGGACATATCTACACAGCTATCTGTATAAACATGGAAATATCTACACTGCTATCTGTATAAACATGGAAATATCTACACCACAGTCTCTATAAACATGGAAATATCTACACCGCCATCTGTATAAACATGGAAATACCTACACCGCCATCTCTAAAAACATGGAAATAATTACACCGCCATCTGTATGAACATGGAAATATCTACACCGCCATCTGTATAAACATGGAAATATCTGCACTGCCATCTGTATAAACATGGCACTATCTACACCGCCATCTGTACAAAGATTTAAATATCTACACAGCTATCTGTATAAACATGGAAATATCTACACCGCTATCTCTATAGACATGGAAATATCTACACCGCTATGCCTATTAACATGGAAATAACTACACCGCTATCTCTGTAAACATGGAAATATCTACACCGCCATCTGTATGAACATGGAAATATCTACACTGCCATCTGTATAAACATGGAAATATCTACACAGCCATGTGTATAAACATGGAAATATCTACACCGTCATCTGTAAAGACATGGAAATATCTACACCGCCATCTCTGTAAACACGGAAATATCTACACCGCAATCTGTATGAACATGGAAATATGTACACTGCCATGTGTATGAAGATGGAAACGTCTTCACCGCCGTCTGTATGAACATGGATATATCTACACCGCCATCTGTAGGAACATGGAAATATCTACACCGACATTTGTATGAACATGGAAATATCTACACTGCCATCTCTTTAAACATGGAAATATCTACACCGCCATCTGTATGTACATGGAAATATCTACACTGCCATCTGTACAAACATGGAAATATCTTCACCGCCATCTCTATAAACATGGAAATATCTGCAGCGCCATCTGTATAAACATGGAAATAACTACACCGCAATCTCTGTAAACTTTGAAATATCTACACTGCCATCTGTATGAACATGGAAATATCTACACCGCCATCTGTAGGAACATGGAAACATCTACACCGCCATCTGTATAAACATGGAAATATCTACACCGCCATCTCTATAAACATGGAAATATCTGCCCTGCCATCAGTATAAAGGTGGAAATATCTACACCTCCGTCTCTATAAACATGGAAATATCTACAACGCCATCTGTATGAACTTGGAAATATCTACACCGCCATCTCTAGAAACGTGGAAATATCTGCACCGCTATCTGTATGAACATGGAAATATCTACACTACTATCTGTATAAAATTGGGAATATCTACACCGCTATCTCTATAAACATGGAAATATCTACACCGCTATCTGTATAAACCAGAAAATATCTAGACCGCCATTTCTAATAAACATGTAAATATGTACACCGCTATCAGTATAAACATGGAAATATCTACACCGCCATCTCTATGAACATGGAAATATCTACAACGCCATCTGTATGAACATGGAAATATCTACACCGCCATCTCTATAAACATGGAAATATCTACACCGCTATCTGTATGAACATGGAAATATCTACACTATCTGTAAAAAATTGGGAATATCTACACCACTATCTCTATAAACATGGAAATATCTACACCGCTATCTGTATAAACCAGAAAATATCTAGACCGCCATTTCTATAAACATGTAAATATCTACACCGCTATCTGTATAAACATGGAAATATCTACACAGCTATGCGTATTAACATGGAAATATCTACACCGCTGTCTCTGTAAACATGGAAATAACTAAACAGCCCTCTGTAAAAACATGGAAATATCTACGCCGCCATCTCTATGAACATGAAAATATCTACACCGCCATCTGTATGAACATGTATATATCTTCACCGCCATCTGAATGAACATGGAAATATCTACACCGCTATCTATTTGAACATGGAAATATCAACACCGCTAACTGTATGAACATGGAAATATCTGCACCGCTATCTGTATGAACATGGAAATATCTACAGCGCTATCTGTATGAACATGGAAATATCTAAACAGCTATCTGTATATCAATGGAAATATCTACACTGCTATCTCTATAAACATGGAAATATCTACACCGTCATCCGTATGAACATGGAAATATATACACCGCTATCTGTATATACATGGAAATATCTACACTGCTATCTCTATGAGCATGGAAATAACTACACCGCAATCTCTATAAATATGGAAATATCTACACCGCCATCTCTGTGAATACGGAAATAACTACACCGCCATTTGTATGAACATGGAAATATCTACACCACCATCTGTATGAACGTGGAATTATCTTCAGCGCCATCTGTAGTCAGATGGAAATATCTACACCGCCATCTGTATTAAGATGGAAAGATCTGCACCGCTATCTGTATAAACATGGAGATATCCACACCGCTATCTGTGTAAACATGGAAATATCTACAATGCCATCTGTATGAACATGGAAATATCTACACCGCCATCTCTATAAACGTGGAAATATCTACACCGCTATCTGTATAAACATGGAGATATCCACACCGCTATCTGTGTAAACATGGAAATATCTACACCGCCATCTGTATAAACATGGAAATATCTACACCGCCATCTCTATAAACATGGAAATATCTACAACGCCATCTGTATGAACATGGAAATATCTACACCGCCATCGGTATGAACATGGAAATATCTACATCGCTATCTGAATATACATGGAAATATCTACACTGCTATCTGTATGAACATGCAAATACCTACACCGATATCTGTATGAACATGGAAATATCTACACCACTATCTGTATGAACATGGAAATATCTACACAGCTATCTGTATATCAATGGAAATATCTACACTGCTATCTCTATAAACATGGTAATAAGTACACCGCTATCTGTATGAACATGGAAATATCTACACCGCCATCTCAACGAACATGGAAATATCTACACTGCCATTTGTATGAACATGTAAATATCTACACCGCCATCTGTATGAACATGGAAATAACTTCACCGCCATCTGTATGAACATGGATATATCTACACCACCATGTGGATGAACATGGAAATATCTACACAGCTTTCTCTATAAACATGGAAATAACTACACCGCTATCTCTATAAACTTTGAAATATCTACACCGCCATCTGTATTAAGATGGAAATATCTGCACCGCTATCTGTATAAACATGGAAATAACACCGCTATCTGTATAAACATGGAGATATCCACACCGCTATCTGTGTAAACATGGAAATATCTACACCGCCATCTGTATAAACATGGAAATATCTACACTGCCATCTATATAAACATGGAAATATCTGCACCGCCATCTGTATAAACATGGAAATATCTACACCGCCATCTGTATAAACATGGAAATATCTACACCTCCATCTCTATAAACATGGAAATATCTACAACGCCATCTGTATGAACATGGAAATATCTACACCGCCATCTCTATAAACGTGGAAATATCTACAGCGCTATCTGTATGAACATGGAAATATCTACACCGCCATCTCAACGAACATGGAAATATCTACACTGCCATTTGTATGAACATGTAAATATCTACACCGCCATCGGTATGAACATGGAAATATCAACATCGCTATCTGAATATACATGGAAATACCTACACTGCTATCTGTATGAACATGCAAATACCTACACCGATATCTGTATGAACATGGAAATATCTACACCACTATCTGTATGAACATGGAAATATCTACACCGCCATCTCTATAAACGTGGAAATATCTACAGCGCTATATGTATGAACATGGAAATAGCTACACTGCTATTTGTATAACATTGGGAATATCTACACCGATATCTCTATGAACATGGAAATATCTACACCGCTATCTGTATAAACCAGAAAATATCTAGACCGCCATTTCTATAAACGTCTAAATATCTACACCGCTATCTGTATAAACATGGAAATATCTACACAGCTATGCGTATCAACATGGAAATACCGACAACGCTGTCTCTGTAAACATGGAAATATCTAGACCGCCCTCTGCATAAACATGGAAATATCTACGCCGCCATCTCTATGAACATGGAAATACCTACACCGCCATCTGTATGAACATGTATATATCTTCACCGCCTTCTGAATGAACATGGAAATATCTACACCGCTATCTGTTTGAACATGGAAATATCAACACCGCTAACTGCATGAACATGGAAATATCTGCAACGCTATCCGTATGAACATGGAAATATCTACACCACCATCTGTATGAACATGGAAATATCTACACCGCTATGCCTATTAACATGGAAATAACTACACCGCTATCTGTATAAACATGGAAATATCTACACCGCCATCTGTATGAACATGGAAATATCTACACTGCCATCTGTATAAACATGGAAATATCTACACCGCTATGCCTATTAACATGGAAATAACTACACCGCTATCTCTATAAACATGGAAATATCTACACCGCCATCTGTATGAACATGGAAATATCTACACTGCCATCTGTATAAACATGGAAATATCTACACCGCCATCTCTATAAACATGGAAATATCTACACCGTCATCTGTATGAACATGGAAATATCTACACAGCTATCTGTATGAGCATGGAAATATCTACACCACCATCTGTATGAACATGGAAATATCTACACCGCCATCTGTATAAATATGGCGCTATCTACACCGCCATCTTTATAAAGATTTAAATATCTACACAGCTATCTGTATAAACATGGAAATATCCACATTGCTATCTCTATAGACATGGAAATATCTACACCACTATGCCTATTAAGATGGAAATAACTACACCGATATCTCTATAAACATGGAAATATCTACACCGATATCTGTATCAGGATGGAAATATCTACACCACCATCTGTATGAACATGGAAATATCTACACTGCCATCTGTATAAACATGGAAATATCTACACCGCTATCTGTATCAGGATGGAAATATCTACACCACCATCTGTATGAACATGGAAATATCTACACCGCTATCTATATAAACTTGGAAATGTCTACACCTCTATCTCTATAAACATGGAAATATCTACACCGATATCTGTATCAACAAGGAAATATCTACACCTCTATCTCTATAAACATGGAAATATCTACACTGCCATCTGTATAAGGATGGAAATATCTACACCGCCATCTCTGTAAACAGGGAAATATCTGCACAGCTATCTGTATAAACATGGAAATATCTACACCGCTATCTTTATATACCTGGAAATATCTACACCGCTATCTCTATAAACATGGAAATATCTGCACTGCCATCTGTATAAACATGGAAATATCTACAGCACCATCTGTCTGAACATGGAAATATCTATACCGCTATCTATAGAAACGTGGAAATGTCTACACCGCGGTCTGAATAAACAAGGAAATATCTACACCTCTATCTCCATAAACATGGAAATATCTACACCGCTATGCCTATTAACATGTAAATAACTACACCGCTATCTCTATAAACATGGAAATATTTACACCGCCATCTCTATAAAAATGGAAATAGCTACACCGCCATCTGTATAAACATGGAAATATCTACACTGCCATCTGTATAAACATGGAAATATCTACACCGTCATCTGTATAAACATGGAAATATCTACACCGCCATCTGTATAAAGATGGAAATGACTACACAGCCATCTGTATAAACATGGAAATATCTACACCGCCATCTGTATGAACATGGAAATATCTACACTGCCATCTGTATAAAGATGGAAACGTCTTCACTGCCGTCTGCATAAACATGGAAATATCTACACCGCCATCTGTATAAAGATGGAAATGTCTACACAGCCATCGGTATAAACATGGAAATATCTACACCGCCGTCTGTATGAACATGGAAATATCTACACTGCGATCTGTATAAAGATGGAAACGTCTTCACAGCCGTCTGCATAAACATGGAAATATCTACACTGCTATCTGTATAAACAAGGAAATATCTACACCACTGTCTGAATAAACATGGAAATATCTACACCGCTATCTGTATAAACAAGGAAATATCTACACCTCTGTCTCTATAAACATGGAAACATCTACACCGCTATGCCTATTAACATGGAAATAACTACACCGGTATCTCTATAAACATGGAAATATCTACACCGCCATCTGTATGAACATGGAAATATCTACACCGCCATCTGCATAAACATGGAAATATCTACACAGCCATCTGTATAAACATGGAAGTATCTACACCACTATCTGTATAAACATGGAAATATCTACACCGCCATCTCTATAAACATGGAAATACCTACACCACCAGCTGTATAAACTCGGAAATATCTACACCGCCATCTCTATAAAGATGGAAATAACTACACCGCCATCTGTATGTACAGGGAAATATCTACACCGCCATCTGTATAAGGATGGAAATATCTACACCGATATCTGTATGAACACGGAAATATCTACACCGCCATCTGTATAAAGATGGAAAATCTACACAGCTCTCTGTATGAACATGGAAATACCTACACCGCTATGTGTATAAACATGGAAATATCTACACAGCCATCTGTATAAACATGGAAATATCTACACCGCCATCTCTATAAACACCGAAATATCTACACCGCCATCTGTATGAACATGGAAATATCTACACCGCCATCTGTGCAAAGCTGGACATATCTACACAGCTATCTGTATAAACATGGAAATATCTACACTGCTATCCGTATAAACATGGAAATATCTACACCACAGTCTCTATAAACGTGGAAATATCTACACCGCCATCTGTATAAACATGGAAATACCTACACCGCCATCTCTAAAAACATGGAAATAATTACACCGCCATCTGTATGAACATGGAAATATCTACACCGCCATCTGTATAAACATGGAAATATCTGCACTGCCATCTGTATAAACATGGCACTATCTACACCGCCATCTGTACAAAGATTTAAATATCTATACAGCTATCTGTATAAACATGGAAATATCTACACCGCTATCTCTATAGACATGGAAATATCTACACCGCTATGCCTATTAACATGGAAATAACTACACCGCTATCTCTGTAAACATGGAAATATCTACACCGCCATCTGTATGAACATGGAAATATCTACACTGCCATCTGTATAAACATGGAAATATCTACACAGCCATGTGTATAAACATGGAAATATCTACACCGTCATCTGTAAAGACATGGAAATATCTACACCGCCATCTCTGTAAACACGGAAATATCTACACCGCAATCTGTATGAACATGGAAATATGTACACTGCCATGTGTATGAAGATGGAAACGTCTTCACCGCCGTCTGTATGAACATGGATATATCTACACCGCCATCTGTAGGAACATGGAAATATCTACACCGACATTTGTATGAACATGGAAATATCTACACTGCCATCTCTTTAAACATGGAAATATCTACACCGCCATCTGTATGTACATGGAAATATCTACACTGCCATCTGTACAAACATGGAAATATCTTCACCGCCATCTCTATAAACATGGAAATATCTGCAGCGCCATCTGTATAAACATGGAAATAACTACACCGCAATCTCTGTAAACTTTGAAATATCTACACTGCCATCTGTATGAACATGGAAATATCTACACCGCCATCTGTAGGAACATGGAAACATCTACACCGCCATCTGTATAAACATGGAAATATCTACACCGCCATCTCTATAAACATGGAAATATCTGCCCTGCCATCAGTATAAAGGTGGAAATATCTACACCTCCGTCTCTATAAACATGGAAATATCTACAACGCCATCTGTATGAACTTGGAAATATCTACACCGCCATCTCTAGAAACGTGGAAATATCTGCACCGCTATCTGTATGAACATGGAAATATCTACACTACTATCTGTATAAAATTGGGAATATCTACACCGCTATCTCTATAAACATGGAAATATCTACACCGCTATCTGTATAAACCAGAAAATATCTAGACCGCCATTTCTAATAAACATGTAAATATGTACACCGCTATCAGTATAAACATGGAAATATCTACACAGCTATGTGTATCAACATGGAAATACCTACACCGCTGTCTCTGTAAACATGGAAATATCGAAACTGCCCTCTGTATAAACATGGAAATATCTACACCGCCATCTCTATGAACATGGAAATATCTACAACGCCATCTGTATGAACATGGAAATATCTACACCGCCATCTCTATAAACATGGAAATATCTACACCGCTATCTGTATGAACATGGAAATATCTACACTATCTGTAAAAAATTGGGAATATCTACACCGCTATCTCTATAAACATGGAAATATCTACACCGCTATCTGTATAAACCAGAAAATATCTAGACCGCCATTTCTATAAACATGTAAATATCTACACCGCTATCTGTATAAACATGGAAATATCTACACAGCTATGCGTATTAACATGGAAATATCTACACCGCTGTCTCTGTAAACATGGAAATAACTAAACAGCCCTCTGTAAAAACATGGAAATATCTACGCCGCCATCTCTATGAACATGAAAATATCTACACCGCCATCTGTATGAACATGTATATATCTTCACCGCCATCTGAATGAACATGGAAATATCTACACCGCTATCTATTTGAACATGGAAATATCAACACCGCTAACTGTATGAACATGGAAATATCTGCACCGCTATCTGTATGAACATGGAAATATCTACAGCGCTATCTGTATGAACATGGAAATATCTAAACAGCTATCTGTATATCAATGGAAATATCTACACTGCTATCTCTATAAACATGGAAATATCTACACCGTCATCCGTATGAACATGGAAATATATACACCGCTATCTGTATATACATGGAAATATCTACACTGCTATCTCTATGAGCATGGAAATAACTACACCGCAATCTCTATAAATATGGAAATATCTACACCGCCATCTCTGTGAATACGGAAATAACTACACCGCCATTTGTATGAACATGGAAATATCTACACCACCATCTGTATGAACGTGGAATTATCTTCAGCGCCATCTGTAGTCAGATGGAAATATCTACACCGCCATCTGTATTAAGATGGAAAGATCTGCACCGCTATCTGTATAAACATGGAGATATCCACACCGCTATCTGTGTAAACATGGAAATATCTACAATGCCATCTGTATGAACATGGAAATATCTACACCGCCATCTCTATAAACGTGGAAATATCTACACCGCTATCTGTATAAACATGGAGATATCCACACCGCTATCTGTGTAAACATGGAAATATCTACACCGCCATCTGTATAAACATGGAAATATCTACACCGCCATCTCTATAAACATGGAAATATCTACAACGCCATCTGTATGAACATGGAAATATCTACACCGCCATCGGTATGAACATGGAAATATCTACATCGCTATCTGAATATACATGGAAATATCTACACTGCTATCTGTATGAACATGCAAATACCTACACCGATATCTGTATGAACATGGAAATATCTACACCACTATCTGTATGAACATGGAAATATCTACACAGCTATCTGTATATCAATGGAAATATCTACACTGCTATCTCTATAAACATGGTAATAAGTACACCGCTATCTGTATGAACATGGAAATATCTACACCGCCATCTCAACGAACATGGAAATATCTACACTGCCATTTGTATGAACATGTAAATATCTACACCGCCATCTGTATGAACATGGAAATAACTTCACCGCCATCTGTATGAACATGGATATATCTACACCACCATGTGGATGAACATGGAAATATCTACACAGCTTTCTCTATAAACATGGAAATAACTACACCGCTATCTCTATAAACTTTGAAATATCTACACCGCCATCTGTATTAAGATGGAAATATCTGCACCGCTATCTGTATAAACATGGAAATAACACCGCTATCTGTATAAACATGGAGATATCCACACCGCTATCTGTGTAAACATGGAAATATCTACACCGCCATCTGTATAAACATGGAAATATCTACACCGCCATCTATATAAACATGGAAATATCTGCACCGCCATCTGTATAAACATGGAAATATCTACACCGCCATCTGTATAAACATGGAAATATCTACACCTCCATCTCTATAAACATGGAAATATCTACAACGCCATCTGTATGAACATGGAAATATCTACACCGCCATCTCTATAAACGTGGAAATATCTACAGCGCTATCTGTATGAACATGGAAATATCTACACCGCCATCTCAACGAACATGGAAATATCTACACTGCCATTTGTATGAACATGTAAATATCTACACCGCCATCGGTATGAACATGGAAATATCAACATCGCTATCTGAATATACATGGAAATACCTACACTGCTATCTGTATGAACATGCAAATACCTACACCGATATCTGTATGAACATGGAAATATCTACACCACTATCTGTATGAACATGGAAATATCTACACCGCCATCTCTATAAACGTGGAAATATCTACAGCGCTATATGTATGAACATGGAAATAGCTACACTGCTATTTGTATAACATTGGGAATATCTACACCGATATCTCTATGAACATGGAAATATCTACACCGCTATCTGTATAAACCAGAAAATATCTAGACCGCCATTTCTATAAACGTCTAAATATCTACACCGCTATCTGTATAAACATGGAAATATCTACACAGCTATGCGTATCAACATGGAAATACCGACAACGCTGTCTCTGTAAACATGGAAATATCTAGACCGCCCTCTGCATAAACATGGAAATATCTACGCCGCCATCTCTATGAACATGGAAATACCTACACCGCCATCTGTATGAACATGTATATATCTTCACCGCCTTCTGAATGAACATGGAAATATCTACACCGCTATCTGTTTGAACATGGAAATATCAACACCGCTAACTGTATGAACATGGAAATATCTGCAACGCTATCCGTATGAACATGGAAATATCTACACCACCATCTGTATGAACATGGAAATATCTACACCGCTATGCCTATTAACATGGAAATAACTACACCGCTATCTGTATAAACATGGAAATATCTACACCGCCATCTGTATGAACATGGAAATATCTACACTGCCATCTGTATAAACTTGGAAATATCTACACCGCTATGCCTATTAACATGGAAATAACTACACCGCTATCTCTATAAACATGGAAATATCTACACCGCCATCTGTATGAACATGGAAATATCTACACTGCCATCTGTATAAACATGGAAATATCTACACCGCCATCTCTATAAACATGGAAATATCTACACCGTCATCTGTATGAACATGGAAATATCTACACAGCTATCTGTATGAGCATGGAAATATCTACACCACCATCTGTATGAACATGGAAATATCTACACCGCCATCTGTATAAATATGGCGCTATCTACACCGCCATCTTTATAAAGATTTAAATATCTACACAGCTATCTGTATAAACATGGAAATATCCACATTGCTATCTCTATAGACATGGAAATATCTACACCACTATGCCTATTAAGATGGAAATAACTACACCGATATCTCTATAAACATGGAAATATCTACACCGATATCTGTATCAGGATGGAAATATCTACACCACCATCTGTATGAACATGGAAATATCTACACTGCCATCTGTATAAACATGGAAATATCTACACCGCTATCTGTATCAGGATGGAAATATCTACACCACCATCTGTATGAACATGGAAATATCTACACCGCTATCTATATAAACTTGGAAATGTCTACACCTCTATCTCTATAAACATGGAAATATCTACACCGATATCTGTATCAACAAGGAAATATCTACACCTCTATCTCTATAAACATGGAAATATCTACACTGCCATCTGTATAAGGATGGAAATATCTACACCGCCATCTCTGTAAACAGGGAAATATCTACACAGCTATCTGTATAAACATGGAAATATCTACACCGCTATCTTTATATACCTGGAAATATCTACACCGCTATCTCTATAAACATGGAAATATCTGCACTGCCATCTGTATAAACATGGAAATATCTACAGCACCATCTGTCTGAACATGGAAATATCTATACCGCTATCTATAGAAACGTGGAAATGTCTACACCGCGGTCTGAATAAACAAGGAAATATCTACACCTCTATCTCCATAAACATGGAAATATCTACACCGCTATGCCTATTAACATGTAAATAACTACACCGCTATCTCTATAAACATGGAAATATTTACACCGCCATCTCTATAAAAATGGAAATAGCTACACCGCCATCTGTATAAACATGGAAATATCTACACTGCCATCTGTATAAACATGGAAATATCTACACCGTCATCTGTATAAACATGGAAATATCTACACCGCCATCTGTATAAAGATGGAAATGACTACACAGCCATCTGTATAAACATGGAAATATCTACACCGCCATCTGTATGAACATGGAAATATCTACACTGCCATCTGTATAAAGATGGAAACGTCTTCACCGCCGTCTGCATAAACATGGAAATATCTACACCGCCATCTGTATAAAGATGGAAATGTCTACACAGCCATCGGTATAAACATGGAAATATCTACACCGCCGTCTGTATGAACATGGAAATATCTACACTGCGATCTGTATAAAGATGGAAACGTCTTCACAGCCGTCTGCATAAACATGGAAATATCTACACTGCTATCTGTATAAACAAGGAAATATCTACACCACTGTCTGAATAAACATGGAAATATCTACACCGCTATCTGTATAAACAAGGAAATATCTACACCTCTGTCTCTATAAACATGGAAACATCTACACCGCTATGCCTATTAACATGGAAATAACTACACCGGTATCTCTATAAACATGGAAATATCTACACCGCCATCTGTATGAACATGGAAATATCTACACCGCCATCTGCATAAACATGGAAATATCTACACAGCCATCTGTATAAACATGGAAGTATCTACACCACTATCTGTATAAACATGGAAATATCTACACCGCCATCTCTATAAACATGGAAATACCTACACCACCAGCTGTATAAACTCGGAAATATCTACACCGCCATCTCTATAAAGATGGAAATAACTACACCGCCATCTGTATGTACAGGGAAATATCTACACCGCCATCTGTATAAGGATGGAAATATCTACACCGATATCTGTATGAACACGGAAATATCTACACCGCCATCTGTATAAAGATGGAAAATCTACACAGCTCTCTGTATGAACATGGAAATACCTACACCGCTATGTGTATAAACATGGAAATATCTACACAGCCATCTGTATAAACATGGAAATATCTACACCGCCATCTCTATAAACACCGAAATATCTACACCGCCATCTGTATGAACATGGAAATATCTACACCGCCATCTGTGCAAAGCTGGACATATCTACACAGCTATCTGTATAAACATGGAAATATCTACACTGCTATCCGTATAAACATGGAAATATCTACACCACAGTCTCTATAAACGTGGAAATATCTACACCGCCATCTGTATAAACATGGAAATACCTACACCGCCATCTCTAAAAACATGGAAATAATTACACCGCCATCTGTATGAACATGGAAATATCTACACCGCCATCTGTATAAACATGGAAATATCTGCACTGCCATCTGTATAAACATGGCACTATCTACACCGCCATCTGTACAAAGATTTAAATATCTATACAGCTATCTGTATAAACATGGAAATATCTACACCGCTATCTCTATAGACATGGAAATATCTACACCGCTATGCCTATTAACATGGAAATAACTACACCGCTATCTCTGTAAACATGGAAATATCTACACCGCCATCTGTATGAACATGGAAATATCTACACTGCCATCTGTATAAACATGGAAATATCTACACAGCCATGTGTATAAACATGGAAATATCTACACCGTCATCTGTAAAGACATGGAAATATCTACACCGCCATCTCTGTAAACACGGAAATATCTACACCGCAATCTGTATGAACATGGAAATATGTACACTGCCATGTGTATGAAGATGGAAACGTCTTCACCGCCGTCTGTATGAACATGGATATATCTACACCGCCATCTGTAGGAACATGGAAATATCTACACCGACATTTGTATGAACATGGAAATATCTACACTGCCATCTCTTTAAACATGGAAATATCTACACCGCCATCTGTATGTACATGGAAATATCTACACTGCCATCTGTACAAACATGGAAATATCTTCACCGCCATCTCTATAAACATGGAAATATCTGCAGCGCCATCTGTATAAACATGGAAATAACTACACCGCAATCTCTGTAAACTTTGAAATATCTACACTGCCATCTGTATGAACATGGAAATATCTACACCGCCATCTGTAGGAACATGGAAACATCTACACCGCCATCTGTATAAACATGGAAATATCTACACCGCCATCTCTATAAACATGGAAATATCTGCCCTGCCATCAGTATAAAGGTGGAAATATCTACACCTCCGTCTCTATAAACATGGAAATATCTACAACGCCATCTGTATGAACTTGGAAATATCTACACCGCCATCTCTAGAAACGTGGAAATATCTGCACCGCTATCTGTATGAACATGGAAATATCTACACTACTATCTGTATAAAATTGGGAATATCTACACCGCTATCTCTATAAACATGGAAATATCTACACCGCTATCTGTATAAACCAGAAAATATCTAGACCGCCATTTCTAATAAACATGTAAATATGTACACCGCTATCAGTATAAACATGGAAATATCTACACAGCTATGTGTATCAACATGGAAATACCTACACCGCTGTCTCTGTAAACATGGAAATATCGAAACTGCCCTCTGTATAAACATGGAAATATCTACACCGCCATCTCTATGAACATGGAAATATCTACAACGCCATCTGTATGAACATGGAAATATCTACACCGCCATCTCTATAAACATGGAAATATCTACACGGCTATCTGTATGAACATGGAAATATCTACACTATCTGTAAAAAATTGGGAATATCTACACCGCTATCTCTATAAACATGGAAATATCTACACCGCTATCTGTATAAACCAGAAAATATCTAGACCGCCATTTCTATAAACATGTAAATATCTACACCGCTATCTGTATAAACATGGAAATATCTACACAGCTATGCGTATTAACATGGAAATATCTACACCGCTGTCTCTGTAAACATGGAAATAACTAAACAGCCCTCTGTAAAAACATGGAAATATCTACGCCGCCATCTCTATGAACATGAAAATATCTACACCGCCATCTGTATGAACATGTATATATCTTCACCGCCATCTGAATGAACATGGAAATATCTACACCGCTATCTATTTGAACATGGAAATATCAACACCGCTAACTGTATGAACATGGAAATATCTGCACCGCTATCTGTATGAACATGGAAATATCTACAGCGCTATCTGTATGAACATGGAAATATCTAAACAGCTATCTGTATATCAATGGAAATATCTACACTGCTATCTCTATAAACATGGAAATATCTACACCGTCATCCGTATGAACATGGAAATATATACACCGCTATCTGTATATACATGGAAATATCTACACTGCTATCTCTATGAGCATGGAAATAACTACACCGCAATCTCTATAAATATGGAAATATCTACACCGCCATCTCTGTGAATACGGAAATAACTACACCGCCATTTGTATGAACATGGAAATATCTACACCACCATCTGTATGAACGTGGAATTATCTTCAGCGCCATCTGTAGTCAGATGGAAATATCTACACCGCCATCTGTATTAAGATGGAAAGATCTGCACCGCTATCTGTATAAACATGGAGATATCCACACCGCTATCTGTGTAAACATGGAAATATCTACAATGCCATCTGTATGAACATGGAAATATCTACACCGCCATCTCTATAAACGTGGAAATATCTACACCGCTATCTGTATAAACATGGAGATATCCACACCGCTATCTGTGTAAACATGGAAATATCTACACCGCCATCTGTATAAACATGGAAATATCTACACCGCCATCTCTATAAACATGGAAATATCTACAACGCCATCTGTATGAACATGGAAATATCTACACCACCATCGGTATGAACATGGAAATATCTACATCGCTATCTGAATATACATGGAAATATCTACACTGCTATCTGTATGAACATGCAAATACCTACACCGATATCTGTATGAACATGGAAATATCTACACCACTATCTGTATGAACATGGAAATATCTACACAGCTATCTGTATATCAATGGAAATATCTACACTGCTATCTCTATAAACATGGTAATAAGTACACCGCTATCTGTATGAACATGGAAATATCTACACCGCCATCTCAACGAACATGGAAATATCTACACTGCCATTTGTATGAACATGTAAATATCTACACCGCCATCTGTATGAACATGGAAATAACTTCACCGCCATCTGTATGAACATGGATATATCTACACCACCATGTGGATGAACATGGAAATATCTACACAGCTTTCTCTATAAACATGGAAATAACTACACCGCTATCTCTATAAACTTTGAAATATCTACACCGCCATCTGTATTAAGATGGAAATATCTGCACCGCTATCTGTATAAACATGGAAATAACACCGCTATCTGTATAAACATGGAGATATCCACACCGCTATCTGTGTAAACATGGAAATATCTACACCGCCATCTGTATAAACATGGAAATATCTACACTGCCATCTATATAAACATGGAAATATCTGCACCGCCATCTGTATAAACATGGAAATATCTACACCGCCATCTGTATAAACATGGAAATATCTACACCTCCATCTCTATAAACATGGAAATATCTACAACGCCATCTGTATGAACATGGAAATATCTACACCGCCATCTCTATAAACGTGGAAATATCTACAGCGCTATCTGTATGAACATGGAAATATCTACACCGCCATCTCAACGAACATGGAAATATCTACACTGCCATTTGTATGAACATGTAAATATCTACACCGCCATCGGTATGAACATGGAAATATCAACATCGCTATCTGAATATACATGGAAATACCTACACTGCTATCTGTATGAACATGCAAATACCTACACCGATATCTGTATGAACATGGAAATATCTACACCACTATCTGTATGAACATGGAAATATCTACACCGCCATCTCTATAAACGTGGAAATATCTACAGCGCTATATGTATGAACATGGAAATAGCTACACTGCTATTTGTATAACATTGGGAATATCTACACCGATATCTCTATGAACATGGAAATATCTACACCGCTATCTGTATAAACCAGAAAATATCTAGACCGCCATTTCTATAAACGTGTAAATATCTACACCGCTATCTGTATAAACATGGAAATATCTACACAGCTATGCGTATCAACATGGAAATACCGACAACGCTGTCTCTGTAAACATGGAAATATCTAGACCGCCCTCTGCATAAACATGGAAATATCTACGCCGCCATCTCTATGAACATGGAAATACCTACACCGCCATCTGTATGAACATGTATATATCTTCACCGCCTTCTGAATGAACATGGAAATATCTACACCGCTAACTGTATGAACATGGAAATATCTGCAACGCTATCCGTATGAACATGGAAATATCTACACCACCATCTGTATGAACATGGAAATATCTACACCGCTATGCCTATTAACATGGAAATAACTACACCGCTATCTGTATAAACATGGAAATATCTACACCGCCATCTGTATGAACATGGAAATATCTACACTGCCATCTGTATAAACATGGAAATATCTACACCGCTATGCCTATTAACATGGAAATAACTACACCGCTATCTCTATAAACATGGAAATATCTACACCGCCATCTGTATGAACATGGAAATATCTACACTGCCATCTGTATAAACATGGAAATATCTACACCGCCATCTCTATAAACATGGAAATATCTACACCGTCATCTGTATGAACATGGAAATATCTACACAGCTATCTGTATGAGCATGGAAATATCTACACCACCATCTGTATGAACATGGAAATATCTACACCGCCATCTGTATAAATATGGCGCTATCTACACCGCCATCTGTATAAAGATTTAAATATCTACACAGCTATCTGTATAAACATGGAAATATCCACATTGCTATCTCTATAGACATGGAAATATCTACACCACTATGCCTATTAAGATGGAAATAACTACACCGATATCTCTATAAACATGGAAATATCTACACCGATATCTGTATCAGGATGGAAATATCTACACCACCATCTGTATGAACATGGAAATATCTACACTGCCATCTGTATAAACATGGAAATATCTACACCGCTATCTGTATCAGGATGGAAATATCTACACCACCATCTGTATGAACATGGAAATATCTACACCGCTATCTATATAAACTTGGAAATGTCTACACCTCTATCTCTATAAACATGGAAATATCTACACCGATATCTGTATCAACAAGGAAATATCTACACCTCTATCTCTATAAACATGGAAATATCTACACTGCCATCTGTATAAGGATGGAAATATCTACACCGCCATCTCTGTAAACAGGGAAATATCTACACAGCTATCTGTATAAACATGGAAATATCTACACCGCTATCTTTATAAACCTGGAAATATCTACACCGCTATCTCTATAAACATGGAAATATCTGCACTGCCATCTGTATAAACATGGAAATATCTACAGCACCATCTGTCTGAACATGGAAATATCTATACCGCTATCTATTGAAACGTGGAAATGTCTACACCGCGGTCTGAATAAACAAGGAAATATCTACACCTCTATCTCCATAAACATGGAAATATCTACACCGCTATGCCTATTAACATGTAAATAACTACACCGCTATCTCTATAAACATGGAAATATTTACACCGCCATCTCTATAAAAATGGAAATAGCTACACCGCCATCTGTATAAACATGGAAATATCTACACTGCCATCTGTATAAACATGGAAATATCTACACCGTCATCTGTATAAACATGGAAATATCTACACCGCCATCTGTATAAAGATGGAAATGACTACACAGCCATCTGTATAAACATGGAAATATCTACACCGCCATCTGTATGAACATGGAAATATCTACACTGCCATCTGTATAAAGATGGAAACGTCTTCACCGCCGTCTGCATAAACATGGAAATATCTACACCGCCATCTGTATAAAGATGGAAATGTCTACACAGCCATCGGTATAAACATGGAAATATCTACACCGCCGTCTGTATGAACATGGAAATATCTACACTGCGATCTGTATAAAGATGGAAACGTCTTCACAGCCGTCTGCATAAACATGGAAATATCTACACTGCTATCTGTATAAACAAGGAAATATCTACACCACTGTCTGAATAAACATGGAAATATCTACACCGCTATCTGTATAAACAAGGAAATATCTACACCTCTGTCTCTATAAACATGGAAACATCTACACCGCTATGCCTATTAACATGGAAATAACTACACCGGTATCTCTATAAACATGGAAATATCTACACCGCCATCTGTATGAACATGGAAATATCTACACCGCCATCTGCATAAACATGGAAATATCTACACAGCCATCTGTATAAACATGGAAATACCTACACCACCAGCTGTATAAACTCGGAAATATCTACACCGCCATCTCTATAAAGATGGAAATAACTACACCGCCATCTGTATGTACAGGGAAATATCTACACCGCCATCTGTATAAGGATGGAAATATCTACACCGATATCTGTATGAACACGGAAATATCTACACCGCCATCTGTATAAAGATGGAAAATCTACACAGCTCTCTGTATGAACATGGAAATACCTACACCGCTATGTGTATAAACATGGAAATATCTACACAGCCATCTGTATAAACATGGAAATATCTACACCGCCATCTCTATAAACACCGAAATATCTACACCGCCATCTGTATGAACATGGAAATATCTACACCGCCATCTGTGCAAAGCTGGACATATCTACACAGCTATCTGTATAAACATGGAAATATCTACACTGCTATCTGTATAAACATGGAAATATCTACACCACAGTCTCTATAAACGTGGAAATATCTACACCGCCATCTGTATAAACATGGAAATACCTACACCGCCATCTCTAAAAACATGGAAATAATTACACCGCCATCTGTATGAACATGGAAATATCTACACCGCCATCTGTATAAACATGGAAATATCTGCACTGCCATCTGTATAAACATGGCACTATCTACACCGCCATCTGTACAAAGATTTAAATATCTACACAGCTATCTGTATAAACATGGAAATATCTACACAGCTATCTCTATAGACATGGAAATATCTACACCGCTATGCCTATTAACATGGAAATAACTACACCGCTATCTCTGTAAACATGGAAATATCTACACCGCCATCTGTATGAACATGGAAATATCTACACTGCCATCTGTATAAACATGGAAATATCTACACAGCCATGTGTATAAACAAGGAAATATCTACACCGTCATCTGTAAAGACATGGAAATATCTACACCGCCATCTCTGTAAACACGGAAATATCTACACCGCAATCTGTATGAACATGGAAATATGTACACTGCCATGTGTATGAAGATGGAAACGTCTTCACCGCCGTCTGTATGAACATGGATATATCTACACCGCCATCTGTAGGAACATGGAAATATCTACACCGACATTTGTATGAACATGGAAATATCTACACTGCCATCTCTTTAAACATGGAAATATCTACACCGCCATCTGTATGTACATGGAAATATCTACACTGCCATCTGTACAAACATGGAAATATCTTCACCGCCATCTCTATAAACATGGAAATATCTGCAGCGCCATCTGTATAAACATGGAAATAACTACACCACAATCTCTGTAAACTTTGAAATATCTACACCGCCATCTGTATGAACATGGAAATATCTACACCGCCATCTGTAGGAACATGGAAACATCTACACCGCCATCTGTATAAACATGGAAATATCTACACCGCCATCTCTATAAACATGGAAATATCTGCCCTGCCATCAGTATAAAGGTGGAAATATCTACACCTCCGTCTCTATAAACATGGAAATATCTACAACGCCATCTGTATGAACTTGGAAATATCTACACCGCCATCTCTAGAAACGTGGAAATATCTGCACCGCTATCTGTATGAACATGGAAATATCTACACTACTATCTGTATAAAATTGGGAATATATACACCGCTATCTCTATAAACATGGAAATACCTACACCGCTATCTCTATAAAGTTGGAAATAACTACACCACTATCTGTATAAACATGGAAATATCTAGACCGCCATCTCTATAAACTTGGAAATATCTACACCGCCATCTGTATAAACAAGGAAATATCGATACCGATTTCTGTATAAACATGGAAATATCTACACTGCTACCTCTATAAACTTGGAAATATCTACACCGTTATCTGTATAAACACGGAAATAACTACACCGCTATCTCTATAAACATGGAAATATCTACACCGCTATCTGATAAGCTTGGAAATCTCTACAGTGCTATCTGTAAAACAGGGAAATATCTACACCGCTATCTCTCTAAACATGGAAGTATCTACACTGCTATCTGTATAAACATAGAAATACCTGCACCGCTATCTGTATGAATATGGAAATATCTACAACTCTATCTCTATAAACATGGAAATAACTACACTGCCTTCTGCATAAACATGGAAATACTTACAACGCCATCACTATTAACATGGAAATAACTACACCGCTATCTTTATAAACTTGGAAATAACCACAGCGCGATCTGTATGAACATGGAAATATCTACACCGCTATCTGTATAAACATGGAAATATCTGCACAGCTATCTGTATAAACATGGAAATATCTACACCACTATCTGTATAAACATGGAAATATCCACACTGTTATCTGTATATACATGGAAATATATTCACCACTATCGGTATAAACATGGAAATAACTACACCGCTATCTCTATAAACATGTTTATATTTACAACGATATCTGTGTAACATGGAAATGCCTGTACCGCTATCTGTGTAAAAATGGAAATATCTACACCGCCATCTCTATAAACATGGAAATATCTACACGGCCAACTGTATGAACATGGAAATATCTACACCGCCATCTCTATTAAGGTGGAAATATCTACACCGCCATCTGTATGAACATGGAAATATCCACGCTGCTAACTATATGAACATGGAAATACCTACACTGCTATCTATATGAACATGGAAATATCCACACCGATATCTCTATGAACATAGAAATATCTACACCGCTATCTGTATGAACATGGAAATATCTACACCTCCATCTCAATAAACATGGAAATATCTACAATGCCAACTGTATGAACATGGATATATCTACACCGCCATCTCTATAAACGTGGAAATATCTACACCGCTATCTGTATGAACATGGAAATATCTACACTGCTATCTGTATATAATTGGGAATATCTACACCGCTATTTCTATAAACATGGAAATATCTACACCGCTATCTGTGTAAACCAGAAAATATCTAGACCGCCGTTTCTATAAACATGTAAATATCTATACCGTTATCTGTATAAACAAGGAAATATCTACACAGCTATGCGCATTAACATGGAAATATCTACACCGCTGTCTCTGTAAATATAGAAATATCTAAACCGCCCTATGTATAAACATGGAAATATCTACACCGCTATCTGTATATACATTTAAATATGTACACCGCTATCTCTAAGAACATGGAAATAACTACACCGCTATCTCTTTAAATATGGAAATACCTACACCGTCATCCGTATGAACATGGAAATATCTACACCGCTATCTGTATGAACACGGAAATATCTGCACAGCTATCTGTATATACATGGAAATATCTACACTGCTATCTCTATGAGCATGGAAATAACTACACCGCAATCTCTATAAATATGGAAATATCTACACCGCCATCTCTGTGAATACGGAAATAACTACACCGCCATTTGTATGAACATGGAAATATCTACACCACCATCTGTATGAACGTGGAATTATCTTCAGCGCCATCTGTAGTCAGATGGAAATATCTACACCGCCATCTGTATTAAGATGGAAAGATCTGCACCGCTATCTGTATAAACATGGAGATATCCACACCGCTATCTGTGTAAACATGGAAATATCTACAATGCCATCTGTATGAACATGGAAATATCTACACCGCCATCTCTATAAACGTGGAAATATCTACACCGCTATCTGTATAAACATGGAGATATCCACACCGCTATCTGTGTAAACATGGAAATATCTACACCGCCATCTGTATAAACATGGAAATATCTACACCGCCATCTCTATAAACATGGAAATATCTACAACGCCATCTGTATGAACATGGAAATATCTACACCGCCATCGGTATGAACATGGAAATATCTACATCGCTATCTGAATATACATGGAAATATCTACACTGCTATCTGTATGAACATGCAAATACCTACGCCGATATCAGTATGAACATGGAAATATCTACACCACTATCTGTATGAACATGGAAATATCTACACAGCTATCTGTATATCAATGGAAATATCTACACTGCTATCTCTATAAACATGGTAATAAGTACACCGCTATCTGTATGAACATGGAAATATCTACACCGCCATCTCAACGAACATGGAAATATCTACACTGCCATTTGTATGAACATGTAAATATCTACACCGCCATCTGTATGAACATGGAAATAACTTCACCGCCATCTGTATGAACATGGATATATCTACACCACCATGTGGATGAACATGGAAATATCTACACAGCTTTCTCTATAAACATGGAAATAACTACACCGCTATCTCTATAAACTTTGAAATATCTACACCGCCATCTGTATTAAGATGGAAATATCTGCACCGCTATCTGTATAAACATGGAAATAACACCGCTATCTGTATAAACATGGAGATATCCACACCGCTATCTGTGTAAACATGGAAATATCTACACCGCCATCTGTATAAACATGGAAATATCTACACTTCCATCTATATAAACATGGAAATATCTGCACCGCCATCTGTATAAACATGGAAATATCTACACCGCCATCTGTATAAACATGGAAATATCTACACCTCCGTCTCTATAAACATGGAAATATCTACAACGCCATCTGTATGAACATGGAAATATCTACACCGCCATCTCTATAAACGTGGAAATATCTACAGCGCTATCTGTATGAACATGGAAATATCTACACCGCCATCTCAACGAACATGGAAATATCTACACTGCCATTTGTATGAACATGTAAATATCTACACCGCCATCGGTATGAACATGGAAATATCAACATCGCTATCTGAATATACATGGAAATACCTACACTGCTATCTGTATGAACATGCAAATACCTACACCGATATCTGTATGAACATGGAAATATCTACACCACTATCTGTATGAACATGGAAATATCTACACCGCCATCTCTATAAACGTGGAAATATCTACAGCGCTATATGTATGAACATGGAAATAGCTACACTGCTATTTGTATAACATTGGGAATATCTACACCGATATCTCTATGAACATGGAAATATCTACACCGCTATCTGTATAAACCAGAAAATATCTAGACCGCCATTTCTATAAACGTGTAAATATCTACACCGCTATCTGTATAAACATGGAAATATCTACACAGCTATGCGTATCAACATGGAAATACCGACCACGCTGTCTCTGTAAACATGGAAATATCTAGACCGCCCTCTGCATAAACATGGAAATATCTACGCCGCCATCTCCATGAACATGGAAATACCTACACCGCCATCTGTAGGAACATGTATATATCTTCACCGCCTTCTGAATGAACATGGAAATATCTACACCGCTATCTGTTTGAACATGGAAATATCAACACCGCTAACTGTATGAACATGGAAATATCTGCAACGCTATCCGTATGAACATGGAAATATCTACACCACCATCTGTATGAACATGGAAATATCTACACCGCTATGCCTATTAACATGGAAATAACTACACCGCTATCTGTATAAACATGGAAATATCTACACCGCCATCTGTATGAACATGGAAATATCTACACTGCCATCTGTATAAACATGGAAATATCTACACCGCTATGCCTATTAACATGGAAATAACTACACCGCTATCTCTATAAACATGGAAATATCTACACCGCCATCTGTATGAACATGGAAATATCTACACTGCCATCTGTATAAACATGGAAATATCTACACCGCCATCTCTATAAACATGGAAATATCTACACCGTCATCTGTATGAACATGGAAATATCTACACAGCTATCTGTATGAGCATGGAAATATCTACACCACCATCTGTATGAACATGGAAATATCTACACCGCCATCTGTATAAATATGGCGCTATCTACACCGCCATCTGTATAAAGATTTAAATATCTACACAGCTATCTGTATAAACATGGAAATATCCACATTGCTATCTCTATAGACATGGAAATATCTACACCACTATGCCTATTAAGATGGAAATAACTACACCGATATCTCTATAAACATGGAAATATCTACACCGATATCTGTATCAGGATGGAAATATCTACACCACCATCTGTATGAACATGGAAATATCTACACTGCCATCTGTATAAACATGGAAATATCTACACCGCTATCTGTATCAGGATGGAAATATCTACACCACCATCTGTATGAACATGGAAATATCTACACCGCTATCTATATAAACTTGGAAATGTCTACACCTCTATCTCTATAAACATGGAAATATCTACACCGATATCTGTATCAACAAGGAAATATCTACACCTCTATCTCTATAAACATGGAAATATCTACACTGCCATCTGTATAAGGATGGAAATATCTACACCGCCATCTCTGTAAACAGGGAAATATCTACACAGCTATCTGTATAAACATGGAAATATCTACACCGCTATCTTTATAAACCTGGAAATATCTACACCGCTATCTCTATAAACATGGAAATATCTGCACTGCCATCTGTATAAACATGGAAATATCTACAGCACCATCTGTCTGAACATGGAAATATCTATACCGCTATCTATTGAAACGTGGAAATGTCTACACCGCGGTCTGAATAAACAAGGAAATATCTACACCTCTATCTCCATAAACATGGAAATATCTACACCGCTATGCCTATTAACATGTAAATAACTACACCGCTATCTCTATAAACATGGAAATATTTACACCGCCATCTCTATAAAAATGGAAATAGCTACACCGCCATCTGTATAAACATGGAAATATCTACACTGCCATCTGTATAAACATGGAAATATCTACACCGTCATCTGTATAAACATGGAAATATCTACACCGCCATCTGTATAAAGATGGAAATGACTACACAGCCATCTGTATAAACATGGAAACATCTACACCGCCATCTGTATGAACATGGAAATATCTACACTGCCATCTGTATAAAGATGGAAACGTCTTCACCGCCGTCTGCATAAACATGGAAATATCTACACCGCCATCTGTATAAAGATGGAAATGTCTACACAGCCATCGGTATAAACATGGAAATATCTACACCGCCGTCTGTATGAACATGGAAATATCTACACTGCGATCTGTATAAAGATGGAAACGTCTTCACAGCCGTCTGCATAAACATGGAAATATCTACACTGCTATCTGTATAAACAAGGAAATATCTACACCACTGTCTGAATAAACATGGAAATATCTACACCGCTATCTGTATAAACAAGGAAATATCTACACCTCTGTCTCTATAAACATGGAAACATCTACACCGCTATGCCTATTAACATGGAAATAACTACACCGGTATCTCTATAAACATGGAAATATCTACACCGCCATCTGTATGAACATGGAAATATCTACACCGCCATCTGCATAAACATGGAAATATCTACACAGCCATCTGTATAAACATGGAAGTATCTACACCACTATCTGTATAAACATGGAAATATCTACACCGCCATCTCTATAAACATGGAAATACCTACACCACCAGCTGTATAAACTCGGAAATATCTACACCGCCATCTCTATAAAGATGGAAATAACTACACCGCCATCTGTATGTACAGGGAAATATCTACACCGCCATCTGTATAAGGATGGAAATATCTACACCGATATCTGTATGAACACGGAAATATCTACACCGCCATCTGTATAAAGATGGAAAATCTACACAGCTCTCTGTATGAACATGGAAATACCTACACCGCTATGTGTATAAACATGGAAATATCTACACAGCCATCTGTATAAACATGGAAATATCTACACCGCCATCTCTATAAACACCGAAATATCTACACCGCCATCTGTATGAACATGGAAATATCTACACCGCCATCTGTGCAAAGCTGGACATATCTACACAGCTATCTGTATAAACATGGAAATATCTACACTGCTATCTGTATAAACATGGAAATATCTACACCACAGTCTCTATAAACATGGAAATATCTACACCGCCATCTGTATAAACATGGAAATACCTACACCGCCATCTCTAAAAACATGGAAATAATTACACCGCCATCTGTATGAACATGGAAATATCTACACCGCCATCTGTATAAACATGGAAATATCTGCACTGCCATCTGTATAAACATGGCACTATCTACACCGCCATCTGTACAAAGATTTAAATATCTACACAGCTATCTGTATAAACATGGAAATATCTACACCGCTATCTCTATAGACATGGAAATATCTACACCGCTATGCCTATTAACATGGAAATAACTACACCGCTATCTCTGTAAACATGGAAATATCTACACCGCCATCTGTATGAACATGGAAATATCTACACTGCCATCTGTATAAACATGGAAATATCTACACAGCCATGTGTATAAACATGGAAATATCTACACCGTCATCTGTAAAGACATGGAAATATCTACACCGCCATCTCTGTAAACACGGAAATATCTACACCGCAATCTGTATGAACATGGAAATATGTACACTGCCATGTGTATGAAGATGGAAACGTCTTCACCGCCGTCTGTATGAACATGGATATATCTACACCGCCATCTGTAGGAACATGGAAATATCTACACCGACATTTGTATGAACATGGAAATATCTACACTGCCATCTCTTTAAACATGGAAATATCTACACCGCCATCTGTATGTACATGGAAATATCTACACTGCCATCTGTACAAACATGGAAATATCTTCACCGCCATCTCTATAAACATGGAAATATCTGCAGCGCCATCTGTATAAACATGGAAATAACTACACCGCAATCTCTGTAAACTTTGAAATATCTACACTGCCATCTGTATGAACATGGAAATATCTACACCGCCATCTGTAGGAACATGGAAACATCTACACCGCCATCTGTATAAACATGGAAATATCTACACCGCCATCTCTATAAACATGGAAATATCTGCCCTGCCATCAGTATAAAGGTGGAAATATCTACACCTCCGTCTCTATAAACATGGAAATATCTACAACGCCATCTGTATGAACTTGGAAATATCTACACCGCCATCTCTAGAAACGTGGAAATATCTGCACCGCTATCTGTATGAACATGGAAATATCTACACTACTATCTGTATAAAATTGGGAATATCTACACCGCTATCTCTATAAACATGGAAATATCTACACCGCTATCTGTATAAACCAGAAAATATCTAGACCGCCATTTCTAATAAACATGTAAATATGTACACCGCTATCAGTATAAACATGGAAATATCTACACCGCCATCTCTATGAACATGGAAATATCTACAACGCCATCTGTATGAACATGGAAATATCTACACCGCCATCTCTATAAACATGGAAATATCTACACCGCTATCTGTATGAACATGGAAATATCTACACTATCTGTAAAAAATTGGGAATATCTACACCACTATCTCTATAAACATGGAAATATCTACACCGCTATCTGTATAAACCAGAAAATATCTAGACCGCCATTTCTATAAACATGTAAATATCTACACCGCTATCTGTATAAACATGGAAATATCTACACAGCTATGCGTATTAACATGGAAATATCTACACCGCTGTCTCTGTAAACATGGAAATAACTAAACAGCCCTCTGTAAAAACATGGAAATATCTACGCCGCCATCTCTATGAACATGAAAATATCTACACCGCCATCTGTATGAACATGTATATATCTTCACCGCCATCTGAATGAACATGGAAATATCTACACCGCTATCTATTTGAACATGGAAATATCAACACCGCTAACTGTATGAACATGGAAATATCTGCACCGCTATCTGTATGAACATGGAAATATCTACAGCGCTATCTGTATGAACATGGAAATATCTAAACAGCTATCTGTATATCAATGGAAATATCTACACTGCTATCTCTATAAACATGGAAATATCTACACCGTCATCCGTATGAACATGGAAATATATACACCGCTATCTGTATATACATGGAAATATCTACACTGCTATCTCTATGAGCATGGAAATAACTACACCGCAATCTCTATAAATATGGAAATATCTACACCGCCATCTCTGTGAATACGGAAATAACTACACCGCCATTTGTATGAACATGGAAATATCTACACCACCATCTGTATGAACGTGGAATTATCTTCAGCGCCATCTGTAGTCAGATGGAAATATCTACACCGCCATCTGTATTAAGATGGAAAGATCTGCACCGCTATCTGTATAAACATGGAGATATCCACACCGCTATCTGTGTAAACATGGAAATATCTACAATGCCATCTGTATGAACATGGAAATATCTACACCGCCATCTCTATAAACGTGGAAATATCTACACCGCTATCTGTATAAACATGGAGATATCCACACCGCTATCTGTGTAAACATGGAAATATCTACACCGCCATCTGTATAAACATGGAAATATCTACACCGCCATCTCTATAAACATGGAAATATCTACAACGCCATCTGTATGAACATGGAAATATCTACACCGCCATCGGTATGAACATGGAAATATCTACATCGCTATCTGAATATACATGGAAATATCTACACTGCTATCTGTATGAACATGCAAATACCTACACCGATATCTGTATGAACATGGAAATATCTACACCACTATCTGTATGAACATGGAAATATCTACACAGCTATCTGTATATCAATGGAAATATCTACACTGCTATCTCTATAAACATGGTAATAAGTACACCGCTATCTGTATGAACATGGAAATATCTACACCGCCATCTCAACGAACATGGAAATATCTACACTGCCATTTGTATGAACATGTAAATATCTACACCGCCATCTGTATGAACATGGAAATAACTTCACCGCCATCTGTATGAACATGGATATATCTACACCACCATGTGGATGAACATGGAAATATCTACACAGCTTTCTCTATAAACATGGAAATAACTACACCGCTATCTCTATAAACTTTGAAATATCTACACCGCCATCTGTATTAAGATGGAAATATCTGCACCGCTATCTGTATAAACATGGAAATAACACCGCTATCTGTATAAACATGGAGATATCCACACCGCTATCTGTGTAAACATGGAAATATCTACACCGCCATCTGTATAAACATGGAAATATCTACACTGCCATCTATATAAACATGGAAATATCTGCACCGCCATCTGTATAAACATGGAAATATCTACACCGCCATCTGTATAAACATGGAAATATCTACACCTCCATCTCTATAAACATGGAAATATCTACAACGCCATCTGTATGAACATGGAAATATCTACACCGCCATCTCTATAAACGTGGAAATATCTACAGCGCTATCTGTATGAACATGGAAATATCTACACCGCCATCTCAACGAACATGGAAATATCTACACTGCCATTTGTATGAACATGTAAATATCTACACCGCCATCGGTATGAACATGGAAATATCAACATCGCTATCTGAATATACATGGAAATACCTACACTGCTATCTGTATGAACATGCAAATACCTACACCGATATCTGTATGAACATGGAAATATCTACACCACTATCTGTATGAACATGGAAATATCTACACCGCCATCTCTATAAACGTGGAAATATCTACAGCGCTATATGTATGAACATGGAAATAGCTACACTGCTATTTGTATAACATTGGGAATATCTACACCGATATCTCTATGAACATGGAAATATCTACACCGCTATCTGTATAAACCAGAAAATATCTAGACCGCCATTTCTATAAACGTCTAAATATCTACACCGCTATCTGTATAAACATGGAAATATCTACACAGCTATGCGTATCAACATGGAAATACCGACAACGCTGTCTCTGTAAACATGGAAATATCTAGACCGCCCTCTGCATAAACATGGAAATATCTACGCCGCCATCTCTATGAACATGGAAATACCTACACCGCCATCTGTATGAACATGTATATATCTTCACCGCCTTCTGAATGAACATGGAAATATCTACACCGCTATCTGTTTGAACATGGAAATATCAACACCGCTAACTGCATGAACATGGAAATATCTGCAACGCTATCCGTATGAACATGGAAATATCTACACCACCATCTGTATGAACATGGAAATATCTACACCGCTATGCCTATTAACATGGAAATAACTACACCGCTATCTGTATAAACATGGAAATATCTACACCGCCATCTGTATGAACATGGAAATATCTACACTGCCATCTGTATAAACATGGAAATATCTACACCGCTATGCCTATTAACATGGAAATAACTACACCGCTATCTCTATAAACATGGAAATATCTACACCGCCATCTGTATGAACATGGAAATATCTACACTGCCATCTGTATAAACATGGAAATATCTACACCGCCATCTCTATAAACATGGAAATATCTACACCGTCATCTGTATGAACATGGAAATATCTACACAGCTATCTGTATGAGCATGGAAATATCTACACCACCATCTGTATGAACATGGAAATATCTACACCGCCATCTGTATAAATATGGCGCTATCTACACCGCCATCTTTATAAAGATTTAAATATCTACACAGCTATCTGTATAAACATGGAAATATCCACATTGCTATCTCTATAGACATGGAAATATCTACACCACTATGCCTATTAAGATGGAAATAACTACACCGATATCTCTATAAACATGGAAATATCTACACCGATATCTGTATCAGGATGGAAATATCTACACCACCATCTGTATGAACATGGAAATATCTACACTGCCATCTGTATAAACATGGAAATATCTACACCGCTATCTGTATCAGGATGGAAATATCTACACCACCATCTGTATGAACATGGAAATATCTACACCGCTATCTATATAAACTTGGAAATGTCTACACCTCTATCTCTATAAACATGGAAATATCTACACCGATATCTGTATCAACAAGGAAATATCTACACCTCTATCTCTATAAACATGGAAATATCTACACTGCCATCTGTATAAGGATGGAAATATCTACACCGCCATCTCTGTAAACAGGGAAATATCTGCACAGCTATCTGTATAAACATGGAAATATCTACACCGCTATCTTTATATACCTGGAAATATCTACACCGCTATCTCTATAAACATGGAAATATCTGCACTGCCATCTGTATAAACATGGAAATATCTACAGCACCATCTGTCTGAACATGGAAATATCTATACCGCTATCTATAGAAACGTGGAAATGTCTACACCGCGGTCTGAATAAACAAGGAAATATCTACACCTCTATCTCCATAAACATGGAAATATCTACACCGCTATGCCTATTAACATGTAAATAACTACACCGCTATCTCTATAAACATGGAAATATTTACACCGCCATCTCTATAAAAATGGAAATAGCTACACCGCCATCTGTATAAACATGGAAATATCTACACTGCCATCTGTATAAACATGGAAATATCTACACCGTCATCTGTATAAACATGGAAATATCTACACCGCCATCTGTATAAAGATGGAAATGACTACACAGCCATCTGTATAAACATGGAAATATCTACACCGCCATCTGTATGAACATGGAAATATCTACACTGCCATCTGTATAAAGATGGAAACGTCTTCACTGCCGTCTGCATAAACATGGAAATATCTACACCGCCATCTGTATAAAGATGGAAATGTCTACACAGCCATCGGTATAAACATGGAAATATCTACACCGCCGTCTGTATGAACATGGAAATATCTACACTGCGATCTGTATAAAGATGGAAACGTCTTCACAGCCGTCTGCATAAACATGGAAATATCTACACTGCTATCTGTATAAACAAGGAAATATCTACACCACTGTCTGAATAAACATGGAAATATCTACACCGCTATCTGTATAAACAAGGAAATATCTACACCTCTGTCTCTATAAACATGGAAACATCTACACCGCTATGCCTATTAACATGGAAATAACTACACCGGTATCTCTATAAACATGGAAATATCTACACCGCCATCTGTATGAACATGGAAATATCTACACCGCCATCTGCATAAACATGGAAATATCTACACAGCCATCTGTATAAACATGGAAGTATCTACACCACTATCTGTATAAACATGGAAATATCTACACCGCCATCTCTATAAACATGGAAATACCTACACCACCAGCTGTATAAACTCGGAAATATCTACACCGCCATCTCTATAAAGATGGAAATAACTACACCGCCATCTGTATGTACAGGGAAATATCTACACCGCCATCTGTATAAGGATGGAAATATCTACACCGATATCTGTATGAACACGGAAATATCTACACCGCCATCTGTATAAAGATGGAAAATCTACACAGCTCTCTGTATGAACATGGAAATACCTACACCGCTATGTGTATAAACATGGAAATATCTACACAGCCATCTGTATAAACATGGAAATATCTACACCGCCATCTCTATAAACACCGAAATATCTACACCGCCATCTGTATGAACATGGAAATATCTACACCGCCATCTGTGCAAAGCTGGACATATCTACACAGCTATCTGTATAAACATGGAAATATCTACACTGCTATCCGTATAAACATGGAAATATCTACACCACAGTCTCTATAAACGTGGAAATATCTACACCGCCATCTGTATAAACATGGAAATACCTACACCGCCATCTCTAAAAACATGGAAATAATTACACCGCCATCTGTATGAACATGGAAATATCTACACCGCCATCTGTATAAACATGGAAATATCTGCACTGCCATCTGTATAAACATGGCACTATCTACACCGCCATCTGTACAAAGATTTAAATATCTATACAGCTATCTGTATAAACATGGAAATATCTACACCGCTATCTCTATAGACATGGAAATATCTACACCGCTATGCCTATTAACATGGAAATAACTACACCGCTATCTCTGTAAACATGGAAATATCTACACCGCCATCTGTATGAACATGGAAATATCTACACTGCCATCTGTATAAACATGGAAATATCTACACAGCCATGTGTATAAACATGGAAATATCTACACCGTCATCTGTAAAGACATGGAAATATCTACACCGCCATCTCTGTAAACACGGAAATATCTACACCGCAATCTGTATGAACATGGAAATATGTACACTGCCATGTGTATGAAGATGGAAACGTCTTCACCGCCGTCTGTATGAACATGGATATATCTACACCGCCATCTGTAGGAACATGGAAATATCTACACCGACATTTGTATGAACATGGAAATATCTACACTGCCATCTCTTTAAACATGGAAATATCTACACCGCCATCTGTATGTACATGGAAATATCTACACTGCCATCTGTACAAACATGGAAATATCTTCACCGCCATCTCTATAAACATGGAAATATCTGCAGCGCCATCTGTATAAACATGGAAATAACTACACCGCAATCTCTGTAAACTTTGAAATATCTACACTGCCATCTGTATGAACATGGAAATATCTACACCGCCATCTGTAGGAACATGGAAACATCTACACCGCCATCTGTATAAACATGGAAATATCTACACCGCCATCTCTATAAACATGGAAATATCTGCCCTGCCATCAGTATAAAGGTGGAAATATCTACACCTCCGTCTCTATAAACATGGAAATATCTACAACGCCATCTGTATGAACTTGGAAATATCTACACCGCCATCTCTAGAAACGTGGAAATATCTGCACCGCTATCTGTATGAACATGGAAATATCTACACTACTATCTGTATAAAATTGGGAATATCTACACCGCTATCTCTATAAACATGGAAATATCTACACCGCTATCTGTATAAACCAGAAAATATCTAGACCGCCATTTCTAATAAACATGTAAATATGTACACCGCTATCAGTATAAACATGGAAATATCTACACAGCTATGTGTATCAACATGGAAATACCTACACCGCTGTCTCTGTAAACATGGAAATATCGAAACTGCCCTCTGTATAAACATGGAAATATCTACACCGCCATCTCTATGAACATGGAAATATCTACAACGCCATCTGTATGAACATGGAAATATCTACACCGCCATCTCTATAAACATGGAAATATCTACACCGCTATCTGTATGAACATGGAAATATCTACACTATCTGTAAAAAATTGGGAATATCTACACCGCTATCTCTATAAACATGGAAATATCTACACCGCTATCTGTATAAACCAGAAAATATCTAGACCGCCATTTCTATAAACATGTAAATATCTACACCGCTATCTGTATAAACATGGAAATATCTACACAGCTATGCGTATTAACATGGAAATATCTACACCGCTGTCTCTGTAAACATGGAAATAACTAAACAGCCCTCTGTAAAAACATGGAAATATCTACGCCGCCATCTCTATGAACATGAAAATATCTACACCGCCATCTGTATGAACATGTATATATCTTCACCGCCATCTGAATGAACATGGAAATATCTACACCGCTATCTATTTGAACATGGAAATATCAACACCGCTAACTGTATGAACATGGAAATATCTGCACCGCTATCTGTATGAACATGGAAATATCTACAGCGCTATCTGTATGAACATGGAAATATCTAAACAGCTATCTGTATATCAATGGAAATATCTACACTGCTATCTCTATAAACATGGAAATATCTACACCGTCATCCGTATGAACATGGAAATATATACACCGCTATCTGTATATACATGGAAATATCTACACTGCTATCTCTATGAGCATGGAAATAACTACACCGCAATCTCTATAAATATGGAAATATCTACACCGCCATCTCTGTGAATACGGAAATAACTACACCGCCATTTGTATGAACATGGAAATATCTACACCACCATCTGTATGAACGTGGAATTATCTTCAGCGCCATCTGTAGTCAGATGGAAATATCTACACCGCCATCTGTATTAAGATGGAAAGATCTGCACCGCTATCTGTATAAACATGGAGATATCCACACCGCTATCTGTGTAAACATGGAAATATCTACAATGCCATCTGTATGAACATGGAAATATCTACACCGCCATCTCTATAAACGTGGAAATATCTACACCGCTATCTGTATAAACATGGAGATATCCACACCGCTATCTGTGTAAACATGGAAATATCTACACCGCCATCTGTATAAACATGGAAATATCTACACCGCCATCTCTATAAACATGGAAATATCTACAACGCCATCTGTATGAACATGGAAATATCTACACCGCCATCGGTATGAACATGGAAATATCTACATCGCTATCTGAATATACATGGAAATATCTACACTGCTATCTGTATGAACATGCAAATACCTACACCGATATCTGTATGAACATGGAAATATCTACACCACTATCTGTATGAACATGGAAATATCTACACAGCTATCTGTATATCAATGGAAATATCTACACTGCTATCTCTATAAACATGGTAATAAGTACACCGCTATCTGTATGAACATGGAAATATCTACACCGCCATCTCAACGAACATGGAAATATCTACACTGCCATTTGTATGAACATGTAAATATCTACACCGCCATCTGTATGAACATGGAAATAACTTCACCGCCATCTGTATGAACATGGATATATCTACACCACCATGTGGATGAACATGGAAATATCTACACAGCTTTCTCTATAAACATGGAAATAACTACACCGCTATCTCTATAAACTTTGAAATATCTACACCGCCATCTGTATTAAGATGGAAATATCTGCACCGCTATCTGTATAAACATGGAAATAACACCGCTATCTGTATAAACATGGAGATATCCACACCGCTATCTGTGTAAACATGGAAATATCTACACCGCCATCTGTATAAACATGGAAATATCTACACCGCCATCTATATAAACATGGAAATATCTGCACCGCCATCTGTATAAACATGGAAATATCTACACCGCCATCTGTATAAACATGGAAATATCTACACCTCCATCTCTATAAACATGGAAATATCTACAACGCCATCTGTATGAACATGGAAATATCTACACCGCCATCTCTATAAACGTGGAAATATCTACAGCGCTATCTGTATGAACATGGAAATATCTACACCGCCATCTCAACGAACATGGAAATATCTACACTGCCATTTGTATGAACATGTAAATATCTACACCGCCATCGGTATGAACATGGAAATATCAACATCGCTATCTGAATATACATGGAAATACCTACACTGCTATCTGTATGAACATGCAAATACCTACACCGATATCTGTATGAACATGGAAATATCTACACCACTATCTGTATGAACATGGAAATATCTACACCGCCATCTCTATAAACGTGGAAATATCTACAGCGCTATATGTATGAACATGGAAATAGCTACACTGCTATTTGTATAACATTGGGAATATCTACACCGATATCTCTATGAACATGGAAATATCTACACCGCTATCTGTATAAACCAGAAAATATCTAGACCGCCATTTCTATAAACGTCTAAATATCTACACCGCTATCTGTATAAACATGGAAATATCTACACAGCTATGCGTATCAACATGGAAATACCGACAACGCTGTCTCTGTAAACATGGAAATATCTAGACCGCCCTCTGCATAAACATGGAAATATCTACGCCGCCATCTCTATGAACATGGAAATACCTACACCGCCATCTGTATGAACATGTATATATCTTCACCGCCTTCTGAATGAACATGGAAATATCTACACCGCTATCTGTTTGAACATGGAAATATCAACACCGCTAACTGTATGAACATGGAAATATCTGCAACGCTATCCGTATGAACATGGAAATATCTACACCACCATCTGTATGAACATGGAAATATCTACACCGCTATGCCTATTAACATGGAAATAACTACACCGCTATCTGTATAAACATGGAAATATCTACACCGCCATCTGTATGAACATGGAAATATCTACACTGCCATCTGTATAAACTTGGAAATATCTACACCGCTATGCCTATTAACATGGAAATAACTACACCGCTATCTCTATAAACATGGAAATATCTACACCGCCATCTGTATGAACATGGAAATATCTACACTGCCATCTGTATAAACATGGAAATATCTACACCGCCATCTCTATAAACATGGAAATATCTACACCGTCATCTGTATGAACATGGAAATATCTACACAGCTATCTGTATGAGCATGGAAATATCTACACCACCATCTGTATGAACATGGAAATATCTACACCGCCATCTGTATAAATATGGCGCTATCTACACCGCCATCTGTATAAAGATTTAAATATCTACACAGCTATCTGTATAAACATGGAAATATCCACATTGCTATCTCTATAGACATGGAAATATCTACACCACTATGCCTATTAAGATGGAAATAACTACACCGATATCTCTATAAACATGGAAATATCTACACCGATATCTGTATCAGGATGGAAATATCTACACCACCATCTGTATGAACATGGAAATATCTACACTGCCATCTGTATAAACATGGAAATATCTACACCGCTATCTGTATCAGGATGGAAATATCTACACCACCATCTGTATGAACATGGAAATATCTACACCGCTATCTATATAAACTTGGAAATGTCTACACCTCTATCTCTATAAACATGGAAATATCTACACCGATATCTGTATCAACAAGGAAATATCTACACCTCTATCTCTATAAACATGGAAATATCTACACTGCCATCTGTATAAGGATGGAAATATCTACACCGCCATCTCTGTAAACAGGGAAATATCTACACAGCTATCTGTATAAACATGGAAATATCTACACCGCTATCTTTATAAACCTGGAAATATCTACACCGCTATCTCTATAAACATGGAAATATCTGCACTGCCATCTGTATAAACATGGAAATATCTACAGCACCATCTGTCTGAACATGGAAATATCTATACCGCTATCTATTGAAACGTGGAAATGTCTACACCGCGGTCTGAATAAACAAGGAAATATCTACACCTCTATCTCCATAAACATGGAAATATCTACACCGCTATGCCTATTAACATGTAAATAACTACACCGCTATCTCTATAAACATGGAAATATTTACACCGCCATCTCTATAAAAATGGAAATAGCTACACCGCCATCTGTATAAACATGGAAATATCTACACTGCCATCTGTATAAACATGGAAATATCTACACCGTCATCTGTATAAACATGGAAATATCTACACCGCCATCTGTATAAAGATGGAAATGACTACACAGCCATCTGTATAAACATGGAAATATCTACACCGCCATCTGTATGAACATGGAAATATCTACACTGCCATCTGTATAAAGATGGAAACGTCTTCACCGCCGTCTGCATAAACATGGAAATATCTACACCGCCATCTGTATAAAGATGGAAATGTCTACACAGCCATCGGTATAAACATGGAAATATCTACACCGCCGTCTGTATGAACATGGAAATATCTACACTGCGATCTGTATAAAGATGGAAACGTCTTCACAGCCGTCTGCATAAACATGGAAATATCTACACCGCTATCTGTATAAACAAGGAAATATCTACACCTCTGTCTCTATAAACATGGAAACATCTACACCGCTATGCCTATTAACATGGAAATAACTACACCGGTATCTCTATAAACATGGAAATATCTACACCGCCATCTGTATGAACATGGAAATATCTACACCGCCATCTGCATAAACATGGAAATATCTACACAGCCATCTGTATAAACATGGAAGTATCTACACCACTATCTGTATAAACATGGAAATATCTACACCGCCATCTCTATAAACATGGAAATACCTACACCACCAGCTGTATAAACTCGGAAATATCTACACCGCCATCTCTATAAAGATGGAAATAACTACACCGCCATCTGTATGTACAGGGAAATATCTACACCGCCATCTGTATAAGGATGGAAATATCTACACCGATATCTGTATGAACACGGAAATATCTACACCGCCATCTGTATAAAGATGGAAAATCTACACAGCTCTCTGTATGAACATGGAAATACCTACACTGCTATGTGTATAAACATGGAAATATCTACACAGCCATCTGTATAAACATGGAAATATCTACACCGCCATCTCTATAAACACCGAAATATCTACACCGCCATCTGTATGAACATGGAAATATCTACACCGCCATCTGTGCAAAGCTGGACATATCTACACAGCTATCTGTATAAACATGGAAATATCTACACCACAGTCTCTATAAACGTGGAAATATCTACACCGCCATCTGTATAAACATGGAAATACCTACACCGCCATCTCTAAAAACATGGAAATAATTACACCGCCATCTGTATGAACATGGAAATATCTACACCGCCATCTGTATAAACATGGAAATATCTGCACTGCCATCTGTATAAACATGGCACTATCTACACCGCCATCTGTACAAAGATTTAAATATCTACACAGCTATCTGTATAAACATGGAAATATCTACACCGCTATCTCTATAGACATGGAAATATCTACACCGCTATGCCTATTAACATGGAAATAACTACACCGCTATCTCTGTAAACATGGAAATATCTACACCGCCATCTGTATGAACATGGAAATATCTACACTGCCATCTGTATAAACATGGAAATATCTACACAGCCATGTGTATAAACATGGAAATATCTACACCGTCATCTGTAAAGACATGGAAATATCTACACCGCCATCTCTGTAAACACGGAAATATCTACACCGCAATCTGTATGAACATGGAAATATGTACACTGCCATGTGTATGAAGATGGAAACGTCTTCACCGCCGTCTGTATGAACATGGATATATCTACACCGCCATCTGTAGGAACATGGAAATATCTACACCGACATTTGTATGAACATGGAAATATCTACACTGCCATCTCTTTAAACATGGAAATATCTACACCGCCATCTGTATGTACATGGAAATATCTACACTGCCATCTGTACAAACATGGAAATATCTTCACCGCCATCTCTATAAACATGGAAATATCTGCAGCGCCATCTGTATAAACATGGAAATAACTACACCGCAATCTCTGTAAACTTTGAAATATCTACACCGCCATCTGTATGAACATGGAAATATCTACACCGCCATCTGTAGGAACATGGAAACATCTACACCGCCATCTGTATAAACATGGAAATATCTACACCGCCATCTCTATAAACATGGAAATATCTGCCCTGCCATCAGTATAAAGGTGGAAATATCTACACCTCCGTCTCTATAAACATGGAAATATCTACAACGCCATCTGTATGAACTTGGAAATATCTACACCGCCATCTCTAGAAACGTGGAAATATCTGCACCGCTATCTGTATGAACATGGAAATATCTACACTACTATCTGTATAAAATTGGGAATATCTACACCGCTATCTCTATAAACATGGAAATATCTACACCGCTATCTGTATAAACCAGAAAATATCTAGACCGCCATTTCTAATAAACATGTAAATATGTACACCGCTATCAGTATAAACATGGAAATATCTACACAGCTATGCGTATCAACATGGAAATACCTACACCGCTGTCTCTGTAAACATGGAAATATCGAAACTGCCCTCTGTATAAACATGGAAATATCTACACCGCCATCTCTATGAACATGGAAATATCTACAACGCCATCTGTATGAACATGGAAATATCTACACCGCCATCTCTATAAACATGGAAATATCTACACCGCTATCTGTATGAACATGGAAATATCTACACTATCTGTAAAAAATTGGGAATATCTACACCGCTATCTCTATAAACATGGAAATATCTACACCGCTATCTGTATAAACCAGAAAATATCTAGACCGCCATTTCTATAAACATGTAAATATCTACACCGCTATCTGTATAAACATGGAAATATCTACACAGCTATGCGTATTAACATGGAATTATCTACACCGCTGTCTCTGTAAACATGGAAATAACTAAACAGCCCTCTGTAAAAACATGGAAATATCTACGCCGCCATCTCTATGAACATGGAAATATCTACACCGCCATCTGTATGAACATGTATATATCTTCACCGCCATCTGAATGAACATGGAAATATCTACACCGCTATCTATTTGAACATGGAAATATCAACACCGCTAACTGTATGAACATGGAAATATCTGCACCGCTATCTGTATGAACATGGAAATATCTACAGCGCTATCTGTATGAACATGGAAATATCTAAACAGCTATCTGTATATCAATGGAAATATCTACACTGCTATCTCTATAAACATGGAAATATCTACACCGTCATCCGTATGAACATGGAAATATATACACCGCTATCTGTATATACATGGAAATATCTACACTGCTATCTCTATGAGCATGGAAATAACTACACCGCAATCTCTATAAATATGGAAATATCTACACCGCCATCTCTGTGAATACGGAAATAACTACACCGCCATTTGTATGAACATGGAAATATCTACACCACCATCTGTATGAACGTGGAATTATCTTCAGCGCCATCTGTAGTCAGATGGAAATATCTACACCGCCATCTGTATTAAGATGGAAAGATCTGCACCGCTATCTGTATAAACATGGAGATATCCACACCGCTATCTGTGTAAACATGGAAATATCTACAATGCCATCTGTATGAACATGGAAATATCTACACCGCCATCTCTATAAACGTGGAAATATCTACACCGCTATCTGTATAAACATGGAGATATCCACACCGCTATCTGTGTAAACATGGAAATATCTACACCGCCATCTGTATAAACATGGAAATATCTACACCGCCATCTCTATAAACATGGAAATATCTACAACGCCATCTGTATGAACATGGAAATATCTACACCGCCATCGGTATGAACATGGAAATATCTACATCGCTATCTGAATATACATGGAAATATCTACACTGCTATCTGTATGAACATGCAAATACCTACACCGATATCTGTATGAACATGGAAATATCTACACCACTATCTGTATGAACATGGAAATATCTACACAGCTATCTGTATATCAATGGAAATATCTACACTGCTATCTCTATAAACATGGTAATAAGTACACCGCTATCTGTATGAACATGGAAATATCTACACCGCCATCTCAACGAACATGGAAATATCTACACTGCCATTTGTATGAACATGTAAATATCTACACCGCCATCTGTATGAACATGGAAATAACTTCACCGCCATCTGTATGAACATGGATATATCTACACCACCATGTGGATGAACATGGAAATATCTACACAGCTTTCTCTATAAACATGGAAATAACTACACCGCTATCTCTATAAACTTTGAAATATCTACACCGCCATCTGTATTAAGATGGAAATATCTGCACCGCTATCTGTATAAACATGGAAATAACACCGCTATCTGTATAAACATGGAGATATCCACACCGCTATCTGTGTAAACATGGAAATATCTACACCGCCATCTGTATAAACATGGAAATATCTACACTGCCATCTATATAAACATGGAAATATCTGCACCGCCATCTGTATAAACATGGAAATATCTACACCGCCATCTGTATAAACATGGAAATATCTACACCTCCATCTCTATAAACATGGAAATATCTACAACGCCATCTGTATGAACATGGAAATATCTACACCGCCATCTCTATAAACGTGGAAATATCTACAGCGCTATCTGTATGAACATGGAAATATCTACACCGCCATCTCAACGAACATGGAAATATCTACACTGCCATTTGTATGAACATGTAAATATCTACACCGCCATCGGTATGAACATGGAAATATCAACATCGCTATCTGAATATACATGGAAATACCTACACTGCTATCTGTATGAACATGCAAATACCTACACCGATATCTGTATGAACATGGAAATATCTACACCACTATCTGTATGAACATGGAAATATCTACACCGCCATCTCTATAAACGTGGAAATATCTACAGCGCTATATGTATGAACATGGAAATAGCTACACTGCTATTTGTATAACATTGGGAATATCTACACCGATATCTCTATGAACATGGAAATATCTACACCGCTATCTGTATAAACCAGAAAATATCTAGACCGCCATTTCTATAAACGTGTAAATATCTACACCGCTATCTGTATAAACATGGAAATATCTACACAGCTATGCGTATCAACATGGAAATACCGACAACGCTGTCTCTGTAAACATGGAAATATCTAGACCGCCCTCTGCATAAACATGGAAATATCTACGCCGCCATCTCTATGAACATGGAAATACCTACACCGCCATCTGTATGAACATGTATATATCTTCACCGCCTTCTGAATGAACATGGAAATATCTACACCGCTATCTGTTTGAACATGGAAATATCAACACCGCTAACTGTATGAACATGGAAATATCTGCAACGCTATCCGTATGAACATGGAAATATCTACACCACCATCTGTATGAACATGGAAATATCTACACCGCTATGCCTATTAACATGGAAATAACTACACCGCTATCTGTATAAACATGGAAATATCTACACCGCCATCTGTATGAACATGGAAATATCTACACTGCCATCTGTATAAACATGGAAATATCTACACCGCTATGCCTATTAACATGGAAATAACTACACCGCTATCTCTATAAACATGGAAATATCTACACCGCCATCTGTATGAACATGGAAATATCTACACTGCCATCTGTATAAACATGGAAATATCTACACCGCCATCTCTATAAACATGGAAATATCTACACCGTCATCTGTATGAACATGGAAATATCTACACAGCTATCTGTATGAGCATGGAAATATCTACACCACCATCTGTATGAACATGGAAATATCTACACCGCCATCTGTATAAATATGGCGCTATCTACACCGCCATCTGTATAAAGATTTAAATATCTACACAGCTATCTGTATAAACATGGAAATATCCACATTGCTATCTCTATAGACATGGAAATATCTACACCACTATGCCTATTAAGATGGAAATAACTACACCGATATCTCTATAAACATGGAAATATCTACACCGATATCTGTATCAGGATGGAAATATCTACACCACCATCTGTATGAACATGGAAATATCTACACTGCCATCTGTATAAACATGGAAATATCTACACCGCTATCTGTATCAGGATGGAAATATCTACACCACCATCTGTATGAACATGGAAATATCTACACCGCTATCTATATAAACTTGGAAATGTCTACACCTCTATCTCTATAAACATGGAAATATCTACACCGATATCTGTATCAACAAGGAAATATCTACACCTCTATCTCTATAAACATGGAAATATCTACACTGCCATCTGTATAAGGATGGAAATATCTACACCGCCATCTCTGTAAACAGGGAAATATCTACACAGCTATCTGTATAAACATGGAAATATCTACACCGCTATCTTTATAAACCTGGAAATATCTACACCGCTATCTCTATAAACATGGAAATATCTGCACTGCCATCTGTATAAACATGGAAATATCTACAGCACCATCTGTCTGAACATGGAAATATCTATACCGCTATCTATTGAAACGTGGAAATGTCTACACCGCGGTCTGAATAAACAAGGAAATATCTACACCTCTATCTCCATAAACATGGAAATATCTACACCGCTATGCCTATTAACATGTAAATAACTACACCGCTATCTCTATAAACATGGAAATATTTACACCGCCATCTCTATAAAAATGGAAATAGCTACACCGCCATCTGTATAAACATGGAAATATCTACACTGCCATCTGTATAAACATGGAAATATCTACACCGTCATCTGTATAAACATGGAAATATCTACACCGCCATCTGTATAAAGATGGAAATGACTACACAGCCATCTGTATAAACATGGAAATATCTACACCGCCATCTGTATGAACATGGAAATATCTACACTGCCTTCTGTATAAAGATGGAAACTTCTTCACCGCCGTCTGCATAAACATGGAAATATCTACACCGCCATCTGTCTAAAGATGGAAATGTCTACACAGCCATCGGTATAAACATGGAAATATCTACACCGCCGTCTGTATTAACATGGAAATATCTACACTGCGATCTGTATAAAGATGGAAACGTCTTCACAGCCGTCTGCATAAACATGGAAATATCTACACTGCTATCTGTATAAACAAGGAAATATCTACACCACTGTCTGAATAAACATGGAAATATCTACACCGCTATCTGTATAAACAAGGAAATATCTACACCTCTGTCTCTATAAACATGGAAACATCTACACCGCTATGCCTATTAACATGGAAATAACTACACCGGTATCTCTATAAACATGGAAATATCTACACCGCCATCTGTATGAACATGGAAATATCTACACCGCCATCTGCATAAACATGGAAATATCTACACAGCCATCTGTATAAACATGGAAGTATCTACACCACTATCTGTATAAACATGGAAATATCTACACCGCCATCTCTATAAACATGGAAATACCTACACCACCAGCTGTATAAACTCGGAAATATCTACACCGCCATCTCTATAAAGATGGAAATAACTACACCGCCATCTGTATGTACAGGGAAATATCTACACCGCCATCTGTATAAGGATGGAAATATCTACACCGATATCTGTATGAACACGGAAATATCTACACCGCCATCTGTATAAAGATGGAAAATCTACACAGCTCTCTGTATGAACATGGAAATACCTACACCGCTATGTGTATAAACATGGAAATATCTACACAGCCATCTGTATAAACATGGAAATATCTACACCGCCATCTCTATAAACACCGAAATATCTACAACGCCATCTGTATGAACATGGAAATATCTACACCGCCATCTGTGCAAAGCTGGACATATCTACACAGCTATCTGTATAAACATGGAAATATCTACACTGCTATCTGTATAAACATGGAAATATCTACACCACAGTCTCTATAAACGTGGAAATATCTACACCGCCATCTGTATAAACATGGAAATACCTACACCGCCATCTCTAAAAACATGGAAATAATTACACCGCCATCTGTATGAACATGGAAATATCTACACCGCCATCTGTATAAACATGGAAATATCTGCACTGCCATCTGTATAAACATGGCACTATCTACACCGCCATCTGTACAAAGATTTAAATATCTACACAGCTATCTGTATAAACATGGAAATATCTACACCGCTATCTCTATAGACATGGAAATATCTACACCGCTATGCCTATTAACATGGAAATAACTACACCGCTATCTCTGTAAACATGGAAATATCTACACCGCCATCTGTATGAACATGGAAATATCTACACTGCCATCTGTATAAACATGGAAATATCTACACAGCCATGTGTATAAACATGGAAATATCTACACCGTCATCTGTAAAGACATGGAAATATCTACACCGCCATCTCTGTAAACACGGAAATATCTACACCGCAATCTGTATGAACATGGAAATATGTACACTGCCATGTGTATGAAGATGGAAACGTCTTCACCGCCGTATGTATGAACATGGATATATCTACACCGCCATCTGTAGGAACATGGAAATATCTACACCGACATTTGTATGAACATGGAAATATCTACACTGCCATCTCTTTAAACATGGAAATATCTACACCGCCATCTGTAGGAACATGGAAACATCTACACCGCCATCTGTATAAACATGGAAATATCTACACCGCCATCTCTATAAACATGGAAATATCTGCCCTGCCATCAGTATAAAGGTGGGAATATCTACACCTCCGTCTCTATAAACATGGAAATATCTACAACGCCATCTGTATGAACTTGGAAATATCTACACCGCCATCTCTAGAAACGTGGAAATATCTGCACCGCTATCTGTATGAACATGGAAATATCTACACTACTATCTGTATAAAATTGGGAATATCTACACCGCTATCTCTATAAACATGGAAATATCTACACCGCTATCTGTATAAACCAGAAAATATCTAGACCGCCATTTCTAATAAACATGTAAATATGTACACCGCTATCAGTATAAACATGGAAATATCTACACAGCTATGCGTATCAACATGGAAATACCTACACCGCTGTCTCTGTAAACATGGAAATATCGAAACTGCCCTCTGTATAAACATGGAAATATCTACACCGCCATCTCTATGAACATGGAAATATCTACAACGCCATCTGTATGAACATGGAAATATCTACACCGCCATCTCTATAAACATGGAAATATCTACACCGCTATCTGTATGAACATGGAAATATCTACACTATCTGTAAAAAATTGGGAATATCTACACCGCTATCTCTATAAACATGGAAATATCTACACCGCTATCTGTATAAACCAGAAAATATCTAGACCGCCATTTCTATAAACATGTAAATATCTACACCGCTATCTGTATAAACATGGAAATATCTACACAGCTATGCGTATTAACATGGAAATATCTACACCGCTGTCTCTGTAAACATGGAAATAACTAAACAGCCCTCTGTAAAAACATGGAAATATCTACGCCGCCATCTCTATGAACATGAAAATATCTACACCGCCATCTGTATGAACATGTATATATCTTCACCGCCATCTGAATGAACATGGAAATATCTACACCGCTATCTATTTGAACATGGAAATATCAACACCGCTAACTGTATGAACATGGAAATATCTGCACCGCTATCTGTATGAACATGGAAATATCTACAGCGCTATCTGTATGAACATGGAAATATCTAAACAGCTATCTGTATATCAATGGAAATATCTACACTGCTATCTCTATAAACATGGAAATATCTACACCGTCATCCGTATGAACATGGAAATATATACACCGCTATCTGTATATACATGGAAATATCTACACTGCTATCTCTATGAGCATGGAAATAACTACACCGCAATCTCTATAAATATGGAAATATCTACACCGCCATCTCTGTGAATACGGAAATAACTACACCGCCATTTGTATGAACATGGAAATATCTACACCACCATCTGTATGAACGTGGAATTATCTTCAGCGCCATCTGTAGTCAGATGGAAATATCTACACCGCCATCTGTATTAAGATGGAAAGATCTGCACCGCTATCTGTATAAACATGGAGATATCCACACCGCTATCTGTGTAAACATGGAAATATCTACAATGCCATCTGTATGAACATGGAAATATCTACACCGCCATCTCTATAAACGTGGAAATATCTACACCGCTATCTGTATAAACATGGAGATATCCACACCGCTATCTGTGTAAACATGGAAATATCTACACCGCCATCTGTATAAACATGGAAATATCTACACCGCCATCTCTATAAACATGGAAATATCTACAACGCCATCTGTATGAACATGGAAATATCTACACCGCCATCGGTATGAACATGGAAATATCTACATCGCTATCTGAATATACATGGAAATATCTACACTGCTATCTGTATGAACATGCAAATACCTACACCGATATCTGTATGAACATGGAAATATCTACACCACTATCTGTATGAACATGGAAATATCTACACAGCTATCTGTATATCAATGGAAATATCTACACTGCTATCTCTATAAACATGGTAATAAGTACACCGCTATCTGTATGAACATGGAAATATCTACACCGCCATCTCAACGAACATGGAAATATCTACACTGCCATTTGTATGAACATGTAAATATCTACACCGCCATCTGTATGAACATGGAAATAACTTCACCGCCATCTGTATGAACATGGATATATCTACACCACCATGTGGATGAACATGGAAATATCTACACAGCTTTCTCTATAAACATGGAAATAACTACACCGCTATCTCTATAAACTTTGAAATATCTACACCGCCATCTGTATTAAGATGGAAATATCTGCACCGCTATCTGTATAAACATGGAAATAACACCGCTATCTGTATAAACATGGAGATATCCACACCGCTATCTGTGTAAACATGGAAATATCTACACCGCCATCTGTATAAACATGGAAATATCTACACTGCCATCTATATAAACATGGAAATATCTGCACCGCCATCTGTATAAACATGGAAATATCTACACCGCCATCTGTATAAACATGGAAATATCTACACCTCCATCTCTATAAACATGGAAATATCTACAACGCCATCTGTATGAACATGGAAATATCTACACCGCCATCTCTATAAACGTGGAAATATCTACAGCGCTATCTGTATGAACATGGAAATATCTACACCGCCATCTCAACGAACATGGAAATATCTACACTGCCATTTGTATGAACATGTAAATATCTACACCGCCATCGGTATGAACATGGAAATATCAACATCGCTATCTGAATATACATGGAAATACCTACACTGCTATCTGTATGAACATGCAAATACCTACACCGATATCTGTATGAACATGGAAATATCTACACCACTATCTGTATGAACATGGAAATATCTACACCGCCATCTCTATAAACGTGGAAATATCTACAGCGCTATATGTATGAACATGGAAATAGCTACACTGCTATTTGTATAACATTGGGAATATCTACACCGATATCTCTATGAACATGGAAATATCTACACCGCTATCTGTATAAACCAGAAAATATCTAGACCGCCATTTCTATAAACGTGTAAATATCTACACCGCTATCTGTATAAACATGGAAATATCTACACAGCTATGCGTATCAACATGGAAATACCGACAACGCTGTCTCTGTAAACATGGAAATATCTAGACCGCCCTCTGCATAAACATGGAAATATCTACGCCGCCATCTCTATGAACATGGAAATACCTACACCGCCATCTGTATGAACATGTATATATCTTCACCGCCTTCTGAATGAACATGGAAATATCTACACCGCTATCTGTTTGAACATGGAAATATCAACACCGCTAACTGTATGAACATGGAAATATCTGCAACGCTATCCGTATGAACATGGAAATATCTACACCACCATCTGTATGAACATGGAAATATCTACACCGCTATGCCTATTAACATGGAAATAACTACACCGCTATCTGTATAAACATGGAAATATCTACACCGCCATCTGTATGAACATGGAAATATCTACACTGCCATCTGTATAAACATGGAAATATCTACACCGCTATGCCTATTAACATGGAAATAACTACACCGCTATCTCTATAAACATGGAAATATCTACACCGCCATCTGTATGAACATGGAAATATCTACACTGCCATCTGTATAAACATGGAAATATCTACACCGCCATCTCTATAAACATGGAAATATCTACACCGTCATCTGTATGAACATGGAAATATCTACACAGCTATCTGTATGAGCATGGAAATATCTACACCACCATCTGTATGAACATGGAAATATCTACACCGCCATCTGTATAAATATGGCGCTATCTACACCGCCATCTGTATAAAGATTTAAATATCTACACAGCTATCTGTATAAACATGGAAATATCCACATTGCTATCTCTATAGACATGGAAATATCTACACCACTATGCCTATTAAGATGGAAATAACTACACCGATATCTCTATAAACATGGAAATATCTACACCGATATCTGTATCAGGATGGAAATATCTACACCACCATCTGTATGAACATGGAAATATCTACACTGCCATCTGTATAAACATGGAAATATCTACACCGCTATCTGTATCAGGATGGAAATATCTACACCACCATCTGTATGAACATGGAAATATCTACACCGCTATCTATATAAACTTGGAAATGTCTACACCTCTATCTCTATAAACATGGAAATATCTACACCGATATCTGTATCAACAAGGAAATATCTACACCTCTATCTCTATAAACATGGAAATATCTACACTGCCATCTGTATAAGGATGGAAATATCTACACCGCCATCTCTGTAAACAGGGAAATATCTACACAGCTATCTGTATAAACATGGAAATATCTACACCGCTATCTTTATAAACCTGGAAATATCTACACCGCTATCTCTATAAACATGGAAATATCTGCACTGCCATCTGTATAAACATGGAAATATCTACAGCACCATCTGTCTGAACATGGAAATATCTATACCGCTATCTATTGAAACGTGGAAATGTCTACACCGCGGTCTGAATAAACAAGGAAATATCTACACCTCTATCTCCATAAACATGGAAATATCTACACCGCTATGCCTATTAACATGTAAATAACTACACCGCTATCTCTATAAACATGGAAATATTTACACCGCCATCTCTATAAAAATGGAAATAGCTACACCGCCATCTGTATAAACATGGAAATATCTACACTGCCATCTGTATAAACATGGAAATATCTACACCGTCATCTGTATAAACATGGAAATATCTACACCGCCATCTGTATAAAGATGGAAATGACTACACAGCCATCTGTATAAACATGGAAATATCTACACCGCCATCTGTATGAACATGGAAATATCTACACTGCCATCTGTATAAAGATGGAAACGTCTTCACCGCCGTCTGCATAAACATGGAAATATCTACACCGCCATCTGTATAAAGATGGAAATGTCTACACAGCCATCGGTATAAACATGGAAATATCTACACCGCCGTCTGTATGAACATGGAAATATCTACACTGCGATCTGTATAAAGATGGAAACGTCTTCACAGCCGTCTGCATAAACATGGAAATATCTACACTGCTATCTGTATAAACAAGGAAATATCTACACCACTGTCTGAATAAACATGGAAATATCTACACCGCTATCTGTATAAACAAGGAAATATCTACACCTCTGTCTCTATAAACATGGAAACATCTACACCGCTATGCCTATTAACATGGAAATAACTACACCGGTATCTCTATAAACATGGAAATATCTACACCGCCATCTGTATGAACATGGAAATATCTACACCGCCATCTGCATAAACATGGAAATATCTACACAGCCATCTGTATAAACATGGAAGTATCTACACCACTATCTGTATAAACATGGAAATATCTACACCGCCATCTCTATAAACATGGAAATACCTACACCACCAGCTGTATAAACTCGGAAATATCTACACCGCCATCTCTATAAAGATGGAAATAACTACACCGCCATCTGTATGTACAGGGAAATATCTACACCGCCATCTGTATAAGGATGGAAATATCTACACCGATATCTGTATGAACACGGAAATATCTACACCGCCATCTGTATAAAGATGGAAAATCTACACAGCTCTCTGTATGAACATGGAAATACCTACACCGCTATGTGTATAAACATGGAAATATCTACACAGCCATCTGTATAAACATGGAAATATCTACACCGCCATCTCTATAAACACCGAAATATCTACACCGCCATCTGTATGAACATGGAAATATCTACACCGCCATCTGTGCAAAGCTGGACATATCTACACAGCTATCTGTATAAACATGGAAATATCTACACTGCTATCTGTATAAACATGGAAATATCTACACCACAGTCTCTATAAACGTGGAAATATCTACACCGCCATCTGTATAAACATGGAAATACCTACACCGCCATCTCTAAAAACATGGAAATAATTACACCGCCATCTGTATGAACATGGAAATATCTACACCGCCATCTGTATAAACATGGAAATATCTGCACTGCCATCTGTATAAACATGGCACTATCTACACCGCCATCTGTACAAAGATTTAAATATCTACACAGCTATCTGTATAAACATGGAAATATCTACACCGCTATCTCTATAGACATGGAAATATCTACACCGCTATGCCTATTAACATGGAAATAACTACACCGCTATCTCTGTAAACATGGAAATATCTACACCGCCATCTGTATGAACATGGAAATATCTACACTGCCATCTGTATAAACATGGAAATATCTACACAGCCATGTGTATAAACATGGAAATATCTACACCGTCATCTGTAAAGACATGGAAATATCTACACCGCCATCTCTGTAAACACGGAAATATCTACACCGCAATCTGTATGTACATGGAAATATCTACACTGCCATGTGTATGAAGATGGAAACGTCTTCACCGCCGTCTGTATGAACATGGATATATCTACACCGCCATCTGTAGGAACATGGAAATATCTACACCGACATTTGTATGAACATGGAAATATCTACACTGCCATCTCTTTAAACATGGAAATATCTACACCGCCATCTGTAGGAACATGGAAACATCTACACCGCCATCTGTATAAACATGGAAATATCTACACCGCCATCTCTATAAACATGGAAATATCTGCCCTGCCATCAGTATAAAGGTGGAAATATCTACACCTCCGTCTCTATAAACATGGAAATATCTACAACGCCATCTGTATGAACTTGGAAATATCTACACCGCCATCTCTAGAAACGTGGAAATATCTGCACCGCTATCTGTATGAACATGGAAATATCTACACTACTATCTGTATAAAATTGGGAATATCTACACCGCTATCTCTATAAACATGGAAATATCTACACCGCTATCTGTATAAACCAGAAAATATCTAGACCGCCATTTCTAATAAACATGTAAATATGTACACCGCTATCAGTATAAACATGGAAATATCTACACAGCTATGTGTATCAACATGGAAATACCTACACCGCTGTCTCTGTAAACATGGAAATATCGAAACTGCCCTCTGTATAAACATGGAAATATCTACACCGCCATCTCTATGAACATGGAAATATCTACAACGCCATCTGTATGAACATGGAAATATCTACACCGCCATCTCTATAAACATGGAAATATCTACACCGCTATCTGTATGAACATGGAAATATCTACACTATCTGTAAAAAATTGGGAATATCTACACCGCTATCTCTATAAACATGGAAATATCTATACCGCTATCTGTATAAACCAGAAAATATCTAGACCGCCATTTCTATAAACATGTAAATATCTACACCGCTATCTGTATAAACATGGAAATATCTACACAGCTATGCGTATTAACATGGAAATATCTACACCGCTGTCTCTGTAAACATGGAAATAACTAAACAGCCCTCTGTAAAAACATGGAAATATCTACGCCGCCATCTCTATGAACATGAAAATATCTACACCGCCATCTGTATGAACATGTATATATCTTCACCGCCATCTGAATGAACATGGAAATATCTACACCGCTATCTATTTGAACATGGAAATATCAACACCGCTAACTGTATGAACATGGAAATATCTGCACCGCTATCTGTATGAACATGGAAATATCTACAGCGCTATCTGTATGAACATGGAAATATCTAAACAGCTATCTGTATATCAATGGAAATATCTACACTGCTATCTCTATAAACATGGAAATATCTACACCGTCATCCGTATGAACATGGAAATATATACACCGCTATCTGTATATACATGGAAATATCTACACTGCTATCTCTATGAGCATGGAAATAACTACACCGCAATCTCTATAAATATGGAAATATCTACACCGCCATCTCTGTGAATACGGAAATAACTACACCGCCATTTGTATGAACATGGAAATATCTACACCACCATCTGTATGAACGTGGAATTATCTTCAGCGCCATCTGTAGTCAGATGGAAATATCTACACCGCCATCTGTATTAAGATGGAAAGATCTGCACCGCTATCTGTATAAACATGGAGATATCCACACCGCTATCTGTGTAAACATGGAAATATCTACAATGCCATCTGTATGAACATGGAAATATCTACACCGCCATCTCTATAAACGTGGAAATATCTACACCGCTATCTGTATAAACATGGAGATATCCACACCGCTATCTGTGTAAACATGGAAATATCTACACTGCCATCTGTATAAACATGGAAATATCTACACCGCCATCTCTATAAACATGGAAATATCTACAACGCCATCTGTATGAACATGGAAATATCTACACCGCCATCGGTATGAACATGGAAATATCTACATCGCTATCTGAATATACATGGAAATATCTACACTGCTATCTGTATGAACATGCAAATACCTACACCGATATCTGTATGAACATGGAAATATCTACACCACTATCTGTATGAACATGGAAATATCTACACAGCTATCTGTATATCAATGGAAATATCTACACTGCTATCTCTATAAACATGGTAATAAGTACACCGCTATCTGTATGAACATGGAAATATCTACACCGCCATCTCAACGAACATGGAAATATCTACACTGCCATTTGTATGAACATGTAAATATCTACACCGCCATCTGTATGAACATGGAAATAACTTCACCGCCATCTGTATGAACATGGATATATCTACACCACCATGTGGATGAACATGGAAATATCTACACAGCTTTCTCTATAAACATGGAAATAACTACACCGCTATCTCTATAAACTTTGAAATATCTACACCGCCATCTGTATTAAGATGGAAATATCTGCACCGCTATCTGTATAAACATGGAAATAACACCGCTATCTGTATAAACATGGAGATATCCACACCGCTATCTGTGTAAACATGGAAATATCTACACCGCCATCTGTATAAACATGGAAATATCTACACTGCCATCTATATAAACATGGAAATATCTGCACCGCCATCTGTATAAACATGGAAATATCTACACCGCCATCTGTATAAACATGGAAATATCTACACCTCCATCTCTATAAACATGGAAATATCTACAACGCCATCTGTATGAACATGGAAATATCTACACCGCCATCTCTATAAACGTGGAAATATCTACAGCGCTATCTGTATGAACATGGAAATATCTACACCGCCATCTCAACGAACATGGAAATATCTACACTGCCATTTGTATGAACATGTAAATATCTACACCGCCATCGGTATGAACATGGAAATATCAACATCGCTATCTGAATATACATGGAAATACCTACACTGCTATCTGTATGAACATGCAAATACCTACACCGATATCTGTATGAACATGGAAATATCTACACCACTATCTGTATGAACATGGAAATATCTACACCGCCATCTCTATAAACGTGGAAATATCTACAGCGCTATATGTATGAACATGGAAATAGCTACACTGCTATTTGTATAACATTGGGAATATCTACACCGATATCTCTATGAACATGGAAATATCTACACCGCTATCTGTATAAACCAGAAAATATCTAGACCGCCATTTCTATAAACGTGTAAATATCTACACCGCTATCTGTATAAACATGGAAATATCTACACAGCTATGCGTATCAACATGGAAATACCGACAACGCTGTCTCTGTAAACATGGAAATATCTAGACCGCCCTCTGCATAAACATGGAAATATCTACGCCGCCATCTCCATCAACATGGAAATACCTACACCGCCATCTGTAGGAACATGTATATATCTTCACCGCCTTCTGAATGAACATGGAAATATCTACACCGCTATCTGTTTGAACATGGAAATATCAACACCGCTAACTGTATGAACATGGAAATATCTGCAACGCTATCCGTATGAACATGGAAATATCTACACCACCATCTGTATGAACATGGAAATATCTACACCGCTATGCCTATTAACATGGAAATAACTACACCGCTATCTGTATAAACATGGAAATATCTACACCGCCATCTGTATGAACATGGAAATATCTACACTGCCATCTGTATAAACATGGAAATATCTACACCGCTATGCCTATTAACATGGAAATAACTACACCGCTATCTCTATAAACATGGAAATATCTACACCGCCATCTGTATGAACATGGAAATATCTACACTGCCATCTGTGTAAACATGGAAATATCTACACCGCCATCTCTATAAACATGGAAATATCTACACCGTCATCTGTATGAACATGGAAATATCTACACAGCTATCTGTATGAGCATGGAAATATCTACACCACCATCTGTATGAACATGGAAATATCTACACCGCCATCTGTATAAATATGGCGCTATCTACACCGCCATCTGTATAAAGATTTAAATATCTACACAGCTATCTGTATAAACATGGAAATATCCACATTGCTATCTCTATAGACATGGAAATATCTACACCACTATGCCTATTAAGATGGAAATAACTACACCGATATCTCTATAAACATGGAAATATCTACACCGATATCTGTATCAGGATGGAAATATCTACACCACCATCTGTATGAACATGGAAATATCTACACTGCCATCTGTATAAACATGGAAATATCTACACCACCATCTGTATCAGGATGGAAATATCTACACCACCATCTGTATGAACATGGAAATATCTACACCGCTATCTATATAAACTTGGAAATGTCTACACCTCTATCTCTATAAACATGGAAATATCTACACCGATATCTGTATCAACAAGGAAATATCTACACCTCTATCTCTATAAACATGGAAATGTCTACACTGCCATCTGTATAAGGATGGAAATATCTACACCGCCATCTCTGTAAACAGGGAAATATCTACACAGCTATCTGTATAAACATGGAAATATCTACACCGCTATCTTTATAAACCTGGAAATATCTACACCGCTATCTCTATAAACATGGAAATATCTGCACTGCCATCTGTATAAACATGGAAATATCTACAGCACCATCTGTCTGAACATGGAAATATCTATACCGCTATCTATTGAAACGTGGAAATGTCTACACCGCGGTCTGAATAAACAAGGAAATATCTACACCTCTATCTCCATAAACATGGAAATATCTACACCGCTATGCCTATTAACATGTAAATAACTACACCGCTATCTCTATAAACATGGAAATATTTACACCGCCATCTCTATAAAAATGGAAATAGCTACACCGCCATCTGTATAAACATGGAAATATCTACACTGCCATCTGTATAAACATGGAAATATCTACACCGTCATCTGTATAAACATGGAAATATCTACACCGCCATCTGTATAAAGATGGAAATGACTACACAGCCATCTGTATAAACATGGAAATATCTACACCGCCATCTGTATGAACATGGAAATATCTACACTGCCATCTGTATAAAGATGGAAACGTCTTCACCGCCGTCTGCATAAACATGGAAATATCTACACCGCCATCTGTATAAAGATGGAAATGTCTACACAGCCATCGGTATAAACATGGAAATATCTACACCGCCGTCTGTATGAACATGGAAATATCTACACTGCGATCTGTATAAAGATGGAAACGTCTTCACAGCCGTCTGCATAAACATGGAAATATCTACACTGCTATCTGTATAAACAAGGAAATATCTACACCACTGTCTGAATAAACATGGAAATATCTACACCGCTATCTGTATAAACAAGGAAATATCTACACCTCTGTCTCTATAAACATGGAAACATCTACACCGCTATGCCTATTAACATGGAAATAACTACACCGGTATCTCTATAAACATGGAAATATCTACACCGCCATCTGTATGAACATGGAAATATCTACACCGCCATCTGCATAAACATGGAAATATCTACACAGCCATCTGTATAAACATGGAAGTATCTACACCACTATCTGTATAAACATGGAAATATCTACACCGCCATCTCTATAAACATGGAAATACCTACACCACCAGCTGTATAAACTCGGAAATATCTACACCGCCATCTCTATAAAGATGGAAATAACTACACCGCCATCTGTATGTACAGGGAAATATCTACACCGCCATCTGTATAAGGATGGAAATATCTACACCGATATCTGTATGAACACGGAAATATCTACACCGCCATCTGTATAAAGATGGAAAATCTACACAGCTCTCTGTATGAACATGGAAATACCTACACCGCTATGTGTATAAACATGGAAATATCTACACAGCCATCTGTATAAACATGGAAATATCTACACCGCCATCTCTATAAACACCGAAATATCTACACCGCCATCTGTATGAACATGGAAATATCTACACCGCCATCTGTGCAAAGCTGGACATATCTACACAGCTATCTGTATAAACATGGAAATATCTACACTGCTATCTGTATAAACATGGAAATATCTACACCACAGTCTCTATAAACGTGGAAATATCTACACCGCCATCTGTATAAACATGGAAATACCTACACCGCCATCTCTAAAAACATGGAAATAATTACACCGCCATCTGTATGAACATGGAAATATCTACACCGCCATCTGTATAAACATGGAAATATCTGCACTGCCATCTGTATAAACATGGCACTATCTACACCGCCATCTGTACAAAGATTTAAATATCTACACAGCTATCTGTATAAACATGGAAATATCTACACCGCTATCTCTATAGACATGGAAATATCTACACCGCTATGCCTATTAACATGGAAATAACTACACCGCTATCTCTGTAAACATGGAAATATCTACACCGCCATCTGTATGAACATGGAAATATCTACACTGCCATCTGTATAAACATGGAAATATCTACACAGCCATGTGTATAAACATGGAAATATCTACACCGTCATCTGTAAAGACATGGAAATATCTACACCGCCATCTCTGTAAACACGGAAATATCTACACCGCAATCTGTATGTACATGGAAATATCTACACTGCCATGTGTATGAAGATGGAAACGTCTTCACCGCCGTCTGTATGAACATGGATATATCTACACCGCCATCTGTAGGAACATGGAAATATCTACACCGACATTTGTATGAACATGGAAATATCTACACTGCCATCTCTTTAAACATGGAAATATCTACACCGCCATCTGTAGGAACATGGAAACATCTACACCGCCATCTGTATAAACATGGAAATATCTACACCGCCATCTCTATAAACATGGAAATATCTGCCCTGCCATCAGTATAAAGGTGGAAATATCTACACCTCCGTCTCTATAAACATGGAAATATCTACAACGCCATCTGTATGAACTTGGAAATATCTACACCGCCATCTCTAGAAACGTGGAAATATCTGCACCGCTATCTGTATGAACATGGAAATATCTACACTACTATCTGTATAAAATTGGGAATATCTACACCGCTATCTCTATAAACATGGAAATATCTACACCGCTATCTGTATAAACCAGAAAATATCTAGACCGCCATTTCTAATAAACATGTAAATATGTACACCGCTATCAGTATAAACATGGAAATATCTACACAGCTATGTGTATCAACATGGAAATACCTACACCGCTGTCTCTGTAAACATGGAAATATCGAAACTGCCCTCTGTATAAACATGGAAATATCTACACCGCCATCTCTATGAACATGGAAATATCTACAACGCCATCTGTATGAACATGGAAATATCTACACCGCCATCTCTATAAACATGGAAATATCTACACCGCTATCTGTATGAACATGGAAATATCTACACTATCTGTAAAAAATTGGGAATATCTACACCGCTATCTCTATAAACATGGAAATATCTATACCGCTATCTGTATAAACCAGAAAATATCTAGACCGCCATTTCTATAAACATGTAAATATCTACACCGCTATCTGTATAAACATGGAAATATCTACACAGCTATGCGTATTAACATGGAAATATCTACACCGCTGTCTCTGTAAACATGGAAATAACTAAACAGCCCTCTGTAAAAACATGGAAATATCTACGCCGCCATCTCTATGAACATGAAAATATCTTCACCGCCATCTGTATGAACATGTATATATCTTCACCGCCATCTGAATGAACATGGAAATATCTACACCGCTATCTATTTGAACATGGAAATATCAACACCGCTAACTGTATGAACATGGAAATATCTGCACCGCTATCTGTATGAACATGGAAATATCTACAGCGCTATCTGTATGAACATGGAAATATCTAAACAGCTATCTGTATATCAATGGAAATATCTACACTGCTATCTCTATAAACATGGAAATATCTACACCGTCATCCGTATGAACATGGAAATATATACACCGCTATCTGTATATACATGGAAATATCTACACTGCTATCTCTATGAGCATGGAAATAACTACACCGCAATCTCTATAAATATGGAAATATCTACACCGCCATCTCTGTGAATACGGAAATAACTACACCGCCATTTGTATGAACATGGAAATATCTACACCACCATCTGTATGAACGTGGAATTATCTTCAGCGCCATCTGTAGTCAGATGGAAATATCTACACCGCCATCTGTATTAAGATGGAAAGATCTGCACCGCTATCTGTATAAACATGGAGATATCCACACCGCTATCTGTGTAAACATGGAAATATCTACAATGCCATCTGTATGAACATGGAAATATCTACACCGCCATCTCTATAAACGTGGAAATATCTACACCGCTATCTGTATAAACATGGAGATATCCACACCGCTATCTGTGTAAACATGGAAATATCTACACTGCCATCTGTATAAACATGGAAATATCTACACCGCCATCTCTATAAACATGGAAATATCTACAACGCCATCTGTATGAACATGGAAATATCTACACCGCCATCGGTATGAACATGGAAATATCTACATCGCTATCTGAATATACATGGAAATATCTACACTGCTATCTGTATGAACATGCAAATACCTACACCGATATCTGTATGAACATGGAAATATCTACACCACTATCTGTATGAACATGGAAATATCTACACAGCTATCTGTATATCAATGGAAATATCTACACTGCTATCTCTATAAACATGGTAATAAGTACACCGCTATCTGTATGAACATGGAAATATCTACACCGCCATCTCAACGAACATGGAAATATCTACACTGCCATTTGTATGAACATGTAAATATCTACACCGCCATCTGTATGAACATGGAAATAACTTCACCGCCATCTGTATGAACATGGATATATCTACACCACCATGTGGATGAACATGGAAATATCTACACAGCTTTCTCTATAAACATGGAAATAACTACACCGCTATCTCTATAAACTTTGAAATATCTACACCGCCATCTGTATTAAGATGGAAATATCTGCACCGCTATCTGTATAAACATGGAAATAACACCGCTATCTGTATAAACATGGAGATATCCACACCGCTATCTGTGTAAACATGGAAATATCTACACCGCCATCTGTATAAACATGGAAATATCTACACTGCCATCTATATAAACATGGAAATATCTGCACCGCCATCTGTATAAACATGGAAATATCTACACCGCCATCTGTATAAACATGGAAATATCTACACCTCCATCTCTATAAACATGGAAATATCTACAACGCCATCTGTATGAACATGGAAATATCTACACCGCCATCTCTATAAACGTGGAAATATCTACAGCGCTATCTGTATGAACATGGAAATATCTACACCGCCATCTCAACGAACATGGAAATATCTACACTGCCATTTGTATGAACATGTAAATATCTACACCGCCATCGGTATGAACATGGAAATATCAACATCGCTATCTGAATATACATGGAAATACCTACACTGCTATCTGTATGAACATGCAAATACCTACACCGATATCTGTATGAACATGGAAATATCTACACCACTATCTGTATGAACATGGAAATATCTACACCGCCATCTCTATAAACGTGGAAATATCTACAGCGCTATATGTATGAACATGGAAATAGCTACACTGCTATTTGTATAACATTGGGAATATCTACACCGATATCTCTATGAACATGGAAATATCTACACCGCTATCTGTATAAACCAGAAAATATCTAGACCGCCATTTCTATAAACGTGTAAATATCTACACCGCTATCTGTATAAACATGGAAATATCTACACAGCTATGCGTATCAACATGGAAATACCGACAACGCTGTCTCTGTAAACATGGAAATATCTAGACCGCCCTCTGCATAAACATGGAAATATCTACGCCGCCATCTCCATCAACATGGAAATACCTACACCGCCATCTGTAGGAACATGTATATATCTTCACCGCCTTCTGAATGAACATGGAAATATCTACACCGCTATCTGTTTGAACATGGAAATATCAACACCGCTAACTGTATGAACATGGAAATATCTGCAACGCTATCCGTATGAACATGGAAATATCTACACCACCATCTGTATGAACATGGAAATATCTACACCGCTATGCCTATTAACATGGAAATAACTACACCGCTATCTGTATAAACATGGAAATATCTACACCGCCATCTGTATGAACATGGAAATATCTACACTGCCATCTGTATAAACATGGAAATATCTACACCGCTATGCCTATTAACATGGAAATAACTACACCGCTATCTCTATAAACATGGAAATATCTACACCGCCATCTGTATGAACATGGAAATATCTACACTGCCATCTGTGTAAACATGGAAATATCTACACCGCCATCTCTATAAACATGGAAATATCTACACCGTCATCTGTATGAACATGGAAATATCTACACAGCTATCTGTATGAGCATGGAAATATCTACACCACCATCTGTATGAACATGGAAATATCTACACCGCCATCTGTATAAATATGGCGCTATCTACACCGCCATCTGTATAAAGATTTAAATATCTACACAGCTATCTGTATAAACATGGAAATATCCACATTGCTATCTCTATAGACATGGAAATATCTACACCACTATGCCTATTAAGATGGAAATAACTACACCGATATCTCTATAAACATGGAAATATCTACACCGATATCTGTATCAGGATGGAAATATCTACACCACCATCTGTATGAACATGGAAATATCTACACTGCCATCTGTATAAACATGGAAATATCTACACCGCTATCTGTATCAGGATGGAAATATCTACACCACCATCTGTATGAACATGGAAATATCTACACCGCTATCTATATAAACTTGGAAATGTCTACACCTCTATCTCTATAAACATGGAAATATCTACACCGATATCTGTATCAACAAGGAAATATCTACACCTCTATCTCTATAAACATGGAAATGTCTACACTGCCATCTGTATAAGGATGGAAATATCTACACCGCCATCTCTGTAAACAGGGAAATATCTACACAGCTATCTGTATAAACATGGAAATATCTACACCGCTATCTTTATAAACCTGGAAATATCTACACCGCTATCTCTATAAACATGGAAATATCTGCACTGCCATCTGTATAAACATGGAAATATCTACAGCACCATCTGTCTGAACATGGAAATATCTATACCGCTATCTATTGAAACGTGGAAATGTCTACACCGCGGTCTGAATAAACAAGGAAATATCTACACCTCTATCTCCATAAACATGGAAATATCTACACCGCTATGCCTATTAACATGTAAATAACTACACCGCTATCTCTATAAACATGGAAATATTTACACCGCCATCTCTATAAAAATGGAAATAGCTACACCGCCATCTGTATAAACATGGAAATATCTACACTGCCATCTGTATAAACATGGAAATATCTACACCGTCATCTGTATAAACATGGAAATATCTACACCGCCATCTGTATAAAGATGGAAATGACTACACAGCCATCTGTATAAACATGGAAATATCTACACCGCCATCTGTATGAACATGGAAATATCTACACTGCCATCTGTATAAAGATGGAAACGTCTTCACCGCCGTCTGCATAAACATGGAAATATCTACACCGCCATCTGTATAAAGATGGAAATGTCTACACAGCCATCGGTATAAACATGGAAATATCTACACCGCCGTCTGTATGAACATGGAAATATCTACACTGCGATCTGTATAAAGATGGAAACGTCTTCACAGCCGTCTGCATAAACATGGAAATATCTACACTGCTATCTGTATAAACAAGGAAATATCTACACCACTGTCTGAATAAACATGGAAATATCTACACCGCTATCTGTATAAACAAGGAAATATCTACACCTCTGTCTCTATAAACATGGAAACATCTACACCGCTATGCCTATTAACATGGAAATAACTACACCGGTATCTCTATAAACATGGAAATATCTACACCGCCATCTGTATGAACATGGAAATATCTACACCGCCATCTGCATAAACATGGAAATATCTACACAGCCATCTGTATAAACATGGAAGTATCTACACCACTATCTGTATAAACATGGAAATATCTACACCGCCATCTCTATAAACATGGAAATACCTACACCACCAGCTGTATAAACTCGGAAATATCTACACCGCCATCTCTATAAAGATGGAAATAACTACACCGCCATCTGTATGTACAGGGAAATATCTACACCGCCATCTGTATAAGGATGGAAATATCTACACCGATATCTGTATGAACACGGAAATATCTACACCGCCATCTGTATAAAGATGGAAAATCTACACAGCTCTCTGTATGAACATGGAAATACCTACACCGCTATGTGTATAAACATGGAAATATCTACACAGCCATCTGTATAAACATGGAAATATCTACACCGCCATCTCTATAAACACCGAAATATCTACACCGCCATCTGTATGAACATGGAAATATCTACACCGCCATCTGTGCAAAGCTGGACATATCTACACAGCTATCTGTATAAACATGGAAATATCTACACTGCTATCTGTATAAACATGGAAATATCTACACCACAGTCTCTATAAACGTGGAAATATCTACACCGCCATCTGTATAAACATGGAAATACCTACACCGCCATCTCTAAAAACATGGAAATAATTACACCGCCATCTGTATGAACATGGAAATATCTACACCGCCATCTGTATAAACATGGAAATATCTGCACTGCCATCTGTATAAACATGGCACTATCTACACCGCCATCTGTACAAAGATTTAAATATCTACACAGCTATCTGTATAAACATGGAAATATCTACACCGCTATCTCTATAGACATGGAAATATCTACACCGCTATGCCTATTAACATGGAAATAACTACACCGCTATCTCTGTAAACATGGAAATATCTACACCGCCATCTGTATGAACATGGAAATATCTACACTGCCATCTGTATAAACATGGAAATATCTACACAGCCATGTGTATAAACATGGAAATATCTACACCGTCATCTGTAAAGACATGGAAATATCTACACCGCCATCTCTGTAAACACGGAAATATCTACACCGCAATCTGTATGAACATGGAAATATGTACACTGCCATGTGTATGAAGATGGAAACGTCTTCACCGCCGTCTGTATGAACATGGATATATCTACACCGCCATCTGTAGGAACATGGAAATATCTACACCGACATTTGTATGAACATGGAAATATCTACACTGCCATCTCTTTAAACATGGAAATATCTACACCGCCATCTGTATGTACATGGAAATATCTACACTGCCATCTGTACAAACATGGAAATATCTTCACCGCCATCTCTATAAACATGGAAATATCTGCAGCGCCATCTGTATAAACATGGAAATAACTACACCGCAATCTCTGTAAACTTTGAAATATCTACACCGCCATCTGTATGAACATGGAAATATCTACACCGCCATCTGTAGGAACATGGAAACATCTACACCGCCATCTGTATAAACATGGAAATATCTACACCGCCATCTCTATAAACATGGAAATATCTGCCCTGCCATCAGTATAAAGGTGGAAATATCTACACCTCCGTCTCTATAAACATGGAAATATCTACAACGCCATCTGTATGAACTTGGAAATATCTACACCGCCATCTCTAGAAACGTGGAAATATCTGCACCGCTATCTGTATGAACATGGAAATATCTACACTACTATCTGTATAAAATTGGGAATATCTACACCGCTATCTCTATAAACATGGAAATATCTACACCGCTATCTGTATAAACCAGAAAATATCTAGACCGCCATTTCTAATAAACATGTAAATATGTACACCGCTATCAGTATAAACATGGAAATATCTACACAGCTATGTGTATCAACATGGAAATACCTACACCGCTGTCTCTGTAAACATGGAAATATCGAAACTGCCCTCTGTATAAACATGGAAATATCTACACCGCCATCTCTATGAACATGGAAATATCTACAACGCCATCTGTATGAACATGGAAATATCTACACCGCCATCTCTATAAACATGGAAATATCTACACCGCTATCTGTATGAACATGGAAATATCTACACTATCTGTAAAAAATTGGGAATATCTACACCGCTATCTCTATAAACATGGAAATATCTACACCGCTATCTGTATAAACCAGAAAATATCTAGACCGCCATTTCTATAAACATGTAAATATCTACACCGCTATCTGTATAAACATGGAAATATCTACACAGCTATGCGTATTAACATGGAAATATCTACACCGCTGTCTCTGTAAACATGGAAATAACTAAACAGCCCTCTGTAAAAACATGGAAATATCTACGCCGCCATCTCTATGAACATGAAAATATCTACACCGCCATCTGTATGAACATGTATATATCTTCACCGCCATCTGAATGAACATGGAAATATCTACACCGCTATCTATTTGAACATGGAAATATCAACACCGCTAACTGTATGAACATGGAAATATCTGCACCGCTATCTGTATGAACATGGAAATATCTACAGCGCTATCTGTATGAACATGGAAATATCTAAACAGCTATCTGTATATCAATGGAAATATCTACACTGCTATCTCTATAAACATGGAAATATCTACACCGTCATCCGTATGAACATGGAAATATATACACCGCTATCTGTATATACATGGAAATATCTACACTGCTATCTCTATGAGCATGGAAATAACTACACCGCAATCTCTATAAATATGGAAATATCTACACCGCCATCTCTGTGAATACGGAAATAACTACACCACCATTTGTATGAACATGGAAATATCTACACCACCATCTGTATGAACGTGGAATTATCTTCAGCGCCATCTGTAGTCAGATGGAAATATCTACACCGCCATCTGTATTAAGATGGAAAGATCTGCACCGCTATCTGTATAAACATGGAGATATCCACACCGCTATCTGTGTAAACATGGAAATATCTACAATGCCATCTGTATGAACATGGAAATATCTACACCGCCATCTCTATAAACGTGGAAATATCTACACCGCTATCTGTATAAACATGGAGATATCCACACCGCTATCTGTGTAAACATGGAAATATCTACACCGCCATCTGTATAAACATGGAAATATCTACACCGCCATCTCTATAAACATGGAAATATCTACAACGCCATCTGTATGAACATGGAAATATCTACACCGCCATCGGTATGAACATGGAAATATCTACATCGCTATCTGAATATACATGGAAATATCTACACTGCTATCTGTATGAACATGCAAATACCTACACCGATATCTGTATGAACATGGAAATATCTACACCACTATCTGTATGAACATGGAAATATCTACACAGCTATCTGTATATCAATGGAAATATCTACACTGCTATCTCTATAAACATGGTAATAAGTACACCGCTATCTGTATGAACATGGAAATATCTACACCGCCATCTCAACGAACATGGAAATATCTACACTGCCATTTGTATGAACATGTAAATATCTACACCGCCATCTGTATGAACATGGAAATAACTTCACCGCCATCTGTATGAACATGGATATATCTACACCACCATGTGGATGAACATGGAAATATCTACACAGCTTTCTCTATAAACATGGAAATAACTACACCGCTATCTCTATAAACTTTGAAATATCTACACCGCCATCTGTATTAAGATGGAAATATCTGCACCGCTATCTGTATAAACATGGAAATAACACCGCTATCTGTATAAACATGGAGATATCCACACCGCTATCTGTGTAAACATGGAAATATCTACACCGCCATCTGTATAAACATGGAAATATCTACACTTCCATCTATATAAACATGGAAATATCTGCACCGCCATCTGTATGAACATGGAAATATCTACACCGCCATCTCTATAAACGTGGAAATATCTACACCACTATCTGTATAAACATGGAGATATCCACACCGCTATCTGTGTAAACATGGAAATATCTACACCACCATCTGTATGAACATGGAAATATCTACACCGCTATCTATATAAACTTGGAAATGTCTACACCTCTATCTCTATAAACATGGAAATATCTACACCGATATCTGTATCAACAAGGAAATATCTACACCTCTATCTCTATAAACATGGAAATATCTACACTGCCATCTGTATAAGGATGGAAATATCTACACCGCCATCTCTGTAAACAGGGAAATATCTACACAGCTATCTGTATAAACATGGAAATATCTACACCGCTATCTTTATAAACCTGGAAATATCTACACCGCTATCTCTATAAACATGGAAATATCTGCACTGCCATCTGTATAAACATGGAAATATCTACAGCACCATCTGTCTGAACATGGAAATATCTATACCGCTATCTATTGAAACGTGGAAATGTCTACACCGCGGTCTGAATAAACAAGGAAATATCTACACCTCTATCTCCATAAACATGGAAATATCTACACCGCTATGCCTATTAACATGTAAATAACTACACCGCTATCTCTATAAACATGGAAATATTTACACCGCCATCTCTATAAAAATGGAAATAGCTACACCGCCATCTGTATAAACATGGAAATATCTACACTGCCATCTGTATAAACATGGAAATATCTACACCGTCATCTGTATAAACATGGAAATATCTACACCGCCATCTGTATAAAGATGGAAATGACTACACAGCCATCTGTATAAACATGGAAATATCTACACCGCCATCTGTATGAACATGGAAATATCTACACTGCCATCTGTATAAAGATGGAAACGTCTTCACCGCCGTCTGCATAAACATGGAAATATCTACACCGCCATCTGTATAAAGATGGAAATGTCTACACAGCCATCGGTATAAACATGGAAATATCTACACCGCCGTCTGTATGAACATGGAAATATCTACACTGCGATCTGTATAAAGATGGAAACGTCTTCACAGCCGTCTGCATAAACATGGAAATATCTACACTGCTATCTGTATAAACAAGGAAATATCTACACCACTGTCTGAATAAACATGGAAATATCTACACCGCTATCTGTATAAACAAGGAAATATCTACACCTCTGTCTCTATAAACATGGAAACATCTACACCGCTATGCCTATTAACATGGAAATAACTACACCGGTATCTCTATAAACATGGAAATATCTACACCGCCATCTGTATGAACATGGAAATATCTACACCGCCATCTGCATAAACATGGAAATATCTACACAGCCATCTGTATAAACATGGAAGTATCTACACCACTATCTGTATAAACATGGAAATATCTACACCGCCATCTCTATAAACATGGAAATACCTACACCACCAGCTGTATAAACTCGGAAATATCTACACCGCCATCTCTATAAAGATGGAAATAACTACACCGCCATCTGTATGTACAGAAAAATATCTACACCGCCATCTGTATAAGGATGGAAATATCTACACCGATATCTGTATGAACACGGAAATATCTACACCGCCATCTGTATAAAGATGGAAAATCTACACAGCTCTCTGTATGAACATGGAAATACCTACACCGCTATGTGTATAAACATGGAAATATCTACACAGCCATCTGTATAAACATGGAAATATCTACACCGCCATCTCTATAAACACCGAAATATCTACACCGCCATCTGTATGAACATGGAAATATCTACACCGCCATCTGTGCAAAGCTGGACATATCTACACAGCTATCTGTATAAACATGGAAATATCTACACTGCTATCTGTATAAACATGGAAATATCTACACCACAGTCTCTATAAACGTGGAAATATCTACACCGCCATCTGTATAAACATGGAAATACCTACACCGCCATCTCTAAAAACATGGAAATAATTACACCGCCATCTGTATGAACATGGAAATATCTACACCGCCATCTGTATAAACATGGAAATATCTGCACTGCCATCTGTATAAACATGGCACTATCTACACCGCCATCTGTACAAAGATTTAAATATCTACACAGCTATCTGTATAAACATGGAAATATCTACACCGCTATCTCTATAGACATGGAAATATCTACACCGCTATGCCTATTAACATGGAAATAACTACACCGCTATCTCTGTAAACATGGAAATATCTACACCGCCATCTGTATGAACATGGAAATATCTACACTGCCATCTGTATAAACATGGAAATATCTACACAGCCATGTGTATAAACATGGAAATATCTACACCGTCATCTGTAAAGACATGGAAATATCTACACCGCCATCTCTGTAAACACGGAAATATCTACACCGCAATCTGTATGTACATGGAAATATCTACACTGCCATGTGTATGAAGATGGAAACGTCTTCACCGCCGTCTGTATGAACATGGATATATCTACACCGCCATCTGTAGGAACATGGAAATATCTACACCGACATTTGTATGAACATGGAAATATCTACACTGCCATCTCTTTAAACATGGAAATATCTACACCGCCATCTGTAGGAACATGGAAACATCTACACCGCCATCTGTATAAACATGGAAATATCTACACCGCCATCTCTATAAACATGGAAATATCTGCCCTGCCATCAGTATAAAGGTGGAAATATCTACACCTCCGTCTCTATAAACATGGAAATATCTACAACGCCATCTGTATGAACTTGGAAATATCTACACCGCCATCTCTAGAAACGTGGAAATATCTGCACCGCTATCTGTATGAACATGGAAATATCTACACTACTATCTGTATAAAATTGGGAATATCTACACCGCTATCTCTATAAACATGGAAATATCTACACCGCTATCTGTATAAACCAGAAAATATCTAGACCGCCATTTCTAATAAACATGTAAATATGTACACCGCTATCAGTATAAACATGGAAATATCTACACAGCTATGTGTATCAACATGGAAATACCTACACCGCTGTCTCTGTAAACATGGAAATATCGAAACTGCCCTCTGTATAAACATGGAAATATCTACACCGCCATCTCTATGAACATGGAAATATCTACAACGCCATCTGTATGAACATGGAAATATCTACACCGCCATCTCTATAAACATGGAAATATCTACACCGCTATCTGTATGAACATGGAAATATCTACACTATCTGTAAAAAATTGGGAATATCTACACCGCTATCTCTATAAACATGGAAATATCTATACCGCTATCTGTATAAACCAGAAAATATCTAGACCGCCATTTCTATAAACATGTAAATATCTACACCGCTATCTGTATAAACATGGAAATATCTACACAGCTATGCGTATTAACATGGAAATATCTACACCGCTGTCTCTGTAAACATGGAAATAACTAAACAGCCCTCTGTAAAAACATGGAAATATCTACGCCGCCATCTCTATGAACATGAAAATATCTACACCGCCATCTGTATGAACATGTATATATCTTCACCGCCATCTGAATGAACATGGAAATATCTACACCGCTATCTATTTGAACATGGAAATATCAACACCGCTAACTGTATGAACATGGAAATATCTGCACCGCTATCTGTATGAACATGGAAATATCTACAGCGCTATCTGTATGAACATGGAAATATCTAAACAGCTATCTGTATATCAATGGAAATATCTACACTGCTATCTCTATAAACATGGAAATATCTACACCGTCATCCGTATGAACATGGAAATATATACACCGCTATCTGTATATACATGGAAACATCTACACTGCTATCTCTATGAGCATGGAAATAACTACACCGCAATCTCTATAAATATGGAAATATCTACACCGCCATCTCTGTGAATACGGAAATAACTACACCGCCATTTGTATGAACATGGAAATATCTACACCACCATCTGTATGAACGTGGAATTATCTTCAGCGCCGTCTGTAGTCAGATGGAAATATCTACACCGCCATCTGTATTAAGATGGAAAGATCTGCACCGCTATCTGTATAAACATGGAGATATCCACACCGCTATCTGTGTAAACATGGAAATATCTACAATGCCATCTGTATGAACATGGAAATATCTACACCGCCATCTCTATAAACGTGGAAATATCTACACCGCTATCTGTATAAACATGGAGATATCCACACTGCTATCTGTGTAAACATGGAAATATCTACACTGCCATCTGTATAAACATGGAAATATCTACACCGCCATCTCTATAAACATGGAAATATCTACAACGCCATCTGTATGAACATGGAAATATCTACACCGCCATCGGTATGAACATGGAAATATCTACATCGCTATCTGAATATACATGGAAATATCTACACTGCTATCTGTATGAACATGCAAATACCTACACCGATATCTGTATGAACATGGAAATATCTACACCACTATCTGTATGAACATGGAAATATCTACACAGCTATCTGTATATCAATGGAAATATCTACACTGCTATCTCTATAAACATGGTAATAAGTACACCGCTATCTGTATGAACATGGAAATATCTACACCGCCATCTCAACGAACATGGAAATATCTACACTGCCATTTGTATGAACATGTAAATATCTACACCGCCATCTGTATGAACATGGAAATAACTTCACCGCCATCTGTATGAACATGGATATATCTACACCACCATGTGGATGAACATGGAAATATCTACACAGCTTTCTCTATAAACATGGAAATAACTACACCGCTATCTCTATAAACTTTGAAATATCTACACCGCCATCTGTATTAAGATGGAAATATCTGCACCGCTATCTGTATAAACATGGAAATAACACCGCTATCTGTATAAACATGGAGATATCCACACCGCTATCTGTGTAAACATGGAAATATCTACACCGCCATCTGTATAAACATGGAAATATCTACACTGCCATCTATATAAACATGGAAATATCTGCACCGCCATCTGTATAAACATGGAAATATCTACACCGCCATCTGTATAAACATGGAAATATCTACACCTCCATCTCTATAAACATGGAAATATCTACAACGCCATCTGTATGAACATGGAAATATCTACACCGCCATCTCTATAAACGTGGAAATATCTACAGCGCTATCTGTATGAACATGGAAATATCTACACCGCCATCTCAACGAACATGGAAATATCTACACTGCCATTTGTATGAACATGTAAATATCTACACCGCCATCGGTATGAACATGGAAATATCAACATCGCTATCTGAATATACATGGAAATACCTACACTGCTATCTGTATGAACATGCAAATACCTACACCGATATCTGTATGAACATGGAAATATCTACACCACTATCTGTATGAACATGGAAATATCTACACCGCCATCTCTATAAACGTGGAAATATCTACAGCGCTATATGTATGAACATGGAAATAGCTACACTGCTATTTGTATAACATTGGGAATATCTACACCGATATCTCTATGAACATGGAAATATCTACACCGCTATCTGTATAAACCAGAAAATATCTAGACCGCCATTTCTATAAACGTGTAAATATCTACACCGCTATCTGTATAAACATGGAAATATCTACACAGCTATGCGTATCAACATGGAAATACCGACAACGCTGTCTCTGTAAACATGGAAATATCTAGACCGCCCTCTGCATAAACATGGAAATATCTACGCCGCCATCTCCATCAACATGGAAATACCTACACCGCCATCTGTAGGAACATGTATATATCTTCACCGCCTTCTGAATGAACATGGAAATATCTACACCGCTATCTGTTTGAACATGGAAATATCAACACCGCTAACTGTATGAACATGGAAATATCTGCAACGCTATCCGTATGAACATGGAAATATCTACACCACCATCTGTATGAACATGGAAATATCTACACCGCTATGCCTATTAACATGGAAATAACTACACCGCTATCTGTATAAACATGGAAATATCTACACCGCCATCTGTATGAACATGGAAATATCTACACTGCCATCTGTATAAACATGGAAATATCTACACCGCTATGCCTATTAACATGGAAATAACTACACCGCTATCTCTATAAACATGGAAATATCTACACCGCCATCTGTATGAACATGGAAATATCTACACTGCCATCTGTGTAAACATGGAAATATCTACACCGCCATCTCTATAAACATGGAAATATCTACACCGTCATCTGTATGAACATGGAAATATCTACACAGCTATCTGTATGAGCATGGAAATATCTACACCACCATCTGTATGAACATGGAAATATCTACACCGCCATCTGTATAAATATGGCGCTATCTACACCGCCATCTGTATAAAGATTTAAATATCTACACAGCTATCTGTATAAACATGGAAATATCCACATTGCTATCTCTATAGACATGGAAATATCTACACCACTATGCCTATTAAGATGGAAATAACTACACCGATATCTCTATAAACATGGAAATATCTACACCGATATCTGTATCAGGATGGAAATATCTACACCACCATCTGTATGAACATGGAAATATCTACACTGCCATCTGTATAAACATGGAAATATCTACACCGCTATCTGTATCAGGATGGAAATATCTACACCACCATCTGTATGAACATGGAAATATCTACACCGCTATCTATATAAACTTGGAAATGTCTACACCTCTATCTCTATAAACATGGAAATATCTACACCGATATCTGTATCAACAAGGAAATATCTACACCTCTATCTCTATAAACATGGAAATGTCTACACTGCCATCTGTATAAGGATGGAAATATCTACACCGCCATCTCTGTAAACAGGGAAATATCTACACAGCTATCTGTATAAACATGGAAATATCTACACCGCTATCTTTATAAACCTGGAAATATCTACACCGCTATCTCTATAAACATGGAAATATCTGCACTGCCATCTGTATAAACATGGAAATATCTACAGCACCATCTGTCTGAACATGGAAATATCTATACCGCTATCTATTGAAACGTGGAAATGTCTACACCGCGGTCTGAATAAACAAGGAAATATCTACACCTCTATCTCCATAAACATGGAAATATCTACACCGCTATGCCTATTAACATGTAAATAACTACACCGCTATCTCTATAAACATGGAAATATTTACACCGCCATCTCTATAAAAATGGAAATAGCTACACCGCCATCTGTATAAACATGGAAATATCTACACTGCCATCTGTATAAACATGGAAATATCTACACCGTCATCTGTATAAACATGGAAATATCTACACCGCCATCTGTATAAAGATGGAAATGACTACACAGCCATCTGTATAAACATGGAAATATCTACACCGCCATCTGTATGAACATGGAAATATCTACACTGCCATCTGTATAAAGATGGAAACGTCTTCACCGCCGTCTGCATAAACATGGAAATATCTACACCGCCATCTGTATAAAGATGGAAATGTCTACACAGCCATCGGTATAAACATGGAAATATCTACACCGCCGTCTGTATGAACATGGAAATATCTACACTGCGATCTGTATAAAGATGGAAACGTCTTCACAGCCGTCTGCATAAACATGGAAATATCTACACTGCTATCTGTATAAACAAGGAAATATCTACACCACTGTCTGAATAAACATGGAAATATCTACACCGCTATATGTATAAACAAGGAAATATCTACACCTCTGTCTCTATAAACATGGAAACATCTACACCGCTATGCCTATTAACATGGAAATAACTACACCGGTATCTCTATAAACATGGAAATATCTACACCGCCATCTGTATGAACATGGAAATATCTACACCGCCATCTGCATAAACATGGAAATATCTACACAGCCATCTGTATAAACATGGAAGTATCTACACCACTATCTGTATAAACATGGAAATATCTACACCGCCATCTCTATAAACATGGAAATACCTACACCACCAGCTGTATAAACTCGGAAATATCTACACCGCCATCTCTATAAAGATGGAAATAACTACACCGCCATCTGTATGTACAGGGAAATATCTACACCGCCATCTGTATAAGGATGGAAATATCTACACCGATATCTGTATGAACACGGAAATATCTACACCGCCATCTGTATAAAGATGGAAAATCTACACAGCTCTCTGTATGAACATGGAAATACCTACACCGCTATGTGTATAAACATGGAAATATCTACACAGCCATCTGTATAAACATGGAAATATCTACACCGCCATCTCTATAAACACCGAAATATCTACACCGCCATCTGTATGAACATGGAAATATCTACACCGCCATCTGTGCAAAGCTGGACATATCTACACAGCTATCTGTATAAACATGGAAATATCTACACTGCTATCTGTATAAACATGGAAATATCTACACCACAGTCTCTATAAACGTGGAAATATCTACACCGCCATCTGTATAAACATGGAAATACCTACACCGCCATCTCTAAAAACATGGAAATAATTACACCGCCATCTGTATGAACATGGAAATATCTACACCGCCATCTGTATAAACATGGAAATATCTGCACTGCCATCTGTATAAACATGGCACTATCTACACCGCCATCTGTACAAAGATTTAAATATCTACACAGCTATCTGTATAAACATGGAAATATCTACACCGCTATCTCTATAGACATGGAAATATCTACACCGCTATGCCTATTAACATGGAAATAACTACACCGCTATCTCTGTAAACATGGAAATATCTACACCGCCATCTGTATGAACATGGAAATATCTACACTGCCATCTGTATAAACATGGAAATATCTACACAGCCATGTGTATAAACATGGAAATATCTACACCGTCATCTGTAAAGACATGGAAATATCTACACCGCCATCTCTGTAAACACGGAAATATCTACACCGCAATCTGTATGAACATGGAAATATGTACACTGCCATGTGTATGAAGATGGAAACGTCTTCACCGCCGTCTGTATGAACATGGATATATCTACACCGCCATCTGTAGGAACATGGAAATATCTACACCGACATTTGTATGAACATGGAAATATCTACACTGCCATCTCTTTAAACATGGAAATATCTACACCGCCATCTGTATGTACATGGAAATATCTACACTGCCATCTGTACAAACATGGAAATATCTTCACCGCCATCTCTATAAACATGGAAATATCTGCAGCGCCATCTGTATAAACATGGAAATAACTACACCGCAATCTCTGTAAACTTTGAAATATCTACACCGCCATCTGTATGAACATGGAAATATCTACACCGCCATCTGTAGGAACATGGAAACATCTACACCGCCATCTGTATAAACATGGAAATATCTACACCGCCATCTCTATAAACATGGAAATATCTGCCCTGCCATCAGTATAAAGGTGGAAATATCTACACCTCCGTCTCTATAAACATGGAAATATCTACAACGCCATCTGTATGAACTTGGAAATATCTACACCGCCATCTCTAGAAACGTGGAAATATCTGCACCGCTATCTGTATGAACATGGAAATATCTACACTACTATCTGTATAAAATTGGGAATATCTACACCGCTATCTCTATAAACATGGAAATATCTACACCGCTATCTGTATAAACCAGAAAATATCTAGACCGCCATTTCTAATAAACATGTAAATATGTACACCGCTATCAGTATAAACATGGAAATATCTACACAGCTATGCGTATCAACATGGAAATACCTACACCGCTGTCTCTGTAAACATGGAAATATCGAAACTGCCCTCTGTATAAACATGGAAATATCTACACCGCCATCTCTATGAACATGGAAATATCTACAACGCCATCTGTATGAACATGGAAATATCTACACCGCCATCTCTATAAACATGGAAATATCTACACCGCTATCTGTATGAACATGGAAATATCTACACTATCTGTAAAAAATTGGGAATATCTACACCGCTATCTCTATAAACATGGAAATATCTACACCGCTATCTGTATAAACCAGAAAATATCTAGACCGCCATTTCTATAAACATGTAAATATCTACACCGCTATCTGTATAAACATGGAAATATCTACACAGCTATGCGTATTAACATGGAAATATCTACACCGCTGTCTCTGTAAACATGGAAATAACTAAACAGCCCTCTGTAAAAACATGGAAATATCTACGCCGCCATCTCTATGAACATGAAAATATCTACACCGCCATCTGTATGAACATGTATATATCTTCACCGCCATCTGAATGAACATGGAAATATCTACACCGCTATCTATTTGAACATGGAAATATCAACACCGCTAACTGTATGAACATGGAAATATCTGCACCGCTATCTGTATGAACATGGAAATATCTACAGCGCTATCTGTATGAACATGGAAATATCTAAACAGCTATCTGTATATCAATGGAAATATCTACACTGCTATCTCTATAAACATGGAAATATCTACACCGTCATCCGTATGAACATGGAAATATATACACCGCTATCTGTATATACATGGAAATATCTACACTGCTATCTCTATGAGCATGGAAATAACTACACCGCAATCTCTATAAATATGGAAATATCTACACCGCCATCTCTGTGAATACGGAAATAACTACACCACCATTTGTATGAACATGGAAATATCTACACCACCATCTGTATGAACGTGGAATTATCTTCAGCGCCATCTGTAGTCAGATGGAAATATCTACACCGCCATCTGTATTAAGATGGAAAGATCTGCACCGCTATCTGTATAAACATGGAGATATCCACACCGCTATCTGTGTAAACATGGAAATATCTACAATGCCATCTGTATGAACATGGAAATATCTACACCGCCATCTCTATAAACGTGGAAATATCTACACCGCTATCTGTATAAACATGGAGATATCCACACCGCTATCTGTGTAAACATGGAAATATCTACACCGCCATCTGTATAAACATGGAAATATCTACACCGCCATCTCTATAAACATGGAAATATCTACAACGCCATCTGTATGAACATGGAAATATCTACACCGCCATCGGTATGAACATGGAAATATCTACATCGCTATCTGAATATACATGGAAATATCTACACTGCTATCTGTATGAACATGCAAATACCTACACCGATATCTGTATGAACATGGAAATATCTACACCACTATCTGTATGAACATGGAAATATCTACACAGCTATCTGTATATCAATGGAAATATCTACACTGCTATCTCTATAAACATGGTAATAAGTACACCGCTATCTGTATGAACATGGAAATATCTACACCGCCATCTCAACGAACATGGAAATATCTACACTGCCATTTGTATGAACATGTAAATATCTACACCGCCATCTGTATGAACATGGAAATAACTTCACCGCCATCTGTATGAACATGGATATATCTACACCACCATGTGGATGAACATGGAAATATCTACACAGCTTTCTCTATAAACATGGAAATAACTACACCGCTATCTCTATAAACTTTGAAATATCTACACCGCCATCTGTATTAAGATGGAAATATCTGCACCGCTATCTGTATAAACATGGAAATAACACCGCTATCTGTATAAACATGGAGATATCCACACCGCTATCTGTGTAAACATGGAAATATCTACACCGCCATCTGTATAAACATGGAAATATCTACACTTCCATCTATATAAACATGGAAATATCTGCACCGCCATCTGTATGAACATGGAAATATCTACACCGCCATCTCTATAAACGTGGAAATATCTACACCACTATCTGTATAAACATGGAGATATCCACACCGCTATCTGTGTAAACATGGAAATATCTACACCACCATCTGTATGAACATGGAAATATCTACACCGCTATCTATATAAACTTGGAAATGTCTACACCTCTATCTCTATAAACATGGAAATATCTACACCGATATCTGTATCAACAAGGAAATATCTACACCTCTATCTCTATAAACATGGAAATATCTACACTGCCATCTGTATAAGGATGGAAATATCTACACCGCCATCTCTGTAAACAGGGAAATATCTACACAGCTATCTGTATAAACATGGAAATATCTACACCGCTATCTTTATAAACCTGGAAATATCTACACCGCTATCTCTATAAACATGGAAATATCTGCACTGCCATCTGTATAAACATGGAAATATCTACAGCACCATCTGTCTGAACATGGAAATATCTATACCGCTATCTATTGAAACGTGGAAATGTCTACACCGCGGTCTGAATAAACAAGGAAATATCTACACCTCTATCTCCATAAACATGGAAATATCTACACCGCTATGCCTATTAACATGTAAATAACTACACCGCTATCTCTATAAACATGGAAATATTTACACCGCCATCTCTATAAAAATGGAAATAGCTACACCGCCATCTGTATAAACATGGAAATATCTACACTGCCATCTCTTTAAACATGGAAATATCTACACCGCCATCTGTAGGAACATGGAAACATCTACACCGCCATCTGTATAAACATGGAAATATCTACACCGCCATCTCTATAAACATGGAAATATCTGCCCTGCCATCAGTATAAAGGTGGAAATATCTACACCTCCGTCTCTATAAACATGGAAATATCTACAACGCCATCTGTATGAACTTGGAAATATCTACACCGCCATCTCTAGAAACGTGGAAATATCTGCACCGCTATCTGTATGAACATGGAAATATCTACACTACTATCTGTATAAAATTGGGAATATCTACACCGCTATCTCTATAAACATGGAAATATCTACACCGCTATCTGTATAAACCAGAAAATATCTAGACCGCCATTTCTAATAAACATGTAAATATGTACACCGCTATCAGTATAAACATGGAAATATCTACACAGCTATGTGTATCAACATGGAAATACCTACACCGCTGTCTCTGTAAACATGGAAATATCGAAACTGCCCTCTGTATAAACATGGAAATATCTACACCGCCATCTCTATGAACATGGAAATATCTACAACGCCATCTGTATGAACATGGAAATATCTACACCGCCATCTCTATAAACATGGAAATATCTACACCGCTATCTGTATGAACATGGAAATATCTACACTATCTGTAAAAAATTGGGAATATCTACACCGCTATCTCTATAAACATGGAAATATCTATACCGCTATCTGTATAAACCAGAAAATATCTAGACCGCCATTTCTATAAACATGTAAATATCTACACCGCTATCTGTATAAACATGGAAATATCTACACAGCTATGCGTATTAACATGGAAATATCTACACCGCTGTCTCTGTAAACATGGAAATAACTAAACAGCCCTCTGTAAAAACATGGAAATATCTACGCCGCCATCTCTATGAACATGAAAATATCTACACCGCCATCTGTATGAACATGTATATATCTTCACCGCCATCTGAATGAACATGGAAATATCTACACCGCTATCTATTTGAACATGGAAATATCAACACCGCTAACTGTATGAACATGGAAATATCTGCACCGCTATCTGTATGAACATGGAAATATCTACAGCGCTATCTGTATGAACATGGAAATATCTAAACAGCTATCTGTATATCAATGGAAATATCTACACTGCTATCTCTATAAACATGGAAATATCTACACCGTCATCCGTATGAACATGGAAATATATACACCGCTATCTGTATATACATGGAAATATCTACACTGCTATCTCTATGAGCATGGAAATAACTACACCGCAATCTCTATAAATATGGAAATATCTACACCGCCATCTCTGTGAATACGGAAATAACTACACCGCCATTTGTATGAACATGGAAATATCTACACCACCATCTGTATGAACGTGGAATTATCTTCAGCGCCATCTGTAGTCAGATGGAAATATCTACACCGCCATCTGTATTAAGATGGAAAGATCTGCACCGCTATCTGTATAAACATGGAGATATCCACACCGCTATCTGTGTAAACATGGAAATATCTACAATGCCATCTGTATGAACATGGAAATATCTACACCGCCATCTCTATAAACGTGGAAATATCTACACCGCTATCTGTATAAACATGGAGATATCCACACCGCTATCTGTGTAAACATGGAAATATCTACACCGCCATCTGTATAAACATGGAAATATCTACACCGCCATCTCTATAAACATGGAAATATCTACAACGCCATCTGTATGAACATGGAAATATCTACACCGCCATCGGTATGAACATGGAAATATCTACATCGCTATCTGAATATACATGGAAATATCTACACTGCTATCTGTATGAACATGCAAATACCTACACCGATATCTGTATGAACATGGAAATATCTACACCACTATCTGTATGAACATGGAAATATCTACACAGCTATCTGTATATCAATGGAAATATCTACACTGCTATCTCTATAAACATGGTAATAAGTACACCGCTATCTGTATGAACATGGAAATATCTACACCGCCATCTCAACGAACATGGAAATATCTACACTGCCATTTGTATGAACATGTAAATATCTACACCGCCATCTGTATGAACATGGAAATAACTTCACCGCCATCTGTATGAACATGGATATATCTACACCACCATGTGGATGAACATGGAAATATCTACACAGCTTTCTCTATAAACATGGAAATAACTACACCGCTATCTCTATAAACTTAGAAATATCTACACCGCCATCTGTATTAAGATGGAAATATCTGCACCGCTATCTGTATAAACATGGAAATAACACCGCTATCTGTATAAACATGGAGATATCCACACCGCTATCTGTGTAAACATGGAAATATCTACACCGCCATCTGTATAAACATGGAAATATCTACACTGCCATCTATATAAACATGGAAATATCTGCACCGCCATCTGTATAAACATGGAAATATCTACACCGCCATCTGTATAAACATGGAAATATCTACACCTCCATCTCTATAAACATGGAAATATCTACAACGCCATCTGTATGAACATGGAAATATCTACACCGCCATCTCTATAAACGTGGAAATATCTACAGCGCTATCTGTATGAACATGGAAATATCTACACCGCCATCTCAACGAACATGGAAATATCTACACTGCCATTTGTATGAACATGTAAATATCTACACCGCCATCGGTATGAACATGGAAATATCAACATCGCTATCTGAATATACATGGAAATACCTACACTGCTATCTGTATGAACATGCAAATACCTACACCGATATCTGTATGAACATGGAAATATCTACACCACTATCTGTATGAACATGGAAATATCTACACCGCCATCTCTATAAACGTGGAAATATCTACAGCGCTATATGTATGAACATGGAAATAGCTACACTGCTATTTGTATAACATTGGGAATATCTACACCGATATCTCTATGAACATGGAAATATCTACACCGCTATCTGTATAAACCAGAAAATATCTAGACCGCCATTTCTATAAACGTGTAAATATCTACACCGCTATCTGTATAAACATGGAAATATCTACACAGCTATGCGTATCAACATGGAAATACCGACAACGCTGTCTCTGTAAACATGGAAATATCTAGACCGCCCTCTGCATAAACATGGAAATATCTACGCCGCCATCTCCATCAACATGGAAATACCTACACCGCCATCTGTAGGAACATGTATATATCTTCACCGCCTTCTGAATGAACATGGAAATATCTACACCGCTATCTGTTTGAACATGGAAATATCAACACCGCTAACTGTATGAACATGGAAATATCTGCAACGCTATCCGTATGAACATGGAAATATCTACACCACCATCTGTATGAACATGGAAATATCTACACCGCTATGCCTATTAACATGGAAATAACTACACCGCTATCTGTATAAACATGGAAATATCTACACCGCCATCTGTATGAACATGGAAATATCTACACTGCCATCTGTATAAACATGGAAATATCTACACCGCTATGCCTATTAACATGGAAATAACTACACCGCTATCTCTATAAACATGGAAATATCTACACCGCCATCTGTATGAACATGGAAATATCTACACTGCCATCTGTGTAAACATGGAAATATCTACACCGCCATCTCTATAAACATGGAAATATCTACACCGTCATCTGTATGAACATGGAAATATCTACACAGCTATCTGTATAAATATGGCGCTATCTACACCGCCATCTGTATAAAGATTTAAATATCTACACAGCTATCTGTATAAACATGGAAATATCCACATTGCTATCTCTATAGACATGGAAATATCTACACCACTATGCCTATTAAGATGGAAATAACTACACCGATATCTCTATAAACATGGAAATATCTACACCGATATCTGTATCAGGATGGAAATATCTACACCACCATCTGTATGAACATGGAAATATCTACACTGCCATCTGTATAAACATGGAAATATCTACACCGCTATCTGTATCAGGATGGAAATATCTACACCACCATCTGTATGAACATGGAAATATCTACACCGCTATCTATATAAACTTGGAAATGTCTACACCTCTATCTCTATAAACATGGAAATATCTACACCGATATCTGTATCAACAAGGAAATATCTACACCTCTATCTCTATAAACATGGAAATGTCTACACTGCCATCTGTATAAGGATGGAAATATCTACACCGCCATCTCTGTAAACAGGGAAATATCTACACAGCTATCTGTATAAACATGGAAATATCTACACCGCTATCTTTATAAACCTGGAAATATCTACACCGCTATCTCTATAAACATGGAAATATCTGCACTGCCATCTGTATAAACATGGAAATATCTACAGCACCATCTGTCTGAACATGGAAATATCTATACCGCTATCTATTGAAACGTGGAAATGTCTACACCGCGGTCTGAATAAACAAGGAAATATCTACACCTCTATCTCCATAAACATGGAAATATCTACACCGCTATGCCTATTAACATGTAAATAACTACACCGCTATCTCTATAAACATGGAAATATTTACACCGCCATCTCTATAAAAATGGAAATAGCTACACCGCCATCTGTATAAACATGGAAATATCTACACTGCCATCTGTATAAACATGGAAATATCTACACCGTCATCTGTATAAACATGGAAATATCTACACCGCCATCTGTATAAAGATGGAAATGACTACACAGCCATCTGTATAAACATGGAAATATCTACACCGCCATCTGTATGAACATGGAAATATCTACACTGCCATCTGTATAAAGATGGAAGCGTCTTCACCGCCGTCTGCATAAACATGGAAATATCTACACCGCCATCTGTATAAAGATGGAAATGTCTACACAGCCATCGGTATAAACATGGAAATATCTACACCGCCGTCTGTATGAACATGGAAATATCTACACTGCGATCTGTATAAAGATGGAAACGTCTTCACAGCCGTCTGCATAAACATGGAAATATCTACACTGCTATCTGTATAAACAAGGAAATATCTACACCACTGTCTGAATAAACATGGAAATATCTACACCGCTATCTGTATAAACAAGGAAATATCTACACCTCTGTCTCTATAAACATGGAAACATCTACACCGCTATGCCTATTAACATGGAAATAACTACACCGGTATCTCTATAAACATGGAAATATCTACACCGCCATCTGTATGAACATGGAAATATCTACACCGCCATCTGCATAAACATGGAAATATCTACACAGCCATCTGTATAAACATGGAAGTATCTACACCACTATCTGTATAAACATGGAAATATCTACACCGCCATCTCTATAAACATGGAAATACCTACACCACCAGCTGTATAAACTCGGAAATATCTACACCGCCATCTCTATAAAGATGGAAATAACTACACCGCCATCTGTATGTACAGGGAAATATCTACACCGCCATCTGTATAAGGATGGAAATATCTACACCGATATCTGTATGAACACGGAAATATCTACACCGCCATCTGTATAAAGATGGAAAATCTACACAGCTCTCTGTATGAACATGGAAATACCTACACCGCTATGTGTATAAACATGGAAATATCTACACAGTCATCTGTATAAACATGGAAATATCTACACCGCCATCTCTATAAACACCGAAATATCTACACCGCCATCTGTATGAACATGGAAATATCTACACCGCCATCTGTGCAAAGCTGGACATATCTACACAGCTATCTGTATAAACATGGAAATATCTACACTGCTATCTGTATAAACATGGAAATATCTACACCACAGTCTCTATAAACGTGGAAATATCTACACCGCCATCTGTATAAACATGGAAATACCTACACCGCCATCTCTAAAAACATGGAAATAATTACACCGCCATCTGTATGAACATGGAAATATCTACACCGCCATCTGTATAAACATGGAAATATCTGCACTGCCATCTGTATAAACATGGCACTATCTACACCGCCATCTGTACAAAGATTTAAATATCTACACAGCTATCTGTATAAACATGGAAATATCTACACCGCTATCTCTATAGACATGGAAATATCTACACCGCTATGCCTATTAACATGGAAATAACTACACCGCTATCTCTGTAAACATGGAAATATCTACACCGCCATCTGTATGAACATGGAAATATCTACACTGCCATCTGTATAAACATGGAAATATCTACACAGCCATGTGTATAAACATGGAAATATCTACACCGTCATCTGTAAAGACATGGAAATATCTACACCGCCATCTCTGTAAACACGGAAATATCTACACCGCAATCTGTATGAACATGGAAATATGTACACTGCCATGTGTATGAAGATGGAAACGTCTTCACCGCCGTCTGTATGAACATGGATATATCTACACCGCCATCTGTAGGAACATGGAAATATCTACACAGACATTTGTATGAACATGGAAATATCTACACTGCCATCTCTTTAAACATGGAAATATCTACACCGCCATCTGTATGTACATGGAAATATCTACACTGCCATCTGTACAAACATGGAAATATCTTCACCGCCATCTCTATAAACATGGAAATATCTGCAGCGCCATCTGTATAAACATGGAAATAACTACACCGCAATCTCTGTAAACTTTGAAATATCTACACCGCCATCTGTATGAACATGGAAATATCTACACCGCCATCTGTAGGAACATGGAAACATCTACACCGCCATCTGTATAAACATGGAAATATCTACACCGCCATCTCTATAAACATGGAAATATCTGCCCTGCCATCAGTATAAAGGTGGAAATATCTACACCTCCGTCTCTATAAACATGGAAATATCTACAACGCCATCTGTATGAACTTGGAAATATCTACACCGCCATCTCTAGAAACGTGGAAATATCTGCACCGCTATCTGTATGAACATGGAAATATCTACACTACTATCTGTATAAAATTGGGAATATCTACACCGCTATCTCTATAAACATGGAAATATCTACACCGCTATCTGTATAAACCAGAAAATATCTAGACCGCCATTTCTAATAAACATGTAAATATGTACACCGCTATCAGTATAAACATGGAAATATCTACACAGCTATGCGTATCAACATGGAAATACCTACACCGCTGTCTCTGTAAACATGGAAATATCGAAACTGCCCTCTGTATAAACATGGAAATATCTACACCGCCATCTCTATGAACATGGAAATATCTACAACGCCATCTGTATGAACATGGAAATATCTACACCGCCATCTCTATAAACATGGAAATATCTACACCGCTATCTGTATGAACATGGAAATATCTACACTATCTGTAAAAAATTGGGAATATCTACACCGCTATCTCTATAAACATGGAAATATCTACACCGCTATCTGTATAAACCAGAAAATATCTAGACCGCCATTTCTATAAACATGTAAATATCTACACCGCTATCTGTATAAACATGGAAATATCTACACAGCTATGCGTATTAACATGGAAATATCTACACCGCTGTCTCTGTAAACATGGAAATAACTAAACAGCCCTCTGTAAAAACATGGAAATATCTACGCCGCCATCTCTATGAACATGAAAATATCTACACCGCCATCTGTATGAACATGTATATATCTTCACCGCCATCTGAATGAACATGGAAATATCTACACCGCTATCTATTTGAACATGGAAATATCAACACCGCTAACTGTATGAACATGGAAATATCTGCACCGCTATCTGTATGAACATGGAAATATCTACAGCGCTATCTGTATGAACATGGAAATATCTAAACAGCTATCTGTATATCAATGGAAATATCTACACTGCTATCTCTATAAACATGGAAATATCTACACCGTCATCCGTATGAACATGGAAATATATACACCGCTATCTGTATATACATGGAAATATCTACACTGCTATCTCTATGAGCATGGAAATAACTACACCGCAATCTCTATAAATATGGAAATATCTACACCGCCATCTCTGTGAATACGGAAATAACTACACCACCATTTGTATGAACATGGAAATATCTACACCACCATCTGTATGAACGTGGAATTATCTTCAGCGCCATCTGTAGTCAGATGGAAATATCTACACCGCCATCTGTATTAAGATGGAAAGATCTGCACCGCTATCTGTATAAACATGGAGATATCCACACCGCTATCTGTGTAAACATGGAAATATCTACAATGCCATCTGTATGAACATGGAAATATCTACACCGCCATCTCTATAAACGTGGAAATATCTACACCGCTATCTGTATAAACATGGAGATATCCACACCGCTATCTGTGTAAACATGGAAATATCTACACCGCCATCTGTATAAACATGGAAATATCTACACCGCCATCTCTATAAACATGGAAATATCTACAACGCCATCTGTATGAACATGGAAATATCTACACCGCCATCGGTATGAACATGGAAATATCTACATCGCTATCTGAATATACATGGAAATATCTACACTGCTATCTGTATGAACATGCAAATACCTACACCGATATCTGTATGAACATGGAAATATCTACACCACTATCTGTATGAACATGGAAATATCTACACAGCTATCTGTATATCAATGGAAATATCTACACTGCTATCTCTATAAACATGGTAATAAGTACACCGCTATCTGTATGAACATGGAAATATCTACACCGCCATCTCAACGAACATGGAAATATCTACACTGCCATTTGTATGAACATGTAAATATCTACACCGCCATCTGTATGAACATGGAAATAACTTCACCGCCATCTGTATGAACATGGATATATCTACACCACCATGTGGATGAACATGGAAATATCTACACAGCTTTCTCTATAAACATGGAAATAACTACACCGCTATCTCTATAAACTTTGAAATATCTACACCGCCATCTGTATTAAGATGGAAATATCTGCACCGCTATCTGTATAAACATGGAAATAACACCGCTATCTGTATAAACATGGAGATATCCACACCGCTATCTGTGTAAACATGGAAATATCTACACCGCCATCTGTATAAACATGGAAATATCTACACTTCCATCTATATAAACATGGAAATATCTGCACCGCCATCTGTATAAACATGGAAATATCTACACCGCCATCTGTATAAACATGGAAATATCTACACCTCCATCTCTATAAACATGGAAATATCTACAACGCCATCTGTATGAACATGGAAATATCTACACCGCCATCTCTATAAACGTGGAAATATCTACAGCGCTATCTGTATGAACATGGAAATATCTACACCGCCATCTCAACGAACATGGAAATATCTACACTGCCATTTGTATGAACATGTAAATATCTACACCGCCATCGGTATGAACATGGAAATATCAACATCGCTATCTGAATATACATGGAAATACCTACACTGCTATCTGTATGAACATGCAAATACCTACACCGATATCTGTATGAACATGGAAATATCTACACCACTATCTGTATGAACATGGAAATATCTACACCGCCATCTCTATAAACGTGGAAATATCTACAGCGCTATATGTATGAACATGGAAATAGCTACACTGCTATTTGTATAACATTGGGAATATCTACACCGATATCTCTATGAACATGGAAATATCTACACCGCTATCTGTATAAACCAGAAAATATCTAGACCGCCATTTCTATAAACGTGTAAATATCTACACCGCTATCTGTATAAACATGGAAATATCTACACAGCTATGCGTATCAACATGGAAATACCGACAACGCTGTCTCTGTAAACATGGAAATATCTAGACCGCCCTCTGCATAAACATGGAAATATCTACGCCGCCATCTCTATGAACATGGAAATACCTACACCGCCATCTGTATGAACATGTATATATCTTCACCGCCTTCTGAATGAACATGGAAATATCTACACCGCTATCTGTTTGAACATGGAAATATCAACACCGCTAACTGTATGAACATGGAAATATCTGCAACGCTATCCGTATGAACATGGAAATATCTACACCACCATCTGTATGAACATGGAAATATCTACACCGCTATGCCTATTAACATGGAAATAACTACACCGCTATCTGTATAAACATGGAAATATCTACACCGCCATCTGTATGAACATGGAAATATCTACACTGCCATCTGTATAAACATGGAAATATCTACACCGCTATGCCTATTAACATGGAAATAACTACACCGCTATCTCTATAAACATGGAAATATCTACACCGCCATCTGTATGAACATGGAAATATCTACACTGCCATCTGTATAAACATGGAAATATCTACACCGCCATCTCTATAAACATGGAAATATCTACACCGTCATCTGTATGAACATGGAAATATCTACACAGCTATCTGTATGAGCATGGAAATATCTACACCACCATCTGTATGAACATGGAAATATCTACACCGCCATCTGTATAAATATGGCGCTATCTACACCGCCATCTGTATAAAGATTTAAATATCTACACAGCTATCTGTATAAACATGGAAATATCCACATTGCTATCTCTATAGACATGGAAATATCTACACCACTATGCCTATTAAGATGGAAATAACTACACCGATATCTCTATAAACATGGAAATATCTACACCGATATCTGTATCAGGATGGAAATATCTACACCACCATCTGTATGAACATGGAAATATCTACACTGCCATCTGTATAAACATGGAAATATCTACACCGCTATCTGTATCAGGATGGAAATATCTACACCACCATCTGTATGAACATGGAAATATCTACACCGCTATCTATATAAACTTGGAAATGTCTACACCTCTATCTCTATAAACATGGAAATATCTACACCGATATCTGTATCAACAAGGAAATATCTACACCTCTATCTCTATAAACATGGAAATATCTACACTGCCATCTGTATAAGGATGGAAATATCTACACCGTCATCTCTGTAAACAGGGAAATATCTACACAGCTATCTGTATAAACATGGAAATATCTACACCGCTATCTTTATAAACCTGGAAATATCTACACCGCTATCTCTATAAACATGGAAATATCTGCACTGCCATCTGTATAAACATGGAAATATCTACAGCACCATCTGTCTGAACATGGAAATATCTATACCGCTATCTATTGAAACGTGGAAATGTCTACACCGCGGTCTGAATAAACAAGGAAATATCTACACCTCTATCTCCATAAACATGGAAATATCTACACCGCTATGCCTATTAACATGTAAATAACTACACCGCTATCTCTATAAACATGGAAATATTTACACCGCCATCTCTATAAAAATGGAAATAGCTACACCGCCATCTGTATAAACATGGAAATATCTACACTGCCATCTGTATAAACATGGAAATATCTACACCGTCATCTGTATAAACATGGAAATATCTACACCGCCATCTGTATAAAGATGGAAATGACTACACAGCCATCTGTATAAACATGGAAATGACTACACAGCCATCTGTATAAACATGGAAATATCTACACCGCCATCTGTATGAACATGGAAATATCTACACTGCCATCTGTATAAAGATGGAAACGTCTTCACCGCCGTCTGCATAAACATGGAAATATCTACACCGCCATCTGTATAAAGATGGAAATGTCTACACAGCCATCGGTATAAACATGGAAATATCTACACCGCCGTCTGTATGAACATGGAAATATCTACACTGCGATCTGTATAAAGATGGAAACGTCTTCACAGCCGTCTGCATAAACATGGAAATATCTACACTGCTATCTGTATAAACAAGGAAATATCTACACCACTGTCTGAATAAACATGGAAATATCTACACCGCTATCTGTATAAACAAGGAAATATCTACACCTCTGTCTCTATAAACATGGAAACATCTACACCGCTATGCCTATTAACATGGAAATAACTACACCGGTATCTCTATAAACATGGAAATATCTACACCGCCATCTGTATGAACATGGAAATATCTACACCGCCATCTGCATAAACATGGAAATATCTACACAGCCATCTGTATAAACATGGAAGTATCTACACCACTATCTGTATAAACATGGAAATATCTACACCGCCATCTCTATAAACATGGAAATACCTACACCACCAGCTGTATAAACTCGGAAATATCTACACCGCCATCTCTATAAAGATGGAAATAACTACACCGCCATCTGTATGTACAGGGAAATATCTACACCGCCATCTGTATAAGGATGGAAATATCTACACTGATATCTGTATGAACACGGAAATATCTACACCGCCATCTGTATAAAGATGGAAAATCTACACAGCTCTCTGTATGAACATGGAAATACCTACACCGCTATGTGTATAAACATGGAAATATCTACACAGCCATCTGTATAAACATGGAAATATCTACACCGCCATCTCTATAAACACCGAAATATCTACACCGCCATCTGTATGAACATGGAAATATCTACACCGCCATCTGTGCAAAGCTGGACATATCTACACAGCTATCTGTATAAACATGGAAATATCTACACTGCTATTTGTATAAACATGGAAATATCTACACCACAGTCTCTATAAACGTGGAAATATCTACACCGCCATCTGTATAAACATGGAAATACCTACACCGCCATCTCTAAAAACATGGAAATAATTACACCGCCATCTGTATGAACATGGAAATATCTACACCGCCATCTGTATAAACATGGAAATATCTGCACTGCCATCTGTATAAACATGGCACTATCTACACCGCCATCTGTACAAAGATTTAAATATCTACACAGCTATCTGTATAAACATGGAAATATCTACACCGCTATCTCTATAGACATGGAAATATCTACACCGCTATGCCTATTAACATGGAAATAACTACACCGCTATCTCTGTAAACATGGAAATATCTACACCGCCATCTGTATGAACATGGAAATATCTACACTGCCATCTGTATAAACATGGAAATATCTACACAGCCATGTGTATAAACATGGAAATATCTACACCGTCATCTGTAAAGACATGGAAATATCTACACCGCCATCTCTGTAAACACGGAAATATCTACACCGCAATCTGTATGAACATGGAAATATGTACACTGCCATGTGTATGAAGATGGAAACGTCTTCACCGCCATCTGTATGAACATGGATATATCTACACCGCCATCTGTAGGAACATGGAAATATCTACACCGACATTTGTATGAACATGGAAATATCTACACTGCCATCTCTTTAAACATGGAAATATCTACACCGCCATCTGTATGTACATGGAAATATCTACACTGCCATCTGTACAAACATGGAAATATCTTCACCGCCATCTCTATAAACATGGAAATATCTGCAGCGCCATCTGTATAAACATGGAAATAACTACACCGCAATCTCTGTAAACTTTGAAATATCTACACCGCCATCTGTATGAACATGGAAATATCTACACCGCCATCTGTAGGAACATGGAAACATCTACACCGCCATCTGTATAAACATGGAAATATCTACACCGCCATCTCTATAAACATGGAAATATCTGCCCTGCCATCAGTATAAAGGTGGAAATATCTACACCTCCGTCTCTATAAACATGGAAATATCTACAACGCCATCTGTATGAACTTGGAAATATCTACACCGCCATCTCTAGAAACGTGGAAATATCTGCACCGCTATCTGTATGAACATGGAAATATCTACACTACTATCTGTATAAAATTGGGAATATCTACACCGCTATCTCTATAAACATGGAAATATCTACACCGCTATCTGTATAAACCAGAAAATATCTAGACCGCCATTTCTAATAAACATGTAAATATGTACACCGCTATCAGTATAAACATGGAAATATCTACACAGCTATGCGTATCAACATGGAAATACCTACACCGCTGTCTCTGTAAACATGGAAATATCGAAACTGCCCTCTGTATAAACATGGAAATATCTACACCGCCATCTCTATGAACATGGAAATATCTACAACGCCATCTGTATGAACATGGAAATATCTACACCGCCATCTCTATAAACATGGAAATATCTACACCGCTATCTGTATGAACATGGAAATATCTACACTATCTGTAAAAAATTGGGAATATCTACACCGCTATCTCTATAAACATGGAAATATCTACACCGCTATCTGTATAAACCAGAAAATATCTAGACCGCCATTTCTATAAACATGTAAATATCTACACCGCTATCTGTATAAACATGGAAATATCTACACAGCTATGCGTATTAACATGGAAATATCTACACCGCTGTCTCTGTAAACATGGAAATAACTAAACAGCCCTCTGTAAATACATGGAAATATCTACGCCGCCATCTCTATGAACATGAAAATATCTACACCGCCATCTGTATGAACATGTATATATCTTCACCGCCATCTGAATGAACATGGAAATATCTACACCGCTATCTATTTGAACATGGAAATATCAACACCGCTAACTGTATGAACATGGAAATATCTGCACCGCTATCTGTATGAACATGGAAATATCTACAGCGCTATCTGTATGAACATGGAAATATCTAAACAGCTATCTGTATATCAATGGAAATATCTACACTGCTATCTCTATAAACATGGAAATATCTACACCGTCATCCGTATGAACATGGAAATATATACACCGCTATCTGTATATACATGGAAATATCTACACTGCTATCTCTATGAGCATGGAAATAACTACACCGCAATCTCTATAAATATGGAAATATCTACACCGCCATCTCTGTGAATACGGAAATAACTACACCGCCATTTGTATGAACATGGAAATATCTACACCACCATCTGTATGAACGTGGAATTATCTTCAGCGCCATCTGTAGTCAGATGGAAATATCTACACCGCCATCTGTATTAAGATGGAAAGATCTGCACCGCTATCTGTATAAACATGGAGATATCCACACCGCTATCTGTGTAAACATGGAAATATCTACAATGCCATCTGTATGAACATGGAAATATCTACACCGCCATCTCTATAAACGTGGAAATATCTACACCGATATCTGTATAAACATGGAGATATCCACACCGCTATCTGTGTAAACATGGAAATATCTACACCGCCATCTGTATAAACATGGAAATATCTACACCGCCATCTCTATAAACATGGAAATATCTACAACGCCATCTGTATGAACATGGAAATATCTACACCGCCATCGGTATGAACATGGAAATATCTACATCGCTATCTGAATATACATGGAAATATCTACACTGCTATCTGTATGAACATGCAAATACCTACACCGATATCTGTATGAACATGGAAATATCTACACCACTATCTGTATGAACATGGAAATATCTACACAGCTATCTGTATATCAATGGAAATATCTACACTGCTATCTCTATAAACATGGTAATAAGTACACCGCTATCTGTATGAACATGGAAATATCTACACCGCCATCTCAACGAACATGGAAATATCTACACTGCCATTTGTATGAACATGTAAATATCTACACCGCCATCTGTATGAACATGGAAATAACTTCACCGCCATCTGTATGAACATGGATATATCTACACCACCATGTGGATGAACATGGAAATATCTACACAGCTTTCTCTATAAACATGGAAATAACTACACCGCTATCTCTATAAACTTTGAAATATCTACACCGCCACCTGTATTAAGATGGAAATATCTGCACCGCTATCTGTATAAACATGGAAATAACACCGCTATCTGTATAAACATGGAGATATCCACACCGCTATCTGTGTAAACATGGAAATATCTACACCGCCATCTGTATAAACATGGAAATATCTACACTGCCATCTATATAAACATGGAAATATCTGCACCGCCATCTGTATAAACATGGAAATATCTACACCGCCATCTGTATAAACATGGAAATATCTACACCTCCATCTCTATAAACATGGAAATATCTACAACGCCATCTGTATGAACATGGAAATATCTACACCGCCATCTCTATAAACGTGGAAATATCTACAGCGCTATCTGTATGAACATGGAAATATCTACACCGCCATCTCAACGAACATGGAAATATCTACACTGCCATTTGTATGAACATGTAAATATCTACACCGCCATCGGTATGAACATGGAAATATCAACATCGCTATCTGAATATACATGGAAATACCTACACTGCTATCTGTATGAACATGCAAATACCTACACCGATATCTGTATGAACATGGAAATATCTACACCACTATCTGTATGAACATGGAAATATCTACTCCGCCATCTCTATAAACGTGGAAATATCTACAGCGCTATATGTATGAACATGGAAATAGCTACACTGCTATTTGTATAACATTGGGAATATCTACACCGATATCTCTATGAACATGGAAATATCTACACCGCTATCTGTATAAACCAGAAAATATCTAGACCGCCATTTCTATAAACGTGTAAATATCTACACCGCTATCTGTATAAACATGGAAATATCTACACAGCTATGCGTATCAACATGGAAATACCGACAACGCTGTCTCTGTAAACATGGAAATATCTAGACCGCCCTCTGCATAAACATGGAAATATCTACGCCGCCATCTCTATGAACATGGAAATACCTACACCGCCATCTGTATGAAGATGTATATATCTTCACCGCCTTCTGAATGAACATGGAAATATCTACACCGCTATCTGTTTGAACATGGAAATATCAACACCGCTAACTGTATGAACATGGAAATATCTGCAACGCTATCCGTATGAACATGGAAATATCTACACCACCATCTGTATGAACATGGAAATATCTACACCGCTATGCCTATTAACATGGAAATAACTACACCGCTATCTGTATAAACATGGAAATATCTACACCGCCATCTGTATGAACATGGAAATATCTACACTGCCATCTGTATAAACATGGAAATATCTACACCGCTATGCCTATTAACATGGAAATAACTACACCGCTATCTCTATAAACATGGAAATATCTACACCGCCATCTGTATGAACATGGAAATATCTACACTGCCATCTGTATAAACATGGAAATATCTACACCGCCATCTCTATAAACATGGAAATATCTACACCGTCATCTGTATGAACATGGAAATATCTACACAGCTGTCTGTATGAGCATGGAAATATCTACACCACCATCTGTATGAACATGGAAATATCTACACCACCATCTGTATAAATATGGCGCTATCTACACCGCCATCTGTATAAAGATTTAAATATCTACACAGCTATCTGTATAAACATGGAAATATCCACATTGCTATCTCTATAGACATGGAAATATCTACACCACTATGCCTATTAAGATGGAAATAACTACACCGATATCTCTATAAACATGGAAATATCTACACCGATATCTGTATCAGGATGGAAATATCTACACCACCATCTGTATGAACATGGAAATATCTACACTGCCATCTGTATAAACATGGAAATATCTACACCACTATCTGTATCAGGATGGAAATATCTACACCACCATCTGTATGAACATGGAAATATCTACACCGCTATCTATATAAACTTGGAAATGTCTACACCTCTATCTCTATAAACATGGAAATATCTACACCGATATCTGTATCAACAAGGAAATATCTACACCTCTATCTCTATAAACATGGAAATATCTACACTGCCATCTGTATAAGGATGGAAATATCTACACCGCCATCTCTGTAAACAGGGAAATATCTACACAGCTATCTGTATAAACATGGAAATATCTACACCGCTATCTTTATAAACCTGGAAATATCTACACCGCTATCTCTATAAACATGGAAATATCTGCACTGCCATCTGTATAAACATGGAAATATCTACAGCACCATCTGTCTGAACATGGAAATATCTATACCGCTATCTATTGAAACGTGGAAATGTCTACACCGCGGTCTGAATAAACAAGGAAATATCTACACCTCTATCTCCATAAACATGGAAATATCTACACCGCTATGCCTACTAACATGTAAATAACTACACCGCTATCTCTATAAACATGGAAATATTTACACCGCCATCTCTATAAAAATGGAAATAGCTACACCGCCATCTGTATAAACATGGAAATATCTACACTGCCATCTGTATAAACATGGAAATATCTACACCGTCATCTGTATAAACATGGAAATATCTACACCGCCATCTGTATAAAGATGGAAATGACTACACAGCCATCTGTATAAACATGGAAATATCTACACCGCCATCTGTATGAACATGGAAATATCTACACTGCCATCTGTATAAAGATGGAAACGTCTTCACCGCCGTCTGCATAAACATGGAAATATCTACACCGCCATCTGTATAAAGATGGAAATGTCTACACAGCCATCGGTATAAACATGGAAATATCTACACCGCCGTCTGTATGAACATGGAAATATCTACACTGCGATCTGTATAAAGATGGAAACGTCTTCACAGCCGTCTGCATAAACATGGAAATATCTACACTGCTATCTGTATAAACAAGGAAATATCTACACCACTGTCTGAATAAACATGGAAATATCTACACCGCTATCTGTATAAACAAGGAAATATCTACACCTCTGTCTCTATAAACATGGAAACATCTACACCGCTATGCCTATTAACATGGAAATAACTACACCGGTATCTCTATAAACATGGAAATATCTACACCGCCATCTGTATGAACATGGAAATATCTACACCGCCATCTGCATAAACATGGAAATATCTACACAGCCATCTGTATAAACATGGAAGTATCTACACCACTATCTGTATAAACATGGAAATATCTACACCGCCATCTCTATAAACATGGAAATACCTACACCACCAGCTGTATAAACTCGGAAATATCTACACCGCCATCTCTATAAAGATGGAAATAACTACACCGCCATCTGTATGTACAGGGAAATATCTACACCGCCATCTGTATAAGGATGGAAATATCTACACCGCCATCTCTGTAAACACGGAAATATCTACACCGCAATCTGTATGAACATGGAAATATGTACACTGCCATGTGTATGAAGATGGAAACGTCTTCACCGCCGTCTGTATGAACATGGATATATCTACACCGCCATCTGTAGGAACATGGAAATATCTACACCGACATTTGTATGAACATGGAAATATCTACACTGCCATCTCTTTAAACATGGAAATATCTACACCGCCATCTGTATGTACATGGAAATATCTACACTGCCATCTGTACAAACATGGAAATATCTTCACCGCCATCTCTATAAACATGGAAATATCTGCAGCGCCATCTGTATAAACATGGAAATAACTACACCGCAATCTCTGTAAACTTTGAAATATCTACACTGCCATCTGTATGAACATGGAAATATCTACACCGCCATCTGTAGGAACATGGAAACATCTACACCGCCATCTGTATAAACATGGAAATATCTACACCGCCATCTCTATAAACATGGAAATATCTGCCCTGCCATCAGTATAAAGGTGGAAATATCTACACCTCCGTCTCTATAAACATGGAAATATCTACAACGCCATCTGTATGAACTTGGAAATATCTACACCGCCATCTCTAGAAACGTGGAAATATCTGCACCGCTATCTGTATGAACATGGAAATATCTACACTACTATCTGTATAAAATTGGGAATATCTACACCGCTATCTCTATAAACATGGAAATATCTACACCGCTATCTGTATAAACCAGAAAATATCTAGACCGCCATTTCTAATAAACATGTAAATATGTACACCGCTATCAGTATAAACATGGAAATATATACACCGCCATCTCTATGAACATGGAAATATCTACAACGCCATCTGTATGAACAAGGAAATATCTACACCGCCATCTCTATAAACATGGAAATATCTACACCGCTATCTGTATGAACATGGAAATATCTACACTATCTGTAAAAAATTGGGAATATCTACACCACTATCTCTATAAACATGGAAATATCTACACCGCTATCTGTATAAACCAGAAAATATCTAGACCGCCATTTCTATAAACATGTAAATATCTACACCGCTATCTGTATAAACATGGAAATATCTACACAGCTATGCGTATTAACATGGAAATATCTACACCGCTGTCTCTGTAAACATGGAAATAACTAAACAGCCCTCTGTAAAAACATGGAAATATCTACGCCGCCATCTCTATGAACATGAAAATATCTACACCGCCATCTGTATGAACATGTATATATCTTCACCGCCATCTGAATGAACATGGAAATATCTACACCGCTATCTATTTGAACATGGAAATATCAACACCGCTAACTGTATGAACATGGAAATATCTGCACCGCTATCTGTATGAACATGGAAATATCTACAGCGCTATCTGTATGAACATGGAAATATCTAAACAGCTATCTGTATATCAATGGAAATATCTACACTGCTATCTCTATAAACATGGAAATATCTACACCGTCATCCGTATGAACATGGAAATATATACACCGCTATCTGTATATACATGGAAATATCTACACTGCTATCTCTATGAGCATGGAAATAACTACACCGCAATCTCTATAAATATGGAAATATCTACACCGCCATCTCTGTGAATACGGAAATAACTACACCGCCATTTGTATGAACATGGAAATATCTACACCACCATCTGTATGAACGTGGAATTATCTTCAGCGCCATCTGTAGTCAGATGGAAATATCTACACCGCCATCTGTATTAAGATGGAAAGATCTGCACCGCTATCTGTATAAACATGGAGATATCCACACCGCTATCTGTGTAAACATGGAAATATCTACAATGCCATCTGTATGAACATGGAAATATCTACACCGCCATCTCTATAAACGTGGAAATATCTACACCGATATCTGTATAAACATGGAGATATCCACACCGCTATCTGTGTAAACATGGAAATATCTACACCGCCATCTGTATAAACATGGAAATATCAACACCGCCATCTCTATAAACATGGAAATATCTACAACGCCATCTGTATGAACATGGAAATATCTACACCGCCATCGGTATGAACATGGAAATATCTACATCGCTATCTGAATATACATGGAAATATCTACACTGCTATCTGTATGAACATGCAAATACCTACACCGATATCTGTATGAACATGGAAATATCTACACCACTATCTGTATGAACATGGAAATATCTACACAGCTATCTGTATATCAATGGAAATATCTACACTGCTATCTCTATAAACATGGTAATAAGTACACCGCTATCTGTATGAACATGGAAATATCTACACCGCCATCTCAACGAACATGGAAATATCTACACTGCCATTTGTATGAACATGTAAATATCTACACCGCCATCTGTATGAACATGGAAATAACTTCACCGCCATCTGTATGAACATGGATATATCTACACCACCATGTGGATGAACATGGAAATATCTACACAGCTTTCTCTATAAACATGGAAATAACTACACCGCTATCTCTATAAACTTTGAAATATCTACACCGCCATCTGTATTAAGATGGAAATATCTGCACCGCTATCTGTATAAACATGGAAATAACACCGCTATCTGTATAAACATGGAGATATCCACACCGCTATCTGTGTAAACATGGAAATATCTACACCGCCATCTGTATAAACATGGAAATATCTACACTGCCATCTATATAAACATGGAAATATCTGCACCGCCATCTGTATAAACATGGAAATATCTACACCGCCATCTGTATAAACATGGAAATATCTACACCTCCATCTCTATAAACATGGAAATATCTACAACGCCATCTGTATGAACATGGAAATATCTACACCGCCATCTCTATAAACGTGGAAATATCTACAGCGCTATCTGTATGAACATGGAAATATCTACACCGCCATCTCAACGAACATGGAAATATCTACACTGCCATTTGTATGAACATGTAAATATCTACACCGCCATCGGTATGAACATGGAAATATCAACATCGCTATCTGAATATACATGGAAATACCTACACTGCTATCTGTATGAACATGCAAATACCTACACCGATATCTGTATGAACATGGAAATATCTACACCACTATCTGTATGAACATGGAAATATCTACACCGCCATCTCTATAAACGTGGAAATATCTACAGCGCTATATGTATGAACATGGAAATAGCTACACTGCTATTTGTATAACATTGGGAATATCTACACCGATATCTCTATGAACATGGAAATATCTACACCGCTATCTGTATAAACCAGAAAATATCTAGACCGCCATTTCTATAAACGTGTAAATATCTACACCGCTATCTGTATAAACATGGAAATATCTACACAGCTATGCGTATCAACATGGAAATACCGACAACGCTGTCTCTGTAAACATGGAAATATCTAGACCGCCCTCTGCATAAACATGGAAATATCTACGCCGCCATCTCCATCAACATGGAAATACCTACACCGCCATCTGTAGGAACATGTATATATCTTCACCGCCTTCTGAATGAACATGGAAATATCTACACTGCTATCTGTTTGAACATGGAAATATCAACACCGCTAACTGTATGAACATGGAAATATCTGCAACGCTATCCGTATGAACATGGAAATATCTACACCACCATCTGTATGAACATGGAAATATCTACACCGCTATGCCTATTAACATGGAAATAACTACACCGCTATCTGTATAAACATGGAAATATCTACACCGCCATCTGTATGAACATGGAAATATCTACACTGCCATCTGTATAAACATGGAAATATCTACACCGCTATGCCTATTAACATGGAAATAACTACACCGCTATCTCTATAAACATGGAAATATCTACACCGCCATCTGTATGAACATGGAAATATCTACACTGCCATCTGTGTAAACATGGAAATATCTACACCGCCATCTCTATAAACATGGAAATATCTACACCGTCATCTGTATGAACATGGAAATATCTACACAGCTATCTGTATGAGCATGGAAATATCTACACCACCATCTGTATGAACATGGAAATATCTACACCGCCATCTGTATAAATATGGCGCTATCTACACCGCCATCTGTATAAAGATTTAAATATCTACACAGCTATCTGTATAAACATGGAAATATCCACATTGCTATCTCTATAGACATGGAAATATCTACACCACTATGCCTATTAAGATGGAAATAACTACACCGATATCTCTATAAACATGGAAATATCTACACCGATATCTGTATCAGGATGGAAATATCTACACCACCATCTGTATGAACATGGAAATATCTACACTGCCATCTGTATAAACATGGAAATATCTACACCGCTATCTGTATCAGGATGGAAATATCTACACCACCATCTGTATGAACATGGAAATATCTACACCGCTATCTATATAAACTTGGAAATGTCTACACCTCTATCTCTATAAACATGGAAATATCTACACCGATATCTGTATCAACAAGGAAATATCTACACCTCTATCTCTATAAACATGGAAATATCTACACTGCCATCTGTATAAGGATGGAAATATCTACACCGCCATCTCTGTAAACAGGGAAATATCTACACAGCTATCTGTATAAACATGGAAATATCTACACCGCTATCTTTATAAACCTGGAAATATCTACACCGCTATCTCTATAAACATGGAAATATCTGCACTGCCATCTGTATAAACATGGAAATATCTACAGCACCATCTGTCTGAACATGGAAATATCTATACCGCTATCTATTGAAACGTGGAAATGTCTACACCGAGGTCTGAATAAACAAGGAAATATCTACACCTCTATCTCCATAAACATGGAAATATCTACACCGCTATGCCTATTAACATGTAAATAACTACACCGCTATCTCTATAAACATGGAAATATTTACACCGCCATCTCTATAAAAATGGAAATAGCTACACCGCCATCTGTATAAACATGGAAATATCTACACTGCCATCTGTATAAACATGGAAATATCTACACCGTCATCTGTATAAACATGGAAATATCTACACCGCCATCTGTATAAAGATGGAAATGACTACACAGCCATCTGTATAAACATGGAAATATCTACACCGCCATCTGTATGAACATGGAAATATCTACACTGCCATCTGTATAAAGATGGAAACGTCTTCACCGCCGTCTGCATAAACATGGAAATATCTACACCGCCATCTGTATAAAGATGGAAATGTCTACACAGCCATCGGTATAAACATGGAAATATCTACACCGCCGTCTGTATGAACATGGAAATATCTACACTGCGATCTGTATAAAGATGGAAACGTCTTCACAGCCGTCTGCATAAACATGGAAATATCTACACTGCTATCTGTATAAACAAGGAAATATCTACACCACTGTCTGAATAAACATGGAAATATCTACACCGCTATCTGTATAAACAAGGAAATATCTACACCTCTGTCTCTATAAACATGGAGACATCTACACCGCTATGCCTATTAACATGGAAATAACTACACCGGTATCTCTATAAACATGGAAATATCTACACCGCCATCTGTATGAACATGGAAATATCTACACCGCCATCTGCATAAACATGGAAATATCTACACAGCCATCTGTATAAACATGGAAGTATCTACACCACTATCTGTATAAACATGGAAATATCTACACCGCCATCTCTATAAACATGGAAATACCTACACCACCAGCTGTATAAACTCGGAAATATCTACACCGCCATCTCTATAAAGATGGAAATAACTACACCGCCATCTGTATGTACAGGGAAATATCTACACCGCCATCTGTATAAGGATGGAAATATCTACACCGATATCTGTATGAACACGGAAATATCTACACCGCCATCTGTATAAAATTGGAAAATCTACACAGCTCTCTGTATGAACATGGAAATACCTACACCGCTATGTGTATAAACATGGAAATATCTACACAGCCATCTGTATAAACATGGAAATATCTACACCGCCATCTCTATAAACACCGAAATATCTACACCGCCATCTGTATGAACATGGAAATATCTACACCGCCATCTGTGCAAAGCTGGACATATCTACACAGCTATCTGTATAAACATGGAAATATCTACACTGCTATCCGTATAAACATGGAAATATCTACACCACAGTCTCTATAAACGTGGAAATATCTACACCGCCATCTGTATAAACATGGAAATACCTACACCGCCATCTCTAAAAACATGGAAATAATTACACCGCCATCTGTATGAACATGGAAATATCTACACCGCCATCTGTATAAACATGGAAATATCTGCACTGCCATCTGTATAAACATGGCACTATCTACACCGCCATCTGTACAAAGATTTAAATATCTACACAGCTATCTGTATAAACATGGAAATATCTACACCGCTATCTCTATAGACATGGAAATATCTACACCGCTATGCCTATTAACATGGAAATAACTACACCGCTATCTCTGTAAACATGGAAATATCTACACCGCCATCTGTATGAACATGGAAATATCTACACTGCCATCTGTATAAACATGGAAATATCTACACAGCCATGTGTATAAACATGGAAATATCTACACCGTCATCTGTAAAGACATGGAAATATCTACACCGCCATCTCTGTAAACACGGAAATATCTACACCGCAATCTGTATGAACATGGAAATATGTACACTGCCATGTGTATGAAGATGGAAACGTCTTCACCGCCGTCTGTATGAACATGGATATATCTACACCGCCATCTGTAGGAACATGGAAATATCTACACCGACATTTGTATGAACATGGAAATATCTACACTGCCATCTCTTTAAACATGGAAATATCTACACCGCCATCTGTATGTACATGGAAATATCTACACTGCCATCTGTACAAACATGGAAATATCTTCACCGCCATCTCTATAAACATGGAAATATCTGCAGCGCCATCTGTATAAACATGGAAATAACTACACCGCAATCTCTGTAAACTTTGAAATATCTACACTGCCATCTGTATGAACATGGAAATATCTACACCGCCATCTGTAGGAACATGGAAACATCTACACCGCCATCTGTATAAACATGGAAATATCTACACCGCCATCTCTATAAACATGGAAATATCTGCCCTGCCATCAGTATAAAGGTGGAAATATCTACACCTCCGTCTCTATAAACATGGAAATATCTACAACGCCATCTGTATGAACTTGGAAATATCTACACCGCCATCTCTAGAAACGTGGAAATATCTGCACCGCTATCTGTATGAACATGGAAATATCTACACTACTATCTGTATAAAATTGGGAATATCTACACCGCTATCTCTATAAACATGGAAATATCTACACCGCTATCTGTATAAACCAGAAAATATCTAGACCGCCATTTCTAATAAACATGTAAATATGTACACCGCTATCAGTATAAACATGGAAATATCTACACAGCTATGCGTATCAACATGGAAATACCTACACCGCTGTCTCTGTAAACATGGAAATATCGAAACTGCCCTCTGTATAAACATGGAAATATCTACACCGCCATCTCTATGAACATGGAAATATCTACAACGCCATCTGTATGAACATGGAAATATCTACACCGCCATCTCTATAAACATGGAAATATCTACACCGCTATCTGTATGAACATGGAAATATCTACACTATCTGTAAAAAATTGGGAATATCTACACCGCTATCTCTATAAACATGGAAATATCTACACCGCTATCTGTATAAACCAGAAAATATCTAGACCGCCATTTCTATAAACATGTAAATATCTACACCGCTATCTGTATAAACATGGAAATATCTACACAGCTATGCGTATTAACATGGAAATATCTACACCGCTGTCTCTGTAAACATGGAAATAACTAAACAGCCCTCTGTAAAAACATGGAAATATCTACGCCGCCATCTCTATGAACATGAAAATATCTACACCGCCATCTGTATGAACATGTATATATCTTCACCGCCATCTGAATGAACATGGAAATATCTACACCGCTATCTATTTGAACATGGAAATATCAACACCGCTAACTGTATGAACATGGAAATATCTGCACCGCTATCTGTATGAACATGGAAATATCTACAGCGCTATCTGTATGAACATGGAAATATCTAAACAGCTATCTGTATATCAATGGAAATATCTACACTGCTATCTCTATAAACATGGAAATATCTACACCGTCATCCGTATGAACATGGAAATATATACACCGCTATCTGTATATACATGGAAATATCTACACTGCTATCTCTATGAGCATGGAAATAACTACACCGCAATCTCTATAAATATGGAAATATCTACACCGCCATCTCTGTGAATACGGAAATAACTACACCGCCATTTGTATGAACATGGAAATATCTACACCACCATCTGTATGAACGTGGAATTATCTTCAGCGCCATCTGTAGTCAGATGGAAATATCTACACCGCCATCTGTATTAAGATGGAAAGATCTGCACCGCTATCTGTATAAACATGGAGATATCCACACCGCTATCTGTGTAAACATGGAAATATCTACAATGCCATCTGTATGAACATGGAAATATCTACACCGCCATCTCTATAAACGTGGAAATATCTACACCGCTATCTGTATAAACATGGAGATATCCACACCGCTATCTGTGTAAACATGGAAATATCTACACCGCCATCTGTATAAACATGGAAATATCTACACCGCCATCTCTATAAACATGGAAATATCTACAACGCCATCTGTATGAACATGGAAATATCTACACCGCCATCGGTATGAACATGGAAATATCTACATCGCTATCTGAATATACATGGAAATATCTACACTGCTATCTGTATGAACATGCAAATACCTACACCGATATCTGTATGAACATGGAAATATCTACACCACTATCTGTATGAACATGGAAATATCTACACAGCTATCTGTATATCAATGGAAATATCTACACTGCTATCTCTATAAACATGGTAATAAGTACACCGCTATCTGTATGAACATGGAAATATCTACACCGCCATCTCAACGAACATGGAAATATCTACACTGCCATTTGTATGAACATGTAAATATCTACACCGCCATCTGTATGAACATGGAAATAACTTCACCGCCATCTGTATGAACATGGATATATCTACACCACCATGTGGATGAACATGGAAATATCTACACAGCTTTCTCTATAAACATGGAAATAACTACACCGCTATCTCTATAAACTTTGAAATATCTACACCGCCATCTGTATTAAGATGGAAATATCTGCACCGCTATCTGTATAAACATGGAAATAACACCGCTATCTGTATAAACATGGAGATATCCACACCGCTATCTGTGTAAACATGGAAATATCTACACCGCCATCTGTATAAACATGGAAATATCTACACTGCCATCTATATAAACATGGAAATATCTGCACCGCCATCTGTATAAACATGGAAATATCTACACCGCCATCTGTATAAACATGGAAATATCTACACCTCCATCTCTATAAACATGGAAATATCTACAACGCCATCTGTATGAACATGGAAATATCTACACCGCCATCTCTATAAACGTGGAAATATCTACAGCGCTATCTGTATGAACATGGAAATATCTACACCGCCATCTCAACGAACATGGAAATATCTACACTGCCATTTGTATGAACATGTAAATATCTACACCGCCATCGGTATGAACATGGAAATATCAACATCGCTATCTGAATATACATGGAAATACCTACACTGCTATCTGTATGAACATGCAAATACCTACACCGATATCTGTATGAACATGGAAATATCTACACCACTATCTGTATGAACATGGAAATATCTACACCGCCATCTCTATAAACGTGGAAATATCTACAGCGCTATATGTATGAACATGGAAATAGCAACACTGCTATTTGTATAACATTGGGAATATCTACACCGATATCTCTATGAACATGGAAATATCTACACCGCTATCTGTATAAACCAGAAAATATCTAGACCGCCATTTCTATAAACGTGTAAATATCTACACCGCTATCTGTATAAACATGGAAATATCTACACAGCTATGCGTATCAACATGGAAATACCGACAACGCTGTCTCTGTAAACATGGAAATATCTAGACCGCCCTCTGCATAAACATGGAAATATCTACGCCGCCATCTCCATCAACATGGAAATACCTACACCGCCATCTGTAGGAACATGTATATATCTTCACCGCCTTCTGAATGAACATGGAAATATCTACACCGCTATCTGTTTGAACATGGAAATATCAACACCGCTAACTGTATGAACATGGAAATATCTGCAACGCTATCCGTATGAACATGGAAATATCTACACCACCATCTGTATGAACATGGAAATATCTACACCGCTATGCCTATTAACATGGAAATAACTACACCGCTATCTGTATAAACATGGAAATATCTACACCGCCATCTGTATGAACATGGAAATATCTACACTGCCATCTGTATAAACATGGAAATATCTACACCGCTATGCCTATTAACATGGAAATAACTACACCGCTATCTCTATAAACATGGAAATATCTACACCGCCATCTGTATGAACATGGAAATATCTACACTGCCATCTGTGTAAACATGGAAATATCTACACCGCCATCTCTATAAACATGGAAATATCTACACCGTCATCTGTATGAACATGGAAATATCTACACAGCTATCTGTATGAGCATGGAAATATCTACACCACCATCTGTATGAACATGGAAATATCTACACCGCCATCTGTATAAATATGGCGCTATCTACACCGCCATCTGTATAAAGATTTAAATATCTACACAGCTATCTGTATAAACATGGAAATATCCACATTGCTATCTCTATAGACATGGAAATATCTACACCACTATGCCTATTAAGATGGAAATAACTACACCGATATCTCTATAAACATGGAAATATCTACACCAATATCTGTATCAGGATGGAAATATCTACACCACCATCTGTATGAACATGGAAATATCTACACTGCCATCTGTATAAACATGGAAATATCTACACCGCTATCTGTATCAGGATGGAAATATCTACACCACCATCTGTATGAACATGGAAATATCTACACCGCTATCTATATAAACTTGGAAATGTCTACACCTCTATCTCTATAAACATGGAAATATCTACACCGATATCTGTATCAACAAGGAAATATCTACACCTCTATCTCTATAAACATGGAAATATCTACACTGCCATCTGTATAAGGATGGAAATATCTACACCGCCATCTCTGTAAACAGGGAAATATCTACACAGCTATCTGTATAAACATGGAAATATCTACACCGCTATCTTTATAAACCTGGAAATATCTACACCGCTATCTCTATAAACATGGAAATATCTGCACTGCCATCTGTATAAACATGGAAATATCTACAGCACCATCTGTCTGAACATGGAAATATCTATACCGCTATCTATTGAAACGTGGAAATGTCTACACCGCGGTCTGAATAAACAAGGAAATATCTACACCTCTATCTCCATAAACATGGAAATATCTACACCGCTATGCCTATTAACATGTAAATAACTACACCGCTATCTCTATAAACATGGAAATATTTACACCGCCATCTCTATAAAAATGGAAATAGCTACACCGCCATCTGTATAAACATGGAAATATCTACACTGCCATCTGTATAAACATGGAAATATCTACACCGTCATCTGTATAAACATGGAAATATCTACACCGCCATCTGTATAAAGATGGAAATGACTACACAGCCATCTGTATAAACATGGAAATATCTACACCGCCATCTGTATGAACATGGAAATATCTACACTGCCATCTGTATAAAGATGGAAACGTCTTCACCGCCGTCTGCATAAACATGGAAATATCTACACCGCCATCTGTATAAAGATGGAAATGTCTACACAGCCATCGGTATAAACATGGAAATATCTACACCGCCGTCTGTATGAACATGGAAATATCTACACTGCGATCTGTATAAAGATGGAAACGTCTTCACAGCCGTCTGCATAAACATGGAAATATCTACACTGCTATCTGTATAAACAAGGAAATATCTACACCACTGTCTGAATAAACATGGAAATATCTACACCGCTATCTGTATAAACAAGGAAATATCTACACCTCTGTCTCTATAAACATGGAAACATCTACACCGCTATGCCTATTAACATGGAAATAACTACACCGGTATCTCTATAAACATGGAAATATCTACACCGCCATCTGTATGAACATGGAAATATCTACACCGCCATCTGCATAAACATGGAAATATCTACACAGCCATCTGTATAAACATGGAAGTATCTACACCACTATCTGTATAAACATGGAAATATCTACACCGCCATCTCTATAAACATGGAAATACCTACACCACCAGCTGTATAAACTCGGAAATATCTACACCGCCATCTCTATAAAGATGGAAATAACTACACCGCCATCTGTATGTACAGGGAAATATCTACACCGCCATCTGTATAAGGAAGGAAATATCTACACCGATATCTGTATGAACACGGAAATATCTACACCGCCATCTGTATAAAGATGGAAAATCTACACAGCTCTCTGTATGAACATGGAAATACCTACACCGCTATGTGTATAAACATGGAAATATCTACACAGCCATCTGTATAAACATGGAAATATCTACACCGCCATCTCTATAAACACCGAAATATCTACACCGCCATCTGTATGAACATGGAAATATCTACACCGCCATCTGTGCAAAGCTGGACATATCTACACAGCTATCTGTATAAACATGGAAATATCTACACTGCTATCTGTATAAACATGGAAATATCTACACCACAGTCTCTATAAACGTGGAAATATCTACACCGCCATCTGTATAAACATGGAAATACCTACACCGCCATCTCTAAAAACATGGAAATAATTACACCGCCATCTGTATGAACATGGAAATATCTACACCGCCATCTGTATAAACATGGAAATATCTGCACTGCCATCTGTATAAACATGGCACTATCTACACCGCCATCTGTACAAAGATTTAAATATCTACACAGCTATCTGTATAAACATGGAAATATCTACACCGCTATCTCTATAGACATGGAAATATCTACACCGCTATGCCTATTAACATGGAAATAACTACACCGCTATCTCTGTAAACATGGAAATATCTACACCGCCATCTGTATGAACATGGAAATATCTACACTGCCATCTGTATAAACATGGAAATATCTACACAGCCATGTGTATAAACATGGAAATATCTACACCGTCATCTGTAAAGACATGGAAATATCTACACCGCCATCTCTGTAAACACTGAAATATCTACACCGCAATCTGTATGAACATGGAAATATGTACACTGCCATGTGTATGAAGATGGAAACGTCTTCACCGCCGTCTGTATGAACATGGATATATCTACACCGCCATCTGTAGGAACATGGAAATATCTACACCGACATTTGTATGAACATGGAAATATCTACACTGCCATCTCTTTAAACATGGAAATATCTACACCGCCATCTGTATGTACATGGAAATATCTACACTGCCATCTGTACAAACATGGAAATATCTTCACCGCCATCTCTATAAACATGGAAATATCTGCAGCGCCATCTGTATAAACATGGAAATAACTACACCGCAATCTCTGTAAACTTTGAAATATCTACACCGCCATCTGTATGAACATGGAAATATCTACACCGCCATCTGTAGGAACATGGAAACATCTACACCGCCATCTGTATAAACATGGAAATATCTACACCGCCATCTCTATAAACATGGAAATATCTGCCCTGCCATCAGTATAAAGGTGGAAATATCTACACCTCCGTCTCTATAAACATGGAAATATCTACAACGCCATCTGTATGAACTTGGAAATATCTACACCGCCATCTCTAGAAACGTGGAAATATCTGCACCGCTATCTGTATGAACATGGAAATATCTACACTACTATCTGTATAAAATTGGGAATATCTACACCGCTATCTCTATAAACATGGAAATATCTACACCGCTATCTGTATAAACCAGAAAATATCTAGACCGCCATTTCTAATAAACATGTAAATATGTACACCGCTATCAGTATAAACATGGAAATATCTACACAGCTATGCGTATCAACATGGAAATACCTACACCGCTGTCTCTGTAAACATGGAAATAACTAAACAGCCCTCTGTAAAAACATGGAAATATCTACGCCGCCATCTCTATGAACATGAAAATATCTACACCGCCATCTGTATGAACATGTATATATCTTCACCGCCATCTGAATGAACATGGAAATATCTACACCGCTATCTATTTGAACATGGAAATATCAACACCGCTAACTGTATGAACATGGAAATATCTGCACCGCTATCTGTATGAACATGGAAATATCTACAGCGCTATCTGTATGAACATGGAAATATCTAAACAGCTATCTGTATATCAATGGAAATATCTACACTGCTATCTCTATAAACATGGAAATATCTACACCGTCATCCGTATGAACATGGAAATATATACACCGCTATCTGTATATACATGGAAATATCTACACTGCTATCTCTATGAGTATGGAAATAACTACACCGCAATCTCTATAAATATGGAAATATCTACACCGCCATCTCTGTGAATACGGAAATAACTACACCGCCATTTGTATGAACATGGAAATATCTACACCACCATCTGTATGAACGTGGAATTATCTTCAGCGCCATCTGTAGTCAGATGGAAATATCTACACCGCCATCTGTATTAAGATGGAAAGATCTGCACCGCTATCTGTATAAACATGGAGATATCCACACCGCTATCTGTGTAAACATGGAAATATCTACAATGCCATCTGTATGAACACGGAAATATCTACACCGCCATCTCTATAAACGTGGAAATATCTACACCGCTATCTGTATAAACATGGAGATATCCACACCGCTATCTGTGTAAACATGGAAATATCTACACCGCCATCTGTATAAACATGGAAATATCTACACCGCCATCTCTATAAACATGGAAATATCTACAACGCCATCTGTATGAACATGGAAATATCTACACCGCCATCGGTATGAACATGGAAATATCTACATCGCTATCTGAATATACATGGAAATATCTACACTGCTATCTGTATGAACATGCAAATACCTACACCGATATCTGTATGAACATGGAAATATCTACACCACTATCTGTATGAACATGGAAATATCTACACAGCTATCTGTATATCAATGGAAATATCTACACTGCTATCTCTATAAACATGGTAATAAGTACACCGCTATCTGTATGAACATGGAAATATCTACACCGCCATCTCAACGAACATGGAAATATCTACACTGCCATTTGTATGAACATGTAAATATCTACACCGCCATCTGTATGAACATGGAAATAACTTCACCGCCATCTGTATGAACATGGATATATCTACACCACCATGTGGATGAACATGGAAATATCTACACAGCTTTCTCTATAAACATGGAAATAACTACACCGCTATCTCTATAAACTTTGAAATATCTACACCGCCATCTGTATTAAGATGGAAATATCTGCACCGCTATCTGTATAAACATGGAAATAACACCGCTATCTGTATAAACATGGAGATATCCACACCGCTATCTGTGTAAACATGGAAATATCTACACCGCCATCTGTATAAACATGGAAATATCTACACTTCCATCTATATAAACATGGAAATATCTGCACCGCCATCTGTATAAACATGGAAATATCTACACCGCCATCTGTATAAACATGGAAATATCTACACCTCCATCTCTATAAACATGGAAATATCTACAACGCCATCTGTATGAACATGGAAATATCTACACCGCCATCTCTATAAACGTGGAAATATCTACAGCGCTATCTGTATGAACATGGAAATATCTACACCGCCATCTCAACGAACATGGAAATATCTACACTGCCATTTGTATGAACATGTAAATATCTACACCGCCATCGGTATGAACATGGAAATATCAACATCGCTATCTGAATATACATGGAAATACCTACACTGCTATCTGTATGAACATGCAAATACCTACACCGATATCTGTATGAACATGGAAATATCTACACCACTATCTGTATGAACATGGAAATATCTACACCGCCATCTCTATAAACGTGGAAATATCTACAGCGCTATATGTATGAACATGGAAATAGCTACACTGCTATTTGTATAACATTGGGAATATCTACACCGATATCTCTATGAACATGGAAATATCTACACCGCTATCTGTATAAACCAGAAAATATCTAGACCGCCATTTCTATAAACGTCTAAATATCTACACCGCTATCTGTATAAACATGGAAATATCTACACAGCTATGCGTATCAACATGGAAATACCGACAACGCTGTCTCTGTAAACATGGAAATATCTAGACCGCCCTCTGCATAAACATGGAAATATCTACGCCGCCATCTCTATGAACATGGAAATACCTACACCGCCATCTGTATGAACATGTATATATCTTCACCGCCTTCTGAATGAACATGGAAATATCTACACCGCTATCTGTTTGAACATGGAAATATCAACACCGCTAACTGTATGAACATGGAAATATCTGCAACGCTATCCGTATGAACATGGAAATATCTACACCACCATCTGTATGAACATGGAAATATCTACACCGCTATGCCTATTAACATGGAAATAACTACACCGCTATCTGTATAAACATGGAAATATCTACACCGCCATCTGTATGAACATGGAAATATCTACACTGCCATCTGTATAAACATGGAAATATCTACACCGCTATGCCTATTAACATGGAAATAACTACACCGCTATCTCTATAAACATGGAAATATCTACACCGCCATCTGTATGAACATGGAAATATCTACACTGCCATCTGTATAAACATGGAAATATCTACACCGCCATCTCTATAAACATGGAAATATCTACACCGTCATCTGTATGAACATGGAAATATCTACACAGCTATCTGTATGAGCATGGAAATATCTACACCACCATCTGTATGAACATGGAAATATCTACACCGCCATCTGTATAAATATGGCGCTATCTACACCGCCATCTTTATAAAGATTTAAATATCTACACAGCTATCTGTATAAACATGGAAATATCCACATTGCTATCTCTATAGACATGGAAATATCTACACCACTATGCCTATTAAGATGGAAATAACTACACCGATATCTCTATAAACATGTAAATATCTACACCGATATCTGTATCAGGATGGAAATATCTACACCACCATCTGTATGAACATGGAAATATCTACACTGCCATCTGTATAAACATGGAAATATCTACACCGCTATCTGTATCAGGATGGAAATATCTACACCACCATCTGTATGAACATGGAAATATCTACACCGCTATCTATATAAACTTGGAAATGTCTACACCTCTATCTCTATAAACATGGAAATATCTACACCGATATCTGTATCAACAAGGAAATATCTACACCTCTATCTCTATAAACATGGAAATATCTACACTGCCATCTGTATAAGGATGGAAATATCTACACCGCCATCTCTGTAAACAGGGAAATATCTACACAGCTATCTGTATAAACATGGAAATATCTACACCGCTATCTTTATAAACCTGGAAATATCTACACCGCCATCTCTATAAACATGGAAATATCTGCACTGCCATCTGTATAAACATGGAAATATCTACAGCACCATCTGTCTGAACATGGAAATATCTATACCGCTATCTATTGAAACGTGGAAATGTCTACACCGCGGTCTGAATAAACAAGGAAGTATCTACACCTCTATCTCCATAAACATGGAAATATCTACACCGCTATGCCTATTAACATGTAAATAACTACACCGCTATCTCTATAAACATGGAAATATTTACACCGCCATCTCTATAAAAATGGAAATAGCTGCACCGCCATCTGTATAAACATGGAAATATCTACACTGCCATCTGTATAAACATGGAAATATCTACACCGTCATCTGTATAAACATGGAAATATCTACACCGCCATCTGTATAAAGATGGAAATGACTACACAGCCATCTGTATAAACATGGAAATATCTACACCGCCATCTGTATGAACATGGAAATATCTACACTGCCATCTGTATAAAGATGGAAACGTCTTCACCGCCGTCTGCATAAACATGGAAATATCTACACCGCCATCTGTATAAAGATGGAAATGTCTACACAGCCATCGGTATAAACATGGAAATATCTACACCGCCGTCTGTATGAACATGGAAATATCTACACTGCGATCTGTATAAAGATGGAAACGTCTTCACAGCCGTCTGCATAAACATGGAAATATCTACACTGCTATCTGTATAAACAAGGAAATATCTACACCACTGTCTGAATAAACATGGAAATATCTACACCGCTATCTGTATAAACAAGGAAATATCTACACCTCTGTCTCTATAAACATGGAAACATCTACACCGCTATGCCTATTAACATGGAAATAACTACACCGGTATCTCTATAAACATGGAAATATCTACACCGCCATCTGTATGAACATGGAAATATCTACACCGCCATCTGCATAAACATGGAAATATCTACACAGCCATCTGTATAAACATGGAAGTATCTACACCACTATCTGTATAAACATGGAAATATCTACACCGCCATCTCTATAAACATGGAAATACCTACACCACCAGCTGTATAAACTCGGAAATATCTACACCGCCATCTCTATAAAGATGGAAATAACTACACCGCCATCTGTATGTACAGGGAAATATCTACACCGCCATCTGTATAAGGATGGAAATATCTACACCGATATCTGTATGAACACGGAAATATCTACACCGCCATCTGTACAAAGATGGAAAATCTACACAGCTCTCTGTATGAACATGGAAATACCTACACCGCTATGTGTATAAACATGGAAATATCTACACAGCCATCTGTATAAACATGGAAATATCTACACCGCCAACTCTATAAACACCGAAATATCTACACCGCCATCTGTATGAACATGGAAATATCTACACCGCCATCTGTGCAAAGCTGGACATATCTACACAGCTATCTGTATAAACATGGAAATATCTACACTGCTATCTGTATAAACATGGAAATATCTACACCACAGTCTCTATAAACGTGGAAATATCTACACCGCCATCTGTATAAACATGGAAATACCTACAGCGCCATCTCTAAAAACATGGAAATAATTACACCGCCATCTGTATGAACATGGAAATATCTACACCGCCATCTGTATAAACATGGAAATATCTGCACTGCCATCTGTATAAACATGGCACTATCTACACCGCCATCTGTACAAAGATTTAAATATCTACACAGCTATCTGTATAAACATGGAAATATCTACACCGCTATCTCTATAGACATGGAAATATCTACACCGCTATGCCTATTAACATGGAAATAACTACACCTCTATCTCTGTAAACATGGAAATATCTACACCGCCATCTGTATGAACATGGAAATATCTACACTGCCATCTGTATAAACATGGAAATATCTACACAGCCATGTGTATAAACATGGAAATATCTACACCGTCATCTGTAAAGACATGGAAATATCTACACCGCCATCTCTGTAAACACGGAAATATCTACACCGCAATCTGTATGAACATGGAAATATGTACACTGCCATGTGTATGAAGATGGAAACGTCTTCACCGCCGTCTGTATGAACATGGATATATCTACACCGCCATCTGTAGGAACATGGAAATATCTACACCGACATTTGTATGAACATGGAAATATCTACACTGCCATCTCTTTAAACATGGAAATATCTACACCGCCATCTGTATGTACATGGAAATATCTACACTGCCATCTGTACAAACATGGAAATATCTTCACCGCCATCTCTATAAACATGGAAATATCTGCAGCGCCATCTGTATAAACATGGAAATAACTACACCACAATCTCTGTAAACTTTGAAATATCTACACCGCCATCTGTATGAACATGGAAATATCTACACCGCCATCTGTAGGAACATGGAAACATCTACACCGCCATCTGTATAAACATGGAAATATCTACACCGCTATCTCTATAAACATGGAAATATCTACACCGCTATCTGTATAAACCAGAAAATATCTAGACCGCCATTTCTAATAAACATGTAAATATGTACACCGCTATCAGTATAAACATGGAAATATCTACACAGCTATGCGTATCAACATGGAAATACCTACACCGCTGTCTCTGTAAACATGGAAATATCGAAACTGCCCTCTGTATAAACATGGAAATATCTACACCGCCATCTCTATGAACATGGAAATATCTACAACGCCATCTGTATGAACATGGAAATATCTACACCGCCATCTCTATAAACATGGAAATATCTACACCGCTATCTGTATGAACATGGAAATATCTACACTATCTGTAAAAAATTGGGAATATCTACACCGCTATCTCTATAAACATGGAAATATCTACACCGCTATCTGTATAAACCAGAAAATATCTAGACCGCCATTTCTATAAACATGTAAATATCTACACCGCTATCTGTATAAACATGGAAATATCTACACAGCTATGCGTATTAACATGGAATTATCTACACCGCTGTCTCTGTAAACATGGAAATAACTAAACAGCCCTCTGTAAAAACATGGAAATATCTACGCCGCCATCTCTATGAACATGGAAATATCTACACCGCCATCTGTATGAACATGTATATATCTTCACCGCCATCTGAATGAACATGGAAATATCTACACCGCTATCTATTTGAACATGGAAATATCAACACCGCTAACTGTATGAACATGGAAATATCTGCACCGCTATCTGTATGAACATGGAAATATCTACAGCGCTATCTGTATGAACATGGAAATATCTAAACAGCTATCTGTATATCAATGGAAATATCTACACTGCTATCTCTATAAACATGGAAATATCTACACCGTCATCCGTATGAACATGGAAATATATACACCGCTATCTGTATATACATGGAAATATCTACACTGCTATCTCTATGAGCATGGAAATAACTACACCGCAATCTCTATAAATATGGAAATATCTACACCGCCATCTCTGTGAATACGGAAATAACTACACCGCCATTTGTATGAACATGGAAATATCTACACCACCATCTGTATGAACGTGGAATTATCTTCAGCGCCATCTGTAGTCAGATGGAAATATCTACACCGCCATCTGTATTAAGATGGAAAGATCTGCACCGCTATCTGTATAAACATGGAGATATCCACACCGCTATCTGTGTAAACATGGAAATATCTACAATGCCATCTGTATGAACATGGAAATATCTACACCGCCATCTGTATGAACATGGAAATATCTACACCGCTATCTCTATGAACATGGAAATATCTACACCGCTATCTGTATGAACATGGAAATATCTACACAGCTATCAGTATATCAATGGATATATCTACAGTACTATCTCTATAAACATGGTAATATCTATACCGCCATCTCTATAAAAGTGGAAATATCTACACCGCTATCTGTACAAACATGGAAATATCTACACCGATATCTGTAGGAACTTGGAAATATCTACACCGCCATCTCTATGAACATGGAAATATCTTCACCGCCATGTGTATGAACATGGAAATATCTACACCGCCATCTGTATGAACATGGAAATATCTTCTCCGCCATCTGTATGAACATGGAAATATCTTCACCGTCATCTGGATGTACATGGAAATATCTACACTGCTATCTATATGTACTTGGAAATATCTACACTGCTATCTGTATAAAAATGGAAATATCTACACAGCCATCACTGTAAGCATGTAAATATCTACACCGCTATCTGTATAAACATGGAAATATATACACCGCTATCTGTATAAACATGGAAATACCTACACCGCTATCTCTATAAAGTTGGAAATAACTACACCACTATCTGTATAAACATGGAAATATCTAGACCGCCATCTCTATAAACTTGGAAATATCTACACCGCCATCTGTATAAACAAGGAAATATCGATACCGATTTCTGTATAAACATGGAAATATCTACACTGCTACCTCTATAAACTTGGAAATATCTACACCGTTATCTGTATAAACACGGAAATAACTACACCGCTATCTCTATAAACATGGAAATATCTACACCGCTATCTGATAAGCTTGGAAATCTCTACAGTGCTATCTGTAAAACAGGGAAATATCTACACCGCTATCTCTCTAAACATGGAAGTATCTACACTGCTATCTGTATAAACATAGAAATACCTGCACTGCTATCTGTATGAATATGGAAATATCTACAACTCTATCTCTATAAACATGGAAATAACTACACTGCCTTCTGCATAAACATGGAAATACTTACAACGCCATCACTATTAACATGGAAATAACTACACCGCTATCTTTATAAACTTGGAAATAACCACAGCGCGATCTGTATGAACATGGAAATATCTACACCGCTATCTGTATAAACATGGAAATATCTGCACAGCTATCTGTATAAACATGGAAATATCTACACCACTATCTGTATAAACATGGAAATATCCACACTGTTATCTGTATATACATGGAAATATATTCACCACTATCGGTATAAACATGGAAATAACTACACCGCTATCTCTATAAACATGTTTATATTTACAACGATATCTGTGTAACATGGAAATGCCTGTACCGCTATCTGTGTAAAAATGGAAATATCTACACCGCCATCTCTATAAACATGGAAATATCTACACGGCCAACTGTATGAACATGGAAATATCTACACCGCCATCTCTATAAAGGTGGAAATATCTACACCGCCATCTGTATGAACATGGAAATATCCACGCTGCTAACTATATGAACATGGAAATACCTACACTGCTATCTATATGAACATGGAAATATCCACACCGATATCTCTATGAACATAGAAATATCTACACCGCTATCTGTATGAACATGGAAATATCTACACCTCCATCTCAATAAACATGGAAATATCTACAATGCCAACTGTATGAACATGGATATATCTACACCGCCATCTCTATAAACGTGGAAATATCTACACCGCTATCTGTATGAACATGGAAATATCTACACTGCTATCTGTATATAATTGGGAATATCTACACCGCTATTTCTATAAACATGGAAATATCTACACCGCTATCTGTGTAAACCAGAAAATATCTAGACCGCCGTTTCTATAAACATGTAAATATCTATACCGTTATCTGTATAAACAAGGAAATATCTACACAGCTATGCGCATTAACATGGAAATATCTACACCGCTGTCTCTGTAAATATAGAAATATCTAAACCGCCCTATGTATAAACATGGAAATATCTACACCGCTATCTGTATATACATTTAAATATGTACACCGCTATCTCTATGAACATGGAAATAACTACACCGCTATCTCTTTAAATATGGAAATACCTACACCGTCATCCGTATGAACATGGAAATATCTACACCGCTATCTGTATGAACAAGGAAATATCTGCACAGCTATCTGTATATACATGGAAATATCTACACTGCTATCTCTGTGAGCATGGAAATAACTACACCGCAATCTCTATAAATATGGAAATATCTACACCGCCATCTCTGTGAATACGGAAATAACTACACCGCCATTTGTATGAACATGGAAATACCTACACCACCATCTGTATGAACGTGGAATTATCTTCAGCGCCATCTGTAGTCAGATGGAAATATCTACACCGCCATCTGTATTAAGATGGAAAGATCTGCACCGCTATCTGTATAAACATGGAGATATCCACACCGCTATCTGTGTAAACATGGAAATATCTACAATGCCATCTGTATGAACATGGAAATATCTACACCGCCATCTCTATAAACGTGGAAATATCTACACCGCTATCTGTATAAACATGGAGATATCCACACCGCTATCTGTGTAAACATGGAAATATCTACACCGCCATCTGTATAAACATGGAAATATCTACACCGCCATCTCTATAAACATGGAAATATCTACAACGCCATCTGTATGAACATGGAAATATCTACACCGCCATCGGTATGAACATGGAAATATCTACATCGCTATCTGAATATACATGGAAATATCTACACTGCTATCTGTATGAACATGCAAATACCTACACCGATATCTGTATGAACATGGAAATATCTACACCACTATCTGTATGAACATGGAAATATCTACACAGCTATCTGTATATCAATGGAAATATCTACACTGCTATCTCTATAAACATGGTAATAAGTACACCGCTATCTGTATGAACATGGAAATATCTACACCGCCATCTCAACGAACATGGAAATATCTACACTGCCATTTGTATGAACATGTAAATATCTACACCGCCATCTGTATGAACATGGAAATAACTTCACCGCCATCTGTATGAACATGGATATATCTACACCACCATGTGGATGAACATGGAAATATCTACACAGCTTTCTCTATAAACATGGAAATAACTACACCGCTATCTCTATAAACTTTGAAATATCTACACCGCCATCTGTATTAAGATGGAAATATCTGCACCGCTATCTGTATAAACATGGAAATAACACCGCTATCTGTATAAACATGGAGATATCCACACCGCTATCTGTGTAAACATGGAAATATCTACACCGCCATCTGTATAAACATGGAAATATCTACACCGCCATCTGTATGAACATGGAAATATCTACACCGCCATCTCTATAAACGTGGAAATATCTGCACCGCCATCTGTATAAACATGGAAATATCTACACCGCCATCTGTATAAACATGGAAATATCTACACCTCCATCTCTATAAACATGGAAATATCTACAACGCCATCTGTATGAACATGGAAATATCTACACCGCCATCTCTATAAACGTGGAAATATCTACAGCGCTATCTGTATGAACATGGAAATATCTACACCGCCATCTCAACGAACATGGAAATATCTACACTGCCATTTGTATGAACATGTAAATATCTACACCGCCATCGGTATGAACATGGAAATATCAACATCGCTATCTGAATATACATGGAAATACCTACACTGCTATCTGTATGAACATGCAAATACCTACACCGATATCTGTATGAACATGGAAATATCTACACCACTATCTGTATGAACATGGAAATATCTACACCGCCATCTCTATAAACGTGGAAATATCTACAGCGCTATATGTATGAACATGGAAATAGCTACACTGCTATTTGTATAACATTGGGAATATCTACACCGATATCTCTATGAACATGGAAATATCTACACCGCTATCTGTATAAACCAGAAAATATCTAGACCGCCATTTCTATAAACGTGTAAATATCTACACCGCTATCTGTATAAACATGGAAATATCTACACAGCTATGCGTATCAACATGGAAATACCGACAACGCTGTCTCTGTAAACATGGAAATATCTAGACCGCCCTCTGCATAAACATGGAAATATCTACGCTGCCATCTCTATGAACATGGAAATACCTACACCGCCATCTGTATGAACATGTATATATCTTCACCACCTTCTGAATGAACATGGAAATATCTACACCGCTATCTGTTTGAACATGGAAATATCAACACCGCTAACTGTATGAACATGGAAATATCTGCAACGCTATCCGTATGAACATGGAAATATCTACACCACCATCTGTATGAACATGGAAATATCTACACCGCTATGCCTATTAACATGGAAATAACTACACCGCTATCTGTATAAACATGGAAATATCTACACCGCCATCTGTATGAACATGGAAATATCTACACTGCCATCTGTATAAACATGGAAATATCTACACCGCTATGCCTATTAACATGGAAATAACTACACCGCTATCTCTATAAACATGGAAATATCTACACCGCCATCTGTATGAACATGGAAATATCTACACTGCCATCTGTATAAACATGGAAATATCTACACCGCCATCTCTATAAACATGGAAATATCTACACCGTCATCTGTATGAACATGGAAATATCTACACAGCTATCTGTATGAGCATGGAAATATCTACACCACCATCTGTATGAACATGGAAATATCTACACCGCCATCTGTATAAATATGGCGCTATCTACACCGCCATCTGTATAAAGATTTAAATATCTACACAGCTATCTGTATAAACATGGAAATATCCACATTGCTATCTCTATAGACATGGAAATATCTACACCACTATGCCTATTAAGATGGAAATAACTACACTGATATCTCTATAAACATGGAAATATCTACACCGATATCTGTATCAGGATGGAAATATCTACACCACCATCTGTATGAACATGGAAATATCTACACTGCCATCTGTATAAACATGGAAATATCTACACCGCTATCTGTATCAGGATGGAAATATCTACACCACCATCTGTATGAACATGGAAATATCTACACCGCTATCTATATAAACTTGGAAATGTCTACACCTCTATCTCTATAAACATGGAAATATCTACACCGATATCTGTATCAACAAGGAAATATCTACACCTCTATCTCTATAAACATGGAAATATCTACACTGCCATCTGTATAAGGATGGAAATATCTACACCGCCATCTCTGTAAACAGGGAAATATCTACACAGCTATCTGTATAAACATGGAAATATCTACACCGCTATCTTTATAAACCTGGAAATATCTACACCGCTATCTCTATAAACATGGAAATATCTGCACTGCCATCTGTATAAACATGGAAATATCTACAGCACCATCTTTCTGAACATGGAAATATCTATACCGCTATCTATTGAAACGTGGAAATGTCTACACCGCGGTCTGAATAAACAAGGAAATATCTACACCTCTATCTCCATAAACATGGAAATATCTACACCGCTATGCCTATTAACATGTAAATAACTACACCGCTATCTCTATAAACATGGAAATATTTACACCGCCATCTCTATAAAAATGGAAATAGCTACACCGCCATCTGTATAAACATGGAAATATCTACACTGCCATCTGTATAAACATGGAAATATCTACACCGTCATCTGTATAAACATGGAAATATCTACACCGCCATCTGTATAAAGATGGAAATGACTACACAGCCATCTGTATAAACATGGAAATATCTACACCGCCATCTGTATGAACATGGAAATATCTACACTGCCATCTGTATAAAGATGGAAACGTCTTCACCGCCGTCTGCATAAACATGGAAATATCTACACCGCCATCTGTATAAAGATGGAAATGTCTACACAGCCATCGGTATAAACATGGAAATATCTACACCGCCGTCTGTATGAACATGGAAATATCTACACTGCGATCTGTATAAAGATGGAAACGTCTTCACAGCCGTCTGCATAAACATGGAAATATCTACACTGCTATCTGTATAAACAAGGAAATATCTACACCACTGTCTGAATAAACATGGAAATATCTACACCGCTATCTGTATAAACAAGGAAATATCTACACCTCTGTCTCTATAAACATGGAAACATCTACACCGCTATGCCTATTAACATGGAAATAACTACACCGGTATCTCTATAAACATGGAAATATCTACACCGCCATCTGTATGAACATGGAAATATCTACACCGCCATCTGCATAAACATGGAAATATCTACACAGCCATCTGTATAAACATGGAAGTATCTACACCACTATCTGTATAAACATGGAAATATCTACACCGCCATCTCTATAAACATGGAAATACCTACACCACCAGCTGTATAAACTCGGAAATATCTACACCGCCATCTCTATAAAGATGGAAATAACTACACCGCCATCTGTATGTACAGGGAAATATCTACACCGCCATCTGTATAAGGATGGAAATATCTACACCGATATCTGTATGAACACGGAAATATCTACACCGCCATCTGTATAAAGATGGAAAATCTACACAGCTCTCTGTATGAACATGGAAATACCTACACCGCTATGTGTATAAACATGGAAATATCTACACAGCCATCTGTATAAACATGGAAATATCTACACCGCCATCTCTATAAACACCGAAATATCTACACCGCCATCTGTATGAACATGGAAATATCTACACCGCCATCTGTGCAAAGCTGGACATATCTACACAGCTATCTGTATAAACATGGAAATATCTACACTGCTATCTGTATAAACATGGAAATATCTACACTGCTATCTGTATAAACATGGAAATATCTACACCACAGTCTCTATAAACGTGGAAATATCTACACCGCCATCTGTATAAACATGGAAATACCTACACCGCCATCTCTAAAAACATGGAAATAATTACACCGCCATCTGTATGAACATGGAAATATCTACACCGCCATCTGTATAAACATGGAAATATCTGCACTGCCATCTGTATAAACATGGCACTATCTACACCGCCATCTGTACAAAGATTTAAATATCTACACAGCTATCTGTATAAACATGGAAATATCTACACCGCTATCTCTATAGACATGGAAATATCTACACCGCTATGCCTATTAACATGGAAATAACTACACCGCTATCTCTGTAAACATGGAAATATCTACACCGCCATCTGTATGAACATGGAAATATCTACACTGCCATCTGTATAAACATGGAAATATCTACACAGCCATGTGTATAAACATGGAAATATCTACACCGTCATCTGTAAAGACATGGAAATATCTACACCGCCATCTCTGTAAACACGGAAATATCTACACCGCAATCTGTATGAACATGGAAATATGTACACTGCCATGTGTATGAAGATGGAAACGTCTTCACCGCCGTCTGTATGAACATGGATATATCTACACCGCCATCTGTAGGAACATGGAAATATCTACACCGACATTTGTATGAACATGGAAATATCTACACTGCCATCTCTTTAAACATGGAAATATCTACACCGCCATCTGTATGTACATGGAAATATCTACACTGCCATCTGTACAAACATGGAAATATCTTCACCGCCATCTCTATAAACATGGAAATATCTGCAGCGCCATCTGTATAAACATGGAAATAACTACACCGCAATCTCTGTAAACTTTGAAATATCTACACCGCCATCTGTATGAACATGGAAATATCTACACCGCCATCTGTAGGAACATGGAAACATCTACACCGCCATCTGTATAAACATGGAAATATCTACACCGCCATCTCTATAAACATGGAAATATCTGCCCTGCCATCAGTATAAAGGTGGAAATATCTACACCTCCGTCTCTATAAACATGGAAATATCTACAACGCCATCTGTATGAACTTGGAAATATCTACACCGCCATCTCTAGAAACGTGGAAATATCTGCACCGCTATCTGTATGAACATGGAAATATCTACACTGCTATCTGTATAAAATTGGGAATATCTACACCGCTATCTCTATAAACATGGAAATATCTACACCGCTATCTGTATAAACCAGAAAATATCTAGACCGCCATTTCTAATAAACATGTAAATATGTACACCGCTATCAGTATAAACATGGAAATATCTACACAGCTATGCGTATCAACATGGAAATACCTACACCGCTGTCTCTGTAAACATGGAAATATCGAAACTGCCCTCTGTATAAACATGGAAATATCTACACCGCCATCTCTATGAACATGGAAATATCTACAACGCCATCTGTATGAACATGGAAATATCTACACCGCCATCTCTATAAACATGGAAATATCTACACCGCTATCTGTATGAACATGGAAATATCTACACTATCTGTAAAAAATTGGGAATATCTACACCGCTATCTCTATAAACATGGAAATATCTACACCGCTATCTGTATAAACCAGAAAATATCTAGACCGCCATTTCTATAAACATGTAAATATCTACACCGCTATCTGTATAAACATGGAAATATCTACACAGCTATGCGTATTAACATGGAAATATCTACACCGCTGTCTCTGTAAACATGGAAATAACTAAACAGCCCTCTGTAAAAACATGGAAATATCTACGCCGCCATCTCTATGAACATGGAAATATCTACACCGCCATCTGTATGAACATGTATATATCTTCACCGCCATCTGAATGAACATGGAAATATCTACACCGCTATCTATTTGAACATGGAAATATCAACACCGCTAACTGTATGAACATGGAAATATCTGCACCGCTATCTGTATGAACATGGAAATATCTACAGCGCTATCTGTATGAACATGGAAGTATCTACACAGCTATCTGTATATCAATGGAAATATCTACACTGCTATCTCTATAAACATGGAAATATCTACACCGTCATCCGTATGAACATGGAAATATATACACCGCTATCTGTATATACATGGAAATATCTACACCGCTATCTGTATGAACATGCAAATACCTACACCGATATCTGTATGAACATGGAAATATCTACACCGCCATATCTATGAACATGGAAGTATCTACACCGCCATTTGTATGAACATGGAAATGGAAATATCTACACCGCCATCAGTATGAACATGGAAATATCTTCACCGCCATCTGTATGAACATGGATATATCTAAACCGCCAAGTGGATGAACATGGAAATATCTACACTGCTATCTGTATGAACTTGGAAATATCTACACAGCTATCTGCATATACATGGAAATATCTACACAGCTTTCTCTATAAACATGGAAATAACTACAATGCTATCTCTATAAACTTTGAAATTTCTACACTGCCATCTGCATGAACCTGGAAATATCTACACCGCCATCTGTAGGAACATGGAAACATCTACACCGCCATCTGTATTAAGATTGAAATATCTGCACCGCTATCTGAATAAACATGGGAATATCTACACCGCTATCTGTATAAACATGGAGATATCCACACCGCTATCTGTGTAAACATGGAAATATCTACACCGCCATCTCCATAAACATGGAAATATCTGCACTGCCATCTGTATGAACATGGAAATATCTACACGGCTACCTGTATGAACATGGAAGTATCTACACCGCTATCTGTATGAACATGGAAATATCTACACCGCTATCTGTATGAACTTGGAAATATCTACACAGCTAACTGCATATACATGGAAATATCTACACAGCTTTCTCAATAAACAAGGAAATAATTACACCGCTATCTCTATAAACATGGAAATATCTACACCGCCATTTGTATGAACATGGAAATATCTACAATGCCAACTGTATAAACATGGAAATATCTACACCGCCATCTGTATGAACATGGAAATATCTACACCGCTATCTCTATGAACATGGAAATATCTACACCGCTATCTGTATGAACATGGAAATATCTACACAGCTATCAGTATATCAATGGATATATCTACACTACTATCTCTATAAACATGGTAATATCTATACCGCCATCTCTATAAAAGTGGAAATATCTACACCGCTATCTGTACAAACATGGAAATATCTACACCGATATCTGTAGGAACTTGGAAATATCTACACCGCCATCTCTATGAACATGGAAATATCTTCACCGCAATGTGTATGAACATGGAAATATCTACACCGCCATCTGTATGAACATGGAAATATCTTCTCCGCCATCTGTATGAACATGGAAATATCTTCACCGCCATCTGGATGTACATGGAAATATCTACACTGCTATCTATATGTACTTGGAAATATCTACACTGCTATCTGTATAAAAATGGAAATATCTACACAGCCATCACTGTAAGCATGTAAATATCTACACCGCTATCTGTATAAACATGGAAATATATACACCGCTATCTGTATAAACATGGAAATACCTACACCGCTATCTCTATAAAGTTGGAAATAACTACACCACTATCTGTATAAACATGGAAATATCTAGACCGCCATCTCTATAAACTTGGAAATATCTACACCGCCATCTGTATAAACAAGGAAATATCGATACCGATTTCTGTATAAACATGGAAATATCTACACTGCTACCTCTATAAACTTGGAAATATCTACACCGTTATCTGTATAAACACGGAAATAACTACACCGCTATCTCTATAAACATGGAAATATCTACACCGCTATCTGATAAGCTTGGAAATCTCTACAGTGCTATCTGTAAAACAGGGAAATATCTACACCGCTATCTCTCTAAACATGGAAGTATCTACACTGCTATCTGTATAAACATAGAAATACCTGCACCGCTATCTGTATGAATATGGAAATATCTACAACTCTATCTCTATAAACATGGAAATAACTACACTGCCTTCTGCATAAACATGGAAATACTTACAACGCCATCACTATTAACATGGAAATAACTACACCGCTATCTTTATAAACTTGGAAATAACCACAGCGCGATCTGTATGAACATGGAAATATCTACACCGCTATCTGTATAAACATGGAAATATCTGCACAGCTATCTGTATAAACATGGAAATATCTACACCACTATCTGTATAAACATGGAAATATCCACACTGTTATCTGTATATACATGGAAATATATTCACCACTATCGGTATAAACATGGAAATAACTACACCGCTATCTCTATAAACATGTTTATATTTACAACGATATCTGTGTAACATGGAAATGCCTGTACCGCTATCTGTGTAAAAATGGAAATATCTACACCGCCATCTCTATAAACATGGAAATATCTACACGGCCAACTGTATGAACATGGAAATATCTACACCGCCATCTCTATAAAGGTGGAAATATCTACACCGCCATCTGTATGAACATGGAAATATCCACGCTGCTAACTATATGAACATGGAAATACCTACACTGCTATCTATATGAACATGGAAATATCCACACCGATATCTCTATGAACATAGAAATATCTACACCGCTATCTGTATGAACATGGAAATATCTACACCTCCATCTCAATAAACATGGAAATATCTACAATGCCAACTGTATGAACATGGATATATCTACACCGCCATCTCTATAAACGTGGAAATATCTACACCGCTATCTGTATGAACATGGAAATATCTACACTGCTATCTGTATATAATTGGGAATATCTACACCGCTATTTCTATAAACATGGAAATATCTACACCGCTATCTGTGTAAACCAGAAAATATCTAGACCGCCGTTTCTATAAACATGTAAATATCTATACCGTTATCTGTATAAACAAGGAAATATCTACACAGCTATGCGCATTAACATGGAAATATCTACACCGCTGTCTCTGTAAATATAGAAATATCTAAACCGCCCTATGTATAAACATGGAAATATCTACACCGCTATCTGTATATACATTTAAATATGTACACCGCTATCTCTAAGAACATGGAAATAACTACACCGCTATCTCTTTAAATATGGAAATACCTACACCGTCATCCGTATGAACATGGAAATATCTACACCGCTATCTGTATGAACACGGAAATATCTGCACAGCTATCTGTATATACATGGAAATATCTACACTGCTATCTCTATGAGCATGGAAATAACTACACCGCAATCTCTATAAATATGGAAATATCTACACCGCCATCTCTGTGAATACGGAAATAACTACACCGCCATTTGTATGAACATGGAAATATCTACACCACCATCTGTATGAACGTGGAATTATCTTCAGCGCCATCTGTAGTCAGATGGAAATATCTACACCGCCATCTGTATTAAGATGGAAAGATCTGCACCGCTATCTGTATAAACATGGAGATATCCACACCGCTATCTGTGTAAACATGGAAATATCTACAATGCCATCTGTATGAACATGGAAATATCTACACCGCCATCTCTATAAACGTGGAAATATCTACACCGCTATCTGTATAAACATGGAGATATCCACACCGCTATCTGTGTAAACATGGAAATATCTACACCGCCATCTGTATAAACATGGAAATATCTACACCGCCATCTCTATAAACATGGAAATATCTACAACGCCATCTGTATGAACATGGAAATATCTACACCGCCATCGGTATGAACATGGAAATATCTACATCGCTATCTGAATATACATGGAAATATCTACACTGCTATCTGTATGAACATGCAAATACCTACACCGATATCTGTATGAACATGGAAATATCTACACCACTATCTGTATGAACATGGAAATATCTACACAGCTATCTGTATATCAATGGAAATATCTACACTGCTATCTCTATAAACATGGTAATAAGTACACCGCTATCTGTATGAACATGGAAATATCTACACCGCCATCTCAACGAACATGGAAATATCTACACTGCCATTTGTATGAACATGTAAATATCTACACCGCCATCTGTATGAACATGGAAATAACTTCACCGCCATCTGTATGAACATGGATATATCTACACCACCATGTGGATGAACATGGAAATATCTACACAGCTTTCTCTATAAACATGGAAATAACTACACCGCTATCTCTATAAACTTTGAAATATCTACACCGCCATCTGTATTAAGATGGAAATATCTGCACCGCTATCTGTATAAACATGGAAATAACACCGCTATCTGTATAAACATGGAGATATCCACACCGCTATCTGTGTAAACATGGAAATATCTACACCGCCATCTGTATAAACATGGAAATATCTACACTGCCATCTATATAAACATGGAAATATCTGCACCGCCATCTGTATAAACATGGAAATATCTACACCGCCATCTGTATAAACATGGAAATATCTACACCTCCATCTCTATAAACATGGAAATATCTACAACGCCATCTGTATGAACATGGAAATATCTACACCGCCATCTCTATAAACGTGGAAATATCTACAGCGCTATCTGTATGAACATGGAAATATCTACACCGCCATCTCAACGAACATGGAAATATCTACACTGCCATTTGTATGAACATGTAAATATCTACACCGCCATCGGTATGAACATGGAAATATCAACATCGCTATCTGAATATACATGGAAATACCTACACTGCTATCTGTATGAACATGCAAATACCTACACCGATATCTGTATGAACATGGAAATATCTACACCACTATCTGTATGAACATGGAAATATCTACACCGCCATCTCTATAAACGTGGAAATATCTACAGCGCTATATGTATGAACATGGAAATAGCTACACTGCTATTTGTATAACATTGGGAATATCTACACCGATATCTCTATGAACATGGAAATATCTACACCGCTATCTGTATAAACCAGAAAATATCTAGACCGCCATTTCTATAAACGTGTAAATATCTACACCGCTATCTGTATAAACATGGAAATATCTACACAGCTATGCGTATCAACATGGAAATACCGACAACGCTGTCTCTGTAAACATGGAAATATCTAGACCGCCCTCTGCATAAACATGGAAATATGTACGCCGCCATCTCTATGAACATGGAAATACCTACACCGCCATCTGTATGAACATGTATATATCTTCACCGCCTTCTGAATGAACATGGAAATATCTACACCGCTATCTGTTTGAACATGGAAATATCAACACCGCTAACTGTATGAACATGGAAATATCTGCAACGCTATCCGTATGAACATGGAAATATCTACACCACCATCTGTATGAACATGGAAATATCTACACCGCTATGCCTATTAACATGGAAATAACTACACCGCTATCTGTATAAACATGGAAATATCTACACCGCCATCTGTATGAACATGGAAATATCTACACTGCCATCTGTATAAACATGGAAATATCTACACCGCTATGCCTATTAACATGGAAATAACTACACCGCTATCTCTGTAAACATGGAAATATCTACACCGCCATCTGTATGAACATGGAAATATCTACACTGCCATCTGTATAAACATGGAAATATCTACACAGCCATGTGTATAAACATGGAAATATCTACACCGTCATCTGTAAAGACATGGAAATATCTACACCGCCATCTCTGTAAACACGGAAATATCTACACCGCAATCTGTATGAACATGGAAATATGTACACTGCCATGTGTATGAAGATGGAAACGTCTTCACCGCCGTCTGTATGAACATGGATATATCTACACCGCCATCTGTAGGAACATGGAAATATCTACACCGACATTTGTATGAACATGGAAATATCTACACTGCCATCTCTTTAAACATGGAAATATCTACACCGCCATCTGTATGTACATGGAAATATCTACACTGCCATCTGTACAAACATGGAAATATCTTCACCGCCATCTCTATAAACATGGAAATATCTGCAGCGCCATCTGTATAAACATGGAAATAACTACACCGCAATCTCTGTAAACTTTGAAATATCTACACCGCCATCTGTATGAACATGGAAATATCTACACCGCCATCTGTAGGAACATGGAAACATCTACACCGCCATCTGTATAAACATGGAAATATCTACACCGCCATCTCTATAAACATGGAAATATCTGCCCTGCCATCAGTATAAAGGTGGAAATATCTACACCTCCGTCTCTATAAACATGGAAATATCTACAACGCCATCTGTATGAACTTGGAAATATCTACACCGCCATCTCTAGAAACGTGGAAATATCTGCACCGCTATCTGTATGAACATGGAAATATCTACACTACTATCTGTATAAAATTGGGAATATCTACACCGCTATCTCTATAAACATGGAAATATCTACACCGCTATCTGTATAAACCAGAAAATATCTAGACCGCCATTTCTAATAAACATGTAAATATGTACACCGCTATCAGTATAAACATGGAAATATCTACACAGCTATGCATATCAACATGGAAATACCTACACCGCTGTCTCTGTAAACATGGAAATATCGAAACTGCCCTCTGTATAAACATGGAAATATCTACACCGCCATCTCTATGAACATGGAAATATCTACAACGCCATCTGTATGAACATGGAAATATCTACACCGCCATCTCTATAAACATGGAAATATCTACACCGCTATCTGTATGAACATGGAAATATCTACACTATCTGTAAAAAATTGGGAATATCTACACCGCTATCTCTATAAACATGGAAATATCTACACCGCTATCTGTATAAACCAGAAAATATCTAGACCGCCATTTCTATAAACATGTAAATATCTACACCGCTATCTGTATAAACATGGAAATATCTACACAGCTATGCGTATTAACATGGAAATATCTACACCGCTGTCTCTGTAAACATGGAAATAACTAAACAGCCCTCTGTAAAAACATGGAAATATCTACGCCGCCATCTCTATGAACATGGAAATATCTACACCGCCATCTGTATGAACATGTATATATCTTCACCGCCATCTGAATGAACATGGAAATATCTACACCACTATCTATTTGAACATGGAAATATCAACACCGCTAACTGTATGAACATGGAAATATCTGCACCGCTATCTGTATGAACATGGAAATATCTACAGCGCTATCTGTATGAACATGGAAATATCTACACAGCTATCTGTATATCAATGGAAATATCTACACTGCTATCTCTATAAACATGGAAATATCTACACCGTCATCCGTATGAACATGGAAATATATACACCGCTATCTGTATATACATGGAAATATCTACACCGCTATCTGTATGAACATGCAAATACCTACACCGATATCTGTATGAACATGGAAATATCTACACCGCCATATCTATGAACATGGAAGTATCTACACCGCCATTTGTATGAACATGGAAATGGAAATATCTACACCGCCATCAGTATGAACATGGAAATATATTCACCGCCATCTGTATGAACATGGATATATCTAAACCGCCAAGTGGATGAACATGGAAATATCTACACTGCTATCTGTATGAACTTGGAAATATCTACACAGCTATCTGCATATACATGGAAATATCTACACAGCTTTCTCTATAAACATGGAAATAACTACAATGCTATCTCTATAAACTTTGAAATTTCTACACTGCCATCTGCATGAACCTGGAAATATCTACACCGCCATCTGTAGGAACATGGAAACATCTACACCGCCATCTGTATTAAGATTGAAATATCTGCACCGCTATCTGAATAAACATGGGAATATCTACACCGCTATCTGTATAAACATGGAGATATCCACACCGCTATCTGTGTAAACATGGAAATATCTACACCGCCATCTCCATAAACATGGAAATATCTGCACTGCCATCTGTATGAACATGGAAATATCTACACGGCTACCTGTATGAACATGGAAGTATCTACACCGCTATCTGTATGAACATGGAAATATCTACACCGCTATCTGTATGAACTTGGAAATATCTACACAGCTAACTGCATATACATGGAAATATCTACACAGCTTTCTCAATAAACAAGGAAATAATTACACCGCTATCTCTATAAACATGGAAATATCTACACCGCCATTTGTATGAACATGGAAATATCTACAATGCCAACTGTATAAACATGGAAATATCTACACCGCCATCTGTATGAACATGGAAATATCTACACCGCTATCTCTATGAACATGGAAATATCTACACCGCTATCTGTATGAACATGGAAATATCTACACAGCTATCAGTATATCAATGGATATATCTACACTACTATCTCTATAAACATGGTAATATCTATACCGCCATCTCTATAAAAGTGGAAATATCTACACCGCTATCTGTACAAACATGGAAATATCTACACCGATATCTGTAGGAACTTGGAAATATCTACACCGCCATCTCTATGAACATGGAAATATCTTCACCGCCATGTGTATGAACATGGAAATATCTACACCGCCATCTGTATGAACATGGAAATATCTTCTCCGCCATCTGTATGAACATGGAAATATCTTCACCGCCATCTGGATGTACATGGAAATATCTACACTGCTATCTATATGTACTTGGAAATATCTACACTGCTATCTGTATAAAAATGGAAATATCTACACAGCCATCACTGTAAGCATGTAAATATCTACACCGCTATCTGTATAAACATGGAAATATATACACCGCTATCTGTATAAACATGGAAATACCTACACCGCTATCTCTATAAAGTTGGAAATAACTACACCACTATCTGTATAAACATGGAAATATCTAGACCGCCATCTCTATAAACTTGGAAATATCTACACCGCCATCTGTATAAACAAGGAAATATCGATACCGATTTCTGTATAAACATGGAAATATCTACACTGCTACCTCTATAAACTTGGAAATATCTACACCGTTATCTGTATAAACACGGAAATAACTACACCGCTATCTCTATAAACATGGAAATATCTACACCGCTATCTGATAAGCTTGGAAATCTCTACAGTGCTATCTGTAAAACAGGGAAATATCTACACCGCTATCTCTCTAAACATGGAAGTATCTACACTGCTATCTGTATAAACATAGAAATACCTGCACCGCTATCTGTATGAATATGGAAATATCTACAACTCTATCTCTATAAACATGGAAATAACTACACTGCCTTCTGCATAAACATGGAAATACTTACAACGCCATCACTATTAACATGGAAATAACTACACCGCTATCTTTATAAACTTGGAAATAACCACAGCGCGATCTGTATGAACATGGAAATATCTACACCGCTATCTGTATAAACATGGAAATATCTGCACAGCTATCTGTATAAACATGGAAATACCTACACCACTATCTGTATAAACATGGAAATATCCACACTGTTATCTGTATATACATGGAAATATATTCACCACTATCGGTATAAACATGGAAATAACTACACCGCTATCTCTATAAACATGTTTATATTTACAACGATATCTGTGTAACATGGAAATGCCTGTACCGCTATCAGTGTAAAAATGGAAATATCTACACCGCCATCTCTATAAACATGGAAATATCTACACGGCCAACTGTATGAACATGGAAATATCTACACCGCCATCTCTATAAAGGTGGAAATATCTACACCGCCATCTGTATGAACATGGAAATATCCACGCTGCTAACTATATGAACATGGAAATACCTACACTGCTATCTATATGAACATGGAAATATCCACACCGATATCTCTATGAACATAGAAATATCTACACCGCTATCTGTATGAACATGGAAATATCTACACCTCCATCTCAATAAACATGGAAATATCTACAATGCCAACTGTATGAACATGGATATATCTACACCGCCATCTCTATAAACGTGGAAATATCTACACCGCTATCTGTATGAACATGGAAATATCTACACTGCTATCTGTATATAATTGGGAATATCTACACCGCTATTTCTATAAACATGGAAATATCTACACCGCTATCTGTGTAAACCAGAAAATATCTAGACCGCCGTTTCTATAAACATGTAAATATCTATACCGTTATCTGTATAAACAAGGAAATATCTACACAGCTATGCGCATTAACATGGAAATATCTACACCGCTGTCTCTGTAAATATAGAAATATCTAAACCGCCCTATGTATAAACATGGAAATATCTACACCGCTATCTGTATATACATTTAAATATGTACACCGCTATCTCTAAGAACATGGAAATAACTACACCGCTATCTCTTTAAATATGGAAATACCTACACCGTCATCCGTATGAACATGGAAATATCTACACCGCTATCTGTATGAACACGGAAATATCTGCACAGCTATCTGTATATACATGGAAATATCTACACTGCTATCTCTATGAGCATGGAAATAACTACACCGCAATCTCTATAAATATGGAAATATCTACACCGCCATCTCTGTGAATACGGAAATAACTACACCGCCATTTGTATGAACATGGAAATATCTACACCACCATCTGTATGAACGTGGAATTATCTTCAGCGCCATCTGTAGTCAGATGGAAATATCTACACCGCCATCTCTATTAAGATGGAAAGATCTGCACCGCTATCTGTATAAACATGGAGATATCCACACCGCTATCTGTGTAAACATGGAAATATCTACAATGCCATCTGTATGAACATGGAAATATCTACACCGCCATCTCTATAAACGTGGAAATATCTACACCGCTATCTGTATAAACATGGAGATATCCACACCGCTATCTGTGTAAACATGGAAATATCTACACCGCCATCTGTATAAACATGGAAATATCTACACCGCCATCTCTATAAACATGGAAATATCTACAACGCCATCAGCATGAACATGGAAATATCTACACCGCCATCGGTATGAACATGGAAATATCTACATCGCTATCTGAATATACATGGAAATATCTACACTGCTATCTGTATGAACATGCAAATACCTACACCGATATCTGTATGAACATGGAAATATCTACACCACTATCTGTATGAACATGGAAATATCTACACAGCTATCTGTATATCAATGGAAATATCTACACTGCTATCTCTATAAACATGGTAATAAGTACACCGCTATCTGTATGAACATGGAAATATCTACACCGCCATCTCAACGAACATGGAAATATCTACACTGCCATTTGTATGAACATGTAAATATCTACACCGCCATCTGTATGAACATGGAAATAACTTCACCGCCATCTGTATGAACATGGATATATCTACACCACCATGTGGATGAACATGGAAATATCTACACAGCTTTCTCTATAAACATGGAAATAACTACACCGCTATCTCTATAAACTTTGAAATATCTACACCGCCATCTGTATTAAGATGGAAATATCTGCACCGCTATCTGTATAAACATGGAAATAACACCGCTATCTGTATAAACATGGAGATATCCACACCGCTATCTGTGTAAACATGGAAATATCTACACCGCCATCTGTATAAACATGGAAATATCTACACTGCCATCTATATAAACATGGAAATATCTGCACCGCCATCTGTATAAACATGGAAATATCTACACCGCCATCTGTATAAACATGGAAATATCTACACCTCCATCTCTATAAACATGGAAATATCTACAACGCCATCTGTATGAACATGGAAATATCTACACCGCCATCTCTATAAACGTGGAAATATCTACAGCGCTATCTGTATGAACATGGAAATATCTACACCGCCATCTCAACGAACATGGAAATATCTACACTGCCATTTGTATGAACATGTAAATATCTACACCGCCATCGGTATGAACATGGAAATATCAACATCGCTATCTGAATATACATGGAAATACCTACACTGCTATCTGTATGAACATGCAAATACCTACACCGATATCTGTATGAACATGGAAATATCTACACCACTATCTGTATGAACATGGAAATATCTACACCGCCATCTCTATAAACGTGGAAATATCTACAGCGCTATATGTATGAACATGGAAATAGCTACACTGCTATTTGTATAACATTGGGAATATCTACACCGATATCTCTATGAACATGGAAATATCTACACCGCTATCTGTATAAACCAGAAAATATCTAGACCGCCATTTCTATAAACGTCTAAATATCTACACCGCTATCTGTATAAACATGGAAATATCTACACAGCTATGCGTATCAACATGGAAATACCGACAACGCTGTCTCTGTAAACATGGAAATATCTAGACCGCCCTCTGCATAAACATGGAAATATCTACGCCGCCATCTCTATGAACATGGAAATACCTACACCGCCATCTGTATGAACATGTATATATCTTCACCGCCTTCTGAATGAACATGGAAATATCTACACCGCTATCTGTTTGAACATGGAAATATCAACACCGCTAACTGTATGAACATGGAAATATCTGCAACGCTATCCGTATGAACATGGAAATATCTACACCACCATCTGTATGAACATGGAAATATCTACACCGCTATGCCTATTAACATGGAAATAACTACACCGCTATCTGTATAAACATGGAAATATCTACACCGCCATCTGTATGAACATGGAAATATCTACACTGCCATCTGTATAAACATGGAAATATCTACACCGCTATGCCTATTAACATGGAAATAACTACACCGCTATCTCTGTAAACATGGAAATATCTACACCGCCATCTGTATGAACATGGAAATATCTACACTGCCATCTGTATAAACATGGAAATATCTACACAGCCATGTGTATAAACATGGAAATATCTACACCGTCATCTGTAAAGACATGGAAATATCTACACCGCCATCTCTGTAAACACGGAAATATCTACACCGCAATCTGTATGAACATGGAAATATGTACACTGCCATGTGTATGAAGATGGAAACGTCTTCACCGCCGTCTGTATGAACATGGATATATCTACACCGCCATCTGTAGGAACATGGAAATATCTACACCGACATTTGTATGAACATGGAAATATCTACACTGCCATCTCTTTAAACATGGAAATATCTACACCGCCATCTGTATGTACATGGAAATATCTACACTGCCATCTGTACAAACATGGAAATATCTTCACCGCCATCTCTATAAACATGGAAATATCTGCAGCGCCATCTGTATAAACATGGAAATAACTACACCGCAATCTCTGTAAACTTTGAAATATCTACACCGCCATCTGTATGAACATGGAAATATCTACACCGCCATCTGTAGGAACATGGAAACATCTACACCGCCATCTGTATAAACATGGAAATATCTACACCGCCATCTCTATAAACATGGAAATATCTGCCCTGCCATCAGTATAAAGGTGGAAATATCTACACCTCCGTCTCTATAAACATGGAAATATCTACAACGCCATCTGTATGAACTTGGAAATATCTACACCGCCATCTCTAGAAACGTGGAAATATCTGCACCGCTATCTGTATGAACATGGAAATATCTACACTACTATCTGTATAAAATTGGGAATATCTACACCGCTATCTCTATAAACATGGAAATATCTACACCGCTATCTGTATAAACCAGAAAATATCTAGACCGCCATTTCTAATAAACATGTAAATATGTACACCGCTATCAGTATAAACATGGAAATATCTACACAGCTATGCGTATCAACATGGAAATACCTACACCGCTGTCTCTGTAAACATGGAAATATCGAAACTGCCCTCTGTATAAACATGGAAATATCTACACCGCCATCTCTATGAACATGGAAATATCTACAACGCCATCTGTATGAACATGGAAATATCTACACCGCCATCTCTATAAACATGGAAATATCTACACCGCTATCTGTATGAACATGGAAATATCTACACTATCTGTAAAAAATTGGGAATATCTACACCGCTATCTCTATAAACATGGAAATATCTACACCGCTATCTGTATAAACCAGAAAATATCTAGACCGCCATTTCTATAAACATGTAAATATCTACACCGCTATCTGTATAAACATGGAAATATCTACACAGCTATGCGTATTAACATGGAAATATCTATACCGCTGTCTCTGTAAACATGGAAATAACTAAACAGCCCTCTGTAAAAACATGGAAATATCTACGCCGCCATCTCTATGAACATGGAAATATCTACACCGCCATCTGTATGAACATGTATATATCTTCACCGCCATCTGAATGAACATGGAAATATCTACACCGCTATCTATTTGAACATGGAAATATCAACACCGCTAACTGTATGAACATGGAAATATCTGCACCGCTATCTGTATGAACATGGAAATATCTACAGCGCTATCTGTATGAACATGGAAATATCTACACAGCTATCTGTATATCAATGGAAATATCTACACTGCTATCTCTATAAACATGGAAATATCTACACCGTCATCCGTATGAACATGGAAATATATACACTGCTATCTGTATATACATGGAAATATCTACACCGCTATCTGTATGAACATGCAAATACCTACACCGATATCTGTATGAACATGGAAATATCTACACCGCCATATCTATGAACATGGAAGTATCTACACCGCCATTTGTATGAACATGGAAATGGAAATATCTACACCACCATCAGTATGAACATGGAAATATCTTCACCGCCATCTGTATGAACATGGATATATCTAAACCGCCAAGTGGATGAACATGGAAATATCTACACTGCTATCTGTATGAACTTGGAAATATCTACACAGCTATCTGCATATACATGGAAATATCTACACAGCTTTCTCTATAAACATGGAAATAACTACAATGCTATCTCTATAAACTTTGAAATTTCTACACTGCCATCTGCATGAACCTGGAAATATCTACACCGCCATCTGTAGGAACATGGAAACATCTACACCGCCATCTGTATTAAGATTGAAATATCTGCACCGCTATCTGAATAAACATGGGAATATCTACACCGCTATCTGTATAAACATGGAGATATCCACACCGCTATCTGTGTAAACATGGAAATATCTACACCGCCATCTCCATAAACATGGAAATATCTGCACTGCCATCTGTATGAACATGGAAATATCTACACGGCTACCTGTATGAACATGGAAGTATCTACACCGCTATCTGTATGAACATGGAAATATCTACACCGCTATCTGTATGAACATGGAAATATCTACACCGCTATCTGTATGAACTTGGAAATATCTACACAGCTAACTGCATATACATGGAAATATCTACACAGCTTTCTCAATAAACAAGGAAATAATTACACCGCTATCTCTATAAACATGGAAATATCTACACCGCCATTTGTATGAACATGGAAATATCTACAATGCCATCTGTATAAACATGGAAATATCTACACCGCCATCTGTATGAACATGGAAATATCTACACCGCTATCTCTATGAACATGGAAATATCTACACCGCTATCTGTATGAACATGGAAATATCTACACAGCTATCAGTATATCAATGGATATATCTACACTACTATCTCTATAAACATGGTAATAACTATACCGCCATCTCTATAAAAGTGGAAATATCTACACCGCTATCTGTACAAACATGGAAATATCTACACCGATATCTGTAGGAACTTGGAAATATCTACACCGCCATCTCTATGAACATGGAAATATCTTCACCGCCATGTGTATGAACATGGAAATATCTACACCGCCATCTGTATGAACATGGAAATATCTTCACCGCCATCTGTATGAACATGGAAATATCTTCACCGCCATCTGGATGTACATGGAAATATCTACACTGCTATCTATATGTACTTGGAAATATCTACACTGCTATCTGTATAAAAATGGAAATATCTACACAGCCATCACTGTAAGCATGTAAATATCTACACCGCTATCTGTATAAACATGGAAATATATACACTGCTATCTGTATAAACATGGAAATACCTACACCGCTATCTCTATAAAGTTGGAAATAACTACACCACTATCTGTATAAACATGGAAATATCTAGACCGCCATCTCTATAAACTTGGAAATATCTACAACGCCATCTGTATGAACATGGAAATATCTACACCGCTGTCTCTGTAAACATGGAAATATCTAGTCCGTCCTCTGTATAAACATGTAAATATCTTCACCGCCATCTCTATAAACATGGAAATATCTACAACGCCATCTGTATGAACATGGAAATATCTACACCGCCATCTCTATAAACGTGGAAATATCTGTTCCTCTATCTGTATGAACATGGAAATATCTACACTGCTATCGGTATAAAATAGGGAATATCTACACTGCTATCTCTATAAACATGGAAATGTCTACACCGCCATCTGTATAAACCAGAAAATATCTAGACCGCCATTTCTATAAACATGTAAATATCTACACTGCTATCAGTATAAACATGGAAATATCTACACAGCTATGCGTATCAACATGGAAATATCTACACCGCCATCTGTATGAACATGGAAATATCTTCACCGCCATCTGTATGAACATGAAAATATCTTCACCGCCATCTGGATGTACATGGAAATATCTACACTGCTATCTATATGTACTTGGAAATATCTACACTGCTATCTGTATAAAAATGGAAATATCTACACAGCCATCACTGTAAGCATGTAAATATCTACACCGCTATCTGTATAAACATGGAAATATATACACCGCTATCTGTAAAAACATGGAAATACCTACACCGCTATCTCTATAAAGTTGGAAATAACTACACCACTATCTGTATAAACATGGAAATATCTAGACCGCCATCTCTATAAACTTGGAAATATCTACACCGCCATCTGTATAAAAAAGGAAACATCGATACCGATTTCTGTATAAACATGGAAATATCTACACTGCTACCTCTATAAACTTGGAAATATCTACACCGTTATCTGTATAAACACGGAAATAACTACACCGCTATCTCTATAAACATGGAAATATCTACACCGCTATCTGATAAGCTTGGAAATCTCTACAGTGCTATCTGTAAAACAGGGAAATATCTACACCGCTATCTCTCTAAACATGGAAGTATCTACACTGCTATCTGTATAAACATAGAAATACCTACACCGCTATCTCTCTAAACATGGAAGTATCTACACTGCTATCTGTATAAACATAGAAATACCTACACCGCTATCTGTATGAATATGGAAATATCTACAACTCTATCTCTATAAACATGGAAATAACTACACTGCCTTCTGCATAAACATGGAAATACTTACAACGCCATCTCTATTAACATGGAAATAACTACACCGCTATCTTTATAAACTTGGAAATAACTACAGCGTGATCTGTATTAACATGGAAATATCTACACCGCTATCTGTATAAACATGGAAATATCTGCACAGCTATCTGTATAAACATGGAAATATCTACACCACTATCTGTATAAACATGGAAATATCCACACTGTTATCTGTATATACATGGAAATATATTCACCACTATCGGTATAAACATGGAAATAACTACACCGCTATCTCTATAAACATGTTTATATTTACAACGATATCTGTGTAACATGGAAATGCCTGTACCGCTATCTGTGTAAAAATGGAAATATCTACACCGCCATCTCTATAAACATGGAAATATCTACACGGCCAACTGTATGAACATGGAAATATCTACACCGCCATGTCTATAAAGGTGGAAATATCTACACGGCCATCTGCATGAACATGGAAATATCTACGCTGCTAACTGTATGAACATGGAAATACCTACACTGCTATCTATATGAACATGGAAATATCCACACCGATATCTCTATGAACATAGAAATATCTACACCGCTATCTGTATGAACATGGAAATATCTACACCTCCATCTCAATAAACATGGAAATATCTACAATGCCAACTGTATGAACATGGATATATCTACACCGCCATCTCTATAAACGTGGAAATATCTAAACCGCTATCTGTATGAACATGGAAATATCTACACTGCTATCTGTATATAATTGGGAATATCTACACCGCTATTTCTATAAACATGGAAATATCTACACCGCTATCTGTGTAAACCAGAAAATATCTAGACCGCCATTTCTATAAACATGTAAATATCTACACGGCTATCTGTATAAACAAGGAAATATCTACACAGCTATGCGCATTAACATGGAAATATCTACACCGCTGTCTCAGTAAATATAGAAATATCTAAACCACCCTATGTATAAACATGGAAATATCTACACCGCTATCTGTATATACATTTAAATATCTACACCGCTATCTCTAAGAACATGGAAATAACTACACTGCTATCTCTTTAAATATGGAAATACCTACACCGTCATCAGTATGAACATGGAAATATCTACACCGCTATCTGTATGAACACGGAAATATCTGCACAGCTATCTGTATATACATGGAAATATCTACACTGCTATCTCTATGAGCATGGAAATTACACCGCAATCTCTATAAATATGGAAATATCTACACCGCCATCTCTGTGAACATGGAAATAACTACACCGCCATTTGTATGAACATGGAAATATCTACACCACCATCTGTATGAACGTGGAATTATCTTCAGCGCCATCTGTAGTAAGATGGAAATATCTACACCGCCATCTGTATTAAGATGGAAAGATCTGCACCGCTATCTGTATAAACATGGAGATATCCACACTGCTATCTGTGTAAACATGGAAATATCTACACCGCCATCTGTATAAACATGGAAATATCTACACCACCATCTCTATAAACATGGAAATATCTGCACCGCCATCTGTATAAAAATGGAAATATCTACACCGCCATCTCTATAAACATGGAAATATCTACAACGCCATCTGTATGAACATGGAAATATCTACACCGCCATCGGTATGAACATGGAAATATCTACATCGCTATCTGAATATACATGGAAATATCTACACTGCTATCTGTATGAACATGCAAATACCTACACCGATATCTGTATGAACATGGAAATATCTACACCACTATCTGTATAAACATGGAAATATCTACACAGCTATCTGTATATCAATGGAAATATCTACACTGCTATCTCTATAAACATGGAAATAAGTACACCGCTATCTGTATGAACATGGAAATATCTACACCGCCATCTCAACGAACATGGAAATATCTACACTGCCATTTGTATGAACATGTAAATATCTACACCGCCATCTGTATGAACATGGAAATAACTTCACCGCCATCTGTATGAACATGGATATATCTACACCGCCATGTGGATGAACATGGAAATATCTACACAGCTTTCTCTATAAACATGGAAATAACTACACCGCTATCTCTATAAACTTTGAAATATCTACACCGCCATCTGTATGAACATGGAAATATCTACACCGCCATCTGTAGGAACATGGAAATATCTACACCGCCATCTGTATTAAGATGGAAATATCTGCACCGCTATCTGTATAAACATGGAAATATCAACACCGCTATCTGTATAAACATGGAGATATCCATACCGCTATCTGTGTAAACATGGAAATATCCACACCGCTATCTGTGTAAACATGGAAATATCTACACCGCCATCTGTATAAACATGGAAATATCTGCACCGCCATCTGTATAAACATGGAAATATCTACACCGCCATCTGTATAAACATGGAAATATCTACACCTCCATCTCTATAAACATGGAAATATCTACAACGCCATCTGTATGAACATGGAAATATCTACACCGCCATCTCTATAAATGTAGAAATATCTACAGCGCTATCTGTAGGAACATGGAAACATCTACACCGCCATCTGTATAAACATGGAAATATCTACACCGCCATCTCTATAAACATGGAAATATCTGCCCTGCCATCAGTATAAAGGTGGAAATATCTACACCTCCGTCTCTATAAACATGGAAATATCTACAACGCCATCTGTATGAACTTGGAAATATCTACACCGCCATCTCTAGAAACGTGGAAATATCTGCACCGCTATCTGTATGAACATGGAAATATCTACACTACTATCTGTATAAAATTGGGAATATCTACACCGCTATCTCTATAAACATGGAAATATCTACACCGCTATCTGTATAAACCAGAAAATATCTAGACCGCCATTTCTAATAAACATGTAAATATGTACACCGCTATCAGTATAAACATGGAAATATCTACACAGCTATGCGTATCAACATGGAAATACCTACACCGCTGTCTCTGTAAACATGGAAATATCGAAACTGCCCTCTGTATAAACATGGAAATATCTACACCGCCATCTCTATGAACATGGAAATATCTACAACGCCATCTGTATGAACATGGAAATATCTACACCGCCATCTCTATAAACATGGAAATATCTACACCGCTATCTGTATGAACATGGAAATATCTACACTATCTGTAAAAAATTGGGAATATCTACACCGCTATCTCTATAAACATGGAAATATCTACACCGCTATCTGTATAAACCAGAAAATATCTAGACCGCCATTTCTATAAACATGTAAATATCTACACCGCTATCTGTATAAACATGGAAATATCTACACAGCTATGCGTATTAACATGGAAATATCTATACCGCTGTCTCTGTAAACATGGAAATAACTAAACAGCCCTCTGTAAAAACATGGAAATATCTACGCCGCCATCTCTATGAACATGGAAATATCTACACCGCCATCTGTATGAACATGTATATATCTTCACCGCCATCTGAATGAACATGGAAATATCTACACCGCTATCTATTTGAACATGGAAATATCAACACCGCTAACTGTATGAACATGGAAATATCTGCACCGCTATCTGTATGAACATGGAAATATCTACAGCGCTATCTGTATGAACATGGAAATATCTACACAGCTATCTGTATATCAATGGAAATATCTACACTGCTATCTCTATAAACATGGAAATATCTACACCGTCATCCGTATGAACATGGAAATATATACACTGCTATCTGTATATACATGGAAATATCTACACCGCTATCTGTATGAACATGCAAATACCTACACCGATATCTGTATGAACATGGAAATATCTACACCGCCATATCTATGAACATGGAAGTATCTACACCGCCATTTGTATGAACATGGAAATGGAAATATCTACACCGCCATCAGTATGAACATGGAAATATCTTCACCGCCATCTGTATGAACATGGATATATCTAAACCGCCAAGTGGATGAACATGGAAATATCTACACTGCTATCTGTATGAACTTGGAAATATCTACACAGCTATCTGCATATACATGGAAATATCTACACAGCTTTCTCTATAAACATGGAAATAACTACAATGCTATCTCTATAAACTTTGAAATTTCTACACTGCCATCTGCATGAACCTGGAAATATCTACACCGCCATCTGTAGGAACATGGAAACATCTACACCACCATCTGTATTAAGATTGAAATATCTGCACCGCTATCTGAATAAACATGGGAATATCTACACCGCTATCTGTATAAACATGGAGATATCCACACCGCTATCTGTGTAAACATGGAAATATCTACACCGCCATCTCCATAAACATGGAAATATCTGCACTGCCATCTGTATGAACATGGAAATATCTACACGGCTACCTGTATGAACATGGAAGTATCTACACCGCTATCTGTATGAACATGGAAATATCTACACCGCTATCTGTATGAACATGGAAATATCTACACCGCTATCTGTATGAACTTGGAAATATCTACACAGCTAACTGCATATACATGGAAATATCTACACAGCTTTCTCAATAAACAAGGAAATAATTACACCGCTATCTCTATAAACATGGAAATATCTACACCGCCATTTGTATGAACATGGAAATATCTACAATGCCATCTGTATAAACATGGAAATATCTACACCGCCATCTGTATGAACATGGAAATATCTACACCGCTATCTCTATGAACATGGAAATATCTACACCGCTATCTGTATGAACATGGAAATATCTACACAGCTATCAGTATATCAATGGATATATCTACACTACTATCTCTATAAACATGGTAATAACTATACCGCCATCTCTATAAAAGTGGAAATATCTACACCGCTATCTGTACAAACATGGAAATATCTACACCGATATCTGTAGGAACTTGGAAATATCTACACCGCCATCTCTATGAACATGGAAATATCTTCACCGCCATGTGTATGAACATGGAAATATCTACACCGCCATCTGTATGAACATGGAAATATCTTCACCGCCATCTGTATGAACATGGAAATATCTTCACCGCCATCTGGATGTACATGGAAATATCTACACTGCTATCTATATGTACTTGGAAATATCTACACTGCTATCTGTATAAAAATGGAAATATCTACACAGCCATCACTGTAAGCATGTAAATATCTACACCGCTATCTGTATAAACATGGAAATATATACACTGCTATCTGTATAAACATGGAAATACCTACACCGCTATCTCTATAAAGTTGGAAATAACTACACCACTATCTGTATAAACATGGAAATATCTAGACCGCCATCTCTATAAACTTGGAAATATCTACAACGCCATCTGTATGAACATGGAAATATCTACACCGCTTCTCTGTAAACATGGAAATATCTAGTCCGTCCTCTGTATAAACATGTAAATATCTTCACCGCCATCTCTATAAACATGGAAATATCTACAACGCCATCTGTATGAACATGGAAATATCTACACCGCCATCTCTATAAACGTGGAAATATCTGTTCCTCTATCTGTATGAACATGGAAATATCTACACTGCTATCGGTATAAAATAGGGAATATCTACACTGCTATCTCTATAAACATGGAAATGTCTACACCGCCATCTGTATAAACCAGAAAATATCTAGACCGCCATTTCTATAAACATGTAAATATCTACACTGCTATCAGTATAAACATGGAAATATCTACACAGCTATGCGTATCAACATGGAAATATCTACACCGCCATCTGTATGAACATGGAAATATCTTCACCGCCATCTGTATGAACATGAAAATATCTTCACTGCCATCTGGATGTACATGGAAATATCTACACTGCTATCTATATGTACTTGGAAATATCTACACTGCTATCTGTATAAAAATGGAAATATCTACACAGCCATCACTGTAAGCATGTAAATATCTACACCGCTATCTGTATAAACATGGAAATATATACACCGCTATCTGTAAAAACATGGAAATACCTACACCGCTATCTCTATAAAGTTGGAAATAACTACACCACTATCTGTATAAACATGGAAATATCTAGACCGCCATCTCTATAAACTTGGAAATATCTACACCGCCATCTGTATAAAAAAGGAAACATCGATACCGATTTCTGTATAAACATGGAAATATCTACACTGCTACCTCTATAAACTTGGAAATATCTACACCGTTATCTGTATAAACACGGAAATAACTACACCGCTATCTCTATAAACATGGAAATATCTACACCGCTATCTGATAAGCTTGGAAATCTCTACAGTGCTATCTGTAAAACAGGGAAATATCTACACCGCTATCTCTCTAAACATGGAAGTATCTACACTGCTATCTGTATAAACATAGAAATACCTACACCGCTATCTCTCTAAACATGGAAGTATCTACACTGCTATCTGTATAAACATAGAAATACCTACACCGCTATCTGTATGAATATGGAAATATCTACAACTCTATCTCTATAAACATGGAAATAACTACACTGCCTTCTGCATAAACATGGAAATACTTACAACGCCATCTCTATTAACATGGAAATAACTACACCGCTATCTTTATAAACTTGGAAATAACTACAGCGTGATCTGTATTAACATGGAAATATCTACACCGCTATCTGTATAAACATGGAAATATCTGCACAGCTATCTGTATAAACATGGAAATATCTACACCACTATCTGTATAAACATGGAAATATCCACACTGTTATCTGTATATACATGGAAATATATTCACCACTATCGGTATAAACATGGAAATAACTACACCGCTATCTCTATAAACATGTTTATATTTACAACGATATCTGTGTAACATGGAAATGCCTGTACCGCTATCTGTGTAAAAATGGAAATATCTACACCGCCATCTCTATAAACATGGAAATATCTACACGGCCAACTGTATGAACATGGAAATATCTACACCGCCATCTCTATAAAGGTGGAAATATCTACACGGCCATCTGCATGAACATGGAAATATCTACGCTGCTAACTGTATGATCATGGAAATACCTACACTGCTATCTATATGAACATGGAAATATCCACACCGATATCTCTATGAACATAGAAATATCTACACCGCTATCTGTATGAACATGGAAATATCTACACCTCCATCTCAATAAACATGGAAATATCTACAATGCCAACTGTATGAACATGGATATATCTACACCGCCATCTCTATAAACGTGGAAATATCTAAACCGCTATCTGTATGAACATGGAAATATCTACACTGCTATCTGTATATAATTGGGAATATCTACACCGCTATTTCTATAAACATGGAAATATCTACACCGCTATCTGTGTAAACCAGAAAATATCTAGACCGCCATTTCTATAAACATGTAAATATCTACACGGCTATCTGTATAAACAAGGAAATATCTACACAGCTATGCGCATTAACATGGAAATATCTACACCGCTGTCTCAGTAAATATAGAAATATCTAAACCACCCTATGTATAAACATGGAAATATCTACACCGCTATCTGTATATACATTTAAATATCTACACCGCTATCTCTAAGAACATGGAAATAACTACACTGCTATCTCTTTAAATATGGAAATACCTACACCGTCATCAGTATGAACATGGAAATATCTACACCGCTATCTGTATGAACACGGAAATATCTGCACAGCTATCTGTATATACATGGAAATATCTACACTGCTATCTCTATGAGCATGGAAATTACACCGCAATCTCTATAAATATGGAAATATCTACACCGCCATCTCTGTGAACATGGAAATAACTACACCGCCATTTGTATGAACATGGAAATATCTACACCACCATCTGTATGAACGTGGAATTATCTTCAGCGCCATCTGTAGTAAGATGGAAATATCTACACCGCCATCTGTATTAAGATGGAAAGATCTGCACCGCTATCTGTATAAACATGGAGATATCCACACCGCTATCTGTGTAAACATGGAAATATCTACACCGCCATCTGTATAAACATGGAAATATCTACACCACCATCTCTATAAACATGGAAATATCTGCACCGCCATCTGTATAAAAATGGAAATATCTACACCGCCATCTCTATAAACATGGAAATATCTACAACGCCATCTGTATGAACATGGAAATATCTACACCGCCATCGGTATGAACATGGAAATATCTACATCGCTATCTGAATATACATGGAAATATCTACACTGCTATCTGTATGAACATGCAAATACCTACACCGATATCTGTATGAACATGGAAATATCTACACCACTATCTGTATAAACATGGAAATATCTACACAGCTATCTGTATATCAATGGAAATATCTACACTGCTATCTCTATAAACATGGAAATAAGTACACCGCTATCTGTATGAACATGGAAATATCTACACCGCCATCTCAACGAACATGGAAATATCTACACTGCCATTTGTATGAACATGTAAATATCTACACCGCCATCTGTATGAACATGGAAATAACTTCACCGCCATCTGTATGAACATGGATATATCTACACCGCCATGTGGATGAACATGGAAATATCTACACAGCTTTCTCTATAAACATGGAAATAACTACACCGCTATCTCTATAAACTTTGAAATATCTACACCGCCATCTGTATGAACATGGAAATATCTACACCGCCATCTGTAGGAACATGGAAATATCTACACCGCCATCTGTATTAAGATGGAAATATCTGCACCGCTATCTGTATAAACATGGAAATATCAACACCGCTATCTGTATAAACATGGAGATATCCATACCGCTATCTGTGTAAACATGGAAATATCCACACCGCTATCTGTGTAAACATGGAAATATCTACACCGCCATCTGTATAAACATGGAAATATCTGCACCGCCATCTGTATAAACATGGAAATATCTACACCGCCATCTGTATAAACATGGAAATATCTACACCTCCATCTCTATAAACATGGAAATATCTACAACGCCATCTGTATGAACATGGAAATATCTACACCGCCATCTCTATAAATGTAGAAATATCTACAGCGCTATCTGTATGAACATGGAAATAGCTACACTGCTATCTGTATAACAATGGGAATATCTACACCGATATCTCTATGAACATGGAAATATCTACACCGCTATCTGTATAAAACAGAAAATATCTAGACCGCCATTTCTACAAACGTGTAAATATCTACACCGCTATCTGTATAAACATGGAAATATCTACACAGCTATGCGTATCAACATGGAAATATCGACAACGCTGTCTCTGTAAACATGGAAATATCTAGACCGCCCTCTGCATAAACATGGAAATATCTACGCTGCCATCTCTATGAACATGGAAATATCTACACCGCCATCTGTATGAACATGTATATATCTTCACCGCCATCTGAATGAACATGGAAATATCTACACCGCTATCTGTTTGAACATGGAAATATCAACAGCGCTAACTGTATGAACATGGAAATATCTGCACCGCTATCTGTATGAACATGGAAATATCTACAGCGCTATCTGTATGAACATGGAAATATCTACACAGCTATCTGTATATCAATGGAAATATCTACACTGCTATCTCTATAAACACGGAAATAACTAAACCGCTATCTGTATGAACATGGAAATATCTACACCGCCATCTCTATGAACATGGAAATATCTACACCGCTATTTGTATGAACATGGAATCATCTACACCGCCATCGGTATGAACATGGAAATATCTTCACCGCCATCTGTATGAACATGGATATATCTACACCGCCATCTGTAGGAACATGGAAATATCTACACCGACATTTGTATGAACATGGAAATATCAACACTGCCATCTCTTTAAACATGGAAATATCTACACCGCCATCTGTATGTACATGGAAATATCTCCACTGCCATCTGTAGAAACATGGAAATATCTTCACCGCCATCTCTATAAACATGGAAATATCTGCACTGCCATCTGTATAAACATGGAAATAACTACACCGCAATCTCTGTAAACTTTGAAATATCTACACCGCCATCTGTAGGAACATGGAAACATCTACACCGCCATCTGTATAAACATGGAAATATCTACACCGCCATCTCTATAAACATGGAAATATCTGCCCCGCCATCAGTATAAAGGTGGAAATATCTACACCTCCGTCTCTATAAACATGGAAATATCTACAACACCATCTGTATGAACTTGGAAATATCTACACCGCAATCTCTATAAACGTGGAAATATCTGCACCGCTATCTGTTTGAACATGGAAATATCTACACTACTATCTGTATAAAATTGGGAACATCTACACCGCTATCTCTATAAACATGGAAATATCTACACCGCTATCTGTATAAACCAGAAAATCTCTAGACCGCCATTTCTAATAAACATGTAAATATGTACACCGCTATCAGTATAAACATGGAAATATCTACACAGCTATGCGTATCAACAGGGAAATACCTACACCGCTGTCTCTGTAAACATGGAAATATCGAAACCGCCCTCCGTATAAACATGGAAATATCTACACCGCCATCTCTATAAACATGGAAATATCTACAACGCCATCAGTATGAACATGGAAATATCTACACCGTCATCCGTATGAACATGGGAAAATATACACCGCTATCTGTATATACATGGAAATATCTACACCGCTATCTGTATGAACATGCAAATACCTACACCGATATCTGTATGAACATGGAAATATCTACACCGCCATATCCATGAACATGGAAGTATCTACACCGCCATTTGTATGAACATGGAAATGGAAATATCTACACCGCCATCAGTATGAACATGGAAATATCTTCACCGCCATCTGTATGAACATGGATATATCTACACCTCCAAGTGGATGAACATGGAAATATCTACACCGCTATCTGTATGAACTTGGAAATATCTACACAGCTATCTGCATATACATGGAAATATCTACACAGCTTTCTCTATAAACATGAAAATAACTACACCGCTATCTCTATAAAGTTTGAAATTTCTACACTGCCATCTGCATGAACCTGGAAATATCTACACCGCCATCTGTAGGAACATGGAAACATCTACACCGCCATCTGTATTAAGATTGAAATATCTGCACCGATATCTGAATAAACATGGAAATATCTACACCGCTATCTGTATAAACATGGAGATATCCACACCGCTATCTGTGTAAACATGGAAAAATCTACACCGCCATCTGTATAAACTTATAAATATCTACACCGCCATCTATATAAACATGGAAATACCTGCACCGCCATCTGTATAAACATGGAAATATCTACACCGCCATCTGTATGAACATGGAAATATCTACACTGCCATCTGTATAAAGATGGAAACGTCTTCACCGCCGCCTGCATAAACATGGAAATATCTACACCGCCATCTGTATAAAGATGGAAATGTCTACACAGCCATCTGTATAAACATGGAAATATCTACACCGCCGTCTGTATGAACATGGAAATATCTACACTGCGATCTGTATAAAGATGGAAACGTCTTCACAGCCGTCTGCATAAACATGGAAATATCTACACTGCTATCTGTATAAAAAAGGAAATATCTACACCACTGTCTGAATAAACATGGAAATATCTACACCGCTATCTGTATAAACAAGGAAATATCTACACCTCTGTCTCTATAAACATGGAAACATCTACACCGCTATGCCTATTAACATGGAAATAACTACACCGGTATCTCTATAAACATGGAAATATCTACACCGCCATCTGTATGAACATGGAAATATCTACACCGCCATCTGCATAAACATGGAAATATCTACACAGCCATCTGTATAAACATGGAAGTATCTACACCACTATCTGTATAAACATGGAAATATCTACACCGCCATCTCTATAAACATGGAAATACCTACACCACCAGCTGTATAAACTCGGAAATATCTACACTGCCATCTCTATAAAGATGGAAATAACTACACCGCCATCTGTATGTACAGGGAAATATCTACACCGCCATCTGTATAAGGATGGAAATATCTACACCGATATCTGTATGAACACGGAAATATCTACACCGCCATCTGTATAAAGATGGAAAATCTACACAGCTCTCTGTATGAACATGGAAATACCTACACCGCTATGTGTATAAACATGGAAATATCTACACAGCCATCTGTATAAACATGGAAATATCTACACCGCCATCTCTATAAACACCGAAATATCTACACCGCCATCTGTATGAACATGGAAATATCTACACCGCCATCTGTGTAAAGCTGGACATATCTACACAGCTATCTGTATAAACATGGAAATATCTACACTGCTATCTGTATAAACATGGAAATATCTACACCACAGTCTCTATAAACGTGGAAATATCTACACCGCCATCTGTATAAACATGGAAATACCTACACCGCCATCTCTAAAAACATGGAAATAATTACACCGCCATCTGTATGAACATGGAAATATCTAAACCGCCATCTGTATAAACATGGAAATATCTGCACTGCCATCTGTATAAACATGGCACTATCTACACCGCCATCTGTACAAAGATTTAAATATCAACACAGCTATCTGTATAAACATGGAAATATCTACACCGCTATCTGTATAAACATGGAAATATCTACATTGCTATCTCTATAGACATGGAAATATCTACACCGCTATGCCTATTAACATGGAAATAACTACACCGCTATCTCTGTAAACATGGAAATATCTACACCGCCATCTGTATGAACATGGAAATATCTACACTGCCATCTGTATAAACATGGAAATATCTACACAGCCATGTGTATATACATGGAAATATCTACACCGTCATCTGTAAAGACATGGAAATATCTACAACGCCATCTCTGTAAACACGGAAATATCTACACCGCAATCTGTATGAACACGGAAATATGTACACTGCCATCTGTATGAAGATGGAAACGTCTTCACCGCCGTCTGTATAAACATCGAAATATCTACACCGCTATCTGTATAAGGATGGAAATATCTACACCACCGTCTGTATGAAAATGGAAATACCTACACCGCTATCTGTATAAACATGGAAATATCTACACCGCCATCTGTATAAACAGGGAAATATCTACACCGCCATCTCTATAAACACAGAAATATCTACACCGCCATCTGTATGAACATGGAAATATCTACACCGCCATCTGTGTAAAGATGGACATATCTACACAACTATCTGTATAAACATGGAAGTATCTACACCGCTATCTGTATAAACATGGAAATATCTACACCACAATCTCCATAAACATGGAAATATCTACACCGCCATCTGTATAAACATGGAAATATCTACACCGCCATCTCTAAAAACATGGAAATAACTACACCGCCATCTGTATGAACATGGAAATATCTACACCGCCATCTGTATAAACATGGAAATATCTGCACCCCCATCTGTATAAACATGGCACTATCTGCACCGCCATCTGTACAAAGATTTAAATATCTACACAGCAATCTGTATAAACATGGAAATATCTACACTGCTATCTGTATAAATATGGAAATATCTACATCGCTATCTCTATAGACATGGAAGTATCTACACCGCTAAGCCTATTAACATGGAAATAACTACACCGCTATCTCTGTAAACATGGAAATATCTACACCGCCATCTGTATGAAAATGGAAATAACTACACTGCCATCTGTATAAACATGGAAATATCTACACAGCCATGTGTTTAAACATGGAAATATCTACACCGTCATCTGTAAAAACATGGAAATATCTACACTGCCATCTCTAAAAACATGGAAATATCTACACCGCCATCTGTATGAACATGGAAATATCTACACTGCCATCTGTATAAAGATGGAAACGTCTTCACCGCCGTCTGTATAAACATCGAAATATCTACACCGCTATCTGTATAAGGATGGAAATATCTACACCACCGTCTGTATGAACATGTAAATATGTACACCGCTGTCTGTATAACCGTGGAAACGTCTACACCGCTATATCTGTAAACATGGAAAATCTACTCCACTATCTGTATAAACATGGAAATATCTACACCGCCATCTGTATGAAGATGGAAATGTCTACACAGCCATCTGTATAAACATGGAAATATCTACACCGCCATCTGTATGAACATGGAAATATCTACACTGCCATCTTTATAAAGATGGAAACCTCTTCACCGCAGTCTGCATAAACATGGAAATATCTACACCGCTATCTGTATAAGGATGGAAATATCTACACCACCATCTGCATGAACATGTAAATATCTACACCGCCATCTGTATAAAGATGAAAATGTCTACACAGCCATCTGTATAAATACGGAAATATCTACACCGCCATCTGTATGAACATGGAAATATCTACACTGCCATGTTTAAAGATGGAAACGTCTTCACCGCCGTCTGCATAAACATGGAAATACCTATACTGCTATCTGTATAAACAAGGAAATATCTACACCTCTGTCTCTATAAACATGGAAATATCTACACCACTATCTGTATAAACAAGGAAATATCTACACCTCTGTCTCTATAAACATGGAAATATCTACACCGCTATGCCTATTAACATGGAAATAACTACACCAGTATCTCTATAAACATGGAAATATCTACACAGCCCTCTGAATGAACATGGAAATATCTACACCGCCATCTGTATAAACATGGAAATATCTACACCGCTATCTGTATAAACAACGAAATATCTACACCTCTATCTCTATACACATGGAAATATCTACACCACTATGCCTATTAACATGTAAATAACTACCCCGCTATCTCTATAAACATGGAAATATTTACACCGCCATCTCTATAAACATGGAAATATCTACACCGCCATCTGAATAAACATGGCACTATCTACACCGCCATCTGAATAAAGATTTAAATATCTACACAGCAATCTGTATACGCATGGAAATATCTACACCGCTAACTGTATAAACATGGAAATATCTACATCGCTATCACTATAGACATAGAAATAACTACACCGCTATGCCTATTAACATGGAAATAACTACACCGCTATCTCTATAAACATGGAAATATCTACACCGCCATCTGTATGAACATGGAAATATATACACGGCCATATCTATAAACATTGAAATATCTACACAGTCATGTGTATAAACATGGATATATCTACACTGCTATCTGTATAAAGATGGAAATATCTACACCTCCATCTCTATAAACATGGAAATATCTACACTGCCATCTGTATGAACATGGAAATCTTTACACCGCCATCTGTATAAAGATGGAAATATCTACACCGCCATCTGTATAAACATGGAAATATCTACACCGCTATCTGTATCAGGATGGAAATATCTACAACACCATCTGTATTAACATGGAAATATCTACACCGCTATCTGTATAAACGTGGAAATGTCTACACCGCTATCTCTATAAACATGGAAATATCTACACCGATACCTGTATAAGCAAGGAAATATCTACACCTCTATCTCTATAAACATGGAAATATCTACACCGTTATGCGTACTAACATGGAAATAACTACACAGATATCTCTATAAAGGTGGAAATATCTACACCGCCATATCTATAAACATGGAAATATCTACACCGCCATCTGTATAAACATGGAAATATCTACACCGCCTTCTGTATAAACATGGAAATATCTACACCGCCATCTGTATGAAGATGGAAATATCTGCACAGCTATCTGTATAAACATGGATATATCTACACCGCCATCTGTATAAACAAGGAAATATCTACACCGCCATCTATATAAACATGGAAATATCTACACCACCATCTGCATAAACATGGAAATATCTACACCGCCATCTCTATAAACATGGAAATATCTACCCCGCTATCTGTATAAACATGGAAATATCTACACCGCCGTCTCTACAAACATGGAAATATCTACACCACCATCTGTATAAACATGGAAATATCTATACTGCCATCTCTATAAACATGGAAATATCTACAACGCCATCTGTATGAACATGGAAATCTCTACACCGCCATCTCTATAAACATGGAAATATCTAAACAGCTATCTGTATAAACTTGGAAATATCTACACCGCTATCTGTATTAACATCGAAATATCTACACTGCCATGTCTATGAACATGGAAATATCTACACCGCCATCTGTATGAACGTGGAAATATCTACACTGCCATCTGTATTAAGATGGAAATATGAACACCGCCAACTGTGTAAACATGGAAGTATCTACACCGCCATCTCTATAAACATGAAAATATCTACACCACCTTCTGTATAAGCATGGAAATATCTACACGGCCATCTGTATAAACATGGAACTAGCTACACCGCCGTCTGTATAAAGATGGAAATATCTACACAGATATCTGTATAAACATTTAAATATCTACACCGCTATCTTTATACACATGGAAATATCTACACCACTATCTCTATAAACATGGAAATACCTGCACTGCCATCTGTATAAACATGGAAATATCTACAACACCATCTCTATGAACATTGAAATATCTACACCGCTATCTATTTAAACGTGGAAATGTCTACACCGCTATCTGTTTAAACATGGAAATATCTACACCGCTATCTCTATAAACAAGGACATATCTACACCTCTATCTCTATAAACATGGAAATATCTACACCACTATGCCTATTAACATGTAAATAACTACACCGCTATCTCTATAAACATGGAAATATTTACACCGCCATCTCTATAAACATGGAAATATCTACACCGCCATCTGTATAAACATGGCACTATCTACACCGCCATCTGAATAAAGATTTAAATATCTACACAGCTATCTGTATAAACATGGAATTATCTACATGGCTATCTCTATAGACATGGAAATATCTACACCGCTATGCCTATTAACATGGAAATAACTACACCGCTATCTCTATAAACATGGAAATATCTACACCGCCATCTGTATGAACATGGAAATATCTACACCGCCATATGTATAAACATGGAAATATCTACACAGCCATGTGTATAAACATGGATATATCTACACTGCTATCTGTATAAACATGGAAATATCTACCCCTCCATCTCTATAAACATGGAAATATCTACACTGCCATCTGTATGAATATGGAAATATTTACACCGCCATCTGTATAAAGATGGAAATATATACACCGCCATCTGTATAAACAGGGAAATATCTACACCACTATCTGTTACAGGATGGAAATATCTACACCACCATCTGTATTAACATGGAAATATCTACACCGCTATCTGTATAAACGTGGAATTGTCTACACCGCTATCTCTATAAACATGGAAATATCTACACCGATACCTGTATAAGCAAGGAAATATCTACACCTCTATCTCTATAAACATGGAAATATCTACACCGTTTTGCGTACTAACATGGAAATAACTACACAGCTATCTCTATAAAGGTGGAAATATCTACACCGCCATCTCTACAAACATGGAAATATCTATACCGCCATCTCTATAAACATGGAAATATCTACAACGCCATCTGTATGAACATGGAAATCTCTGCACAGCCATCTCTATAAACATGGAAATATCTACAAAGCTATCTGTATAAACATGGAAATATCTACACCGCTATCTGTATTAACATCAAAATATCTACACTGCCATGTCTTAGAACATGGAAATATCTACACCGCCATCTGTATGAACATGGAAATATCTACACTGCCATCTGTATTAAGATGGAAATATCTACACCGCCATCTGTGTAAACATGGAAATATCTACACCGCCATCTCTATAAACATGAAAATATCTACACCACCTTCTGTATAAGCATGGAAATATCTACACCGCCATCTGTATAAACATGGAACTAGCTACACCGCCATCTGTATAAAGATGGAAATATCTAAAGAGCTATCTGTAAACATTTAAATATCTACACCGCTATATTTATAAACATGCAAATATCTACACCGCTATCTCTATAAACATGGAAATATCTGCACTGCCATCTGTACAAACATGTAAATATCTACACCACCATCTGTCTGAACATTGAAACATCTACACCGCTATCTATTTAAACGTGGAAATGTCTACACCGCTATCTGTATAAACATGGAAATATCTACACCGCTATCTGTATAAACAACGAAATATCTACACCTCTATCTCTATATACATGGAAATATCTACACCACTATGCCTATTAACATGTAAATAACTACACCGCTATCTCTATAAACATGGAAATATTTACACTGCCATCTCTATAAACATGGAAATATCTACACCGCCATCTGTATAAACATTGAAATATCTACACCGCCATCTGTATAAACATGGAAATATCTACACAGCCATCTCTAAAATCCTGGAAATAACTACACTGTCATCTGTATGAACATGGAAATATCTACACCGCCATCTGAATAAACATGGAAATATCTACACTGTCATCTGTATAAACATGGCACTATCTACACCGCCATCTGTACAAAGTTTTAAATACCTACACAGCTATCTGTATAAACATGGAAATATCTACACCGCTATCTTTATAAACATGGAAACATCTACATCACTATCACTATAGAGATGGAAATATCTACACCGCTATGCCTATTTACATGGAAATAACTACAGAGCTATCTCTATAAACATGGAAATATCTATACCGCCATCTGTATGAACATGGAAATATCTACACCGCCATCTGTATAAACATAGAAACATCTACCCAGCCATGTGCATAAACATGGAAATATCTACACCGCTATCTGTATAAACATGGAAATATCTACACCTCTATCTCTATAAACATGGAAATATCTACACCGTTATGCGTACTAACATGGAAATAACTACACAGCTATCTCTATAAAGGTGGAAATATCTACACCGCCATCTCTATAAACATGGCAATATCTTTACCGCCATCTCTATAAACATGGAAATATCTACACCGCCATCTGTATGAACATGGAAATCTCTACACCGCCATCTCTATAAACATGGAAATATCTACACAGCTATCTGTATAAACATAGAAATATCTACACCGCTATCTGTATTAACATCGAAATATCTACACTGCCATGTCTATGAACATCGAAATATCTACACCGCCATCTGTATGAACATGGAAATATCTACACTGCCATCTGTATTAAGATGGAAATATCTACACCGCCATCTGTGTAAACATGGAAATATCTACACCGCCATCCCTATAAACATGAAAATATCTACACCGCCTTCTGTATAAGCATGGAAATATCTACAACGCCATCTGTGTAAACATGGAACTAGCTACACCGCCATCTGTATAAAGATGGAAATATCTACACAGCTATCTGTATAAACATTTAAATATCTACACCGCTATCTTTATAAACATGGAAATATCTACCCCGCTATCTCAATAAACATGGAAATATCTGCACGGCCATCTGTATAAACATGGAAATATCTACACCGCCATCTGTCTGAACATTGAAATATCTACACCGCTATCTATTTAAACGTGGAAATGTCTACACCGCTATCTGTATAAACATGGAAATATCTACACCGCTATCTGTATTAACATCGAAATATCTACACCGCTATCTGTATTAACATCGAAATATCTACACTGCCATGTCTATGAACATGGAAATATCTACACTGCATTCTGTATTAAGATGGAAATATCTACACCGCCATCTGTGTAAACATGGAAATATCTACACCGCCAACTCCATAAACATGGAAATATCTGCACCGCCTTCTGTATAAGCATGGAAATATATACACCGCAATCTGTATAAACATGGAACTAGCTACACCGCCATCTGTATAAAGATGGAAATATCTACACAGCTATCTGTATAAACATTTAAATATCTACACCGCTATCTTTATAAACATGGAAATATCTACACCGCTATCTCTATAAAGATGGAAATATCTGCACTGCCCTCTGTATAAACATGGAAATATCTACACCACCATCTGTCTGAACATTGAAATATCTACACCGCTATCTATTTAATCGTGGAAATGTCTACACCGCTATCTGTATAAACATGGAAATATCTACAACGCTATCTGTTTAAACAAGGAAATATCTACACCTCTATCTCTATACACATGGAAATATCTACACCACTATGTCCATTAACATGTTAATAACTACACCGCTATCTCTAAAAACATGGAAATATTTACACCGCCATCTCTATAAACAAGGAAATATCTACACCGCCATCTGTATAAACATGGAAATGTCTACACCGCCATCTGTATGAACATGGAAATATCTGCACCGCCATCTGTATAAAGATGGAAATATCTACACAGCCATCTGTATAAACATGGAAATATCTACACCACCGTCTGTATGAACATGTAAATATCTATACCGCTGTCTGTATAAACGTGGAAATGTCTACACCGCTATCTCTGTAAACATAGAAATAACTACACCACTATCTGTATAAACAAGGAAATATCTACACCTCTGTCTCTATAAACATGGAAATATCAACACCGCTATGCCTATTAACATGGAAATATCTACACCGGTATCTCTATAAACACGGAAATATCTACACCGCCATCTGTATGAACATGGAAATATCTACACCGCCATCTGTATAAACATGGAAATATCTACACAGCCATCTGTATAATCATGGAAGTATCTACACCACTATCTGTATAAACATTGAAATATCTAGACCGCCATCTCTATAAAGATGGAAATAACTACACCGCCATCTGTATGAGCATGGAAATATCTACACCGCCATCTGTATAAGGATGGAAATATCTGCACCACCATCTGTCTGAACATGGAAATATCTACACCGCCATCTGTATAAAGATGGAAATATCTACACAGCTATCTGTATGAACATGGAAATAACTACACCGCTATCTGTATAAACATGGAAATATCTACTCTGTCATCTGTATCAACATGGAAATATCTACACCGCCATCTCTATAAACATGGAAATATCTACACCGCCATCTGTTTGAGCATGGAAATATCTACACCGCCATCTGTATGAAGATGGAAATATCTACACAGCTATCTGTATAAACATGGAAATATCTACACCGCCATCTGTATAAATATGGAAATATCTACACCACAATCTCTATAAACATGGAAACATTTTCACCGCCATCTGTATAAACATGGAAATATCTACATCACAATTTCTATAAACATGGAAACATCTACACCGCCATCTGTATAAACATGGAAATATCTACACCGCCATCTCTAAAAACCTGAAAATAACTACACCGCCATCTGTATGAACATGGAAATATCTACACCGTCATCTGTATAAACATGGAAATATCTACAATGCCATCTGTATAAACATGGCACTATCTACACCGTCATCTGTATAAAGTTTTAAATATCTACACAGCTATCTGTATAAACATGGAAATATCTACACCGGTATCTGTATAAACATGGAAACATCTACATCACTGTCTCTATAGAGATGGAAATATCTACACCGCTATGCCTATTTACATGGAAATAACAACATTGCTATCTCTATGAACATTGAAATATCTACACCGCCATCTGTACGAACATGGAAATATCTACACCGCCATCTGTATAAACATGGAAATATCTACACAGCCATGTGTATAAAGATGGCAATATCTACACCGCTATCTGTATAAACCTGGAAATATCTACACCTCCATCTCTATAAACATGGAAATATCTACACTGCCATCTGTTTGAACATGGAAATATTTACACTGTAATCTGTATAAAGATGGAAATATCTACACCTCCATCTGTATAAACATGGACATATCTACACCGCTATCTGTATCAGGATGGAAATATCTACACCACCATCTGTATTAACATGGAAATATCTACACCGCTGCCTGTATAAACGTGGAAATGTCTACACCGCTATCTCTTTAAACATGGAAATATCTACACCAATATCTGTATAAGCAAGGAAATATCTACACCTCTATCTCTATAAACATGGAAATATCTACACCGTTATGCGTATTAACATGGAAATAACTACACAACTATCTCTATAAAGGTGGAAATATCTACACCGCCATCTCTATAAATATGGAAATATCTACACCACCATCTGTATAAACATGGAAATATCTACACAGCCACCTGTATAAACATGGAAATATCTACACCGCCATCTGTATAAAGATGGAAATATCTACAAAGCTATCTGTATAAAAATGGATATATCTACACCGCCATCTGTATAAACAAGGAAATATCTACACCGCCATCTATATAAACATGGAAATATCTCCACCAGAATCTGCATAAACATGGAAATACCTACACCGACATCTCTATAAACATGGAAATATCTACACCGCTATCTGTATAAACATGGAAATATCTACACCGCCGTCTCTGAATACATGGAAATATCTACACCACCATCTGTATAAACATGGAAATATCTACACTGCCATCTCTATAAATATGGAAATATCTACACCGCCATCTGTATGAAGATAGAAATATCTTCACTGCCACCTGTATTAAGATGGAAATATTTACACCTCCATCTGTGTAAACATGGAAATATCTACACCGCCTTCTGTATAAGCATGGAAATATCTACACCGCCATCTGTATAAACATGGAACTAGCTACACCGCCATCTGTATAAAGATGGAAATATCTACACAGCTATCTGTATAAACATTTAAATACCTACACCGCTATCTTTATAAACATGGAAATATCTACACCGCTATCTCTACAAACATGGAAATATCTGCACTGCCATCTGTATAAACATGGAAATATCTACACCACCATCTGTATGAACTTTGAAATATCTACACCGCTATCTATTTAAACGTGGAAATGTCTACACCGCTATCTGTATAAACATGGAAATATCTACACCGCTATCTGTATAAACAAGGAAATATCTACACCTCTATCTCTATACAAATGGAAATATCTACACCACTATGCCTATTAACATGTAAATAACCACACCGCTATCTCTATAAACATGGAAATATTTACACCGCCATCTCTATAAACCTGGCACTATCTACACCGCCATCTGTATAAACCTGGCACTATCTACACCGCCATCTGAATAAAGATTTAAATATCTACACAGCTATCTGTATACACATGGAAATATCTACACCGCTATCTGTATAAACATGGAAATATCTACATCGCTATCTCTATAGACATGGAAATATCTACACCGCTATGCCTATTAACATGGAAATAACTACACCGCTATCTCTATAAACATGGAAATATCTACACCGCCATCTGTATGAACATGGAAATATCTAAACCGCCATATGTATAAACATGGAAATATCTACAGAGCCATGTGTATAAACAAGTATATATCTACACTGCTATCTGTATAAACATGGAAATACCTACACCTCAATCTCTATAAACATGGAAATATCTACACTGCCATCTGTATGAACATGGAAATATTTACACCGCCATCTGTATAAAGATGGAAATATCTACACCACCATCTGTATAAACATGGAAATATCTACACCGTTATCTGTATCAGGATGGAAATATCTACACCACCATCTGTATTAACATGGAAATATCTACACCGCTATCTGTATAAACCTGGAAATGTCTACACAGCTATCTCTATAAACATGGAAATATCTACACCGATACCTGTATAAGCAAGGAAATATCTACACCTCTATCTCTATAAACTTGGAAATATCTACACCTTTATGGGTACTAACATGGAAATAACTACACAGCTATCTCTATAAAGGTGGAAATATCTACACCGCCATCTCTATATACATGGAAATATCTACACCGCCATCTGTATAAACATGGAAATATCTACACCGCCATCTGTATAAACATGGAAATATCTACACCGCCATCTGCATAAAGATGGAAATATCTACACAGCTATCTGTATAAACATGGATATATCTACACCGCCATCTGTATAAACAAGGAAATATCTACACCATCATCTATATAAACATGGAAATATCTCCAACACAATCTGCATAAACATGGAAATATCTATACCGCTATCTCTATAAACATGGAAATATCTACACAGCTGTATGTATAAACATGGAAATATCTACACCGCCGTCTATAAATACATGGAAATATCTACACCACCATCTGTATAAACATGGAAATATCTACACCGCCATCTCTATAAACATGGAAATATCTACACCGCCATCTGTATTAACATGAAAATCTCTACACCGCCATTTCTATAAACATGGAAATATCTACACGGCTATCTGTATAAACATGGAAATATCTTCACCGCTATCTGTATTAACATCGAAATATCAACACCGCCATGTCTATGAACATGGAAATATCTACACCGCCATTTGTAGGAACATGGAAATATCTACAACGCCATCTCTAAAAGATGGAAATATCTAAACCGCCGTCTGTATAAACATATAAATATCTACACCGCCATCTCTATAAACATGGAAATATCTCCACCGCAATCTGTATGAACATGCAAATATCTACACTGCCATCTGTATAAAGATGGAAACGTCTTCACCGCCGTCTGTATAAACATCGAAATATCTACACCGCTATCTGTAGAAGGATGGAAATATCTACACCACCGTCTGTATGAACATGTAAATATCTGCACCGCTGTCTGTATAACTGTGGAAATGTCTACACCGCTATCTCTGTAAACATGGAAAATCTACACCACTATCTGTATAAACAAGGAAGTGTCTACACCGCCATCCGTATGAACATGGAAATATCTACACTGCCATCTGTATAAAGATGGAAATATCTACACCGCCATCTGCGTAAACATGGAAATATCTACCCCGCCATCTCTATAAACATGGAAATATCTACACCGCCTTCTGTATAAGCATGGAAATATCTACACCGGCGTGTGTATAAACATGGAAATATCTACACCGCTATCTGAATAAACATGGAAATAACTACACCGCCATCTCTATATACATGAAATTACCTACACCGCCATCTGTATGAACATGAAAATATTTACACCGCCATCTGTATAAAAATGGAAATATCTACACTGCCATCTGTATAAACATGGAAATATCTACACCGCCATCTCTATAAACATGGAAATGTCTACACCGTCATCTGTATGAACATGGAAATATCTACACTGCCATCTGTGTAAAGATGGAAATATCTACACAGCTATCTGTATAAACATGGAAATATCTACACCGCCGTCTATAAATACATGGAAATACCTACACCATCATCTGTATAAACATGGAAATATCTACACCGCCATCTCTATAAACATGGAAATATATACACCGCCATCTGTATGAACATAGAAATATCTACACTGCCATCTGTATTAAGATGGAAATATTTACACCTCCATCTGTGTAAACATGGAAATATCTACACAGCCATCTCTATAAACCTGGAAATATCTGCACCGCCTTCTGTATAAGCATGGAAATATCTACACCGCCATCTGTAAAAACATGGAATTAGCTACACCGCTATCTGTATAAACATGGTAATATCTACACCATAATCTCTATAAACATGGAAATATCTACACCGCCATCTGTATAAACATGGAAATATCTACACCGCCATCTCCAAAAACATGGAAATAACTACACCGCCATCTGTATGAACATTGAAATATCTACACCGGCATCTGTATAAACATGGCGCTATCTACACTGCCATTTGTATAAAGATTTAAATATCTACACAGCTATCTGTAAAAACTTGGAAATATCTACATCGCTATCTCTATAGACATGGAAATATCTACACCTCTATGCCTATTAACATGGAAACAACTACACGGATATCTCTATAAACATGGAAATATCTACACTGCCATCTGTATGAACATGGAAATATCTACACTGCCATCTGTATAAACATGGAAACATCTACACCGCTATCTGTATCAGGATGGAAATATCTACACCACTATCTGTATGAACATGGAAATATCTACACCGCTATCTATATAAACGTGGAAATGTCTACACCGCTATCTCTATAAGCATGGAAATATCTACACCAATATCTGTATCAACAAGGAAATATCTACACCTCTATCCCTATAAACATGGAAATATCTACACTGCCATCTGTATAAAGATGGAAATATCTACACAGCTGTCTGTATAAACATGGAAATATCTACACCGCTATCTTTATAAACATGGAAATATCTACACCGCTATCTCTACAAACATGGAAATATCTGCACTGCCATCTGTATAAACATGGAAATATCTACACCACCATCTGTATGAACTTTGAAATATCTACACCGCTATCTATTTAAACGTGGAAATGTCTACACCGCTATCTGTATAAACATGGAAATATCTACACCGCTATCTGTATAAACAAGGAAATATCTACACCTCTATCTCTATACAAATGGAAATATCTACACCACTATGCCTATTAACATGTAAATAACCACACCGCTATCTCTATAAACATGGAAATATTTACACCGCCATCTCTATAAACCTGGCACTATCTACACCGCCATCTGTATAAACCTGGCACTATCTACACCGCCATCTGAATAAAGATTTAAATATCTACACAGCTATCTGTATACACATGGAAATATCTACACCGCTATCTGTATAAACATGGAAATATCTACATCGCTATCTCTATAGACATGGAAATATCTACACCGCTATGCCTATTAACATGGAAATAACTACACCGCTATCTCTATAAACATGGAAATATCTACACCGCCATCTGTATGAACATGGAAATATCTAAACCGCCATATGTATAAACATGGAAATATCTACAGAGCCATGTGTATAAACAAGTATATATCTACACTGCTATCTGTATAAACATGGAAATACCTACACCTCAATCTCTATAAACATGGAAATATCTACACTGCCATCTGTATGAACATGGAAATATTTACACCGCCATCTGTATAAAGATGGAAATATCTACACCACCATCTGTATAAACATGGAAATATCTACACCGTTATCTGTATCAGGATGGAAATATCTACACCACCATCTGTATTAACATGGAAATATCTACACCGCTATCTGTATAAACCTGGAAATGTCTACACAGCTATCTCTATAAACATGGAAATATCTACACCGATACCTGTATAAGCAAGGAAATATCTACACCTCTATCTCTATAAACTTGGAAATATCTACACCTTTATGGGTACTAACATGGAAATAACTACACAGCTATCTCTATAAAGGTGGAAATATCTACACCGCCATCTCTATATACATGGAAATATCTACACCGCCATCTGTATAAACATGGAAATATCTACACCGCCATCTGTATAAACATGGAAATATCTACACCGCCATCTGCATAAAGATGGAAATATCTACACAGCTATCTGTATAAACATGGATATATCTACACCGCCATCTGTATAAACAAGGAAATATCTACACCATCATCTATATAAACATGGAAATATCTCCAACACAATCTGCATAAACATGGAAATATCTATACCGCTATCTCTATAAACATGGAAATATCTACACAGCTGTATGTATAAACATGGAAATATCTACACCGCCGTCTATAAATACATGGAAATATCTACACCACCATCTGTATAAACATGGAAATATCTACACCGCCATCTCTATAAACATGGAAATATCTACACCGCCATCTGTATTAACATGAAAATCTCTACACCGCCATTTCTATAAACATGGAAATATCTACACGGCTATCTGTATAAACATGGAAATATCTTCACCGCTATCTGTATTAACATCGAAATATCAACACCGCCATGTCAATGAACATGGAAATATCTACACCGCCATTTGTAGGAACATGGAAATATCTACAACGCCATCTCTAAAAGATGGAAATATCTAAACCGCCGTCTGTATAAACATATAAATATCTACACCGCCATCTCTATAAACATGGAAATATCTCCACCGCAATCTGTATGAACATGCAAATATCTACACTGCCATCTGTATAAAGATGGAAACGTCTTCACCGCCGTCTGTATAAACATCGAAATATCTACACCGCTATCTGTAGAAGGATGGAAATATCTACACCACCGTCTGTATGAACATGTAAATATCTGCACCGCTGTCTGTATAACTGTGGAAATGTCTACACCGCTATCTCTGTAAACATGGAAAATCTACACCACTATCTGTATAAACAAGGAAGTGTCTACACCGCCATACGTATGAACATGGAAATATCTACACTGCCATCTGTATAAAGATGGAAATATCTACACCGCCATCTGCGTAAACATGGAAATATCTACCCCGCCATCTCTATAAACATGGAAATATCTACACCGCCTTCTGTATAAGCATGGAAATATCTACACCGGCGTGTGTATAAACATGGAAATATCTACACCGCTATCTGAATAAACATGGAAATAACTACACCGCCATCTCTATATACATGAAATTACCTACACCGCCATCTGTATGAACATGAAAATATTTACACCGCCATCTGTATAAAAATGGAAATATCTACACTGCCATCTGTATAAACATGGAAATATCTACACCGCCATCTCTATAAACATGGAAATGTCTACACCGTCATCTGTATGAACATGGAAATATCTACACTGCCATCTGTGTAAAGATGGAAATATCTACACAGCTATCTGTATAAACATGGAAATATCTACACCGCCGTCTATAAATACATGGAAATACCTACACCATCATCTGTATAAACATGGAAATATCTACACCGCCATCTCTATAAACATGGAAATATATACACCGCCATCTGTATGAACATAGAAATATCTACACTGCCATCTGTATTAAGATGGAAATATTTACACCTCCATCTGTGTAAACATGGAAATATCTACACAGCCATCTCTATAAACCTGGAAATATCTGCACCGCCTTCTGTATAAGCATGGAAATATCTACACCGCCATCTGTAAAAACATGGAATTAGCTACACCGCTATCTGTATAAACATGGTAATATCTACACCATAATCTCTATAAACATGGAAATATCTACACCGCCATCTGTATAAACATGGAAATATCTACACCGCCATCTCCAAAAACATGGAAATAACTACACCGCCATCTGTATGAACATTGAAATATCTACACCGGCATCTGTATAAACATGGCGCTATCTACACTGCCATTTGTATAAAGATTTAAATATCTACACAGCTATCTGTAAAAACTTGGAAATATCTACATCGCTATCTCTATAGACATGGAAATATCTACACCTCTATGCCTATTAACAAGGAAACAACTACACGGATATCTCTATAAACATGGAAATATCTACACTGCCATCTGTATGAACATGGAAATATCTACACTGCCATCTGTATAAACATGGAAACATCTACACTGCTATCTGTATCAGGATGGAAATATCTACACCACTATCTGTATGAACATGGAAATATCTACACCGCTATCTATATAAACGTGGAAATGTCTACACCGCTATCTCTATAAGCATGGAAATATCTACACCAATATCTGTATCAACAAGGAAATATCTACACCTCTATCCCTATAAACATGGAAATATCTACACTGCCATCTGTATAAAGATGGAAATATCTACACAGCTGTCTGTATAAACATGGAAATATCTACACCGCTATCTTTATAAACATGGAAATATCTACACCGCTATCTCTATAAACATGGAAATATCTGCACTGCCATCTGTATAAACATGGAAATATCTACACCACCATCTGTCTGAACATGGAAATATTTATACCGCTATCTATTTAAACGTGGAAATGTCTATGCCGCTATCTGTATAAACAAGGAAATATCAACACCTCTATCTCCATAAACATGGAAATATCTACACCGCTATGCCTATTAACATGTAAATATCTACACCGCTATCTCTATAAACATGGAAATATGTACACCGCCATCTCTATAAACATGGAAATATCTACACCGCCATCTGTATAAACATGGAAATATCTACATCGCCATCTCTATAAACATGGAAATATCTACACGGCCATCTGTATAAAGATGGAAATGTCTACACAGCCATCTGTATAAACATGGATATATCTACACCGCCAACTGTATGAACATGGAAATATCTACACTGCCATCTGTATAAAGATGGAAACGTCTTCACCGCCGTCTGCATAAACATGGAAATATCTACACTGCTATCTGTATAAGGATGGAAATATCTACACCACCATCTGCATGAACATGTAATTATCTACACCGCTGTCTGTATAAACGTGGCAATGTCTACACCGCTATCTCTGTAAAAATGGAAATATCTACACCACTATCTGTACAAACAAGGAAATATCTACACCTCTGTCTCTATAAACATGGAAATATCTACACCGCTATGCCTATTAACATGGAAATAACTACACCGGTATCTCTATAAACATGGAAATATCTACACCGCCATCTGTATGAACATGGAAATATCTACACAGCCATCTGTATAAACATCTAAGTATCTACACCACTATCTGTATAAACATGGAAATATCTACACCGCCATCTCTATACACATGGAAATACCTACACCACCAGCTGTATAAACTCGGAAATATCTACACCGCCATCTCTATAAAGATGGAAATAACTACACCGCCATCTGTATGTACAGGGAAATATCTACACCGCCATCTGTATAAGGATGGATATATCTACACCGACATCTGTATGAACATGGAAATATCTACACCGCCATCTCTATACACATGGAAATACCAACACCACCAGCTGTATAAACTCGGAAATATCTACACCGCCATCTCTATAAAGATGGAAATAACTACACCGCCATCTGTATGCACATGGAAATATCTACACCGCCATCTGTATAAGGATGGATTTATCTACACCGACATCTGTATGAACATGGAAATATCTACACCTCCATCTGTATAAAGATGGAAAATCTACACAGCTCTCTGTATGAACATGGAAATACCTACACCGCTATCTGTATAAACATGGAAATATCTACACCGCCATCTGTGAAAACATGGAAATATCTACACCGCCATCTCTATAAACACGGAAATATCTACACCGCCATCTGTATGAACATGGAAATATCTACACCGCCATCTGTGTAAAGATGGACATATCTTCACAGCTATCTGTATAAACATGGAAATATCTACACCGCTATCTGTATAAACATGGAAATATCTACACCACAATCTCTATAAACATGGAAATATCTACACAGCTATCTGTATAAACTTTGAAATATCTACAACGCTATCTGTATAAATATGGAAATATCTACACCACAATCTCTATAAACATGGAAATATCTACACCGCCATCTGTATAGACATGGAAATACCTACACCACCAGCTGTATAAACACGGAAATATCTACACCGCCATCTCTATAAAGATGGAAATAACTACACTGCCATATGTATGAACATAGAAAGATCTACACCACCATCTACATGAACATGTAAATATCTACACCGCTGTCTGTATAAACGTGGAAATGTCTACACCGCTGTCTCTGTAAACATGGAAATATCTACACCACTATCTGTATAAACAAGGAAATATCTACACCTCTGTCTCTATAAGCATGGAAATATCTACACTGCTATGCCTATTAACATGGAAATAACTACACCGGTATCTCAATAAACATGGAAATATCTACACCGCCATCTGTATGAACATGGAAATATCTACACAGCCATCTGTATAAACATGGAAGAATCTTCACCACTATCTGTATAAACATGGAAATATCTACCCCGCCATCTCTATACACATGGAAATACCTACACAACCAGCTGTATAAACTCGGAAATATCTACACCGCCATCTCTATAAAGATGGAAATAACTACACCGCCATCTGTATGTACATGGAAATATCTACACCGCCGTCTGTATAAGGATGGATATATCTACACCGACATCTGTATGAACATGGAAATATCTACACCACCAACTGTATAAAGATGGAAAATCTACACAGCTCTCTATATGAACATGGAAAAACCTACACTGCTATATGTAAAACATGGAAATATCTACACCGCCATCTGAATAAACATGGAAATATCCACACCGCCATCTCTATAAACACGGAAATATCTACACCGCCATCTGTATGAACAAGGAAATATCTACACCGCCATCTGTGAAAAGATGGACATATCTACACAGCTATCTGTATAAACATGGAAATATCTACACCGCTATCTGTATAAACATGGAAATATCTACACAGCTATCTCTTTACACATGGAAATATCAACACCTCCATCTGTATAAACATGGAAATATCTAAACCGCCATCTCAAAAAACATGGAAATAACTACTCCGCCATCTGTATGAACATGGAAATATCTACACCGCCATCTGTATGAACATGGAAATATCTACACTGCCATCTGTATAAACATGGAAATATCTACACAACCATCTGTATAAACATGGAAGTATCTACACCACTATCTGTATATACATGGAAATATCTACACCGCCATCTCTATAGACATGGAAATACCTACACCACCAGCTGTATAAACACGGAAATATCTACACCGCCATCTCTATAAAGATGGAAATAACTACACCGCCATCTGTATGAACATGGAAATATCTACCCCGCGATCTGTATATGGATGGAAATATCTACACCGACATCTGTGTGAACATGGAAATATCTACAACGCCATCTGTATAAAGATGGAAATATCTACACAGCTATCAGTATGAACATGGAAATACCTACACCGCTATCTGTATAAACATGGAAATATCTACACCGCCATCTCTATAAACATGGAAATATCTACACCGCCATCTGTATGAACATGGAAATATCTACACCGCCATCTGTATAAAGATGGAAATATCAACACAGCTATCTGTATAAACTGGGAAATATCTACAGCGCTATCTGTATAAACATGGAAATATCTACACTACAATCTCTATAAACATGGAAATATCTACACCGCAATCTGTATAGACATGGAAATACCTACTACACCAGCTGTATTAACACGGAAATATCTACACCACCATCTCTATAAAGATGGAAATAACTACACAGCCATATGTATGAACATGGAAATATCTACACCGCCATCTGTATAAGGATGGAAATATCTACACCGCCATCTGTATGAACATGGAAATATCTACACCGCCATCTGTATAAAGATGAAAATATCTACACAGCTATCTGTATGAACATGGAAATACCTACACCGCTATCTGTATAAACATGGAAATATCTACACCGACATCTGTATAAACATGGAAATATCTACACCGCCATCTCTATAAACAAGGAAATATCTACACCGCCATCTGTATGAATATAGAAATATCTACACCGCCATCTGTATAAGGATGGAAATATCTACACCGCCATCTGTCTGAACATGGAAATATCTCCACCGCCATCTGTATAATGATGGAAATATCTACACAGCTATCTGTATGAAAATGGAAATACCTACACCGCTATCTGAATAAACACGGAAATATCTACACTGCCATCTGTATAAACATGGAAATATCTACACCGCCATCTCTATAAACATGGAAATATCTACACCGCCATCTGTTTGAGCATGGAAATATCTACACCGCCATCTGTATAAAGATGGAAATATCTACACAGCTATCTGTATAAACATGGAAATATCTACTCCACAATCTCTATAAACATGGAAATATCTACACCGCCATCTGTATAAACATGGAAATATCTACACCGCCATCTCTAAAAACCTGGAAATAACTATACCGCCATATGTATGAACATGGAAGTAACTACAGCGCCATCTGTATGAACATGGAAATATTTACACCGCCATCTGTATAAACATGGAAATATCTACACTGCCATCTGTATAAACATGACACTATCTACACCGCCATCTGTATAAAGTTTTAAATATCTACACAGCTATCTGTATAAACATGGAAATATCTACACTGCTATCTGTATAAACATGGAAACATCAACATCACTATCTCTATAGAGATGGAAATATCTACACCGCATTGCCTATTTACATGGAAATAACTACAGTGCAATCTCTATAAACATGGAAATATCTACACCGCCATCTGTATGAACATGGAAATATCTTCACCGCCATCCGTATGAACATGGAAATATCTACATCGCTATCTCTATAGACATGGAAATATCTACACCGCTATGCCTATTAACATGGAAATATCTACACCAATATCTCTATAAACATGGAAATAGCTACACCGCCATCTGTATGAACATGGAAATATCTACACCGCCATCTGTATAAAGATGGAAATATCTACACAGCTATCTGTATAAACATGGAAATATCTACACTGCCATCTGTATAAAGATGGAAATATCTACACAGCCATCTGTGTAAACATGGAAATATCTACACAGCCATCTGTATAAACATGGAAGTATCTACACCACTATCTGTATATACATGGAAATATCTACACCGCCATCTGTATGAACATGGAAATATCTACACCGCCATCTCTATAAACGTGGAAATATCTTCACCGCCATGTGTATGAACATGGATATGTCTACAAAGCCATCTAGATGAACATGGAAATATCTACACCGCGATCTGTATGAACATGGAAATATCTACACCGCGATCTGTATGAACATGGATATATCTACACAGCCATCTGGATGAACATGGAAATATCTACACCGCTATCTGTGTAAACAAGCATACATCTTCACCGCTATCTGTATAAACATGGAAATATCTACACCGTTATCTTTATGAACATGGTAATATCTACACCGCTACCTGTATAAACATGGAAATATCTACACCGCTACCTGTATAAACATGGAAATATCTACACCGCTACCTGTATAAACATGGAAATATCAGCACCGCTCTCTGTATGAACATGGAAATATCAGCCCCTCTATCTGTGTGAACATGGAAATATCTACACCGCTATCTGTATGAACATGGAAATATCCACACCGCTATCTGTATGAACATGGAAATATCTTCACCGCCATCTGTATGAACATGGATATATCTACACAGCCATCTGGATGAACATGGAAATATCTACACCGCTATCTGTATGAACATGGAAATAGCTACACCGCTATCTGTATGAATATGGAAATATCTACACCACTGTCTGTATGAACATGGAAATATCTACACGGCTATCTGTATGAACATGGAAATATCTTCACCGCCATCTGTATGAACATGGATATATCTACACAGCCATCTGGATGAACATGGAAATATCTACACCGCTATCTGTATGAACATGGAAATAGCTACACCGCTATCTGTATGAAGATGGAAATATCTTCACCGCCATCTGTATGAACATGGATATATCTACACAGACATCTGGATGAACATGGAAATATCTACACAGCTATCTGTATGAACATGGAAATATATACACCGCTATCTGTGTAAACATGCATACATCTTCACCGCTATCTGTATAAACATGGAAATATCTACACCGCTATCTGTATGAACATGGAAATATCTACACCGCTATCTGTTTGAACATGGAAATATCTACACCGCTATCTGCATGAAAATGGAAATATCTACGCAGCTATCTGCATATACATGGAAATGTCTACAAAGCTATCTCTTTACACATGGATATAACTACACCGCTATCTCTATGAACATGGAAATATCTACACCGACATCTGTATGAACATGGAAATATCTGCATCGCCATCTGTGTGAACATATAAATATCTACACCGCCATCTATATAAAGATGGAGATATCTACACCGCTATCTGTATAAACCTGGAAATATCTACACCGCTATCTGTATAAACACAGAAATATCTACACCGCTATCTGTATAAACATGGAAATATCTACACCGCTACCTGTATAAACATGGAAATATCAGCACCGCTATCTGTATGAACATGGAAATATCTACACCGCTATCTGTATGAACATGGAAATATCTACACCGCTATCTGTATGAACATGGAAATAGCTACACCGCTGTCTGTATCAACATGGAAATATCTACACCACTATCTGTATGAACATGGAAATATCTACACAGCTATCTGTATGAACATGGATATATCTACACCATCATGTGTATGAACATGGAAATATCTGCACCGCCATCTGTATGAACATATAAATATCTACACCGCCATCTATATTAAGATGGTGATATCTACACCGCTATCTGTATAAACTTGGAAATATCTACACCGCTATCTGTATAAACATGGAAATATCTACACCGCTATCTGTATAAACTTGGAAATATCTACACCGCTACCTGTATAAACATTTAAATATCAGCACCGCTATCTGTATGAACATGGAAATATCTACAGCGCTATCTCTATGAAGATGGAAATATCTACACCGCTATCTGTATGAACATGGAAATAGCTACACCACTATCTGTATGAACATGGAAATATCTACAGCACTACCTGTATGAACATGGAAATATCTGCACCTCTATCTCTATGAACATGGATATATCTACACAGCCATCTGAATGAACATGGAAATATCTACACCGCTATCTGTATAAACATGGAAATATCTACACCGCTATGTGTATAAACATGGAAATATCTACACCGCTACCTGTATAAACATGGAAATATCAGCACCGCTCTCTGTATGAACATGGAAATATCAGCCCCTCTATCTGTATGAACATGGAAATAGCTACACCGCTATCTGTATGAACATGGAAATATATTCACCGCCATCTGTATGAACATGGATATATCTACACAGCCATCTGGATGAACATGGAAATATCTACACAGGTATCTGTATGAACATGGAAATATATACACCGCTGTCTGTGTAAACATGCATACATGTTCACCGCTATCTGTATAAAAATGGAAATATCTACACCGCTATCTGTATGAACATGGAAATATCTAAACCGCTATCTGTTTGAACATGGAAATATCTACACCGCTATCTGCATGAAAATGGAAATATCTACACAGCTATCTGCATATACATGGAAATGTCTACAAAGCTATCTCTTTACACATGGATATAACTACACCTCAATCTCTATAAACATGGAAATATCTACACCGCCATCTGTATGAACATGGAAATATCTGCACCGCAATCTGTATGAACATATAAATATCTACACCGCCATCTATATTAAGATGGAGATATCTACACCGCTATCTGTATAAACCTGGAAATATCTAAACCGCTATCTGTATAAACATGGAAATATCTACACCGCTATCTGTATAAACATGGAAATATCTACACCGCTACCTGTATAAACATGGAAATATCAGCACCGCAATCTGTATGAACATGGAAATATCTACACCGGTATCTGTATGAACATTGAAATATCTACACCGCTATCTGTATGAACATGGAAATAGCTACACCGCTATCTGTATTAACATGGAAATATCTACACCACTATCTGTATGAACATGGAAATATCTACACCGCTATTTGTATGAACATGGATATATCTACACAGCCATCTGGATGAACATGGAAATATCTACACTGCTATCTGTATGAACATGGAATTATCTACACCGCTATCTGTGTAAACAAGCATACATCTTCACCACTATCTGTATAAACATGGAAATATCTACACCGTTATCTGTATGAACATGGTAATATCTACACCGCTACCTGTATAAACATGGAAATATCTACACCGCTACCTGTATAAACATGGAAATATCTACACCGCTACCTGTATAAACATGGAAATATCAGCACCGCTATCTGTATGAACATGGAAATATCTACACCGCTATCTGTATGAACATGGAAATATCTACACCGCTATCTGTATGAACATGGAAATATCTTCACCGCCATCTGTATGAACATGGATATATCTACACAGCCATCTGGATGAAGATGGAAATATCTACACCGCTATCTGTATGAACATGGAAATATCTACACCACTATCTCTATGAACATGGAAATATCTACACCGCTATCTGTATGAACATGGAAATACCTTCACCGCCATCTGTATGAACATGGATATATCTACACAGCCATCTGGATGAACATGGAAATATCTACACCGCTATCTGTATGAACATGGAAATAGCAACACCGCTATCTGTATGAAAATGGAAATATCTACACCGCTATCTGTATGAACATGGAAATATCTACACCGCTATCTGTATGAACATGGAAATGTCTTCACCGCCATCTGTATGAACATAGATATATCTACAGAGCCATCTGGATGAACATGGAAATATCTACACCGCTATCTGTATGAACATGGAAATATATACACCGCTATCTGTGTAAACATGCATACATCTTCACCGCTATCTGTATGAACATGGAAATATCTACACCGCTATCTGTATGAACATGGAAATATCTACACCGCTTTCTCAACATGGAAATATCTACACCGCTATCTGCATGAAAATGGAAATATCTACACAGATATCTGCATATACATGGAAATATCTACAAAGCTATCTCTTTACACATGGAAATAACTACACCGCTATCTCTATAAACATGGAAATATCTACACCGCCATCTGTATGAACATGGAAATATCTGCACCGCCATCTGTATGAACATGTAAATATCTACACTGCCATCTGTATTAAGATGGAGATATCTACACCGCTATCTGTATAAACCTGGAAATATCTACACCGCTATCTGTATAAACATGGAAAGATCTACACCGCTATCTGTATAAACATGGAAATATCTACACCGCTACCTGTATAAACATGGAAATATCAGCACCGCTATCTGTATGAACATGGAAATATGTACACCGCTATCTGTATGAACATGGAAATATCTACACCGCTATCTGTTTGAACATGGAAATATCTACACCGCTGTCTGCATGAAAATGGAAATATCTACACAGCTATCTGAATATACATGGAAATATCTACAAAGCTATCTGTTTACACAAGAAAATAACTACACCGCTATCTTTATAAACATGGAAATATATACACCGCTATCTGTATGAACATGGAAATATCTGCACTGCCATCTGTATGAACATATAAATATCTACACCGCCATCTGTATTAAGATGGAGATATCTTCACCGCTATCTGTATAAATTTGGAAATATCCACACCGCTGTCTGTATAAACCTGGAAATATCTACACCGCTATCTGTATATACATGGAAATAACTACACCTCTATCTGTATAAACATGGAAATATCTACACCGCTACCTGTATAAACATGGAAATATCAGCACCGCTATCTGCATGAACATGGCAATATCAGCCCCTCTATCTGTATGAACATGGAGTTATCTACACCGCTATCTGTAAGAACATGGAAATATCTACACCGCTATCTGTCTGAACATGGAAATATCTTCACCGCCATCTGTATGAACATGGATATATCTACACAGCCATCTGGATGAACATGGAAATATCTACACCGCTATCTGTATGAACATGGAAATAGCTACACCGCTATCTGTATGAACATGGAAATAGCTACACCGCTATCTGTATGAACATGGAAATATCAGCCCCTCTATCTGTATGAACATGGAAATATCTACACCGCTATCTGTATGAACATGGAAATATCTTCTCCGCCATCTGTATGAACATGGAGATATCTACAGAGACATCTGGATGAACATGGAAATATCTACACCGCTATCTGTATGAACATGGAAATATATACACCGCTATCTGTGTAAACATGGATACATCTTCACCGCTATCTGTATGAACATGGAAATATCTACACCGCTATCTGTATGAACATGGAAATATCTACACCGCTATCTGTTTGAACATGGAAATATCTACACCGCTATTTGCATGAAAATGGAAATATCTACACAGCTATCTGCATATACATGGAAATATCCACAAAGCTATCTCTTTACACATGGAAATAATTACACCGCTATCTCTATAAACATGGAAATATCTACAACGCCATCTGTATGAACATGGAAATATCTGCACCGCCATCTGTATGAACATATAAATATCTACACCGCCATCTGCATTAAGATGGAGTTATCTACACCGCTATCTGTATAAACCTGGAAATATCTACACCGCTATCTGTATAAACATGGAAAGATCCACACCGCTATCTGTATAAACATGGAAATATCTACACCGCTACCTGAATAAACATGGAAATATCAGCACAGCTATCTGTATGAACATGGAAATATCTACACCGCTATCTGTACGAACATGGAAATATCTACAGCGCTATCTGTATGAACATGGAAATAGCTACACCGCTATCTGTATCAACATGGAAATATCTACACCACTATCTGTATGAACATGGAAATATCTACACCGCTATCTGTATGAACATGGATATATCTACACAGCCATCTGGATGAACATGGAAATATCTACACCGCTATCTGTAAGAACCTGGAAATATCTACTCCGCTATCTGTGTAAACATGCATACATCTTCACCGCTATCTGTATAAACATGGAAATATCTACACCGCTATCTGTATGAACATGGAAATAGCTACACCACTATCTCTATGAACATGGAAATATCTACACCGCAATCTGTTTGAACATGGAAATATCTAAACCGCTATCTGCATGAAAATGGAAATATCTGCACAGCTATCTGCATATACATGGAAATATCTACACAACTATCCCTTTACACATGGAAATAACTACAGAGCTATCTGAAATGAACCTGGAAATATCTTCACCGCCATCTGTATGAACATGGATATCTGTACGTACACAGCCATCTGGATGAACATGGAAATATCTACACCGCTATCTGTATGAACATGGAAATATCTACACAGCTATCTGTGTAAACATGCATACATCTTCACCGCTATCTGTATAAACATGGAAATATCTACACTGCAATCTGCATGAACATGGAAATATCTACACCGCTATCTGTTTGAACATGGAAATATCTACACCGCTATCTGCATGAAAATGGAAATATCTACACAGCGATCTGCATATACATGGAAATATCTACAAAGCTATCTCTTTACACATGGAAATAACTACAGCGCTATCTCTATAACAAGGAAATATCTACACCACCGTCTGTATGAACATGGAAATATCTGCATGGCCATCAGTATGAACATATAAATATCTACACCGCCATCTATATTAAGATGGTGATATCTACACCGCTATCTGTATAAACTTGGAAATATCTACACCGCTAACTGTATAAACATGGAAATATCTACACTGCTATCTGTATGAACATGGAAATATCTACGCCGCTACCTGTATAAACATTTAAATATCATCACCGCTATCTGTATGAACATGGAAATATCTACACCGCTATCTCTATGAACATGGAAATAACTAAACCGCTATCTGTATGACTATGGATATAGCTACACCACTATCTGTATGAACATGGAAATATCTACACCGCTATCTCTATGAACATGGAAATATCTACACCGCTATCTGTATGATCATGGATATATCTACACAGCTATCTGTGTAAACATGCATACATCTTCACCGCTATCTGTATAAACATGGAAATATCTACACTGCTATCTGCATGAACATGGAAATATCTACACCGCTATCTGTTTGAACATGGAAATATCTACACCGCTATCTGCATGAAAATGGAAATATCTACACAGCGATCTGCATATACATGGAAATATCTACAAAGCTATCTCTTTACACATGGAAATAACTACACCGCTATCTCTATAAACAAGGAAATATCTACACCACCATCTGTATGAACATGGAAATATCTGCACCGCCATCTATATTAAGATGGTGATATCTACACCGCTATCTGTATAAACTTGGAAATATCTACACCGCTATCTGTATAAACATGGAAATATCTACACCGCTATCTGTATAAACATGGAAATATCTACACCGCTACCTGTATAAACATTTAAATATCAGCACCGCTATCTGTATGAACATGGAAATATCTACACCGCTATCTCTATGAACATGGAAATATCTACACCGCTATCTGTATGAATATGGAAATAGCTACACCACTATCTGTATGAACATGGAAATATCTGCAGCACTACCTGTATGAACATGGAAATAACTACACCTCTATCTCTATGAACATGGATATATCTACACAGCCATCTGGATGAACATGGAAATATCTACACCGCTATCTGTATAAACATGGAAATATCTACACCGCTAACTGTATAAACATGGAAATATCTACACCGCTACCTGTATAAACATGGAAATATCAGCACCGCTCTCTGTATGAACATGGAAATATCAGCCCCTCTATCTGTATGAACATGGAAATATCTACACCGCTATCTGTATGAACATGGAAATATCTACACCGCTATCCGTATGAACATGGAAATATCTTCACCGCCATCTGTATGAACATGGATATATCTACACAGCCATCTGGATGAACATGGAAATATCTACACCGCTATCTGTATGAACATGGAAATAGCTACACCGCTATCTGTATGAATATGGAAATATCTACACCACTATCTGTATGAACATGGAAATATCTACACCGCTATCTGTATGAACATGGAAATATCTTCAGCACTACCTGTATGAACATGGAAATAACTACACCTCTATCTCTATGAACATGGATATATCTACACAGCCATCTGGATGAACATGGAAATATCTACACCGCTATCTGTATAAACATGGAAATATCTACACCGCTAACTGTATAAACATGGAAATATCTACACCGCTACCTGTATCAACATGGAAATATCAGCACCGCTCTCTGTATGAACATGGAAATATCAGCCCCTCTATCTGTATGAACATGGAAATATCTACACCGCTATCTGAATGAACATGGAAATATCTACACCGCTATCCGTATGAACATGGAAATATCTTCACCGCCATCTGTATGAACATGGATATATCTACACAGCCGTCTGGATGAACATGGAAATATCTACACCGCTATCTGTATGAACATGGAAATAGCTACACCGCTATCTGTATGAATATGGAAATATCTACACCACTATCTGTATGAACATGGAAATATCTACACCGCTATCTGCATGAAAATGGAAATATCTACACAGCTATCTGCATATACATGGAAATGTCTACAAAGCTATCTCTTTACACATGGATATAAGTACACCGCTATCTCTATAAACATGGAAATATCTACACCGCCATCTGTATGAACATGGAAATATCTGCACCGCCATCAGTATGAACATATAAATATCTACACCACCATCTATATCAAGATGGTGATATCTACACCGCTATCTGTATAAACTTGGAAATATCTACACCGCTATCTGTATAAACATGGAAATATCTACACCGCTATCTGTATAAACATGGAAATATCTACACCGCTACCTGTATAAACATTTAAATATCAGCACCGCTATCTGTATGAACATGGAAATATCTACACCGCTATCTCTATGAACATGGAAATATCTACACCGCTATCTGTATGAATATGGAAATAGCTACACCACTATCTGTATGAACATGGAAATATCTGCAGCACTACCTGTATGAACATGGAAATAACTACACCTCTATCTCTATGAACATGGATATATCTACACAGCCATCTGGTTGAACATGGAAATATCTACACCGCTATCTGTATAAACATGGAAATATCTACACCGCTAACTGTATAAACATGGAAATATCTACACCGCTACCTGTATAAACATGGAAATATCAGCACCGCTCTCTGTATGAACATGGAAATATCAGCCCCTCTATCTGTATGAACATGGAAATATCTACACCGCTATCTGTATGAACATGGAAATATCTACACCGCTATCCATATGAACATGGAAATATCTTCACCGCCATCTGTATGAACATGGATATATCTACACAGCCATCTGGATGAACATGGAAATATCTACACCGCTATCTGTATGAACATGGAAATAGCTACACCGCTATCTGTATGAATATGGAAATATCTACACCACCATCTGTATGAACATGGAAATATCTACAAAGCTATCTCTTTACACATGGATATAACTACACCGCTATCTGTATAAACCTGGAAATATCTACACCGCTATCTGTATAAACATGGAAAGATCCACACAGCTATCTGTATAAACATGGAAATATCTACACCGCTACCTAAATAAACATGGAAATATCAGCACAGCTATCTGTATGAACATGGAAATATCTACACCGCTATCTGTACGAACATGGAAATATCTACACCGCTATCTGTATGAACAGGGAAATAGCTACACCGCTATCTGTATCAACATGGAAATATCTACACCACTATCTGTATGAACATGGAAATATCTACACCGCTATCTGTATGAACATGGATATATCTACACAGCCATCTGGATGAACATGGAAATATCTACACCGCTATCTGTAAGAACCTGGAAATACCTACTCCGCTATCTGGGAAAACATGCATACATCTTCACCGCTATCTGTATAAACATGGAAATATCTACACCGCTATCTGTATGAACATGGAAATAGCTACACCACTATCTCTATGAACATGGAAATATCTACACCGCTATCTGTTTGAACATGGAAATATCTAAAGCGCTATGTGCATGAAAATGGAAATATCTGCACAGCTATCTGCATATACATGGAAATATTTTCACAACTATCTCTTTACATATGGAAATATCTACAGAGCTATCTGTATGAACATGGAAATATCTTCACCGCCATCTGTATGAACACGGATATATCTACACAGCCATCTGGATGAACATGGAAATATCTACACCGCTACTTGAATAAACATGGAAATATCTACACCGCTATCCGTATGAACATGGAAATATCTTCACCGCCATCTGTATGAACATGGATATATCTACACAGCCGTCTGGATGAACATGGAAATATCTACACCGCTATCTGTATGAACATGGAAATAGCTACACCGCTATCTGTATGAATATGGAAATATCTACACCACTATCTGTATGAACATGGAAATATCTACACCGCTATCTGCATGAAAATGGAAATATCTACACAGCTATCTGCATATACATGGAAATGTCTACAAAGCTATCTCTTTACACATGGATATAACTACACCGCTATCTCTATAAACATGGAAATATCTACACCGCCATCTGTATGAACATGGAAATATCTGCACCGCCATCAGTATGAACATATAAATATCTACACCACCATCTATATCAAGATGGTGATGTCTACACCGCTATCTGTATAAACTTGGAAATATCTACACCGCTATCTGTATAAACATGAAAATATCTACACCGCTATCTGTATAAACATGGAAATATCTACACCGCTACCTGTATAAACATTTAAATATCAGCACCGCTATCTGTATGAACATGGAAATATCTACACCGCTATCTCTATGAACATGGAAATATCTACACCGCTATCTGTATGAATATGGAAATAGCTACACCACTATCTGTATGAACATGGAAATATCTACACAGCTATCTGTGTAAACATGCATACATCTTCACCGCTATCTGTATAAACATGGAAATATCTACACTGCAATCTGCATGAACATGGAAATATCTACACCGCTATCTGTTTGAACATGGAAATATCTACACCGCTATCTGTATGAAAATGGAAATATCTACACAGCGATCTGCATATACATGGAAATATCTACAAAGCTATCTCTTTACACATGGAAATAACTACAGCGCTATCTCTATAACAAGGAAATATCTACACCACCGTCTGTATGAACATGGAAATATCTGCATGGCCATCAGTATGAACATATAAATATCTACACCGCCATCTATATTAAGATGGTGATATCTACACCGCTATCTGTATAAACTTGGAAATATCTACACCGCTAACTGTATAAACATGGAAATATCTACACTGCTATCTGTATGAACATGGAAATATCTACGCCGCTACCTGTATAAACATTTAAATATCATCACCGCTATCTGTATGAACATGGAAATATCTACACCGCTATCTCTATGAACATGGAAATAACTAAACCGCTATCTGTATGACTATGGATATAGCTACACCACTATCTGTATGAACATGGAAATATCTACAGCACTAACTGTATGAACATGGAAATAACTACACCTCTATCTCTATGAACATGGATATATCTACACAGCCATCTGGATGAACATGGAAATATCTACACCGCTATCTGTGTAAACATGGAAATATCTACACCGCTAACTGTATAAACATGGAAATATCTACACCGCTACCTGTATAAACATGGAAATATCAGCACCGCTCTCTGTATGAACATGGAAATATCAGCCCCTCTATCTGTATGAACATGGAAATATCTACACCGCTATCTGTATGAACATGGAAATATCTACACCGCTATCCGTATGAACATGGAAATATCTTCACCGCCATCTGTATGAACATGGATATATCTACACAGCCATCTGGATGAACATGGAAATATCTACACCGCTATCTGTATGAACATGTAAATAGCTACACCGCTATCTGTATGAATATGGAAATATCTACACCACTATCTGTATGAACATGGAAATATCTACAAAGCTATCTCTTTACACATGGATATAACTACACCGCTATCTCTATAAACATGGAAATATCTACACCGCCATCTGTATGAACATGGAAATATCTGCACCGCCATCTGTATGAACATATAAATATCTACACCACCATCTATATTAAGATGGAGATATCTACACCGCTATCTGTATAAACCTGGAAATATCTACACCGCTATCTGTATAAACATGGAAAGATCCACACAGCTATCTGTATAAACATGGAAATATCTACACCGCTACCTAAATAAACATGGAAATATCAGCACAGCTATCTGTATGAACATGGAAATATCTACACCGTTATCTGTACGAACATGGAAATATCTACACCGCTATCTGTATGAACAGGGAAATAGCTACACCGCTATCTGTATCAACATGGAAATATCTACACCACTATCTGTATGAACATGGAAATATCTACACCGCTATCTGTATGAACATGGATATATCTACACAGCCATCTGGATGAACATGGAAATATCTACACCGCTATCTGTAAGAACCTGGAAATACCTACTCCGCTATCTGGGTAAACATGCATACATCTTCACCGCTATCTGTATAAACATGGAAATATCTACACCGCTATCTGTATGAACATGGAAATAGCTACACCACTATCTCTATGAACATGGAAATATCTACACCGCTATCTGAACATGGAACTATCTAAACCGCTATGTGCATGAAAATGGAAATATCTGCACAGCTATCTGCATATACATGGAAATATCTACACAACTATCTCTTTACACATGGAAATATCTACAGAGCTATCTGTATGAACATGGAAATATCTTCACCGCCATCTGTATGAACACGGATATATCTACACAGCCATCTGGATGAACATGGAAATATCTACACCGCTATCTGTATGATCATGGATATATCTACACAGCTATCTGTGTAAACATGCATACATCTTCACCGCTATCTGTATAAACATGGAAATATCTACACTGCTATCTGCATGAACATGGAAATATCTACACCGCTATCTGTTTGAACATGGAAATATCTACACCGCTATCTGCATGAAAATGGAAATATCTACACAGCGATCTGCATATACATGGAAATATCTACAAAGCTATCTCTTTACACATGGAAATAACTACACCGCTATCTCTATAAACAAGGAAATATCTACACCACCATCTGTATGAACATGGAAATATCTGCACCGCCATCTATATTAAGATGGTGATATCTACACCGCTATCTGTATAAACTTGGAAATATCTACACCGCTATCTGTATAAACATGGAAATATCTACACCGCTATCTGTATAAACATGGAAATATCTACACCGCTACCTGTATAAACATTTAAATATCAGCACCGCTATCTGTATGAACATGGAAATATCTACACCGCTATCTCTATGAACATGGAAATATCTACACCGCTATCTGTATGAATATGGAAATAGCTACACCACTATCTGTATGAACATGGAAATATCTGCAGCACTACCTGTATGAACATGGAAATAACTACACCTCTATCTCTATGAACATGGATATATCTACACAGCCATCTGGATGAACATGGAAATATCTACACCGCTATCTGTATAAACATGGAAATATCTACACCGCTAACTGTATAAACATGGAAATATCTACACCGCTACCTGTATAAACATGGAAATATCAGCACCGCTCTCTGTATGAACATGGAAATATCAGCCCCTCTATCTGTATGAACATGGAAATATCTACACCGCTATCTGTATGAACATGGAAATATCTACACCGCTATCCGTATGAACATGGAAATATCTTCACCGCCATCTGTATGAACATGGATATATCTACACAGCCATCTGGATGAACATGGAAATATCTACACCGCTATCTGTATGAACATGGAAATAGCTACACCGCTATCTGTATGAATATGGAAATATCTACACCACTATCTGTATGAACATGGAAATATCTACACCGCTATCTGTATGAACATGGAAATATCTTCAGCACTACCTGTATGAACATGGAAATAACTACACCTCTATCTCTATGAACATGGATATATCTACACAGCCATCTGGATGAACATGGAAATATCTACACCGCTATCTGTATAAACATGGAAATATCTACACCGCTAACTGTATAAACATGGAAATATCTACACCGCTACCTGTATCAACATGGAAATATCAGCACCGCTCTCTGTATGAACATGGAAATATCAGCCCCTCTATCTGTATGAACATGGAAATATCTACACCGCTATCTGAATGAACATGGAAATATCTACACCGCTATCCGTATGAACATGGAAATACCTTCACCGCCATCTGTATGAATATGGATATATCTACACAGCCGTCTGGATGAACATGGAAATATCTACACCGCTATCTGTATGAACATGGAAATAGCTACACCGCTATCTGTATGAATATGGAAATATCTACACCACTATCTGTATGAACATGGAAATATCTACACCGCTATCTGCATGAAAATGGAAATATCTACACAGCTATCTGCATATACATGGAAATGTCTACAAAGCTATCTCTTTACACATGGATATAAGTACACCGCTATCTCTATAAACATGGAAATATCTACACCGCCATCTGTATGAACATGGAAATATCTGCACCGCCATCAGTATGAACATATAAATATCTACACCACCATCTATATCAAGATGGTGATATCTACACCGCTATCTGTATAAACTTGGAAATATCTACACCGCTATCTGTATAAACATGGAAATATCTACACCGCTATCTGTATAAACATGGAAATATCTACACCGCTACCTGTATAAACATTTAAATATCAGCACCGCTATCTGTATGAACATGGAAATATCTACACCGCTATCTCTATGAACATGGAAATATCTACACCGCTATCTGTATGAATATGGAAATAGCTACACCACTATCTGTATGAACATGGAAATATCTGCAGCACTACCTGTATGAACATGGAAATAACTACACATCTATCTCTATGAACATGGATATATCTACACAGCCATCTGGATGAACATGGAAATATCTACACCGCTATCTGTATAAACATGGAAATATCTACACCGCTAACTGTATAAACATGGAAATATCTACACCGCTACCTGTATAAACATGGAAATATCAGCACCGCTCTCTGTATGAACATGGAAATATCAGCCCCTCTATCTGTATGAACATGGAAATATCTACACCGCTATCTGTATGAACATGGAAATATCTACACCGCTATCCATATGAACATGGAAATATCTTCACCGCCATCTGTATGAACATGGATATATCTACACAGCCATCTGGATGAACATGGAAATATCTACACCGCTATCTGTATGAACATGGAAATAGCTACACCGCTATCTGTATGAATATGGAAATATCTACACCACTATCTGTATGAACATGGAAATATCTACAAAGCTATCTCTTTACACATGGATATAACTACACCGCTATCTCTATAAACATGGAAATATCTACACCGCCATCTGTATGAACATGGAAATATCTGCACCGCCATCTGTATGAACATATAAATATCTACACCGCCATCTATATTAAGATGGAGATATCTACACCGCTATCTGTATAAACCTGGAAATATCTACACCGCTATCTGTATAAACATGGAAAGATCCACACAGCTATCTGTATAAACATGGAAATATCTACACCGCTACCTAAATAAACATGGAAATATCAGCACAGCTATCTGTATGAACATGGAAATATCTACACCGCTATCTGTACGAACATGGAAATATCTACACCGCTATCTGTATGAACAGGGAAATAGCTACACCGCTATCTGTATCAACATGGAAATATCTACACCACTATCTGTATGAACATGGAAATATCTACACCGCTATCTGTATGAACATGGATATATCTACACAGCCATCTGGATGAACATGGAAATATCTACACCGCTATCTGTAAGAACCTGGAAATACCTACTCCGCTATCTGGGAAAACATGCATACATCTTCACCGCTATCTGTATAAACATGGAAATATCTACACCGCTATCTGTATGAACATGGAAATAGCTACACCACTATCTCTATGAACATGGAAATATCTACACCGCTATCTGTTTGAACATGGAAATATCTAAAGCGCTATGTGCATGAAAATGGAAATATCTGCACAGCTATCTGCATATACATGGAAATATCTTCACAACTATCTCTTTACATATGGAAATATCTACAGAGCTATCTGTATGAACATGGAAATATCTTCACCGCCATCTGTATGAACACGGATATATCTACACAGCCATCTGGATGAACATGGAAATATCTACACCGCTACTTGAATAAACATGGAAATATCTACACCGCTATCCGTATGAACATGGAAATATCTTCACCGCCATCTGTATGAACATGGATATATCTACACAGCCGTCTGGATGAACATGGAAATATCTACACCGCTATCTGTATGAACATGGAAATAGCTACACCGCTATCTGTATGAATATGGAAATATCTACACCACTATCTGTATGAACATGGAAATATCTACACCGCTATCTGCATGAAAATGGAAATATCTACACAGCTATCTGCATATACATGGAAATGTCTACAAAGCTATCTCTTTACACATGGATATAAGTACACCGCTATCTCTATAAACATGGAAATATCTACACCGCCATCTGTATGAACATGGAAATATCTGCACCGCCATCAGTATGAACATATAAATATCTACACCACCATCTATATCAAGATGGTGATATCTACACCGCTATCTGTATAAACTTGGAAATATCTACACCGCTATCTGTATAAACATGAAAATATCTACACCGCTATCTGTATAAACATGGAAATATCTACACCGCTACCTGTATAAACATTTAAATATCAGCACCGCTATCTGTATGAACATGGAAATATCTACACCGCTATCTCTATGAACATGGAAATATCTACACCGCTATCTGTATGAATATGGAAATAGCTACACCACTATCTGTATGAACATGGAAATATCTGCAGCACTACCTGTATGAACATGGAAATAACTACACCTCTATCTTTATGAACATGGATATATCTACACAGCCATCTGGATGAACATGGAAATATCTACACCGCTATCAGTATAAACATGGAAATATCTACACCGCTAACTGTATAAACATGGAAATATCTACATCGCTACCTGTATAAACATGGAAATATCAGCACCGCTCTCTGTATGAACATGGAAATATCAGCACCTCTATCTGTATGAACATGGAAATATCTACACCGCTATCTGTATGAACATGGAAATATCTTCACCGCTATCCGTATGAACATGGAAATATCTTCACCGCCATCCGTATGAACATGGATATATCTACACAGCCATCTGGATGAACACGGAAATATCTACACCGCTATCTGTATGAACATGGAAATAGCTACACCGCTATCTGTATGAATATGGAAATGTCTACACCACTATCTGTATGAACATGGAAATATCTACACCGCTATCTGTATGAACATGGAAATATCTGCAGCACTACCTGTATGAACATGGAAATAAATACACCTCTATCTCTGTGAACATGGATATATCTACACAGCCATCTGGATGAACATGGAAATATCTACACCGCTATCTTCATAAACATGGAAATATCTACACCGCTAACTGTATAAACATGGAAATATCTACACCGCTACCTGTATAAACATGGAAATATCAGCACCGCTCTCGGTATGAACATGGAAATATCAGCCCCTCTATCTGTATGAACATGGAAATATCTACACCGCTACCTGTATGAACATGGAAATATCTACACCGCTATCCGTATGAACATGGAAATATCTTCACCGCCATCTGTATGAACATGGACATATCTACACAGCCATCTGGATGAACATGGAAATATCTACACCGCTATCTGTATGAACATGGAAATAGCTACACCGCTATCTGTATGAATATGGAAATATCTACACCACTATCTGTATGAACATGGAAATATCTACACCGCTATCTGCATGAAAATGGAAATATCTACACAGCTATCTGCATATACATGGAAATGTCTACAAAGCTATCTCTTTACACATGGATATAACTACACCGCTATCTCTATAAACATGGAAATATCTACACCGCCATCTGTATGAACATGGAAATATCTGCACCGCCATCTGTATGAACATATAAATATCTACACCGCCATCTATATTAAGATGGAGATATCTACACCTCTATCTGTATAAACCTGGAAATATCTACACCGCTATCTGTATAAACATGGAAAGATCCACACCGCTATCTGTATAAACATGGAAATATCTACACCGCTACCTGAATAAACATGGAAATATCAGCACAGCTATCTGTATGAACATGGAAATATCTACAGCGCTATCTGTACGAACATGGAAATATCTACACCGCTATCTGTATGAACATGGAAATAGCTACACCGCTATCTGTATCAACATGGAAATATCTACACCACTATCTGTATGAACATGGAAATATCTACACCGCTCTCTGTATGAACATGGATATATCTACACAGCCATCTGGATGAACATGGAAATATCTACACCGCTATCTGTAAGAACCTGGAAATATCTACTCCGCTATCTGGGTAAACATGCATACATCTTCACCGCTATCTGTATAAACATGGAAATATCTACACCGCTATCTGTATGAACATGGAAATAGCTACACCACTATCTCTATGAACATGGAAATATCTACACCGCTATCTGTTTGAACATGGAAATATCTAAACCGCTATCTGCATGAAAATGGAAATATCTGCACAGCTATCTGCATATACATGGAAATATCTACACAAGTATCTCTTTACACATGGAAATAACTACAGAGCTATCTGTATGAACATGGAAATATCTTCACCGCCATCTGTATGAACATGGATATATCTACACAGCCATCTGGATGAACATGGAAATATATACACCACTATCTGTATGAACATGGAAATATCTACACACCTATCTCTGTAAACATGCATACATCTTCACCGCTATCTGTATAAACATGGAAATATCTACACTGCTATCTGCATGAACATGGAAATATCTACACCGCTATCTGTTTGAACATGGAAATATCTACACCGCTATCTGCATGAAAATGGCAATATCTACACAGCTATCTGCATATACATGGAAATATCTACAAAGCTATCTCTTTACACATGGAAATAACTACAGCGCTATCTCTATAAACAAGGAAATATCTACACCACCATCTGTATGAACATGGAAATATCTGCACCGCCATCAGTATGAACATATAAATATCTACACCGCCATCTATATTAAGATCGTGATATCTACACCGCTATCTGTATAAACCTGGAAATATCAACACCGCTATCTGTATAAACATGGAAATATCTACACCGCTATCTGTATAAACTTGGAAATATCAACACCGCTATCTGTATAAACATGGAAATATCAGCACCGCTCTCTGTATGAACATGGAAATATCAGCCCCTCTATCTGTATGAACCTGGAAATAACTACAACGCTATCTGTATGAACATGGAAATATCTACACCGCTATCCGTATGAACATGGAAATATCTTCACCGCCATCTGTATGAACATGGATATACCTACACAGCCATCTGGATGAACATGGAAATATCTACAGAGCTATCTGTATGAACATGGAAATAGCTACACCGCTATCTGTATGAATATGGAAATATCTACACCCTATCTGTATGAACATGGAAATATCTACACCGCTATCTGTATGAACATGGAAATATCTTCACCGCCATCTGTATGAACATGGATATATCTACACAGCCATCTGGATGAACATGGAAATATCGACACCACTATCTGTATGAACATGGAAATAGCTACACCGCTATCAGTATGAACATGGAAATATCTTCACCGCCATCTGTATGAACAAGGATATATCTACACAGCCATCTGGATGAACATGGAAATATCTACACAGATATCTGTATGAACATGGAAATATATACACCGCTATCTGTGTAAACATGCATACAGCTTCACCGCTATCTGTATAAACATGGAAATATCTACACCGCTATCTGTATGAACATGGAAATATCTACACCGCTATCTGCATATACATGGAAATGTCTACAAAGCTATCTCTTTACACATGGATATAACTACACCGCTATCTCTATAAACATGGAAATATCTACACCGCCATCTGTATGAACATGGAAATATCTGCACCGCCATCTGTATGAACATATAAATATCTACACCGCCATCTATATTAAGATGGAGATATCTACACCGCTATCTGTATAAACCTGGAAATATCTACACCGCTATCTGTATAAACATGGAAAGGTCCACACCGCTATCTGTATAAACATGGAAATATCTACACCGCTACCTGAATAAACATGGAAATATCAGCACAGCTATCTGTATGAACATGGAAATATCTACACCGCTATCTGTACGAACATGGAAATATCTACACCGCTATCTCTATGAACATATAAATAGCTACACCGCTATCTGTATCAACATGGAAATATCTACACCACTATCTCTATGAACATGGAAATATCTACACCGCTATCTGTATGAACATGGATATATCTACACAGCCATCTGGATGAACATGGTAATATCTACACCGCTATCTGTAAGAACCTGGAAATACCTACTCCGCTATCTGGGTAAACATGCATACATCTTCACCGCTATCTGTATAAACATGGAAATATCTACACCGCTATCTGTATGAACATGGAAATAGCTACACCACTATCTCTATGAACATGGAAATATCTACACCGCTATCTGTTTGAACATGGAAATATCTAAACCGCTATGTGCATGAAAATGGAAATATCTGCACAGCTATCTGCATATACATGGAAATACCTACACAACTATCTCTTTACACATGGAAATATCTACAGAGCTATCTGTATGAACATGGAAATATCTTCACCACCATCTGTATGAACATGGATATATCTACACAGCCATCTGGATGAACATGGAAATATCTACAAGGCTATCTGTATGAACATGGAAATATCTACACAGCTATCTGTGTAAACATGCATACATCTTCACCGCTATCTGTATAAACATGGAAATATCTACACTGCTATCTGCATGAACATGGAAATATCTACACCGCTATCTGTTTGAACATGGAAATATCTACACCGCTATCTGCATGAAAATGGCAATATCTACACAGCTATCTGCATATACATGGAAATATCTACAAAGCTATCTCTTTACACATGGAAATAACTACAGCGCTATCTCTATAAACAAGGAAATATCTACACCACCATCTGTATGAACATGGAAATATCTGCACCGCCATCAGTATGAACATATAAATATCTACACCGCCATCTATATTAAGATCGTGATATCTACACCGCTATCTGTATAAACCTGGAAATATCAACACCGCTATCTGTATAAACATGGAAATATCTACACCGCTATCTGTATAAACTTGGAAATATCAACACCGCTATCTGTATAAACATGGAAATATCAGCACCGCTCTCTGTATGAACATGGAAATATCAGCCCCTCTATCTGTATGAACCTGGAAATAACTACAACGCTATCTGTATGAACATGGAAATATCTACACCGCTATCCGTATGAACATGGAAATATCTTCACCGCCATCTGTATGAACATGGATATACCTACACAGCCATCTGGATGAACATGGAAATATCTACAGAGCTATCTGTATGAACATGGAAATAGCTACACCGCTATCTCTATGAACATGGAAATATCTACACCGCTATCTGTTTGAACATGGAAATATCTAAACCGCTATCTGCATGAAAATGGAAATATCTGCACAGCTATCTGCATATACATGGAAATATCTACACAACTATCTCTTTACACATGGAAATAACTACAGAGCTATCTGTATGAACATGGAAATTCCTTCACCGCCATCTGTATGAACATGGATATATCTACACAGCCATCTGGATGAACATGGAAATATCTACACCGCTATCTGTATGAACATGGAAATTTCTACACAGCTATCTGTGTAAACATGCATACATTTTCACCGCTATCTGTATAAACATGGAAATATCTACACTGCTATCTGCATGAACATGGAAATATCTACACCGCTATCTGTTTGAACATGGAAATATCTACACCGCTATCTGCATGAAAATGGAAATATCTACACAGCGATCTGCATATACATGGAAATATCTACAAAGCTATCTCTTTACACATGGAAATAACTACAGCGCTATCTCTATAAACAAGGAAATATCTACACCACCATCTGTATGAACATGGAAATATCTGCACTGCCATCAGTATGAACATATAAATATCTACACCGCCATCTATATTAAGATGGTGATATCTACACCGCTATCTGTATAAACTTGGAAATATCAACACCGCTATCTGTATAAACATGGAAATATCTACACCGCTATCTGTATAAACATGGAAATATCTACACCGCTACCTGTATACACATTTAAATATCAGCACCGCTATCTGTATGAACATGGAAATATCTACACCGCTATCTGTATGAATATGGAAATAGCTACACCATTATCTGTATGAACATGGAAATATCTACAGCACTACCTGTATCAACATGGAAATAACTACACCTCTATCTCTATGAACATGGATATATCTACACAGCCATCTGGATGAACATGGAAATATCTACACCGCTATCTGTATAAACATGGAAATATTTACACCGCTAACTGTATAAACATGGAAATATCTACACCGCTACCTGTATAAACATGGAAATATCTGCACCGCTCTCTGTATGAACATGGAAATATCAGCCCCTCTATCTGTATGAACATGGAAATATCTACACCGCTATGTGTATGAACATGGAAATATCTACACCGCTATCCGTATGAACATGGAAATATCTTCACCGCCATCTGTAATAACATGGATATATCTACACAGCCATCTGGATGAACATGGAAATATCTACACCGCTATCTGTATGAACATGGAAATAGCTACACCGCTATCTGTATGAATATGGAAATATCTACACCACTCTCTGTATGAACATGGAAATATCTACACCGCTATCTGTATGAACATGGAAATATCTTCACCGCCATCTGTATGAACATGGATATATCTACACAGCCATCTGGATGAACATGGAAACATCTACACCACTATCTGTATGAACATGGAAATAGCTACACCGCTATCTGTATGAGCATGGAAATATCTTCACCGCCATCTGTATGAACATGGATATATCTACACAGCCATCTGGATGAACATGGAAATATCTACACAGCTATCTGTATGAACATGGAAATATATACACCGCTATCTGTGTAAACATGCATACATCTTCACCGCTATCTGTATAAACATGGAAATATCTACACCGCTATCTGTATGAACATGGAAATATCTAAACCGCTATCTGTTTGAACATGGAAATATCTACACCGCTATCTGCATGAAAATGGAAATATCTACACAGCTATCTGCATATACAGGGAAAAGTCTACAAAGCTATCTCTTTACACATGGATATAACTACACCGCTATCTCTGTAAACATGGAAATATCTACACCGCCATCTGTATGAACATGGAAATATCTACACCGCTATCTGTGTAAACATGGAAATATCTACACCGATATCTGTGTAAACATGGAAATATCTACAACGCTATCTCTGTAAACATGGAAATATCTACACAGCCATCTGTAGGAACATGTAAATATCTACACCACTATCTCTATGAACATGGAAATATCTACACTGCTATCTGTATAAACATGGAAATATCTACACCGCTATCTGTGTAAACATGGAAAGATCTACACCGCTATATCTGAAAACATGGAAAGATCTACAGCATTATGTGTATAAAGATGTAAATATCTACACCGCTATCTGTATAAACATGGAAATATCTACACAGCCATCTGTAGGAGCATGTAATTATCTACACAGTTATCTGTATACACATGGAAATATCTACACCGCTATCTGTATAAACATGGAACTATCTACACCGCTATCTGTGTAAACATGGAAATATCTACACCGCCATCTCTTAAAACTTGGAAATATCTTCACCGTTATGTGCATAAACATGGAAATATCTTCACCGTCATCTGTAGGAACATGGAAATATCTACACTGCCATCTGTATAAACATGAAAATATCTACACCGCCATCTGTTTGAACATGAAAATATCTACACAGCCAACTCTATTAACATTGAAATATCTACACCGCTATCTGTGTAAACATGGAAATATGTACACCGCTATCTGTGTAAACATGGAAGTATCTACAGGGCTATCTCTATAAACATGGAAATATCTTCACCGCCATCTGTATGAACATGGAAATATCTACATCGTGATCTGTATAAACATGGAAATATCTACACCGCTATCTGTATAAACATGGAAATATCTACACCGCTATCTCTATAACCATTAAAATATCTAAACCGCTATCTGTATAAACATGGAAATAGCCACACTGCTATCTGTATAGACATGGAAATATCTACACCGCTATCTGTATAAACATGTAAATATCTACACCGCTATCTGTGTAAACATGGAAATATCTACAAAACTATCTGTGTAAACATGGAAATATCAACACCGCTATCTATACAAACATGGAAATATCTACACAGCCATCTGTAGGAATATGTAAATATCTACACCGTTATCTGTATACACATGGAATTATCTACACCGCTATCTGTATGAACATGGAAATGTCTAAACCGCCAACTCTATAAACATGGAAATATCTACACCGCCATCTGTATGGGTATGGAAATATCTACACCGCCATCTGTATAGACATGGAAATATCTACACCGTTATGTGTATAAAGATGGAAATATCTTCACTGCTTTCTGTAAAATAATGGAAATATCTACACCGCCATCTGTATGAACATGGAAATGTCTAAACCGCCAACTCTATAAACATGGAAATATCTACAGCGCCATGTGTTGGAACATAGAAATATCTACACCGCTTTCTGTATAAACATGGAAATATCTACACCGCTATCTGCATAAAAGTGGAAATATCTTCACCGCTATCTGCATAAACTTGGAAATATCTACACCACTATCTTGTAAACATGGAAATATCTAAAAAAACAACTGTGGGAACATGGAAATATCTACACCGCTATCTCTATAAACATGGATATATCTACACCGCTATCTGTATAAACATGGAAATATCTACACAGCCATCTGTAGGAACATGTAAATATCTACACAGTTATCTGTATACACATGGAAATATCTACACCGCTATCTGTATAAACATGGAAATATCGACACCTCTATCTGTGTAAACTTGGAAATATCTACACCGCTATCTGTGTAAACATGGAAATATCTACACCGCTATCTCTAAAAACATGGAAAGATCTACACCATTATGTGTATAAAGATGGAAATATCTACACCGCTATCTGTATAAACATGGAAATATCTACACCGCCATCTGTATGAACGTGGAAATGTCTAAACCGCCATCTCTATAAACATGTAAATATCTACACCGCCCTCTGTAGGAACATGGAAATATCTACAACGCTATCTGTTTAAACATTGAAATATCTACACCGCTATCTGCCTAAAAGTGGAAATATCTACACCGCTATCTCTATATACATGCAAATATCTACACTGCTATCTGTGTTAACATGGAAATATCTAAACCGATATCTCTGTAAACATGGAAATATCTACACCGTTATCTCTGTAAACATGGAAATGTCTACAGTGTCATCTGTATAAACATGGAAATATCTACACTGCTATCTGTGTAAACATGGAAATATCTACACCGCTATCTCTAAAAACATGGAAAGATCTACACCATTATGTTTATAAAGACGGAAATATCTACACCGCTATCTGTATAAACATGGAAATATCTACACCGCCATCTGTATGAACGTGGAAATGTCTAAACCGCCATCTCTATAAACATGTAAATATCTACACCGCCCTCTGTAGGAACATGGAAATATCTACAACGCTATCTGTTTAAACATTGAAATATCTACAACGCTATCTGCCTAAAAGTGGAAATATCTACACCGCTATCTGCATAAACTTGGAAATATCTACACCGCTATCTGTGTAAACATGGAAATATCTAAACCACCAACTGTAGGAACATGGAAATATCTACACCACTATCTCCATAAACATTGACATACCTACACCGCTATCTGTAAAAACATGGAAATATCTACACAGCCATCTGTAGGAACATGTAAATATCTACACCACTATCTCTATAAACATGGAAATATCTACACTGCTATCTGTATAAACATGGAAATATCTACACCGCTATCTGTGTAAACATGGAAAGATCTACACCGCTATCTCTGAAAACATGGAAAGATCTACACCATTATGTGTATAAAGACGTAAATATCTACACCGCTATCTGTATAAACATGGAAACGTCTACGCAGCCATCTGTAGGAACATGTAAATATCTACACAGTTATCTGTATACACATGGAAATATCTACACCACTATCTGTATAAACACGGTAATATCTACACCGCTATCTGTGTAAACATGGAAATATCTACACTGCTATCTGTGTAAACATGGAAATATCTACACCGCCATCTCTTAAAACTTGGAAATATCTTCACCGTTATTTGTATAAACATGGAAATATCTTCACCGTCATCTGTATGAACATGGAAATATCTACACTGCCATCGATATAAACATGGAAATATCTACACCGCCATCTGTTTGAACATGAAAATATCTACACCGCCAACTCTATAAACATTGAAATATCTACACCGCTATCTGTATAAACATGGAAATATCTACACCGCTATCTGTGTAAACATGGAAATATCTACACCGCTATCTGTGTAAACATGGAAGTATCTACACCGCTATCTCTATTAACATGGAAATATCTTCACCGCCATCTGTATGAACATGGAAATATCTACATCGCCATCTGTATAAACATGGAAATATCTACACTGCTGTCTCTATAAACATGGAAATATCAACAACGCTATCTGTATAAACATGGAAAATCTTCACCGCTATCTGTATAAACATGGAAATATCTACACCGCTATCTCTATAAACATGGAAATATCTACACCGCTATCTGTATAAACATGGAAATATCCACACCGCTATCTGTATAGACATGGCAATATCTACACCGCTATCTGTGTAAACATGGAAATACCTACACCACTATCTGTGTAAACATGGAAATATCTACACCGCTATCTGTACAAACATGGAAATATCTACACAGCCATCTGTAGGAATATGTAAATATCTACACCGCTATCTGTATACACATGGAATTATCTACACCGCTATCTTTATGAACATGGAAATATCTACACCGCTATCTGTGTAAACATGGAAATATCTACACCGCTATCTGTGTAAACATGGAGATATCTACACCGCTATCTCTATAAACATGGAAATATCCACACAGCCATCTATATAAACATGGAAATATCATCACTACGCTCTGTATAAAACTGGAAATATCTACACTGATATCTCTATAAACATGGAAACATCTACACCGCTTTCTCTATAAACATGGAAATATCTACACCGCTATCTGTATGAACATGGAAATAGCTACACCGCTATCTGTATGAGCATGGAAATATCTTCACCGCCATCTGTATGAACATGGATATATCTACACAGCCATCTGGATGAACATGGAAATATCTACACAGCTATCTGTATGAACATGGAAATATATACACCGCTATCTGTGTAAACATGCATACATCTTCACCGCTATCTGTATAAACATGGAAATATCTACACCGCTATCTGTATGAACATGGAAATATCTAAACCGCTATCTGTTTGAACATGGAAATATCTACACCGCTATCTGCATGAAAATGGAAATATCTACACAGCTATCTGCATATACAGGGAAAAGTCTACAAAGCTATCTCTTTACACATGGATATAACTACACCGCTATCTCTATAAACATGGAAATATCTACACCGCCATCTGTATGAACATGGAAATATCTACACCGCTATCTGTGTAAACATGGAAATATCTACACCGATATCTGTGTAAACATGGAAATATCTACAACGCTATCTCTGTAAACATGGAAATATCTACACAGCCATCTGTAGGAACATGTAAGTATCTACACCAATATCTCTATGAACATGGAAATATCTACACTGCTATCTGTATAAACATGGAAATATCTACACCGCTATCTGTGTAAACATGGAAAGATCTACACCGCTATATCTGAAAAAATGGAAAGATCTACAGCATTATGTGTATAAAGATGTAAATATCTACACCGCTATCTGTATAAACATGGAAATATCTACACAGCCATCTGTAGGAGCATGTAAATATCTACACAGTTATCTGTATACACATGGAAATATCTACACCGCTATCTGTATAAACATGGAACTATCTACACCGCTATCTGTGTAAACATGGAAATATCTACACCGCCATCTCTTAAAACTTGGAAATATCTTCACCGTTATGTGCATAAACATGGAAATATCTTCACCGTCATCTGTAGGAACATGGAAATATCTACACTGCCATCTGTATAAACATGAAAATATCTACACCGCCATCTGTTTGAACATGAAAATATCTACACAGCCAACTCTATTAACATTGAAATATCTACACCGCTATCTGTGTAAACATGGAAATATGTACACCGCTATCTGTGTAAACATGGAAGTATCTACAGGGCTATCTCTATAAACATGGAAATATCTTCACCTCCATCTGTATGAACATGGAAATATCTACATCGTGATCTGTATAAACATGGAAATATCTACACCGCTATCTGTATAAACATGGAAATATCTACACCGCTGTCTCTATAACCATTAAAATATCTAAACCGCTATCTGTATAAACATGGAAATAGCCACACTGCTATCTGTATAGACATGGAAATATCTACACCGCTATCTGTATAAACATGTAAATATCTACACCGCTATCTGTGTAAACATGGAAATATCTACAAAACTATCTGTGTAAACATGGAAATATCAACACCGCTATCTATACAAACATGGAAATATCTACACAGCCATCTGTAGGAATATGTAAATATCTACACCGTTATCTGTATACACATGGAATTATCTACACCGCTATCTGTATGAACATGGAAATGTCTAAACCGCCAACTCTATAAACATGGAAATATCTACACCGCCATCTGTATGGGTATGGAAATATCTACACCGCCATCTGTATAGACATGGAAATATCTACACCGTTATGTGTATAAAGATGGAAATATCTTCACTGCTTTCTGTAAAATAATGGAAATATCTACACCGCCATCTGTATGAACATGGAAATGTCTAAACCGCCAACTCTATAAACATGGAAATATCTACAGCGCCATGTGTTGGAACATAGAAATATCTACACCGCTTTCTGTATAAACATGGAAATATCTACACCGCTATCTGCATAAAAGTGGAAATATCTTCACCGCTATCTGCATAAACTTGGATATATCTACACCACTATCTTGTAAACTTGGAAATATCTAAAAAAACAACTGTGGGAACATGGAAATATCTACACCGCTATCTCTATAAACATGGAAATATCTACACCGCTATCTGTATAAACATGGAAATATCTACACAGCCATCTGTAGGAACATGTAAATATCTACACAGTTATCTGTATACACATGGAAATATCTACACCGCTATCTGTATAAACATGGAAATATCGACACCTCTATCTGTGTAAACTTGGAAATATCTACACCGCTATCTGTGTAAACATGGAAATATCTACACCGCTATCTCTAAAAACATGGAAAGATCTACACCATTATGTGTATAAAGATGGAAATATCTACACCGCTATCTGTATAAACATGGAAATATCTACACCGCCATCTGTATGAACGTGGAAATGTCTAAACCGCCATCTCTATAAACATGTAAATATCTACACCGCCCTCTGTAGGAACATGGAAATATCTACAACGCTATCTGTTTAAACATTGAAATATCTACACCGCTATCTGCCTAAAAGTGGAAATATCTACACCACTATCTCTATATACATGCAAATATCTACACCGCTATCTGTGTAAACATGGAAATATCTACACCGATATCTCTGTAAACATGGAAATATCTACACCGTTATCTCTGTAAACATGGAAATGTCTACAGTGTCATCTGTATAAACATGGAAATATCTACACTGCTATCTGTGTAAACATGGAAATATCTACACCGCTATCTCTAAAAACATAGAAAGATCTACACCATTATGTTTATAAAGACGGAAATATCTACACCGCTATCTGTATAAACATGGAAATATCTACACCGCCATCTGTATGAACGTGGAAATGTCTAAACCGCCATCTCTATAAACATGTAAATATCTACACCGCCCTCTGTAGGAACATGGAAATATCTACAACGCTATCTGTTTAAACATTGAAATATCTACACCGCTATCTGCCTAAAAGTGGAAATATCTACACCGCTATCTGCATAAACTTGGAAATATCTACACCGCTATCTGTGTAAACATGGAAATATCTAAACCACCAACTGTAGGAACATGGAAATATCTACACCACTATCTCCATAAACATTGACATACCTACACCGCTATCTGTAAAAACATGGAAATATCTACACAGCCATCTGTAGGAACATGTAAATATCTACACCACTATCTCTATAAACATGGAAATATCTACACTGCTATCTGTATAAACATGGAAATATCTACACCGCTATCTGTGTAAACATGGAAAGATCTACACCGCTATCTCTGAAAACATGGAAAGATCTACACCATTATGTGTATAAAGACGTAAATATCTACACCGCTATCTGTATAAACATGGAAACGTCTACGCAGCCATCTGTAGGAACATGTAAATATCTACACAGTTATCTGTATACACATGGAAATATCTACACCACTATCTGTATAAACACGGAAATATCTACACCGCTATCTGTGTAAACATGGAAATATCTACACTGCTATCTGTGTAAACATGGAAATATCTACACCGCCATCTCTTAAAACTTGGAAATATCTTCACCGTTATTTGTATAAACATGGAAATATCTTCACCGTCATCTGTATGAACATGGAAATATCTACACTGCCATCGATATAAACATGGAAATATCTACACCGCCATCTGTTTGAACATGAAAATATCTACACCGCCAACTCTATAAACATTGAAATATCTACACCGCTATCTGTATAAACATGGAAATATCTACACCGCTATCTGTGTAAACATGGAAATATCTACACCGCTATCTGTGTAAACATGGAAGTATCTACACCGCTATCTCTATTAACATGGAAATATCTTCACCGCCATCTGTATGAACATGGAAATATCTACATCGCCATCTGTATAAACATGGAAATATCTACACTGCTGTCTCTATAAACATGGAAATATCAACAACGCTATCTGTATAAACATGGAAAATCTTCACCGCTATCTGTATAAACATGGAAATATCTACACCGCTATCTCTATAAACATGGAAATATCTACACCGCTATCTGTATAAACATGGAAATATCCACACCGCTATCTGTATAGACATGGCAATATCTACACCGCTATCTGTGTAAACATGGAAATACCTACACCACTATCTGTGTAAACATGGAAATATCTACACCGCTATCTGTACAAACATGGAAATATCTACACAGCCATCTGTAGGAATATGTAAATATCTACACCGCTATCTGTATACACATGGAATTATCTACACCGCTATCTTTATGAACATGGAAATATCTACACCGCTATCTGTGTAAACATGGAAATATCTACACCGCTATCTGTGTAAACATGGAGATATCTACACCGCTATCTCTATAAACATGGAAATATCCACACAGCCATCTATATAAACATGGAAATATCATCACTACGCTCTGTATAAAACTGGAAATATCTACACTGATATCTCTATAAACATGGAAACATCTACACCGCTTTCTCTATAAACATGGAAATATCTACACCGCTATCTGTGTAAACATGGAAATATCTACACCGCTGTCTGTGTAAACATGGAAATACCTACACTGCTATATCTATTAATATGGAAATAACTACACCGCCATCTCTATAAACATGGAAATATCTACACCACCATCTCTATGAACATGTAAATATCTACACCGCTATCTCTATAAACATAGAAATATCTACATCGCCATCTGTATGAACATGGAAATATCTACACCGCCATCTGTATAAACATGGAAATATCTACACCGTTATCTGTGTACACATGGAATTATCTACACCGCTATCTGTATAAACATGGAAATATCTACAATGCTATCTGCGTAAACATGGAAATATCTACACCGCTATCTCTATATACATGCAAATATCTACACCGCTATCTGTGTAAACATGGAAATATCTACACCGATATCTCTGTAAACATGGAAATACCTACACCGTTATCTCTGTAAACATGGAAATATCTACAGAGTCATCTGTATAAACATGGAAATATCTACACCGCTATCTGTGTAAACATGGAAATATCTACACCGCTATCTCTAAAAACATGGAAAGATCTACACCATTATGTTTATAAAGACGGAAATATCTACACCGCTATCTGTATAAACATGGAAATATCTACACCGCCATCTGTATGAACGTGGAAATGTCTAAACCGCCATCTCTATAAACATGTAAATATCTACACCGCCCTCTGTAGGAACATGGAAATATCTACAACGCTATCTGTTTAAACATTGAAATATCTACACCGCTATCTGCCTAAAAGTGGAAATATCTACACCGCTATCTGCATAAACTTGGAAATACCTACACCGCTATCTGTGTACACATGGAAATATCTACACCACCAACTGTAGGAACATGAAAATATCTACACCGCCAACTCTATAAACATTGAAATATCTACACCGCTATCTGTATAACCATGGAAATATCTACACCGCTATCTGTGTAAACATATAAATATCTACACCGCCTTTTGTGTAAACATGGAAATATCTACACCGCCATATCTATAAACATGGAAATATCTTCAACTCCATCTGTATGAACATGGAATTATCTACCCTGCCATCTGTATGAACATGGATACATCTACACCGCTATCTGTATAAACATGGAAATATCTACACCGCCATCGGTAGGAAAATGAAAATATCTACACCGCCATCTGTATGAACAGGGAACTATGTACACCACCATCTGTATCAAGATGAAAATACCTACACCGCCATCTGTATCACAATGGAAATATCTGCACCGCCATCTCTATAACAATGGAAATATCTAAACCGCCGTCTGTATGGAAATGGAAAAATCTACACCACCATCTGTATAAAGGTGGAAATATCTACACCGCTATCTGTGTGAACATGGAAATATCTACAACGCTATCTGTAAAAACATGGAAATATCTACCCCTCCATCTGTATAAACATGGAAATATCTACACCGCCATCTGTAGAAACATGGAAATATCTACACCGCCATCTCTATAAACATGGAAATATCTACATAGCTATCTGTATAAACATTTAAATATCTACACCGCCATCTCTATAAACATAGAAATATCTACACCGCCATCTGTATGAACATGGAAATATGTACACCGCCATCTGTATAAATGTGGAAATATCTACACCGCTATCTGTATGAACATGGCAATATGTACACCGCTACCTGTATTAACATGGAAATATCTACACCGCTATCTGTATAAACATGGAAATATCTACACCGCTGTCTCTATAAACATGGAAATATGTGCGCCGCTATCTCTATAAATATAGAAATATATACACCTCTGTCTCTATAAACGTGGAAATATCTACAATGCTATCTGTATAAACATGGAAATATCTACACCGCTATCTGTATGAACATGGAAATATCTACACCGCTATCTCTATAAACATGGATATATCTACACCGCTATCTCTATGAACATGGAAATATCTACACCACTATCTGTATGAACATGGAAATATCCACACCGCTATCTGTATAGACATGGAAGTATCTACACCGGTAACTGTATAAACATGGAAATATCTACACCGCTATCGGTATAAATGTCTGTATTTGCTCTTAATTTATACCCAAGGCTGGGATGTTTCATATGATAAAAAGACCTAATACAGAAATAGACTATATTTGGTCTGGCAATTGATCTCTGCAATAATCAAACCTCAAAGACAATCAAACCTGAAATCTAAGCTACATATTAAATAGCTTGGTTTTTAGGTTGCACGTTGCTGTGTATGCTGGCTTCATAGAAAATGCAAGTAGCAATGGCCATTTTTTAATAGTCATTAGCCTTGAAGCTCTCCTACTTTTGAATCACATAGAAATAGAAATCAAATCTCACTAGATTTTTTTTTTTGAAACAGGGTCTGGCTTGGTTGCCCAGGCTGAAGAGCAGGGCATGATCTTGGCTCACACCTCTGCCTCTCGGACTCAAGCCATCCTCCCACCTCAGCCTTGGAGTAGCTGGGACCACAGGCATGTGCCACCATACCCAGCTAATATTTTTATTTTTGTACCAATGTGGTTTGTCATCTTTCCCAGGCAGGCCTCAAACTCCAAGACTCAAGCAATCCACCTGCCTTGAATTCCCAAAGTACTGGGATTACAGGCGACAGCCACTACGCCCAGCAACTAAACTTCTAAAAATCAGTTTTACATAAAATTATCTAAGCGTGCAAGGAAAGATAAGAAGCCTAAGGAACCAGTGAGTTGAAGAATAAATGCAGTTTAAATCATACATGTAAACAACATTGATGTGATGTGGTAGGAATCATCTAACATGCTTTAAAGCATGAGTAAAAGGTCTTTACTTAGAAAACTGGATCTTAGTTTAGGATATCTTTAGATAAGAGTATGAAAAGTCATATCATATTGATAAGTAAAGTGCTTCCTTTGGCTAATTTTAAGGATAGGACATTTACTTTCATATAATTCATAGGAATCTTAGACTTAAAAATAAAATTTCCCTTCTCAAATCCTTACTTTTATACTTTTTTGCATTTCTTTCACTTTTGTGTTAATGGCCTATGTCTCAACATATTCTATTAAGCCTTCTGGAAACACATACTTTGTTTCCAGCCTCTTCAGAGAACCATCACTCCAATTCCTAGGCTTCTGAAGAAGCAGACCCAAGCTTATAATTATTACATATTTCCAAATCTAGGTGACCAACAAAAATTGATACTTTTCCCATCATACCTTTAAGTTAAAAATCAGGTGTATGCTGAGAGGTAAAGACCCAAGAGTGTTGGTTGTCTAATTCTGCAGCTGTATAAACAAATCTTAATGCTTGAAAATATTCAAAGGTTATTCTCACGTTGATTGTTGGTAACTATGTGTAACAACATGAAAAGAAAAAAAAATCAAAGAATTACGTCTGAGGATAATACACAATCTCTAAGGGTAAGAAGAGCAACAAAAATTCTGCTTCAATTACCACTGAAATAATATATTTATCCTGTAAAATCTATGGTGGCTGGTTGTAAAAACTAGGCATTAGCAAACTGATAAAGACTTTTTAATGAAACCATTATGAAACATAGTTTTTAAAAAGTTAAATACACCCACACCAGTTTTTCACATTCTTTGGGCTGCTTTAATGCTGCCATTAAATAATTGATTTAGTTGTGACATAGATCCTATGTTCCATGGAGTCTACCATTCATAAAGATGCAATGTAAGGTAACAAAAATATAAATTGTGTGTGTGGGGGGGAGAAGTCAAGAGTATTTTTATGTGACAGAAGTTAAGTTGTTATCAGTGTAAAATAGTCTGTTACAAATACAGGACTCTGTATGTTAGTTTCACTAACCAGAAAGAAAGAAATTACAGCAGATACACACACACACACCAAAAAAGGGAAAAGAAACAAAGCTTAGCACCACAGAAAACCACCAAACTAGAGGGATAAACAATAAGAAAGGAAGAAGTGAACAAGTAATCTAAAAAACAACTAATGAAATGGTAGAAGGAAGTCCTAATTTATCAATAATAAACTTGAATAGAAGTGGATTAAACTCTACTTAAAAGATATAAAGTGGATGAATGGATTCAGATAGCAAAACCCACCTATGTGCTGCCTACATGATACTTACCTCACTATTAAAGACAAATAGACTGAAAGTGAAGAGATGGAAAAATATATTTTATGCAAACAAATGAAAAGCAAGCAGGAGTAGCCACAGTCATGTCATATTTTAAAAGGCTTTAAATAAAAAAAACTATATAAAAAAAGAATGTCACTGTATAATGAAATGATAAAAGGCCCAATTCAATAAGAGGACATAACATATATATTACTTAGGTGTAACTATATATGTACCCAACACCAGAACAACCAGATATATAAAGCAAATATTAGATTTAAAGGTAGAGATAGACTGCAATACAATATTAGTAGGAAATTTCAACACTCCACTTTAAAAATGGACAGATTCTATGAAGAGAAAATCAACCAAAAAATGACAGACTCAAACTATCCCATAGACCAAATGGACCTAGCAGGTAAAGAAGATCTCACCTGATATGGTTTGGCTGTATATCTCCACCCAAATCTCATCTTGATTATAGCTCCCATAATTCATACATGTTGTGGGAGGGAACCAGTGGGAGATAATTGAATCATGGGAGCGGTTCCCCCATACTGTTCTTGTGGTAGTGAATACGTCTAACAAGATCTGATGGTTTTATAAGGGGGAACCCTTTCACTTGATTCTCAATTCTATTTTGTTTGCTACCATGTAAGATGTGTCTTTCGCCTTCCATCATGATTGGGAGACCTCCCCAGCCACGTGGAACTATGAGTCCACTAAACCTCTTTTTCTCTGTAAATTACCCAGTCTCGGGTATGTCTTTATCAGCAGTATGAAAACAGACTAATACATCATCCAACAGCTGCAGAATACAAATTATTCTCAACTGTACACCAAACATTCTCTAGGACCAATCATACATTATGACACATAATAAGTCTTAACAAACTTAAGAAGACAGATATCATATGAAGTATCTTTTCTGATTACAGGGATATAAAGCCAGAAATCAACAACAGGAAAGCCCTTGGAAATTTTATAAAAACATGGAAATTAAATAGCACGCACCCAAGAAATCAATAGGTCTCATTAAGACATTAATAGGAAAATTTCAAAAGTCACTGAGACAAGTAAGAATGAAAATCCAACATACCCAAACCTATGGAACGTAGCAAAAGCAGTTCTAAGAGGGAAATTTATAGCAATAAAAGCCTACACCAAAAAAGAAGAAAGATTTTCAAATCACAAAGCAAAATTATACACTTCAAGTAACTAGAACATCAAAAACAAACTAAACCCAAAATTGGTAGAAGGAAGGAAATAATAAAGCTCACAGCAGATATAAATGAAACAGACACTAAAAAATATTTCAAAAGATAAATAAGACAAAGTGTAAAGGTAAAACTGACAAACCTTTAGCTAAACTAAGACAAAAGGAGAGAAAATTCAAATAAATAAAAGATGAAAAAGGAGACATTACAACTGATACACCACAGAAATAGAAGGGATTGTAAGACATTACTCATAACTATATGCCAACAAATTTGATAGTGTAGAATAAAATGAATAAATTTCTGCACACATACAACTACCCAGATTAAATTGTGAGGAAATATAACATCTGAACACATCAATAATGAGTTTGGAAATTGAATCAATAATAAAACATCTTCCATCAAAACAACAACAACAACAACCAACACCCAGGACCTGATGTCTTCACTGCTGAATTCTACCAAACAGTTAAAGAATAACTACCAATTCTCCACAAACTTTTCCACAAAAGTAATGAGGAAGGAATACTTCCATACTCATCTTATGAGGCTCGCAATATCCTGATTCTAAAACCAGACAAAGACACGCACAAAATGAAAATAACAGGCCAATATTCCTGAAGAACATAGATACAAAAATTCTCAACAAGATACAAGTGAACTGACTTCGACAGCACACTAAAAAGAGTATTCACTATAATCAAGTGGGGTTCATCCCAGGGATGAAAGGATGGCTTAACATGCACAAATCAGTAAATATGATACACCACCACAATAGAAAGAAGAACAAAAACCATGTGATCATTTCAACAGATGCAAAAAGAACACTTGACAAAAGTCAACATTCCTTTATGATAAAAACTGTCAAGAAAGTAGGTATAGGAGTGTACCTCAACGCAGTAAAGGCCATAGGTGACAAACCCACAGCTAACATCTTATTTATGGTGAATAGTTAAATGCTTTTCCTCTTTGATATGGAGGAAGACAAGGATGTCAACTTCTACCACTTCTATTTAGCAGTACTGGAGGTCAGAGCCAGAGCAATTAGACAAAAGAAATAAATAAGAGGGATCCAAACTGGAAAGAAGGAAGTCAGATTGTTTCTGTTTGTAGAAAATGTGATCTCACATACATATGTATACATCTATATATATGATCATATAGATATATATGATCTCTCTCTCTTTAGGGTTCTTTCTATATATACTTATATAGAGTGAGAACCCTAAAGACTTGACCAAAAACTACTAGAAATCATAAATAAATTCAGTAAAGTTGTAGTATACAAAATCAACACAGAAAATTCAGTGGTGTTTCTATACACTAATAGTGAACTATCTGAAAAAGTCATCAAGAAAGGAATTCCATTTACAATAGCTACCAAGAAATCTGCAGATAAATTTAATCAAGGTCGTGAAAGATCTCTACAATGAAAACTATAACACACTGATGGAAAAATTTACGATCCACAAAAAATGGACACTATATACTCATGGAATGGAAGAACTGATACTATTGAAATGACCATACTAACAAAATGTCCTACAGATTCAATGCAATCCCTATCAAAATACCAATGAAATTCTTCACAGAAATAGAAAAAAATACCCTAAAATTTGTATGAAACCAGAAAAGACCCCAAATAACCAAAGCAATCCTGTGCAAAAATAACAAAGCTGGAGGCACCACACTACCTGACTTCAAAATATACTACAAAGCCATAGTAAGCAAAACAGCATGGCACTGCCATAAAGCAAACACATAGACCAATGGAAGAGAATATACAGCTCAGAAATAAATTCTCATACCTAAAGTCAACTGATTTTCCAAAAAGGAGTCAAGAGCACACACAGGGGTAAAGACAGTCTCTTCATTAAATGGTACTGAGAAGATTGGATATCTACATGTGGGATAATGAAATTAGACCCCTATCTTTTACCTTATACAAAAATCAACTCAAATGCGATTAAAGACCTAAAGGTAAGATTGAAAACTATGAAAAACTACTAGAAGATAACATGTGGGAAATTCTCTATAACTTTGGGTTGTACAAGGATTTTTTAAATGAGACGTCAAAAGCACAGGCAACAAAAGCAAAAATAGATAAATGGGGTTTCATCAAACTAAAATGCTTTTGCACAGCAAAGGAAACTTAACAGAGTGAAAAAACAACTTACAGAATGGGATACAATATTTGCAAACTATACATCTGCTAAGGAGTTAATGCCCAGATTATATAACAAACTTAAACAACTCAACAGCAAAAACATAAATAACTTATTTAAAAATGGGCAAAACTGGGAGGCTGAGGCAGGCGGATTGCCTGAGGTCAGGAGTTTGAGACCAGCCTGACCAATATGGTGAAATCATTTCTCTACTAAAAATACAAAAATTTAGCCAAACATGATGGCGTGTGCCTGTAACCCCAGCTACTCAGCAGGCTGAGGCAGGGGAATTGCTTGAACCAGGGAGATGGAGGTTGCCGTGAGCCCCGATTGCACCACTGCACTCCAGCTTGGGCAAGAGAGCAAGACTCCTTCGCAAAAAAAAAAAAAAAAAAGGACAAAATAAACTAAAAGAAATGCCACAAGAGAAAATATAGAAAGGGTCAAGACGAATATATAATAAAATCATGTTCAACATCACTAACCATCAGGGAAATGCAAATCAAAACCGCAATGAGATACCAGTTCACCCATTAGAATGGCTATTAGCAAAAAGGTAAAAGATAACAAGAGTTGGCAAGGAAGTGGAGAAAACGGAACACTTACGCACTGTTGATGGGGTTGTAAACTAGTACAACCATTAAGCAAAACTTTATGGAAGTTCGCTAAAAAATAAAAAATAAAAAAAAAAAAACAATCATTCGATCACATAACCCAGCAATCCCACTACTGGGTATATATCCATAGGAAATGAAATCATTGTGTTTGAAAAATATCTGCACTCTTATGTTTACTGTAGCACTATTTCTAATAATCAGATATGGAATCAACCTATGTGTATAAAAACAAACAAGTGAATTATATATATATAATATATATTATGTATATTATATATAATACATATTATGTATATTATATATAATATATTATGTATAATATATAATATATTATATATTAATATATTATTAATATCAATATATTATATATTAATATTAATAATATCAATAATAAATAATAATTATTAATAATTAATAATAATTAATATTAATATTAATATATTATTAATATATAATATATATTGTATGTATAATATACATTATATATTATGTATATTTTATATATAATACATATTATGTATATTATATACATAATATATATTATGTATATTATTATATATAATGTATAATGTATATAATATACGTTATGTATATTATATATAATATACATTATGTATGTTATGTATATTATATATTACATATAATATATATTATTATTATATATAATTATATATAATTATAATTATATATAATTTTATGTGTAATTATAATTACACATAAAATTAATTATAATTATATATAATTTTATGTGTAATTATAATTATACATAAAATTATATATGTATATATATATATATATATATATGGACACACACACAATGAAATACTATTCAGCCATAAAAAAAGAATGAAATTCTGCCAGTTGCAACAACATGGATGACCCTGTAGGATACAATGTTAAGTGAAATAAGCCAGACACAGAAAGCAAATACCGCATGATCTCGCTCATATGTGGAATCTTAAAAAAAAAAATGTTAATAGAGAAGTAGAGTAGAATAGTGGTTACCAAACAGTGAGGAAGAAGTGGGGAGGGCAAAATGGAGATAGATTGGTTAACAGTTATGAAATCACAATTATATAGGAAGAATAAGTTGTAGTGTTCTTTGCAAAGCAGGGTGACTATAGTTAAAAGTAAAGTATTGTATATTACAAAGTATCTAGAAGAAAGGATTTTGAAATTTCTTATTAAAAAGAAATGATGAATGCATGAGGTAATTAACACACTAACTATCCTTATTGGATCATTAGACAACATACATATTCATTGAAACATCAAATTGTATCCTATAAATCTATATAATTACAATGTGAAAATTTTTTAAAAATAAATTAATGAATTAAATAACAATTTTAAAATGTTCTCAATCACCAATGCAAAGTTTAGGAGCTTTGTTCTTCACTCAGCCTTAAGACTGAAAACTAATGTGTTAGAAATATTTGTAGATCCTCTCAATTTTGAAAGAATCCTAGCTAAACTACTGAAATATAAAATATATTCTATGTAATATGCTCTTAGGTATATTCTTAGGTGAACTCTGCTTTTAGATGAAGCTTATAAAAATGAAAAACCTATCTGAAATAAAATTTTAAAGTATTTGGAAAATTACAGCTTAATCTCTTAAAGACAAATTTTCTATACAGTAACCTTTTTATGTGCTTTTGAAATGGGGTATACAATTATTTTCCCTGATGTGAGACAAAATATAGAAAGTTGGCATTTTATCTAAGAAGTTAACTTAGGAAGAAAGAGTGAGAGGCAGAGGAATGAGGGAAGAAAGGAAGGCTGATGATGGGATACCTTATCAAGTTGCCTAATGCTGTATTGGAACCTAATAGGCCTTCTAAGGAGTTTTATTACATAATGCAAGACTCCTCAATCTGGGAGGAGGAAAGGGCTTTATTTTTGAGTGGTCACAGGTTGCCCCATGGGCATAAACTCTACCAAGCTGCTAGGTTACACCTACATGAGCATCCCACCTGCTTAAGTAAGAGCAGCCACAAACTGTGGGCCATTCCAGGTAAGTGTCATATCACACCTGCACCAACTAGTCAAAGCCTGGGTCAAAGCCTGTGCAGAACTGATCGCTACAGCAGAGGCTAAAATAAGAAATGGGGCTAAGAGAGTGAAAAGCAGTGCCCATATGTATCCAAAAACAGGTTGAAGATATCTTTAGGAAGGAACAGATAATTTTTCTTATTCATACAATAACAGATGCATATGAACTCCTCGACTAGTCACCCATTCCTGTCAGCCCTTGGGCTTCATAACTAAATCATTCTTCCTTTGTAATCCAGTCCCACATTTTCAGCTATCTCTATATGTTTATTATCTTAAATATTTCTTTGCTCTATACTCTTCCCCTAGTCTTCAACAAATTTCTTTCTTTATTGTCCCAACCCACAGACTGTTATTTCCACTTCGATGTCCCATAGAAGCTTCAAGGGTTTGAAATACCTAAAAAAACAACTCATCTTTCTCCCTAAAACTCCCTCTCCTTCTCCCACTTCAAAATTTCAACTAATGGCTCCCCCTGTTATTCCCACCAGAATCCTGAATGATCCCTGCTTCCTCTCATTCACTCCATACATGTAAATCTCATTAACGTTACTTTCTAGATATTTCATGAATCCTTTCCATTCATTCTGTACTAGAAAGTGTTCCCAGTTTAGACCCTGGTGGTTGGTGGCCTCTTACCTAGGCGCTCTCTCTCTCTCTCTCTCTCTCTCTCTCTCTGTGGGTGTGGGTGTGGGTGTGTGTGTCCTGAGAATTTATTTACTTCTGGTTTTTGTTTGTTTTTTAGTATCCAGAATCTACAGGGAACTTAAATCAATTAGAAAAAAAAATAACCCAATTAAAAAATGGGCAAAGGACATGAACAAACACTTCTCAAAAGAACACATACAAATGGCCAACAAATACACGAAAAAAAATGCTTAGAATCACTAATCATCAGAAAAATGCAAATCAAAACACAATGAGATACCATTTCATACCGGTTGGAATGGCTATTATTAAAAAGTCAAAATACAACAGATGCCAGCAGGGCTGTAGACAAGAGGAAGTGTCTGTATATTTTTAGCTATAGCCCTACTTCAAACGTGTCCCCATTACAGCCAAAAGAGCGGCCTATCTAAAGGACTGTTCTGATCAGCTCACTTACCTGACTGAAACCTTCAGTGACTCCCATGGCCTGCAGGTCAATGCACTAATTCATGACTATAACATCTGAGATATCCTTGATCTGGCTACTGGTCTAGCCCTCTCTGACTCACGCTTTATAAACCATGCATTCTGGAACTTTTTAGTTGTTTCCCACATCAGCATGCTACTTCCCATCCATGTAGATTTGCAGAGACCTCCTCATCTTTTTAATTCCCAGTTCCCACTCTCAACATGGGCCATCTCCTACCCACACTTCAAAACCTAAGCAAAACAACACCTTCCGTGACACCTCCATGCTGAGTCAGATGCCATCCCCTTTGTATTGTAGTTCTTTGCTTGTGTGCCTTTGTCTCACTTTGTTCTCTTTAAAATAAACTCCATGAGGACAATGATCACCTGCTATTTGTGTTAATATCTGCACCTAGTGGCATAGTGTCTGGAGTATAGTAGGATCTATTTTCAAGGAAAAAAAGATTATATCTATACCAATAGACATGAATTAGCGCTTTTTTTTTTAAAGATAAGCTCCCTTTGAACTAAGTCAATGTTTACAAGAAGAGTTATACTAAAAAGTTCACTTTTGCTGCTTACGTTTCATTTATTTCAGGCAATTAATTCATTGTTATTGGTAAATCGATACTTTTTATTGATACTGAAAAGAGAGAAATAAACTAATGACTATCTCTGTTAGAGTAGATTTGTTCATATCTATCAGTAAAATGTTAATTATCTGAAAGTCAATAATAAAACATAAACTGTGATCTTAAATGTTTTTTAGGGGCTCAAAAATAATTAGAATTCATGTCAGCATATAAAAAAAGATCAGAGTATTTTTAAGATATGATAAAATTTTATTTTAGTTTCTTAATAGGGATTTTTGTGACCTTATAGAGTTCAACTAATTATAATTTTAAAAATAGGATTGATAGAGTTTTAGAATTAGAAACAATTTATAGATTATTTTATTTTTCTTTTGAGGAATCAGGTCATCAGAAGATCAAGGAACACCTATAATGTCACTAGATCCTAATTTAATTTAAATTTTAGAATCCAGGTATTCTAACTCCTGTCTTGATACTATTTCTACTTTATTATGTTGCTTCCCAGGGCTTTAAAAAATAAAAGCTGGGAAATTACATTTGCTTTGCATATACAGCACCAATTATCAAATTCAGCATAAAAGCATAACATGTATACATCAAAAAGAAAACATAAAAACTTCAAATTAAAAGCATCTCAAAACAATTGAATATAATAGGGAAACCTTATACAAATGCAACACTCACCCATTAATAAAAAGAAACCAATTGGAGAAAAAAGAAATTCAATATAAACATGTTGGAATATAACCTAATTCATTTTAATCCAATGCTTCAAATTGAAAAAAATTAGCACTAGTGTTATTTTCCTTTATCATTACAATCTTGCTTTTCATTACATTATGCTATGTTTTGTATTAAACATAAAATCAATTTTTCACCTTAACACATGCTAGAAATACAGAGTCACCATATTGGAAATCAGTAGAAAGTGTCTTTGTTTCTACTTTTTTTTCTTTGAAAAAGCTTTGGGAAAAAAAATCATTTACAACGTTTAATTTTAATAACTTAAAGAATGTAATTGATTTTTGTTTGTTTTTGACATGGAGTTTCACTCTTGTCACTCAGGCTGGAGTACAATGGCATGATCTCGGCTCACTGTAACCTCCACCTCCCAGGTTCAAATGATTCTCCTGTCTCAGCCCCCCGAGTAGCTGGGATGACAGGCACTCGCCACCACACCCGGCTAATTTTTGTATTTTTAGTAGAGATGGGGTTTCATCATGTTGGCCAGGCTGCTCTCAAACTCCTGACCTCAGGCGATCCGCCAACCTCGGCCTCCCAAAGAGCTGGGACTACAGGCGTGAGCCACCGTGCCCAGCCAATTGAATAGTTTTTAACTCAGAGGATAAATGCTTGAGGGGATGGAAAGCCCATTCCTCATGACGTGATTATTTCACACTGCATGCCTGTATCAAAACATCTCATGTACCCCACAAATATATAAACCTCCTATGTACCCACAAAAATTTTATAAAATAATGAAAATATTTTAAAACTAAAAAAAGTGTTTTTTAATTAAGCAACTTTATTTAAATAAAATCATTCTTCCTCATCCTCAGTCCTGGGATCTACCAGAAAGAATTAGCAACATCTTAAAGATGACAAAGTGTTAAAGATAAGCTGCTATTAAGTAAAAGTGTGAAGTGTGGAGGGGACAAGCTGGATGCCTGAACCATTTTGTTCTATCTTTAGGACAGTGAAAGAGCAAGAAGCAGGGTTGGGTGGGGGACACATATTCTGTTGAGCATTGTCACCACTATATTCACTGAAATTCATCTGCATGCTTGTATGTATACTTTTGATTCGCCTGATACACTGAAAATGATATGAAATTGTTCTCTATTCTTTAGATAATTATAATCTAAGTGCTAATATGAAGCTTAGAATTTATATGAAATATGTATGCCCACAACAAGACATTTCAGCTATTTCCTAGATAATAATCTCACTTCACCCTGCACAAAACAGGCACATGATCATGTCACTCTGACCTGGTTTGAGTCCAAGGAGGCTTTTGTTTTTAAAATAATTTAGGTTAGTAGTTAAAATATGAACTTTGGGCCAGGAGTGGGAGCTCATGCCTATAATCCCAGCACTTCGGGAGGCTGAGGCGGGCGGATGACTTGAAGTCAGGAGTAGGAGACTGGACTGGCCAACATGCTGAAACCCCATCTCTACTAAAAAAAAAAAAAATAGAAAACTTAGCTGGGTGTGGTGGCGGGCACCTATAATCCCAGCTACTTGGGAGACTGAGGCAGGAGAATTGCTTGAGCCTGGGAAGTGGAGGTTGCAGTGAGCAGAGATCTTACCACTACACTCCAAAACAAACAACAAACAAAAAAATTCTAGAGTCACACTGAAAATCTTAACAACCTGCTTCTACTACCCATTTTTTTAATTTTTATTTTGACCTGATTTTAGATTGATAGCAAAATGCACAAATAACACAAAGTGCCCCCTATGTCCCTCACCCTACTTCCCCTAATGCTAACATTTTCAGAGCCATCCTTATTTTCTCTATAAAAGAGCAGAATTCTCCTTTTAGAGATTTGGAAAGATTATTAAAAGATAAGTTACAAAATACAGTACCTGACACGTATAAAATATTAAATAAATACTAGCCATGCTTAATCATTTTGTTTTAAGTCTATATGAGTCAAGTTTTAGTAGAAATATGGGCTAGAAAAAAAAACAGAAAGCGGGACTCTGTGATCCGACTTGGGCTTATAGAACAGACTGCACTAGTTTGTTCTCATGCTGCTAATAAAGTCATACCCAAGACAGGGTAATTTAGAAAGGAAAGAGGTTTAAGGAACTCACAATTCCACATGGCTGGGGAGGCCTCACAGTCACGGCAGAAGGCGAAAAAGAAGCAAAGGCACATCTTAAATGGTAGCAGAGAAGAAAGCTTGTGTAGGGAAGCTCCCATTTTAAAAGCATCAGATCTCGTGAGACTTATTCGCTACCAGGAGAACAGTAGGGGGAACCCGCCCCTATGATTCAATGATCTCCACCTGACTCCATCCTTGACATGCGGGGATAATTACAATCAAGGTGAGATTCGGGTGGAGACACAGCCGAATCATATCAATGACTAATGAGAGTTATGTCCAGAACCTAATGAAAACCTGTCTGAGGCCACATTCCCTGTAAAGCAGATTTGAGATAGAGATTTGTGTAGAGAACATTTAACTGGGTAAAATCCTAGGAGCCAACAACTGTGGCGAAAAAGCTGAATTGGATAAAGGGAGTTGAGATGTGAGGCAGTCACAACAAATACCTCAGCTAATCTCAAGGGGGAGCTGAGAAGCTGGGGCGACCCTTCAGAGTTGCCCTAAATTGAGGCAGGAGTATGGAGTTTTAATACCTTTCACTGGCCATTCTTCAGATACAAGTTGTCCCCAAGGATGGACATCAGCTTGACAAGTTATTAATTAGATCTCCTGAGAATAAATTCTAGAGAGAATCAGCTGAGAGGAATGATTTGCCAACACTCCCAATAGCTGGGCAAACTTCAGTTTTGAGGGAGGATTTGGGTCACACACAAAAGTCTCCACAACCAATTATTCATGGGAAATTCTATGTAGGCAGAGCTATTTCATGGCCAGTTAATCAAAACTACATAATCTATTTGGTTAAGCAAAAGAAATTAAAAAGATAAAATAAAATCTATGTATTAACACTCAAAAGTTTTTTAATGCATTTGCCTTGCATTTCGTATGTTTTGCCTTGCCTTTTATATGTTTTGCCTTGCATTTGTTTATTTGCTTTTAAGAACCTTTAGAGAACAATAATTACTAATATAATATGGAGTAGCACAGCATAGACGAGGGAAGCTAACTCTCTCCCTTTTCCCAGAACCTGGAACAGCTAAAGATCCTAAGCATTGTCAGCTTTGGTATCTGACATAGTTTGGATGTTTGTCCCCTTCAAATCTCACGTTAAAATGTGATCCCCAATGTTGGAGAGAGATGCCTCCTGAATGGCTTGGTGCTGTCCTCTTGGTAATGAATGAGTTCTTACCCTGTGAGTTCATGCGATATCTGGTTGTTTAAAAGAGACTGACACCTCCTCCCTGTCTCTCTTGCTTCCTCTCTCACCATGTGATATGCTGGTTTCCCTTCACCTTCCACCATGATTGGAAGGTTCCTGAGGCCCTCCCTGGAAGCAGGTGCCAGTACTATGCTTCATGTACAGCCTTCACAACAAGGAGCCAAATAAACCGCATTTCTTTATAAATTACCCAGCCTCAGGTATTTCTTTATAACAATGCAAATGGGCTAACAGAGTATCATTCATGGACAGTGAGTGTATTAGTCAATTTTCATGCTGCTGATAAAGACATACCCAAGACTGGGTCATTTATAAAGAAAAAGAGGTTTAATGAATTCACAGTTCCACATGGCTGAGGAGGCCTCACAGTTGTGGCAGAAGGCGAAAGGCGCGTCTTACATGGCAGCAGGCAAACAGCAAATGAGAACCAAGTGAAAGGCGAAAGGGGTTTCCCCTTATAAAACCATCAGATCTCATGAGACTTATTCACTACCACTAGAACAGTGTGGGGAAAGCTGCCCCCATGATCCACTTACCTCTCACTGGGTCCCTCCCACAACATGTGAATTATGGGAGCTACAGTGCAAGATGAGATTTCAGTGGGGACACAGCCAAACCATATCAGACAGTAATAACTTTCAATTAAATATAGCTAGACTTTCTGTCAGTGGGTCACAGCAGTCTAGAGAACACATTGAAAAACTCTGGGAACAGCAGATATAGAGGTCAGATCTAGAGATTTTGAACAAAGTTTAGTGCTACAATGCATTGGTGACCACAGACAAAAGGTGTCTGTTGTTGTTGTAGTTTGTTTTCTGTCTTGTTTTTCATCATGGGAGGACAAAAAGAAAAAATGGGGGCAATGGTGAAGGAGAAATGAAAAAGACCTGCTTTTCTATGGGTGGAAGCGACTAAACGAGAGAATAAATTTGGATCACACAACAAATGCAAATCAAGTTAGAAGCATGAAAGGCATGATTAAGGCCATGGTTCTAATAGAGATCAGCCAGCGGAACCAGGATCATGCCACACCGAGAGAGGCTGCAGAGCCATTGCCTTCTCTCCTGTCAAAGCTAAATTAATGAAATGGAACTCACAGAAGCACTATGTAATCAAATATTGGTGGGACACAAGCAAATTCTTAAAAAGTTTCATTGATCAGTGATAATATCTTTTGGTGTAAATATCTCCTCAAAACATTTCAGGAAAAAAAAATAAAGCTATAATTTTCCTTTAGAAATATTTAACTTTGTTATACTAGTTTACTTATTTTTTACCTAATACTTCTGATATATTGTTATGTAGGTTAAAGATGCTCGATTCATGCCACTGTGGAAACCACACATAATTTAGGCAATAATGCAAATTCTTTTCAAATTCTTTTATCAGTGTATTCACTTTATTTTTATTTCAAACACAATACAAAATTACAGGATGCTATCAAAGTGATGCTACAAAACCCCACTAAAATTTTTTCAATTCTTCAAATCACACACTTACACACACACACACACACACACCACATGCATTCCCCGTACAGACCTTTTTTTGGGGGGCCTGAGTAAATAATTGCATTTTATTTTCAATTTTTCATTTTGAAATAATTAAAGACTTACCAAAAATGTTGCAAAACTACGTGCCTTTTTGAAGTAAAGTCTTGAAAAAGTTGTTTGGTATATCCTTTATAGTAATAAAAGAAAACACGTGTATATTCTGTTGATTAAAGGCATGCTGAGATCGTCAGACATGTGATTTCATCAGAGACTCCAATATAGAGCGCAGCTGTAACGACATCCTAAGAGTGTTCTAACTGAAATGTGTTGGAAGAAGGTTCTAATTTTTTTCAACCCTTCTCAAGTTGGCACTCAGCAGATTTCCACTCTATAAAAGTAACTCCTGCTCTGCAACTAATGTTCACAGATAAGCTCCAAACATATTTACAGCTCCATTTAAGTATAATGTACACACAGTAAAATTCACCCTTTTCAATGTGCAATTTAATGGGTTATGGCAGATGAATATCATCATTTGACCACAATCATGATCAAGATACAGAAAATCTGCATCATCACAAAACGTTTTCTTTTGCTGTTTTGCATTTGATCTTTTCTCCATTCCTGAACACAGGCAACCACTAATCTGCTTCTGTTTCTACAGTTTGCATTTTCTAGAGTATCCTATTAGTGGAATGATACATTGGTGTCTTTCATGTCTAGCTTCTTTCACTGAGCATAATGCTTTTGATATTCATTTATATTGCTGTTGTATCAGTTTGCTCCTTTTTATTGTTGAGTGGTACTCCATCTACAACTGGTTTATCCATTTACAAGTTGATGGACACATCTGCTATGAACTTCAAGGATGAGGCTTGGTACGGATATGTTTTTATTTATTTTGGGTCGCAGTGGAATTATTTGGCTATATGATCAGTACTAAGTTTAACATTAAAAGAAACTGCCAAACTGCTTTCCAAAATGTCTGTACCATTTTGAAGTCCCACTAGCCAGGTGTGAATAGCAATTCTTCACATCATGTGGTATGGTCAGTTCTGCTCGTGTCAGCCACTCCAGTGGGTGTACAGTGGTACCTCAATGTGGTTTTAACTTGCATTTCCCTGATGACGGGTAATGTTAAGTATCTTTTCATTTGTGTATTGGACATCATCTCTTTTTAAATTAAAATATCTGTACAAATATTTGGCCCATTTAGGTCAAAATATTACGTTAAATGAGTTATTTGTGTTTTGTTATTTAGTTTTTTAGTTATGTGTACATTCTAGATGAAAGTTCTTTATCAGACATATTTAAAATTATTCTGTCCCAATCTGTGGTTTGCCTTTTCATTTTTTGATGCTATGTTTTAAGTTGCAAAAGTCTTAATTTCATGAAGTCCAACTTACTATTTTTTTCCATTTTCATCCATCCTTTTCTTATCTAAAAAATTTTTAGCTATAGTAAGATTATTAAAAATTTTTCCTATTCAGTAAGCTTTATACATTTTATATTTACATTATGTATAAAATACATGTTGAGTTAATTTGAGGATATGGTGTGAGGTAATTCTGAAGTTCATATTCTCCATTTAATATCCAATTTTAATAGTACCATCTTTATAAAGACATTGATTTCCTTATTGAAATATTTTGGCAACTTTGGCCATGTAAGGCAGGATATATTTCTAAATTATTTATTCTGTTTCACTGATATATATGTCTTCTTCATGCCAGTAAGTTTACTGTACTGTTTAGTGTAGCTTTACAATATGTCTTGAAATTTGGAAAGTTTTCCAACTTTATTCTTCTTTCTAAAACATGCTCTGGCTATTCTAGGACTTCTGCATTTAAAAAAAAATTAGAATCAGCTTTGTAATTTCTCCAAAAAGGCCTATAGGTTTGACTGGGATTGTGCCAAATCTGGAGATCAGTTTCAGAAGAATTATCATCTAATAAGTATGACATGTATATTTACCAATGAACTTGATACATATTTCTACCTATTCAATCTCTCGTATTAGTGATTTAGAAATTTTGGATCAGCATACCTTTTATTAAATTTATTCTGAATTATTTTATTATTTTCGAGGCTATTATAAGTTAAATTGCTTACATAATTTTATTTTCTAATTGGTGTTGATTGTGTATAGAAACACAATTGATTTTATTTATTGATCTTTCATCCTACAACTTTGTTAAATTCACTTCATACCTCTAGCACACTTCTGCAGATGCCTAAGGATTTTCTATGTATATGTTTACATCACGTGAGAATAGTATTTTTCTTTCTTCCCAACTTGGGTGTCACTTATTTCTTATTTTCTTTTCTTTTCTCTTTATTTCTTTCTTCTTTCTGTCCATTCCTCCTTCCTTCCCTTCTTTCTTTCTCCCTGTTTTAGAATCAGTTTTGTAATTTATCCAAAAGGACCTATAAGGTTTCATGGGAATTCCACTGAATCTAGAGATCAATTTCAGGAGAATTATCATCTCATAAGTATTAAATATTTATCAATGAACTTGGTATATATTTCCACTTATTTAGTATTGAATGCAATACTTTAAAGAACTAGGGAGAGAGGACATCATTGCATTTTTCATAATCTTATGTAGAAAGTATTAAGGCTTTCACCATTTTAAGTAAGATGTTTGCTATAGATTTTTTGTAAACACATAATCAGTTTGAAAATGTACTTTTCTATCCTCAGTTCGCTGGGAGTTTTTAATTTAAAAAATGTGTTACATTTTGTAAATTCCTTTTTTGCATCTATTGAGAGTGTCACGTGATTTTTCTTTTTTCTGTCAGCATGGTAGATTTTCAGTTGTTGAAACCAACTTGAGATAAACCCCACTTGGTTAAAACACATTATCATTTTTAAATATTCCTAGACTCAATTTGCTAATATTGTATTAAGAATGTTGCATCTAAGTTCATAATGGTTATCAGTCTGTCATTTTTGAGTTGTGATATCTGTATTTGTTTCTGATATCGAGAGAATCCACGTAAAACATCTACTTCTGTCATCAGTAATAATCTGACCAGGGATAACACCAACAGTTAGAGAGGAACCTGTCATTACCTGTGGCAGCAGAGATATCAGAGATTCCAAAAAGAAAAGCAAGGTTAAAATTTCAAATATAATCACATGAAATATCAGAAAGCCAGGGGATAGAAATATAGGAGAGCAAAATCTTAGAGGTCAAAACAAGTAGTTAAGTACGGCACATGATAATAAAAAGTAAAATCTTTTCCTAAGGCAGAGCCTGGCTGCTGCCTAGCTTCTTTGACAATTCTTGGTAGGCTTTCATGGCTTTATAAGGGCTTATACTTTAGGTAAAGTTATAGTCAGGGAAACGGTGGGTGTAGGTTGGCTCTGTAGAAATGAAGCATCACAGGAGCACTGCAGTTAGAAAGAAACTGATACTGATGATACTTCGGTCACACTAATAACACATGCTAATGATAATCATAGCAATCATGGTAATGACAGAAAATATATATATAATATTAGCATGCTTCTATTTGCACATATACATATGTGAATAGAAACATTGATTTAAAGACATGAAAGTATAGAAATAGCCTACACCTGATAAAGATATGCTCATACACAATAACAAACCTCAGTATAAACAGAGATTTTGATGTATCACAGAATTCTCCAATAGATCACAATTTTGACACTATGGGAAGTGTCATTTTCAGAACTTTTCTTTATCTCCATTATCTCCATTCTCTATTTCCAACATTCCTGGAGACTGAACTCAAGGATCAGTAAATATTCTCAACCTTAACCATAGCAGACTTCATTCATCCCATATATGCTTGTTATTTTTCCCCATTGACAGAAGGCATTGTACCATGAAATATACAACATATCTCTGACACACCTGACGAAAACAAACAATGGGGAAAGATTGACTATTTAATAAATGGTGATGGGAAAACTGGCTAGCCATATGAAGAAAGCTGAAAGTGGACCCCTTCCTTACAGCTTGTAAAATAATTAACTCAAGATGGATTAAAGACTTAAACATAAGATCTAAAACCATAAAAACTCTAGAAGACAACCAAGCCAATACCATTCAGAACATAGGCATAGGCAAAGACTTCACGACTAAAACACCAAAAGCAGTGGCAACAAAAGCCAAAATTGAGAAATGGGATCTAATTAAACTAAAGATAGCTTCTGCACAGCAAAAGACACTATCATCGGAGTGAACACACAACCTACAGAGTGGGAGAAAATTTTTGCAATCTATCCATCTAACAAAGGGCTAATATCCAGAATCTACAAGGAACTTAAACAAATTTACAAGAAAAAAACAACCCCATCAAAAAGTGGGAAAACGATATGAACAGACACTTCTCAAAAGAAGACATTTATGCAGCCAATAAACACATGAAAAAAAGCTCATCATAGGCTGGGCGTGGTGGCTCACGCCTGTAATCCCATCACTTTGGGAGGCCAAGGCGAGTGGATCACAAGGTCAGGAGTTTGAGACTTGCCTGGCCACTATGGTGAAACTCTGTCTCTACCAAAAACACACAAAAAAACTTTAGCCAGGCGTGGTGGTATATATCTGTAATCCCAGCTACTCAAGAGGCTAAGGCAGGAGAATTGCTTGAACCCATTAGGTGGAGGTTGCAGTGAGCCGAAATTGTGCCACTGCACTCCACTCTGGGTGACAGAGTGAGGCTGTCTCGAAGAAAAAAAAAAAAAAGCTCATCACCCCTGGTCCAATGAGATACCATCTCGCGCCAGTTAGAATGGCAATCATTAAAAAGTCAGGAAACAACAGGTGCTAGAGAGGATGTGGAGAAATAGGAATGCTTTTACACTGTTGGTGGGAGTGTAAATTAGTTCAACCATTGTGGAAGACAGTGTAGCCATTCCTCAAGGATCCAGAACTAGAAATATCATTTGACCTAACAGTCTCATTACTAGGTACACATCCAAAGGATTGTAAATCATTCTACTATAAAGACACATTCACACATATGTTTATTGCAGCACTATTCACAATAGCAAAGACTAGGAACCAACCCAAATGCCCATCAACGATAGACTGGATAAAGAATATGTGGCACATATACACCATGGAATACCATGCAGCTATAAAAAAGGATGGATTAATGTCTTTTGCAGAGACATGGATGAAGCTGGAAACCATCATTCTCAGCAAACTATCACAAGAACAGGAAACCAAACACCACATGTTCTCACTCATAAGTGGGAGTTGAACAATGAGAACACATAGACACAGGGTGGGGAACATCACACACTGGGGCCTGTCAGTGGGTAGGAAGGAAAGAGGAGGGATAGCATTAGGAGAAATACTTAATGTAGATGACGGGTTGATGGGTGCAGCAAACCACGACAGCACATGTATACCTGTTTCACAAAACTGCAAGTTCTGCATATGTATCCCAGAACTTAAAGTGTATGTATGTGTGTATATATATACACACAAATGTAAATGTAAATGTAAATAAATTGAAAATGGTAAAAATAGAAATATGTTTTCTACACAAATAGCGACATAATAAAGCAAGATAGAATGTATGTTTGAGTTAAAAAAAAATTGCTTAGAAGACAACTTGAATTCCATTCCAAGGAACTAGTTTTCAAAAGTTTACAACCAGATTTCAGTTTGGCAAAAGGCAACAATGCTGTTTTGAAAATAATTTCTGAAAAGAGCTTCCCCAGCAGTTCCAAATGGCAGTCCTGATACAAGGAAGTAGGGGCAATTTTGTTACCACCAGGAACACTGAATTTATTTTCAGACCTTGAAATTCTGGGAGGCCCTCGAAGAATAATCAACTACAATATTTTACTTTACATAGAAATATTGTTTTAATGTTAATATAAAAGCTTGTATATGAACTAAAACTGTCAATCTTCCACTTTTAAGAAAGAAGAATCCATTATGCCCCTAATCTATAGTGAGTTGATATGTTCCATAAGCAGTTCTGGAAGGAGGCTACACTTAGAGCATAAATTGGTATAGATCGCTTTGCTCTCACAGATAGCGACACAATATTTTCTGCTGAATGGGAAAAAGTTTGAAGGCATAAATCAAGATAAAGCAATCATCTGACAAAGAATTACAAAGAGGCCCCATACCTTTTTCTTAGTGAACGCCATGTGACACATTGATTTTCCACTGAAGATAAAAGCCAAAATCATGTGTCATCAATAGAAAGCAAGCAAAACTATTTGGTTCAATATGTTATGGTACTTAACAAAAAAAAACTTGCAGAGAAAAGACAAATCTAAAATGTTGCACATGATTCAAACAAGTCTGGATCAGAAGAGACATTTCAGAGGTCACTGCTAGAGAGTCAAGGATACATTAGAGAGAAATAAACTCCTGCTTTTTTGTTTATCTCCTTACATACACAGATACTGTCTGATGAAGATGATTGATATCAGGTATGGTATTTGATGGTATAGTCATTTACAAAATAATTCATCCCTTATGATCTAATGCAATTTTCTTCATATTACACGTGTATATTTAAATACTTCCTTGTGAAGTGGAGGCTAGCCAGGCTGCTGTTAGCATATCCAGTACATTTCTGCAAATTCCAAAATGGCAAATCCCACAGTTGAAATTTCAACCTTTCTAGCGTCCCTCGGCTGGAGTGCATAATCACGGCAAAAGTCTGCAACATCAGAGGTGGCCGCCACAGACACAAAGTCTATGTTTCTCATTCCATTCTACCAAATCTATTCAGCAGTCTGGGTGAGGGGGCTTGGCAGTATCTATGAGCAGAAAGCATTCAAATGGCTGGTATATGTGCTTCCGGGGAAACTAAGGGAAAAAAAGAGAGAGGGAGGGAGGGAGGGAACAAGAAAGAAGAAGGAAACTCAAGGAGAGAGGAAGGGAAGGAGGCTGGCAAGAAGGGATGGAGGGAGCAAGGGAGGGAGGAATAAAGGAAGGAAGTTACACCAAGTTTCAAAACTGGCCACGGACTGAGAAGGATTAAGAGACAAACGGAATTGAAAGCATTTATGTTCATACTCGGTATTTTTCTTACCCATTCTTGCAAATTAGTAATTTAAAAATTTTCATTTCCACAAATCCACGTGTTTTCTTGTTCCTCTCTCTCCGCTCTTTTTCCTTCTTTCCTTCCTGCCTTTCTTCTTTCTTTTCAACATAGGTTATATAAATGTGTGAGAGCTATCACTAGTCTATGTTAATCATCAGGATTTTCCTGTATATTTCCAATTAAGATGACCCATAATAATATTCTACTGTAATTTTGGAGGGTCCAAAATACTAGATGGCATTTAGTGTTTTGGAAATCATGACAAGTCTAACAGGACTTTAAAAAACCTATCAAGACATCTGATGTGTTTTCTTGCCCATACATTCTTTAGTGAGGTCTGCTTGACCCTTTCTTCTTCCCTTCTCTAGTCATGGGTTCTTCACACTGAAAACTAAGCTTTGCATCGGTGTTTGACGAACAGGTGACATAATAAACTGCAGTTACATTTTAAATTCAGCTCAAGATGGTAGATGAGAAATCCAAGATTGTGAAGTGAGATTTAGCATGCTGTTCAGTATGCAACAAATCTGAGTGTTGCTCACACAGGATTCATACCAACAGGCTCCTTCCAAAACCTTTCAATGCAAATTCTAGCAAATGCACACTTGGAAGAAAAATGTTCCATGAAGTTGTATATGTAAATTTATACTTTCAGCATTTATGTATATAATTTCAGGGGAAGTGGGATCAACTTAACATTATTAAACATAGTCCAATGATATTTACAACATAACTTCAGAAACATTTTATTACTAGAAGTATTTTAAAAAGGATGTACCATTTAGGATTTAAGACACAACCCACAAATGAAAAAACAAATGAGATTATAAACAACATTTTTTAAAAAAATTATGCCATCTCTTTCACTACAAAATCCTCCTGGGGGAAAAATATCTTTTCCTTCATTATTAAAGGATGTTATCAGAGCACAGTGGAATTCTTTCAGATTTAGTCAGAAGGTTCTCTGGAGTTGAGAGATCTATTGGAGAATATTTTCTTTGAAAGTCCATGTCCTTTCCCCAGGCCTACATCATATATAAATAAACATTTCAGAAAAGGGGCCATGTTAGGAAAAAGTGGGTTGAAGATTGTAAGACGTGGTTCCTGGGTGCCAAATAATTCACAAGTTGGAATAAGCTGGGTTTTTGTAACACTTCTCTATGACTGCCATTGATACTGAACTATGCCAAGGAACTAAGTCCTACCAAGGAAAAGCAGGAGGAAAACAGGTGTAAGAAAACATTTCCTGTCAGTGTGTCCAGAGATAGCATGAGTCAACAGCGGCTCCTCATGAAGCCATCGATTCGTAACACTGGAGTATCTAGAATGCATCTGGGTCGAATTATTAAAAAGAAAGTTCTTCTCAAGCTAGTTGTAATGGTAGCTACTTTAAAAAATTAATGTTCTGCGATTCTGATAAAAACCTATGTGGTGAACCAACAATAAAGGCGGCTGGAGATATTGGTATGAAATAGTTATTTTTCCTTATATACCTGGACGTTCATGTAAGAAATTATACTTTTGGAAGGTCTGTCATATTCTCAGTGTATAAGAGTTGAATCATTTTTAGAAGTTATTGTCAGAATTTTGCTTTAATAGTGCAGTAAAGTGTGCATTCTCTCTCTCTCATTTTCATTCAACAGCCTCTACAAATTGAGCCTGGCTCAAAGGTCTTTCCCTCTTGGAATATGACTCCTCCCCTGTCCCTCTACATAGGCTGTTCTATAACAAATTATTTTGCTGTCTTGATTTTTCAGAGACCTCATGCTAGTAGTAGAGAGCCAGGAGAAAGTGAGATGTCCTATATAAAAGGCCTGCTAGAAAAAGAAATCAGCACTGAGTTCTAAGGATACTGAACAACTTTTTAAAAAACAAGCAAGCCATATTAAACACATTAGTTACAACCAAATTAGATAAAACCATGAAAATTATCCAAGAAGAAAAAGTACATCACCTGTCTAGGTTTAAAATTGCTTAAGGCTGCCATCCAAGGACCATCTATGATAACAAATACAGTAGTCTGTATTGACACAAAGTTTTAGTGATAGACGTAATTACATTCTTCTGCTGGTGGTGTTCTAGAATAAATGGAATATCTGCTGATCAAATCTGAATGCATCCCATAATATTAGCATGTAGGATCCCAGATCTGCAGGCACTATCTCTTTCTCAGATCTACACTTTGAATATTATGTTAGTTAAAATGAGAAGTATGTTAGAAAATGTCTTTTACAAAAGAAATATTGGCTGAGTATGGTGGCTCATGCCTGTAATCACAACACTCTGGGAGGCCAAGGTGAGAAGATCTCTTGAGCTCAAGAATTTGAGACCAGCTTGGGCAACATATCTATAAAAAATTTTAAAACTTAGCCGGTGTGGTGGTGCACACCTATAGGCACAGCTACTTCAGAGGCTGAATCAAGAGGATCACTTGAGCTTGGGAGTTTGAGGTTGCAGTGAACTATGAACATGGCACTGAACTCCAGTCTGGGCAACAGAGTGAGAACTTGTCTTCAAAAAAATAAAAAAGAAGAAAAAAATAGGAAATATTGTGTTCACATATGCTATGGTACTCTTTCTTATATAAACTATTTCTTTGCAGTATTCTAGAGGATTTAAGACAAATTTACCACTGAATAATTTCATATGGTATATTATTGCATTAGTATAGTATGTTATTATATAATTAGTATAAGTGACCAGTGCTGCAACAACCACATTCCAAAAAGTATTGTGATCCTCCAAAATTACAATGTCTAAATGACATTATTCTCCTTCATGAGACCATTATACCTTAATTTTTCAGCACCATGAAAATCTACAAATGCCCTCTAAAATATATTTAGAAAACGTGGGATAAAAATAGATACAGTTTCAGAAGATACATATATTTTGAAAATTAGCCTTTTTGGAATAAATTATTCTTTATGACATATAAATAAACACATTTTTCAGACTGGCGGGGTAACATTTGCATCAGTCAAAATAATTAGATTACTAAAACCTGTAATCTTATTAGAAAAATGGTTTATTGAGAGAATCATTGGAATTATTAGCCTTCAAGCTGCTATAGAGTGAATCTGATCAAAATAATTAAGATAATATTATTTCATTTTTCAGTATAATATCTCCTTAGTATTTTTGTTTCTTATTTAATATGTGATTATATTTACTTCTGTGAATAATATGCATGAAGATCATTACAGTGTCAAGATCACTGGGTTCAGAGCACAGAAACCTCAAGTCTATTCTTTTTTCTTAAATACCTGTAAGACTTTAAAGAAGACAGAGTTTCTGGACTCTAATTTCTCTATCTGTAGAATAAATGGGTTAGACCAAATAACTCCTTTCTGCTTATAAATTTTCTAATTATATGACTGAGCTTACACCTGGAAAACAGTCTATCTCCTGTATAAATTAATGATAGAAATGAAAACCACCACGTTTCATGAAATTAACCACATAAATATCAACATCAACTGCTCAGAAGGACTTAAGTGCAAGTATCACAGGAATTCTGAAGCACAGAGAACTAAATATAAGAAATGTAACACTCTTCGTATTTTCAAAGAAGATTTTAATAATATATGTAAACACAGTAGCCTGTTCATAAGAAAAAAGAAAAGGGACGTCTTAGCATATTCAGGGTTCAACCAAAACTACTACTGGAATGTAAATCAAAGTAATATTCACCTAACTGTCATAATTGGCATGAATAATTTTAAGTAAAACACTTTTATTTGATATTAAATGTGAACAATAAGCCAAAACAGAGAAAATTAATAAATTGATCATTTATTGAAACTGAAATAAAAATATATAATTATTGAAGCCTCTTATATACATAAACCAATCATTGCTTAAATGAGCTGACATACTAGCTCCATAGTTTTATGTCACTAAGGAACTCTTTTGAACACAATAAAGAAACCAGAATTGAGCACAAAGAATGATGAACTGGGAAGTTCATGGCTTTCTATCTGCTAATTAGGAGTACAATCATTCAGTCAAACAGCCACTCAACAAACATTTAGCATACAGCTTCTGGATACCAGGTACTGGTGTAGGTGCTGGAGCAACAAGGAAATAGTCCCTGCATTCAGTGAGCTCACAGGCAAGTAAACAAGTAAGTATAAAGACTGCATGACTGATTGGGAGCGGTGGTTCATGCCTGTAATCCCAGCACTTTGGGAGGCCAACGTGGGCAGATCACGAGGTCAAGAGATCGAGACCATCCTGGCCAACATAGTGAAACCCCGTCTCTACTAAAAATACAAAAATTAGCTGGGCACGGTGGTGCACGCCTGTAGTTACTTGGGAGGCTGAGGCAAGAGAATCAGTTGAACCTGGAAGGTAAAGGTTGCAGTGAGCTGAGATCACACCACTGCACTCCAGCCTGGTGACAGAGTGAGACTCTGTCTCAAAAAAAAAAAAAAAAAAAAGACTCCATGATAAATGTGTATCTACAAAGGGCACAAAGGAATGAGTAGCTAATCCCCAAAGCCATATGGAGCAGTCAGTATAAGCTTCAGGAAAAGAAACTGAAGTAAAAAACTAACCTGAATCTGAAAAAAATGAGTAGGTATTTTCCAAGCACGTTTCAGGGGAAAAGTTGCAGGATGCAGAAGTCCTCCCAAGTACAAAAAGAGAATGAACTCTGGACAACTGGCAATTTATGGCACACAGGAATCAGTAAATGTAGGGATGAGAGGCACACAGAAACATGGGCAAAAACAGGAGTTTTGACTTTATTCCATAAATCATGGAAAGCCACCAATGGGTTTTAAGTAATAAAGTACTAAGACCAGGTTTGCATTTTAGAAAGATCAATTTGATTTCAGTGAGCAGGTCCAAAAATGAAAGCAGCAAGGCCAGATAGAAGGTCCTACTGCAACTAGCTATGGTTAGAGATGCAGACCAAAACTAAGGTGAAATCATTTAGAAGAAAGAACGTGGATGTAAGAGCCATTGGTTTGGCCTCTCCACATCATTTTTTAAATTTTATTTTCATTTATTTATTTATTTATTTTTTTGAGACAGAGTCTCGCTCTGTCACCCAGACTGGAGTGCAGTGGTGTGATCTTGGCTCACTGCAAGTTCTGCCTCCTGGGTTCACACTATTCTCCTGCCTCAGCCTCCCGAGTAGCTGGGACTACAGGCACGCGCCACCACGCCCAGCTAATTTTTTCTATTTTTTAGTAGAGATGGGGTTTCACCGTGTTAGCCAGGATGGTCTCGATCTCCTGACCTCGTGATCCACCCACCTCGGCCTCCCAATGTGCTGGGATTACAGGCTTGAGCCACCATGCCCAGCTGGCCTCTCCACATCTTTACTGTTATACTGATAACATGGGGATGAAAATAAATATTATTTGTATTTAAACTATTATTGTTATGTGAAAATTAAACAAATAACATACTATGATAACATCTGAGGTTCAAGAAATATTAAGTCTTGAAAATAGGAAAGATGAAAGGAAGGAAACAGGGAGTGGGGAGGAAAGTAGGAGAAAGGAGAGAATATAGGAATGAGAGAGGAGGAAAATAATAAGAAAGAAGTAGAAAGCCAGGTACGGTGGCTCATGACTGTAATCCCAGTGCTTTGGGAGGCCGAGTCAGGCAGATCACAAGGTCAGGAGTTCAAGACCAGCCTGGCCAATATGGTAAAACCTTGTCTCCACTAAAAATACAAAAATTAGCTGGGTGTGGTGGCAGGCACCTATAGTCCCAGCTACTCGGGAGGCTGAGGCAGGAGAATCACTTGACCCTGGGAGGCAGAGGTTGCAGTGAGCTGAGATCACACCACTGCACTCCAGCCTGGGTGACAGAGAAAGATGCTGTCTCAAAAAAAAAAAAAAAAAAAAGAAAGAAAGAAGTAGAAAAAGATATAGTATTTCTTAATCAGCAGAAGCTACTCTTATTTTTCAATACTCTACCTTTCTAATGTATCACTGACAAGGAAAGGTCTTGAATAATTGACTGAAGTCAGAATAGGTAAGGCACTCTACCTTTGGATACATGAGAGGCCTTAAAAAGTTCATGGAAAATGCATATTATGAAAAAAACTATGCAAAGGTTTCAATTTTGGCAGCAAAATAAACTCATACTAATTTATTATAGCATGTTTGAACAGGATCTAGTTTGAGACAGTAAGAAGGAGTAGACATTAGTTTGAAAAGAGCCCCTAGCAGAGCAATGTAAATTCTGCTAAAATTGAAGCAAGAACAAACATTAGATTATGATGAAGCTTGAGTGAAAGAATGGTGAAATCACTGATGCTTTACAAGAAGTTTGAGGGGACAATGCACCAAAGAAATCAGTAGTTCACAAGCGGACAGCTTTTTTAAAGAAGAAACGAGATGATGTGGAAGATGAAGTCCACAGGGACAGATCATCCATATCAATTTGCAAGGAAAAAAATTAATCTTGTTTGTGCCCTAATTGAAGAGGACTGATAATCAACAGCACAAACAATAGCCAACATCGTAGACATCTTAATTGGTTCAGCTTACACAGTTCTGACTAAAAAATTAAAGTTGAACCAACTTTCCACTGCATGGGTGCCAAAAGTGTTGTGCTCAGATCAGCTGCAGACAAGAGGAGAGCTCTCAATGGAAATTTTAAAGAACTAGGGTCAAGATCCTGAAGGATTTCTTTGAAGAATTGTAACAGAAGATAAAACATGGCTTTCCCAGTATGATCCTGAGGGCAAAACACAATCAAAGCAATGGCTACCAAAGGTGGAAGTGGTCCAGTCAAAGCAAAAGGGGATCACTCAAGAGCAAAGGTCACGGCAACAGTTTTTTGGGGACATTCCAGGCATTTTGCTTGTTGACTTTGTGGAAGGTCAAAGAACAATAATATCTGCATATCATGAGAGTGTTTTGAATAAGTTAGCCAAAGTTTTAGGGCAAAATACCTGGGAAAGCTTTAGCAGACAGTCCTCTAACACCACAATGTTTCTGCTCATTCCTGTCATCAAGCAAAGGCAATTTTGTGAGAGTCTCAATGGGAAATTGTCAGGCATCCACCTTACAGCTCTGATTTGGCTCCTTCTGACTTCTTTTTGTTTCCCAATCTCAACAAATGTGGAAAGGGCACCCATTTTTCTTAAGTTAATAATGTATAAGAGACTGCATTGACATTGTTAAGTTCCCAGGACCATCAGTTCTTTAGGGATGAAAACCGAAGATCACATTTTCAATGTTTATCTTTTAACTTCATTTTTCCACAAACTTTTTGAAGTTTCTCCATACAAATGTCTCCATACAAATGAGCACTTGCAAAATAAGCAGAGAGTCTCATTCAATGGACAGAAAGTTCTGTGCCATCTAAAAATTATCTTAAGCAAGTTCAATGTGTAGCAACAGACTGTATTGAGAAATATCAGTTAGGTTGACTTCTGCAATGACCATGATGGAGTAACAAGAACTAGACTTTCTCTCCCTCCTGAAACAACCAAAAAAATGGCCAAAATGTATGCCACAAAAATTTGCAAGACCCTGTAAAGTCAGTCTCAAACAAGGTGAGCCTATCAACTGCCCTAATTTATGCCTGGAGAAAGTTTTCCAGCACACTACTCCAGGAGAAAAGCCCAAGAGGAGCCCATTGTTCTCCCTGAGCTGAGGGGACAGAGCTGAGAGTCCACAGAAACCATGTTGACATGAGCTCTCAGGACAAGGTTTCCGAGAAGAAGGGGCTGCACAGAAAGAGAACTCCAGAGCTCTGCAAAGGGTCCCCCTAAAGTACATAGCTAAGTAATTGTTAGGACAGGCCTAGAGAAAAGTACCTACGGTTGGGGAAACAACACCCAGATAAGATGAAAAGTAACAGTACACATGCTCACCAAGGTCCAGTAATAGTGCTTATTTTATCAGCCAAACCAGAAACACCTCAAGATTCCCAGGGATACCCAGAAGGATCTTGCCTCACTAGTTGGGAGTGATTAGCTCTAAAATGAGAACTGGTCTGATCCCACCTAATGAATTTTTAAAGCAAGACCAAAAAGAGTCAAACTCTTTCCAACTAAACTTAAATACATACCAATACAAAGATCAAGAATATTTATATATACTTCCAGCACTCAATAAGATAAAAGTCACCATATCTGACATCCAGACACAGTTTAGCAGAGACACAACAGTAACAACAAAACACAGAAGAACATGGCTCATAATAAGGAGAAAAATCACTGAGTCAGAACTGATCCAGAGTAAATCAAGGTGCCAGAGTTATCAGTTAAGAACATTAAAATGCTTATTGAAACAGTATTCTATATGTTCTAAAATAGAGACATGCAAGATACACTAAAGGAGGCTGGGCGCAGTGGCTCACGCCTGTAATCTCAGCATTTTGCGAGGCCGAGGCAGGTGGATCACGAAGTCAGGAGTTCAGGACCAGCCTGACCAATATGGTGAAATCCCATCTCTACTAAAAATACAAAAATTAGCGGGGCATAGTAGCATGCAGCTGTAGTCCCAGCTACATGGTAGGCTGATAGCACATTAGTCATTACAGAAGAAAAGATAGACACCTCTCAAAATAAAATATAGAGAGAAAATAAATTTTTAAAAAACATGAACAGAGCAATAGTAGACAGTAAATTTCAAGTAACTGAATTTACGTGTAATCTCAGTTCCCAAAGGAGAGGAGAGGAAAGATGTGAAAACATTTGGGACTTTGAGTCAGGCAAAGCTTTCTTTGATATGACCCCACAGCATGATTTATATAATAATATATTGATAAGAAGAACTCATCCAATTTAAAAAAAAGAATCTGCTCTTCAAAAGAATCTATTAAGAGACTGAAAAGACAAGCTGCAGGCTGGGAGAAAATATTTGCAATTCATATATCTGATAAAAGGCTTGCATCAAAAATATATTTTAAAAGCTCAAAACTTAATAATGAAAAACAAACAACCCCATTTAAAACTTGGGTGAAAGACTGGAACAGACATTTCAAAGTAGACATTTGTTTGGTAAATAAGCACATATGCTCAACATAATTAATGCTTAGGGCAATGCAAATTAAAACCAAAATGAGACGCCACTATCTGTTTTTAAATAGCTAAGATTAGCATGACTGATAATAGCCAAGCACTGGCTTGGATGTGGAGAAGCTGAAACTCTCATACACTGCTGATGGGAATACAAAAAAGTGTAACCTTTGAAAAACAGTTTAAGAGTCCCTTAAAAAGTTAAACACACTTCTGCCATAAGACTCAGCCATTGCACTCCTGGGTATTTACCCAAGAGAGATAAAAGTAGGTGTTCATATAATGATATCAACACAAATGTTCATAGCACATGTATTCATAATAGCCCAAACTAGAAACAGTCTAAATATCAATCAATACATTAATGAATTAACTTGCTTTATCCGAATTAATTATGGATACATACTATAACATGAATGAATCTCAAAATAACTGTATTAAGTGAAACAAGGCAGACTCTAGAGGTAAAACATGCAGAGAAAAAAACATAAAATGTCAGACAAAAAAGTGCATAGTGTAAAATTGTATTTATATACATTTTTTGACTGTATAAATTACTGTCCAGTGACAGAAAGCAGTTTGGTGGTTTTTAAGGGCGAGGAATGAGGGGCCAGAGAAATGTATTATAAAGAGGCATCAGGAAACTGGAGGTGAAGTATATTTCCATCACCTCGATTGTGTGCTGATGGTTTCTAAACTTTCAATATTTTTAGTTTATTATATGTTATACAAAATAAAGCTTATAATAAAAATCAAAAGATTGAGCCATCCTTATTTTCTCTATAAAAGAGCAGAATTCTCCTTTTAGAGATTTGGAAAGATTATTAAAAGATAAGTTACAAAATACAGTACCTGACACGTATAAAATATTAAATAAATACTAGCCATGCTTAATCATTTTGTTTTAAGTCTATATGAGTCAAGTTTTAGTAGAAATATGGGCTAGAAAAAAAAAACAGAAAGCGGGACTCTGTGATCCGACTTGGGCTTATAGAACAGACTGCACTAGTTTGTTCTCATGCTGCTAATAAAGTCATACCCAAGACAGGGTAATTTAGAAAGGAAAGAGGTTTAATGAACTCACAATTCCACATGGCTGGGGAGGCCTCACAGTCACGGCAGAAGGCAAAAAAGAAGCAAAGGCACATCTTAAATGGTAGCAGAGAAGAAAGCTTGTGTAGGGAAACTCCCATTTTAAAAGCATCAGATCTCGTGAGACTTATTCGCTACCAGGAGAACAGTAGGGGGAACCCGCCCCTATGATTCAATGATCTCCACCTGACTCCATCCTTGACATGCGGGGATAATTACAATCAAGGTGAGATTCGGGTGGAGACACAGCCGAATCATATCAATGACTAATGAGAGTTATGTCCAGAACCTAATGAAAACCTGTCTGAGGCCACATTCCCTGTAAAGCAGATTTGAGATAGAGATTTGTGTAGAGAACATTTAACTGGGTAAAATCCTAGGAGCCAACAACTGTGGCGAAAAAGCTGAATTGGACAAAGGGAGTTGAGATGTGAGGCAGTCACAACAAATACCTCAGCTAATCTCAAGGGGGAGCTGAGAAGCTGGGGTGACCCTTCAGAGTTGCCCTAAATTGAGGCAGGAGTATGGAGTTTTAATACCTTTCACTGGCCATTCTTCAGATACGAGTTGTCCCCAAGGATGGACATCAGCTTGACAAGTTATTAATTAGATCTCCTGAGAATAAATTCTAGAGAGAATCAGCTGAGAGGAATGATTTGCCAACACTCCCAATAGCTGGGCAAACTTCAGTTTTGAGGGAGGATTTGGGTCACACACAAAAGTCTCCACAACCAATTATTCATGGGAAATTCTATGTAGGCAGAGCTATTTCATGGCCAGTTAATCAAAACTACATAATCTATTTGGTTAAGCAAAAGAAATTAAAAAGATAAAATAAAATCTATATAATAACACTCAAAAGTTTTTAATGCATTTGCCTTGCATTTCGTATGTTTTGCCTTGCATTTGTTTATTTGATTTCAAGAACTTTTAGAGAACAATAATTACTAATATAATATGGAGTAGCACAGCATAGACGAGGGAAGCTAACTCTCTCCCTTTTCCCAGAACCTGGAACAGCTAAAGATCCTAAGGATTGTCAGCTTTGGTATCTGACATAGGTTGGATGCTTGTCCCCTTCAAATCTCACGTTAAAATGTGATCCCCAATGTTGGAGATAGATGCCTCCTGAATGGCTTGGTGCTGTCCTCTTGGTAATGAATGAGTCCTTACCCTGTGAGTTCATGCGATATCTGGTTGTTTAAAAGAGACTGACACCTCCTCCCTGTCTCTCTTGCTTCCGCTCTCACCATGTGATACGCTGGTTTCCCTTCACCTTCCACCATGATTGGAAGGTTCCTGATGCCCTCCCTGGAAGCAGGTGCCAGTACTATGCTTCACGAATAGCCTTCAGAACAAGGAGCCAAATAAACCTCATTTCTTTATAAATTACCCAACCTCAGGTATTTCTTTATAACAATGCAAATGGGCTAACAGAGTATCATTCATGGACAGTGAGTGTATTAGTCAATTTTCATGCTGCTGATAAAGACATACCCAAGACTGGGTAATTTGTAAAGAAAAAGAGGTTTAATGAATTCACATATCTGTACCGCTACCTGTATAAATATGGAAATATCTTCACCGCTACCTGTACAAACATGGAAATACCTACACCGCTACCTGTACAAACATGGAAATATCTACACCGCCATCTCTATAAACATGGAAATATCTACACTGACATCTCTATAAACATGGAAGTACCTAAACCGCCATCCGTATGAACTTGGCAATATCTACACCGCTATCTCTATAAAGGTGGAAATATCTACACCGCCATCTGTATAAACATGGAAATATCTACATCGCAACCTGTATTAAGATGGAAATATCTACACCGCCATCTCTATAAACATGGAAATATCTACACCGCTATCTGTATAAACATGGAAATATCTACACCACTACCTGTATAAACATGGAAATATCAGCACCGCTATCTGTATGAACATGGAAATATCTACACCGCTATCTGTATGAACATGGAAATACCTACACCGCTATCTGTATGAACATGGAAATATCTACAAAGCTATCTGAATGAACATGGAAATATCTACACCTCTATCTGTTTGAACATATAAATATCTACACCGCTATCTGCATGAAAATGGAAATATCTACAAAGCTATCTGCATATACATGGAAATATCTACACAGCTATCTCTTTAAACATGAAAATAACTACACCGCTATATCTATAAACATGGAAATATCTACACCGCCATCTGTATGAACATGGAAATATCTGCACCGCCATCTGTATAAACATATAAATATCTACACCGCCATCTGTATTAAGAAGTAGATATCTACACTGCTATCTGTATAAACATGGAAATATCTACACCGCTGCCTGTATAAACATGGAAATATCAGCACCGCTATCTGTATGAACATGGAAATATCTACACCGCTACCTGTATGAACATGGAAATATCTACACCGCTATCTGTATGAACATGGAAATATCTACACCGATATCTGTATGAACATGGAAAAATCTACACCGCTATGTGTATGAACATGGAAGTATCTACACCGCTATCTGTATAAACATGGAAATATCTACACCGCTATCTGTGTAAACATGCATACATCTTCACCGCTATCTGTATAAACATGGAAATATATACTCCGATATCTGTATGAACATGGAAATATCTACACCGCTATCTGCGTGAAAATGGAAATATCTACACTGCTATCTGCATATACATGGAAATATCTACACAGCGATCTCTTTACACATGGAAATAACTACACCGCTATCTGTATGAACATGGAAATATCTACACCGCCATCTGTATGAACATGGATATATCTGCACCGCCATCTGTATGAACATATAAATATCTACACCGTCATCTGTATTAAGATGGAGATATCTACACCGCTATCTGTATAAACATGGAAATATCTACACCGCTATCTGTATAAACATGGAAATATCTACACCGCTATCTGTATAAACATGGAAATATCTACACCGCTACCTGTATCAGCTTGGAAATATCAGCACCGCTATCTGTAAGAACATGGAAATATCTACACCGCTATCTGTATGAACATGGAAATATCTACACCGCTATCTGTATGAACATGGAAATATCTTCACTGCTATCTGCATGAACATGGAAATATGTTCACCGCCATCTGTATGAACATGGATATGTCTACGCAGCCATCTAGATGAACATGGAAATATCAACACCGCCATCTGTATGAACATGGAAATATCTACACCGCTATCTGTATGAACATGGATATATCTACATAGCCCTCTGGATGAACATGGAAATATCCACACTTCTGTCTGTGTAAACATGCATACATCTTCACTGCTAGCTGTATAAACATGGAAATATCTACACCGCTATCTGTATGAACACGGAATCATCTACACCGCTATCTGTCTGAAGATAGAAAAATATACACTGCTATCTGCATGAAAATGGAAATATCTACACAGCTATCTGCATATACATGGAAATATCTACACAGCTATCTCTTTACACATGGAAATAACTACACCGCTATCTGTATGAACATGGAAATATCTACACTGCCATCTGTATGAACATGGAAATATCTGCACCGCCATCTGTATGAGCATATAAATATCTACACCGCCATCTGTATTAAGATGGAGATATCTACACCGCTATCTGAATAAACATGGAAATATCTACACCGCTATCTGTATAAACATGGAAATATCTACACAGCTATCTGTATAAACATGGAAATATCTACACCGCTACCTGCATAAACATGGAAATATCAGCACCGCTATCTGTATGAACATGGATATATCTACACAGCCATCTGTATCAACATGGAAATATCTACACCACTATCTGTATGAACATGGAAATATCTACACCGCTATCTGTATGAACATGGAAATATCTACACCGCTATCTGTTTGAACATGGAAATATCTACACCGATATCTGCATGAAAATGGAAATATCTACACTGCTATCTGCATATACATTTAAATATCTACACAGCTATCTCTTTACACATGGAAATAACTACACCGCTATCTGTATGAACATGGAAATATATACACCACCATCTGTATGAACTTGGAAATATCTGCACCGCCATCTGTATGAACATGGAAATATCTACACCGCAATCTGTATGAACATGGAAATATCTACACCGCTATCTGTATGAACATGGAAATATCTACACCGCTATCTGTTTGAACATGGAAATATCTACACCACTATCTGCATGAACATGGAAATATCTTCACCGCCATCTGTATGAACACGGATATGTCTACGCATCCATGTAGATGAACACGGAAATATCTACACCGCTATCTGTATGAACGTGGAAATATCTTCACCGCCATCTGTATGAATATATAAATATCTACACCGCCATCTGTATTAAGATGGAGATATCTACACCGCTATCTGAATAAACATGGAAATATCTACACCGTTATCTGTATAACCATGGAAATATCTACACCGCAATCTGTATAAACATGGAAATATCTACACCGCTACCTGTATAAACATGGAAATATCAGCACCGCTATCTGTATGAACATGGAAATATCTACACCGCTATCTGTATGAACATGGAAATATCTACACCGCTATCTGTATGAACATGGAAATATCTCCAAAGCTATCTGAATGAACATGGAAATATCTAAACCGCTATCTGTTTGAACATGGAAATAACTACACCGCTATCTGCATGAAAATGGAAATATCTACAAAGCTATCTGCATATACATGGAAATATCTACACAGCTATCTCTTTACACATGGAAATAACTACACCGCTATATCTATAAACATGGAAATATCTACACCGCCATCTGTATGATCGAGGAAATATCTGCGCCGCCATCTCTATGAACATATACATATCTACACCACCATCTGTACTAAGAAGGAAATATCTAAACCGCTATCTGTATAAACATGGAAATATCTACACCACTACCTGTATAAACATGGAAATATCAGCACCGCTATCTGTATGAACATGGAAATATCTACACCGCTATCTGTGTGAACATGGAATTATATACACCGCTATCTGTATAAGCATGGAAATATCTACACCGCTATCTGTATGAACATGGAAATATCTACACCGCTATCTGTATGAACATGGAAATATCTACACCGCTCTCTGTTTGAACATGGAAATATCTACACCGCTATCTGCATGAAAATGGAAATATCGACACTGCTATCTGCATATACATTTAAATATCTACACAGCTATCTCTTTACACATGGAAATAACTACACCGCTATCTGTATGAACATGGAAATATCTACACCGCCATGTGTTTGAACATGGAAATATCTGCACCGCAATCTCTATGAACATATAAATATCTACACCGCCATCTGTATTAAGATGGAGATATCTACACTGCTATCTGTATAAACATGGAGATATCTACACCGCTATCTGTATAAACATGGAAACATCTACACCGCTATCTGTATAAACATGGAAATATCTACATCACTACCTGCATAAACATGGAAATATCAGCACTGCTATGTGTATGAACATGGAAATATCTACACCGCTATCTGAATGAACATTGAAATATCTACACCGCTATCTGTATGAACATGGATATATCTACACAGCCATCTGGATGAACATGGAAATATCTACACCGCTATTTGTTTGAACATGGAAATATCTACACCGCTATCTGTGTAAACATGCATACATCTTCACCTCTATCTGTATAAACATGGAAATATGTACTCCGATATCTGTAGGAACATGGAAATATCTACACCGCTATCTGCGTGAAAATGGAAATATCTACACTGCTATCTGCATATACATGGAAATATCTACACAGCTATCTCTTTACACATGGAAATAACTACACCGCTATCTGTATGAACATGGAAATATCTACACCGCCATCTGTATGAACATGGATATATCTGCACCGCCATCTGTATGAACATATAAATATGAACACTGCCATCTGTAATAAGATGGAGATATCTACACCGCCATCTGTATAAACATGGAAATATCTACACCGCTATCTGTATAAACATGGAAATATCTACACCGCTATCTGTATAAACATGGAAATATCTACACCGCTACCTGTATCAACTTGGAAATATCAGCACCGCTATCTGTATGAACATGGGAATATCTACACCCCTATCTGTATGAACAAGGAAATATCTACACCGCTATCTGTTTGAACATGGAAATATCTACACCGCTATCTGCATGAACATGGAAATATCTTCACCGCTATCTGTATGAACATGGAAATATCTACACCGCTATCTGTTTGAACATGGAAATATCTACACCGCTATCTGTATGAACGTGGAAATATCTTCACCGCCATCTGTATGAACATGGATATATCTACACAGCCATCTGGATGAACATGGAAATATCTACATCGCTATCTGCATGAACATGGAAATATCTACACCGCTATCTGTTTGAACATGGAAATATCTACACCACTATGTGCACGAAAATGGAAATATCTACACTGCTATCTGAATATACATTTAAATATCTACACAGCTATCTCTTTACACATGGAAATAACTACACCGCTATCTGTATGAACATGGAAATATCTACACCGCAATCTGCATGAACATGGAAATATCTGCACCGCCGTCTTTATGAACATATAAATATCTACACCGCCTTCTGTATTAAGATGGAGATATCTACACTGCTATCTGTATAAACATGGAAATATCTACACCGCTACCTGAATAAACATGAAAATATCAGCACCGCAATCTGTATGAACATGGAAATATCTACACCGCTATCTGTATGAACATGGAAATAAAAACACCGCTATCTGTATGACCATGGAAGTATCTACACCGCTATCTGTAAGAACATGGAAATATCTACTCCGCTATCTCTTTGAACATGGAAATTTCTACACCGCTGTCAGCATGAAAATGGAAATATCTACACAGCTATCTGCATATACATGGAAATATCTACACAGCTATCTCTTTACGCATGGAAATAACTACACCGCTATCTCTATAAACATGGAAATATCTACACCGCCATTTGTATGAACATGGAAATATCTGCACCGCCATCTGTATGAACATATAAATATGTACACCGCCATCTGTATTAAGAAGGGGATATGTACACCGCTATCTGTATAATGATGGAAATATCTACACCGCTATATGTATAAACATGGAAATATCTACACCGCTATCTGTATAAACATGGAAATATCTTCACCGCTACCTGTATAAACATGGAAATATCAGCACCGCTATCAGTAAGAACATGGAAATATCTACACCGCTATCTGTATGAACATGGAAATATATACACCGCTATCAGTATGAACATGGAAATATCTTCACCGTCATCTGTATGAACATGCATATACCTACACAGCCATCTGGATGAACATAGAAATATCTACACCGCTATCTGCATGAACATGGAAATATCTACACCTCTATCTGTGTAAACATGCAAACACCTTCACTGCAATCTGTATAAGCATGGAAATATCTACGCCGCTATCTGTATGAACATGGATATGTCTACACAGCCATCTGGATGAACATGGAAATATCTACACCGCAATCTGTATGAACATGGAAATATCTACACCGCTATCTGCGTAAACATGCATACATCTTCACCGCTATCTGTATAAACATGGAAATATCTACACCGCTATCTGTATGAACATGGAAATATCTACACCACTATCTGTATGAACATGGAAATATCTACACCGCTATCTGTTGGAAAATGGAAATATTTACACCGCTATCTGCATGAAAATGGAAATATCTACACTGCTATCTGCATATACATGGAAATATCTACACAGCTGTCTCTTTACACATGGAAATAACTACTCCGCTATCTGCATGAACATGGAAATATCTACACCGCCATCTGTATGAACATGGAAATATCTGCACCACCATCTGTATGAACACATAAATATCTACACCGCCATCTGTATTAAGATGGAGATATCTACACCGCTATCTGAATAAACATGGAAATATCTACACCGCTATCTGTATAAACATGGAAATATCTAAACCGCTATCTGTATAAACATGGAAATATCTACATCGCTACCTGTATAAACATGGAAATATCAGCACCGCTATATGTATGAACATGGAAATATCTACACCGCTATCTGTATGAACATGGAAATATCTACACCGCTATCTGTATGAACATGGAAATATCTACACCGCTATCTGTATGAACATGGATATATCTACACAGCCATCTGGATGAACATGGAAATATCTACACCGCCATCTGTATGAACATGGATATATCTGCACCGCCATGTGTATGAACATATAAATATCTACACCGCCATCTGAATTAAGATGGAGATATCTACCCCGCTATCTGTATAAACATGGAAATATCTACACCGCTATCTGTATAAACATGGAAATATCTACACTGCTATCTGTATAAACTTGGAAATATCTACACCGCTACATGTATAAACATGGAAATATCAGCACCGCTATCTGTATGAACATGGAAATATCAGCCCCTCTATCTGTATGAACATGGAAATATCTACACCGCTATCTGCATGAAAATGGAAATATCTACACAGCGATCTGCATATACATGGAAATATCTACAAAGCGATCTCTTTACACATGGAAATAACTACAGCGCTATCTCTATAAACAAGGAAATATCTACACGGCCATCTGTGTGAACATTTAAATATATGCACCGCCATCTGTATGAACATATAAATATCTACACCGCCATCTGTATTAAGATGGAGATAACTACACCGCTATCTGTATAAACATGGAAATATCTACACCGCTATCTATATAAACATGGAAATATCTACACTGCTATCTGTATAAACTTGGAAATAACTACACCGCTACATGTATAAACATGGAAATATCAGCACCGCTATCTGTATGAACATGGAAATATCAGCCCCTCTATCTGTATGAACATGGAAATATCTACACCGCTATCTGTTTGAACATGGAAATATCTAAACCGGTATCTGCATATACATGGAAATATCTACACAACTATCTCTTTACACATGGAAATAACTACCGAGCTATCTGTATGAACATGGAAATATCTTCACCGCCATCTGTATGAACATGGATATATCTAAACAGCTATCTGTGTAAACATGCATACATCTTCACAGCTATCTGTATAAACATGGAAATATCTACACTGCTATCTGCATGAACATGGAAATATCTACACCGCTATCTGTTTGAACATGGAAATATCTACACCGCTATCTGCATGAAAATTAAAATATCTACACAGCGATCTGCATATACATGGAAATATCTACAAAGCTATCTATTTACACATGGAAATAACTACAGCGCTATCTCTATAAACCAGGAAATATCTACACCACCATCTGTATGAACATGGAAATATCTGCACCGCCATCTGTATGAACATATAAATATCTACACCCCCATCTATATTAAGATGGTGATATCTACACCGCTATCTGTATAAACTTGGAAATATCTACACCGCTATCTGTATAAACATGGAAATATCTACACCGCTATCTGTATAAACATGGAAATATCTACACCGCTACCTATATAAACATTTAAATATCAGCACCGCTATCTGTATGAACATGGAAATATCTACACCGCTATCTCTATGAACATGGAAATATCTACACCGCTATCTGTATGAACATGGAAATAGCTACACCACTATCTGTATTAACATGGAAATATCTACAGCACTACCTGTATGAACATGGAAATAACTACACCTCTATCTCTATGAACATGGATATATCTACACAGCCATCTGGATGAACATGGAAACATCTACACCGCTATCTGTATAAACATGGAAATATCTACACGGCTACCTGTATAAACATGGAAATATCTACACCGCTACCTGTATAAACATGGAAATATCAGCACCGCTCTCTGTATGAACATGGAAATACCAGCCCCTCTATCTGTATGAACATGGAAATATCTACACCGCTATCTGTATGAACATGGACATATCTTCACCGCCATCTGTATGAACATGGATACATCTGCACAGCCATCTGGATGAACATGGAAATATCTACACCGCTATCTGTATGAACATGGAAATAGCTACACCGCTATCTGTGTGAATATGGAAATATCTACACCAGTATCTGTATGAACATGGAAATATCTACACCGCTATCTCTATGAACATGGAAATATCTTCACCGCCATCTGTATGAACATGGATATATCTACACCGCTATCTGGATGAACATGGAAATATCTACACCGCTATCTGTTTGAAGATGGAAATATATACACCGCTATCTGCATGAAAATGGAAATATCTACACAGCTATCTGCATATAGATGGAAATAAGTACACAGCTATCTCTTTACGCATGGAAATAACTACACCGCCATCAGCTTGACCATGGAAATATCTACACCGCCATCTGTATGAATATATAAATATCTACACCGCCATCTGTATTAAGATGGAGATATCTACACCGCTATCTGAATAAACATGGAAATATCTACACCGTTATCTGTATAAACATGGAAATATCTACACCGCTATCTGTATAAACATGGAAATATCTACACCGCTACCTGTATAAACATGGAAATATCAGCACCGCTATCTGTATGAACATGGAAATATCTACACCGCTATCTGTATGAACATGGAAATATCTAAACCGCTATCTGTATGAACATGGAAATATCTACAAAGCTATCTGAATGAACATGGAAATATCTACACCGCTATCTGTTTGAACATAGAAATATCTACACCGCTATCTGCATGAAAATGGAAATATCTACAAAGCTATCTGCATATACATGGAAATATCTACACAGCTATCTCTTTACACATGGAAATAAATACACCGCTATATCTATAAACATGGAAATATCTACACCGCCATCTGTATGATCGTGGAAATATCTGCGCCGCCATCTCTATGAACATATAAATATCTACACCACCATCTGTACTAAGAAGGAAATATCTAAACCGCTATCTGTATAAACATGGAAATATCTACACCACTACCTGTATAAACATGGAAATATCAGCACCGCTATCTGTATGAACATGGAAATATCTACACCACTATCTGTATAAACATGGAATTATATACACCGCTATCTGTATAAGCATGGAAATATCTACACCGCTCTCTGTTTGAACATGGAAATATCTACACAGCTATCTGCATGAAAATGGAAATATCGACACTGCTATCTGCATATACATTTAAATATCTACACAGCTATCTCTTTACACATGGAAATAGCTACACCGCTATCTGTATGAACATGGAAATATCTACACCGCCATGTGTTTGAACATGGAAATATCTGCACCGCCATCTCTATGAACATATAAATATCTACACCGCCATCTGTATTAAGATGGAGATATCTACACTGCTATCTGTATAAACATGGAAATATCTACACCGCTATCTGTATGAACATGGAAATATCTACACCGCTATCTGAATGAACATGGAAATATCTACACCGCTATCTGTATGAACATGGATATATCTACACAGCCATCTGGATGAACATGGAAATATCTACACCGCTATTTGTATGAACATGGAAATATCTACACCGCTATCTGTTTAAACATGCATACATCTTCACTGCTATCTGTATAAACATGGAAATATGTACTCCGATATCTGTATGAACATGGAAATATCTACACCGCTATCTGCGTGAAAATGGAAATATCTACACTGCTATCTGCATATACATGGAAATATCTACACAGCTATCTCTTTACACATGGAAATAACTACACCGCTATCTGTATGAACATGGAAATATCTACACCGCCATCTGTATGAACATGGATATATATGCACCACCATCTGTATGAACATATAAATATGTACACTGCCATCTGTATTAAGATGGAGATATCTACACCGCTATCTGTATAAACGTGGAAATATCTACACCGCTATCTGTATAAACATGGAAATATCAGCACCGCTATCTGTATGAACATGGAAATATCTACACCGCTATCTGTATGAACATGGAAATATCTACACCGGTATCTGTTTGAACATGGAAATATCTACACCGCTATCTGCATGAACATGGAAATATCTTCATCGCCATCTGTATGAACATGGATATGTCTACGCAGCCATCTAGATGAACTTGGAAATATCTACACCGTGATCTGTATGAACATGGAAATATCTACACCGCTATCTGTATGAACATGGACATATCTACATAGCCCTCTGGATGAACATGGAAATATCCACACTGCTATCTGTGTAAACATGCATACATCTTCACCGCTAGCTGTATAAACATGGAAATATGTACACCGCTATCTGTATGAACACGGAAACATCTACACCGCTATCTGTTTGAAGATAGAAATATACACTGCTATCTGCATGAAAATGGAAATATCTACACAGCTATCTGCATATACATGGAAATATCTACACAGCTATCTCTTTACACATGGAAATAACTACACTGCTATCTGTATGAACATGGAAATATCTACACTGCCATCTGTATGAACATGGAAATGTCTGCACCGCCATCTGTATGAGCATATAAATATCTACACCGCCATCTGTATTAAGATGGAGATATCTTCACCGCTATCTGAATAAACATGGAAATATCTACACCGCTATCTGTATAAACATGGAAATATCTACACCGCTATCTGTATAAACATGGAAATATCTACACCGCTACCTGCATAAACATGGAAATATCTACACAGTTATCTGTATAAACATGGAAATATCTACAGCGCTACCTGCATAAACATGGAAATATCAGCACCGCTATCAGTATGAACATGGAAATATCTACACCGCTATCTGTATGAACATGGAAATATCTACACCGCTATCTGTTTGAACATGGAAATATCTACACCGCTGTCTGCATGAAAATGGAAATATCTACACAGCTATCTGCATATACATGGAAATATCTACAAAGCTATCTCTTTACACATGGAAATAACTACACCGCTATCTTTATAAACATGGAAATATATACACCGCCATCTGTATGAACATGGAAATATCTGCACTGCCATCTGTATGAACATATAAATATCTACACCGCCATCTGTATTAAGTTGGAGATATCTTCACTGATATCTGTATAAACTTGGAAATATCTACACCGCTATCTGTATAAACCTGGAAATATCTACACCGCTATCTGTATATACATGGAAATAACTACACCTCTATCTGTATAAACATGGAAATATCTACACCGCTACCTGTATAAACATGGAAATATCAGCACCGCTATCTGCATGAACATGGCAATATCAGCCCCTCTATCTGTATGAACATGGAGATATCTACACCGCTATCTGTAAGAACATGGAAATATCTACACCGCCATCTGTCTGAACATGGAAATATCTTCACCGCCATCTGTATGAACATGGATATATCTACACAGCCATCTGGATGAACATGGAAATATCTACACCGCTATCTGTATGAACATGGAAATAGCTACACCGCTATCTGTATGAACATGGAAATATCTACAACACTATCTGTATGAACATGGAAATATCTACACTGCTATCTGTATGAACATGGAAATATCTTCACCGCCATCTGTATGAACATGGATATATCTACACAGCCATCTGGATGAACATTGAAATATCTACACCGCTATCTGTATGAACATGGAAATAGCTACACCGCTATCTGTATGAACATGGAAATATCTACACCGCTATCTGTATGAACATGTAAATAGCTACACCGCTATCTGTATGAACATGGAAATATCTTCTCCGTCATCTGTATGAACATGGATATATCTACAGAGCCATCTGGATGAACATGGAAATATCTACACCGCTATCTGTATGAAGATGGAAATATATACACCGCTATCTGTGTAAACATGCATACATCTTCACCGCTATCTGTATGAACATGGAAATAGCTACACCGCTATCTGTTTGAACATGGAAATATCTACACCGCTATCTGCATGAAAATGGAAATATCTACACAGATATCTGCATATACATGGAAATATCTACAAAGCTATCTCTTTACACATGGAAATAACAACACCGGTATCTCTATAAACCTGGAAATATCTACAGCGCCATCTGTATGAACATGGAAATATCTGCACCGCCATCTGTATGAACATATAAATATCTACAACGCCATCTGTATTAAGAAGGAGATATCTACACCGCTATCTGTATAAACCTGGAAATATCTACACCGCTATCTGTATAAACATGGAAAGATCCACACCGCTATCTGTATAAACATGGAAATATCTACACCGCTAATTGAATAAACATGGAAATATCAGTACAGCTATCTGTATGAACATGGAAATATCTACACCGCTATCTGAACGAACATGGAAATATCTACACGGCTATCTGTATGAACATGGAAATAGCTACACCGCTATCTGTATCAACATGGAACTATCTACACCACTATCTGTATGAACATGGAAATATCTACACCGCTATCTGTATGAACATGGATATATCTACACAGCCATCTGGATGAACATGGAAATATCTACACCGCTATCTGTATGAACATGGAAATATCTACACCGCTATCTGTTTGAATATGGAAATATCTACACCGCTATCTGCATGAAAATGGAAATACCTACACTGCTATCTGCATATACATGGAAATATCTACACAGCTGTCTCTTTACACATGGAAATAACTACACCGCTATCTCTATAAATATCGAAATATCTACACCGCCATCTGTATGAACATGGAAATATCTGCAACGCCATGTGTATGAACATATAAATATCTGCACCGCCATCTGTATTAAGAAGGAGATATCTACACCGCTATCAGTATAAACATGGAAATATCTACACCGCTATCTGTATAAACATGGAAATATCTACACCGCTATCTGTATAAACATGGAAATATCTACACCGCTACCTGTATAAACATGGAAATATCAGCACCGCTATCTGTATAAACATGGAAATATCTACACCGCTATCTGTATGAACATGGAAATATCTACACCTCTATCTGTATGAACATGGAAATACCTTCACCGCCATCTGTATGAACATGGATATATCTACACAGCCATCTGTATGAACATGGAAATATCTACTCCGCTATCTGTTTGAACATGGAAATATCTTCACCGCCATCTGTATGAACATGGATATATCTACACAGCCATCTGAATGAACATGGAAATATCTACACAGCTATCTGTATGAACATGGAAATATATACACCGCTATCTGTGTAAACATGCATACATCTTCACTGCTATCGGTATAAACATGGAAATATCTACACCACTATCTGTATGAACATGGAAATATCTACACCGCTATCTGTTTGAACATGGAAATATCTACACAGCTATCTGCATGAAAATGGAAATATCTACACAGCAATCTGCATATACATGGAAATGTCTACAAAGCTATCTCTTTACACATGGATATAACTACACCGCTATCTCTATAAACATGGAAATATCTACACCGCTACCTGTATAAACATGGAAATATCAGCACCGCTATCTGTATGAACATGGAAATATCTACACCGCTATCTGTATGAACATGGAAATATCTACACCGCTATCTGAATGAACATGGAAATAGCTACACCGCTATCTGAATGAACATGGAAATAGCTACACCGCTATCTGTATGAACATGGAAATATCTACACCACTATCTGTATGAACATGGAAATATCTACACCGCTCTCTGTATAAACATGGAAATATCTACACCGCTATCTGTATGAACATGGAAATAGCTACACCACTATCTGTATGAACATGGAAATATCTACAGCACTACCTGTATGAACATGGAAATATCTACACCTCTATCTCTATGAACATGGATATATCTACACAGCCATCTGTATGAACATGGAAATATCTGCACTGCCATCTGTATTAACATATAAATATCTACACCGCCATCTGTATTAAGATGGAGATATCTACACAGCTATCTGAATAAACATGGAAATATCTACACCGCTATCTGTATAAACATGGAAATATCTACACAGCTATCTGTATAAACATGGAACTATCTACACAGCTACCTGCATAAACATGGAAATATCAGCACCGCTATCTGTATGAACATGGATATATCTACACAGCCATCTGTATCAACATGGAAATATCTACACCACTATCTGTATGAACATGGAAATAACTACACCGCTATCTGTATGAACATGGAAATATCTACACCGCTATCTGTTTGAACATGGAAATATCTACACCGATATCTGCATGAAAATGGAAATATCTACACTGCTATCTGCATATACATTTAAATATCTACACAGCTATCTCTTTGCACATGGAAATAACTACACCGCTATCTGTATGAACATGGAAATATATACAACACCATCTGTATGAACATGGAAATATCTGCACCGCCATGTGTATGAACATGGATATATCTACACAGCCATCTGGATGAACATGGAAATATCTACAGTGTTATCTGTATGAACATGGAAATATCTGCACCGCCATCTGTATGAACATGGATATATCTACACAGCCTTCTGGATGAACATGGAAATATCTACTCTGTTATCTGTATGAACATGGAAATATCTACACCGCAATCTGTGTAAACAAGCATACATCTTCACCGCTATCTGTATAAACATGGAAATATCTTCACCGTTATCTGTATGAACATGGTAATATCTACACCGCTACCTGTATAAACATGGAAATATCTACACTGCTACCTGTATAAACATGGAAATATCTACACCGCTACCTGTATAAACATGGAAATATCAGCACCGCTCTCTGTATGAACATGGAAATATCAGCCCCTCTATCTGTGTGAACATGAAAATATCTACACCGCTATCTGTATGAACATGGAAATATCTACACCGCTATCCGTATGAACATGGAAATATCTTCACCGCCATCTGAATGAACATGGATATATCTACACAGCCATCTGGATGAACATGGAAATATCTACACCGCTATCTGTATGAACATGGAAATAGCTACACCGCTATCTGTATGAATATGGAAATATCTACACCACTATCTGTATGAACATGGAAATATCTACACGGCTATCTGTATGAACATGGAAATATCTTCACCGCCATCTGTATGAACATGGATATATCTACACAGCCATCTGGATGAACATGGAAATATCTACACCACTATCTGTATGAACATGGAAATAGCTACACCGCTATCTGTATGAACATGGAAATATCTTCACCGCCATCTGTATGAACATGGATATATCTACACAGCCATCTGGATGAACATGGAAATATCTACACAGCTATCTGTATGAACATGGAAATATATACACCGCTATCTGTGTAAACATGAATACATCTTCACCGCTATCTGTATAAAAATGGAAATATATACACCGCTATCTGTATGAACATGGAAATATCTAAACCGTTATCTGTTTGAACATGGAAATATCTACACTGCTATCTGCATGAAAATGGAAATATCTACACAGCTATCTGCATATACATGGAAATGTCTACAAAGCTATCTCTTTACACATGGATATAACTACACCGCTATCTCTATAAACATGGAAATATCTACACCACCATCTGTATGAACATGGAAATATCTGCACCGCCATCTGTATGAACATATAAATATCTACACCGCCATGTATATTAAGATGGAGATATCTACACCGCTATCTGTATAAACCTGGAAATATCTACACCGCTATCTGTATAAACATGGAAATATCTACACCGCTATCTGTATAAAGATGGAAATATCTACACCGCTACCTGTATAAACATGGAAATATCAGCACCGCTATCTGAATGAACATGGAAATATCTACACCTCTATCTGCATGGAAATGGAAATATCTACACAGCTATCTGCATATACATGGAAATGTCTACAAAGCTATCTCTTTACACATGGATATAACTACACCGCTATCTCTATAAACATGGAAATATCTACACCGCCATCTGTATGAACATGGAAATATCTGCATCGCCATCTGTATGAACATATAAATATCTACACCGCCATCTATATTAAGATGGAGATATCTACACCGCTATCTGTATAAACATGGAAATATCTACACGGCTATCTGTATAAACATGGAAATATCTACACCGCTATCTGTATAAACATGGAAATATCTACACCGCTACCTGTATAAACATGGAAATATCAGCCCCTGTATCTGTATGAACATGGAAATATCTACACCGCTATCTGTATGAACATGGAAATATCTACACCGCTATCTGAATGAACATGGAAATAGCTACACCGCTATCTGTATGAACATGGAAATATCTACACCGCTATCTGTATGAACATGGAAATATCTACAACGCTATCTGTATAAACATGGAAATATCTACACCGCTATCTGTATGAACATGGAAATAGCTACACCACTATCTGTATGAACATGGAAATATCTACAGCACTACCTGTATGAACATGGAAATATCTACACCTCTATCTCTATGAACATGGATATATCTACACAGCCATCTGGATGAACATGGAAATATCTACAACGCTATCTGTAGAAACATGGAAATATCTACACCGCTATCTGTAAGAACAAGGAAATATCTACACCGCTATCTGTATTAACATGGAAATAGCTACACCGCTATCTGTATGAATATGGAAATATCTACACCACTATCTGTATGAACATGGAAATATCTACAACGCTATCTGTATGAACCTGGAAATATCTTCACCGCCATCTGTATGAACATGGATATAACTACACAGCCATCTGGATGAACATGGAAATATCTACACCACTATCTGTATGAACATGGAAATAGCTACACCGCTATCTGTATGAACATGGAAATATCTTCACCGCCATCTGTATGAACATGGATATATCTACACAGCCATCTGGATGAACATGGAAATATCTACACAGCTATCTGTATGAACATGGAAATATATACACCGCTATCTGTGTAAACATGCATACATCTTCACCGCTATCTGTATAAAAATGGAAATATCTACACCGCTATCTGTATGAACATGGAAATATCTAAACCGCTATCTGTTTGAACATGGAAATATCTACACCGCTATCTGCATGAAAATGGAAATATCTACACAGCTATCTGCATATACATGGAAATGTCTACAAAGCTATCTCTTTACACATGGATATAACTACACCGCTATCTCTATAAACATGGAAATATCTACACCGCCATCTGTATGAACATGGAAATATCTGCACCGCCATCTGTATGAACATATAAATATCTACACCGCCATCTATATTAAGATGGAGATATCTACACCGCTATCTGTATAAACCTGGAAATATCTACACCGCTATCTGTATAAACATGGAAATATATACACCGCTATCTGTATAAACATGGAAATATCTACACCGCTACCTGTATAAACATGGAAATATCAGCACCGCTATCTCTATGAACATGGAAATATCTACACCGCTATCTGTATGAACATGGAAATATCTACACCGCTATCTGTAGGAACATGGTAATAGCTACACCGCTATCTGTATTAACATGGAAATATCTACACCACTATCTGTATGAACATGGAAATATCTACACCGCTATCTGTATGAACATGGATATATCTACACAGCCTTCTGGATGAACATGGAAATATCTACACTGCTATCTGTATGAACATGGAAATATCTACACCGCAATCTGTGTAAACAAGCATACATCTTCACCGCTATCGGTATAAACATGGAAATATCTACACCGTTATCTGTATGAACATGGTAATATCTACACCGCTACGTGTATAAACATGGAAATATCTACACCGCTACCTGTATAAACATGGAAATATCTACACCGCTACCTGTATAAACATGGAAATATCAGCACCGCTCTCTGTATGAACATGGAAATATCAGCCCCTCTAACTGTATGAACATGGAAATATCTACACCGCTATCCATATGTACATGGAAATATCTTCACCGCCATCTGTATGAACATGGATATATCTACACAGCCATCTGGATGAACATGGAAATATCTACACCGCTATCTGTATGAACATCGAAATAGCTACACCGCTCTCTGTATGAATATGGAAATATCTACACCACTATCTGTATGAACATGGAAATATCTACACGGCTATCTGTATGAACATGGAAATATCTTCACCGCCATCTGTATGAACATGGATATATCTACACAGCCATCTGGATGAACATGGAAATATCTACACCACTATCTGTATGAACATGGAAATAGCTACACCGCTATCTGTATGAACATGGAAATATCTTCACCGACATCTGTATGAACATGGATATATCTACACAGCCATCTGGATGAACATGGAAATATCTACACCGCTATCTGTATGAACATATAAATATCTACACCGCCATCTGTATTAAGAAGGAGATATCTAAACCGCTATCTGTATAAACATGGAAATATTTACACCGCTATCTGTATAAACATGGAAATATCTACACAGTTATCTGTATAAACATGGAAATATCTACACCGCTACCTGCATAAACATGGAAATATCAGCACCGCTATCAGTATGAACATGGAAATATCTACACCGCTATCTGTATGAACATGGAAATATCTACACCGCTATCTGTATGAACATGGAAATATCTTCACCGCCATCTGTATGAACATGGATATATCTACACAGCCATGTGTATGAACATGGAAATATCTACACCGCTATCTGTATGAACATGGAAATATCTACACCGCTATCTGTATGAACATGGAAATATCTTCACCGCCATCTGTATGAACATGGATATGTCTACACAGCCATCTGGATGAACATGGAAATATCTACACCGCGATCTTTATGAACATGGAAATATCTACACCGCTTTCTGTGTAAACATGCATACATCTTCACCGCTATCTGTATAAACATGGAAACATCTACACCGCTATCTGTATGAACACGGAAATATCTACACCGCTATCTGTTTGAACATGGAAATAGCTAAACCGCTATCTCTATAAACATGGAAATATCTACACCGCCATCTGTATGAACATGGAAATATCTGCACTGCCATCTGTATTAACATATAAATATCTACACCGCCATCTGTATTAAGATGGAGATATCTTCACTGATATGTGTATAAACTTGGAAATATCTACACCGCTATCTGTATAAACCTGGAAATATCTACACCGCTATCTGTATATACATGGAAATAACTAAACCTCTATCTGTATAAACATGGAAATATCTACACCGCTACCTGTATAAACATGGAAATATCAGCACCGCTATCTGCATGAACATGGCAATATCAGCCCCTCTATCTGTATGAACATGGAAATATCTACACCGCTATCTGTATGAACATGGAAATATCTTCTCCACCATCTGTATGAACATGGATATATCTACACAGCCATCTGGATGAACATGGAAATATCTACACCGCTATCTGTATAAACATGGAGATATCTACACCGCTACCTGTATAAACATGGAAATATCTACACCACTATCTGTATAAACATGGAAATAGCTACACCGCTATCTGTATGAACATGGATATATCTACACCACCATGTGTATGAACATGGAAATATCTGCACCGCCATCTGTATGAACATATAAATATCTACACCGCCATCTATATTAAGATGGTGATATCTACACAGCTATCTGTATAAACTTCAAAATATCTACACCGCTATCTGTATAAACATGGAAATATCTACACCGCTATCTGTATAAACTTGGAAATATCTACACCGCTGCCTGTATAAACATTTAAATAACAGCACCGCTATCTGTATGAACATGGAAATATCTACACCGCTATCTGTATGAACATGGATATATCTACACAGCCATCTGGATGAACATGGAAATATCTACACCGCTATCTGTATGAACATGGAAATATCTACACCGCTATCTGTGTAAACATGCATACATCTTCACCGCTATCTGTATAAACATGGAAATATCTACACCGTTATCTGTATGAACATGGACATATCTACACGGCTATCTGTTTGAACATGGAAATATCTAAACCGCTATCTGCATGAAAATGAAAATATATGCACAGCTATCTGCATATACATGGAAATATCTACACAGCTATCACTTTACACATGGAAATAACTACACCGCTATCTGTATGAACATGGAAATATCTACAGCACTACCTGTATGAACATGGCAATATCAGCATCTCTATCTGTATGAACATGGAAATACCTACACCGCTATCTGTATGAACATGGAAATATCTACACCGCTATCCGTATGAACATGGAAATATCTTCACCGCCATCTATATGAACATGGATATATCTACACAGCCATCTGGATGAACATGGAAATAGCTACACCGCTATCTGTATGAACATGGAAATAGCTACACCGCTATCTGTATGAATATGGAAATATCTACACCGCTACCTGTATAAACATGGAAATATCTACACCGCTACCTGTATAAACATGGAAATATCTACACCGCTACCTGTATAAACATGGAAATATCAGCACCGCTCTCTGTATGAACATGGAAATATCAGCCCCTATCTCAGAATGAACATGGAAATATCTACACCGCTATCTGAACATGGAAATATCTTCACCGCCATCTGTATGAACATGAATTTATCTACGCAGCCATCTGGATGAACATGGAAATATCTACACCGCTATCTGTATGAACATGGAAATAGCTACACCGCTATCTGTATGAATATGGAAATATCTACACCACTATCTGTATGAACATGGAAATATCTACACGGCTATCTGTATGAACATGGAAATATCTTCACCGCCATCTGTATGAAAATGGATATATCTACACAGCCATCTGGATGAACATGGAATTATCTACACCAATATCTGTATGAACATGGAAATAGCTACACCGCTATCTGAACATGGAAATACCTTCACCGCCATCTGTATGAACATGAATTTATCTACACAGCCATCTGTATGAACATGGAAATATCAGCACCGCCATCTGTATGAACATATAAATATCTACACCGCCATCTGTATTAAGAAGGAGATATCTAAACCGCTATCTATATAAACATGGAAATATTTACACCGCTATCTGTATAAACATGGAAATATCTACACACTTATCTGTATAAACATGGAAATATCTACACCGCTACCTGCATAAACATGGAAATATCAGAACCGCTATCAGTATGAACATGGAAATATCTACACCGCTATCTGTATGAACATGGAAATATCTACACCGCTATCTGTATGAACATGGAAATATCTTCACCGCCATCTGTATGAACATGGATATATCTACACAGCCATGTGTATGAACATGGAAATATCTACACCGCTATCTGTATGAACATGGAAATATCTACACCGCCATCTGTATGAACATGGAAATATCTGCACCGCCATCTGTATGAACATATAAATATCTACACCGCCATCTATATTAAGATGGAGATATCTACACCGCTATCTGTATAAACCTGGAAATATCTACACCGCTATCTGTATAAACATGGAAATATATACACCGCTATCTGTATAAACATGGAAATATCTACACCGCTACCTGTATAAACATGGAAATATCAGCACCGCTATCTCTATGAACATGGAAATATCTACACCGCTATCTGTATGAACATGGAAATATCTACACCGCTATCTGTAGGAACATGGTAATAGCTACACCGCTATCTGTATTAACATGGAAATATCTACACCACTATCTGTATGAACATGGAAATATCTACACCGCTATCTGTATGAACATGGATATATCTACACAGCCTTCTGGATGAACATGGAAATATCTACACTGCTATCTGTATGAACATGGAAATATCTACACCGCAATCTGTGTAAACAAGCATACATCTTCACCGCTATCGGTATAAACATGGAAATATCTACACCGTTATCTGTATGAACATGGTAATATCTACACCGCTACGTGTATAAACATGGAAATATCTACACCGCTACCTGTATAAACATGGAAATATCTACACCGCTACCTGTATAAACATGGAAATATCAGCACCGCTCTCTGTATGAACATGGAAATATCAGCCCCTCTAACTGTATGAACATGGAAATATCTACACCGCTATCCATATGTACATGGAAATATCTTCACCGCCATCTGTATGAACATGGATATATCTACACAGCCATCTGGATGAACATGGAAATATCTACACCGCTATCTGTATGAACATCGAAATAGCTACACCGCTCTCTGTATGAATATGGAAATATCTACACCACTATCTGTATGAACATGGAAATATCTACACGGCTATCTGTATGAACATGGAAATATCTTCACCGCCATCTGTATGAACATGGATATATCTACACAGCCATCTGGATGAACATGGAAATATCTACACCACTATCTGTATGAACATGGAAATAGCTACACCGCTATCTGTATGAACATGGAAATATCTTCACCGACATCTGTATGAACATGGATATATCTACACAGCCATCTGGATGAACATGGAAATATCTACACCGCTATCTGTATGAACATATAAATATCTACACCGCCATCTGTATTAAGAAGGAGATATCTAAACCGCTATCTGTATAAACATGGAAATATTTACACCGCTATCTGTATAAACATGGAAATATCTACACAGTTATCTGTATAAACATGGAAATATCTACACCGCTACCTGCATAAACATGGAAATATCAGCACCGCTATCAGTATGAACATGGAAATATCTACACCGCTATCTGTATGAACATGGAAATATCTACACCGCTATCTGTATGAACATGGAAATATCTTCACCGCCATCTGTATGAACATGGATATATCTACACAGCCATGTGTATGAACATGGAAATATCTACACCGCTATCTGTATGAACATGGAAATATCTACACCGCTATCTGTATGAACATGGAAATATCTTCACCGCCATCTGTATGAACATGGATATGTCTACACAGCCATCTGGATGAACATGGAAATATCTACACCGCGATCTTTATGAACATGGAAATATCTACACCGCTTTCTGTGTAAACATGCATACATCTTCACCGCTATCTGTATAAACATGGAAACATCTACACCGCTATCTGTATGAACACGGAAATATCTACACCGCTATCTGTTTGAACATGGAAATAGCTAAACCGCTATCTCTATAAACATGGAAATATCTACACCGCCATCTGTATGAACATGGAAATATCTGCACTGCCATCTGTATTAACATATAAATATCTACACCGCCATCTGTATTAAGATGGAGATATCTTCACTGATATGTGTATAAACTTGGAAATATCTACACCGCTATCTGTATAAACCTGGAAATATCTACACCGCTATCTGTATATACATGGAAATAACTAAACCTCTATCTGTATAAACATGGAAATATCTACACCGCTACCTGTATAAACATGGAAATATCAGCACCGCTATCTGCATGAACATGGCAATATCAGCCCCTCTATCTGTATGAACATGGAAATATCTACACCGCTATCTGTATGAACATGGAAATATCTTCTCCACCATCTGTATGAACATGGATATATCTACACAGCCATCTGGATGAACATGGAAATATCTACACCGCTATCTGTATAAACATGGAGATATCTACACCGCTACCTGTATAAACATGGAAATATCTACACCACTATCTGTATAAACATGGAAATAGCTACACCGCTATCTGTATGAACATGGATATATCTACACCACCATGTGTATGAACATGGAAATATCTGCACCGCCATCTGTATGAACATATAAATATCTACACCGCCATCTATATTAAGATGGTGATATCTACACAGCTATCTGTATAAACTTCAAAATATCTACACCGCTATCTGTATAAACATGGAAATATCTACACCGCTATCTGTATAAACTTGGAAATATCTACACCGCTGCCTGTATAAACATTTAAATAACAGCACCGCTATCTGTATGAACATGGAAATATCTACACCGCTATCTGTATGAACATGGATATATCTACACAGCCATCTGGATGAACATGGAAATATCTACACCGCTATCTGTATGAACATGGAAATATCTACACCGCTATCTGTGTAAACATGCATACATCTTCACCGCTATCTGTATAAACATGGAAATATCTACACCGTTATCTGTATGAACATGGACATATCTACACGGCTATCTGTTTGAACATGGAAATATCTAAACCGCTATCTGCATGAAAATGAAAATATATGCACAGCTATCTACATATACATGGAAATATCTACACAGCTATCACTTTACACATGGAAATAACTACACCGCTATCTGTATGAACATGGAAATATCTACAGCACTACCTGTATGAACATGGCAATATCAGCATCTCTATCTGTATGAACATGGAAATACCTACACCGCTATCTGTATGAACATGGAAATATCTACACCGCTATCCGTATGAACATGGAAATATCTTCACCGCCATCTATATGAACATGGATATATCTACACAGCCATCTGGATGAACATGGAAATAGCTACACCGCTATCTGTATGAACATGGAAATAGCTACACCGCTATCTGTATGAATATGGAAATATCTACACCGCTACCTGTATAAACATGGAAATATCTACACCGCTACCTGTATAAACATGGAAATATCTACACCGCTACCTGTATAAACATGGAAATATCAGCACCGCTCTCTGTATGAACATGGAAATATCAGCCCCTATCTCAGAATGAACATGGAAATATCTACACCGCTATCTGAACATGGAAATATCTTCACCGCCATCTGTATGAACATGAATTTATCTACGCAGCCATCTGGATGAACATGGAAATATCTACACCGCTATCTGTATGAACATGGAAATAGCTACACCGCTATCTGTATGAATATGGAAATATCTACACCACTATCTGTATGAACATGGAAATATCTACACGGCTATCTGTATGAACATGGAAATATCTTCACCGCCATCTGTATGAAAATGGATATATCTACACAGCCATCTGGATGAACATGGAATTATCTACACCAATATCTGTATGAACATGGAAATAGCTACACCGCTATCTGAACATGGAAATACCTTCACCGCCATCTGTATGAACATGAATTTATCTACACAGCCATCTGTATGAACATGGAAATATCAGCACCGCCATCTGTATGAACATATAAATATCTACACCGCCATCTGTATTAAGAAGGAGATATCTAAACCGCTATCTATATAAACATGGAAATATTTACACCGCTATCTGTATAAACATGGAAATATCTACACACTTATCTGTATAAACATGGAAATATCTACACCGCTACCTGCATAAACATGGAAATATCAGAACCGCTATCAGTATGAACATGGAAATATCTACACCGCTATCTGTATGAACATGGAAATATCTACACCGCTATCTGTATGAACATGGAAATATCTTCACCGCCATCTGTATGAACATGGATATATCTACACAGCCATGTGTATGAACATGGAAATATCTACACCGCTATCTGTATGAACATGGAAATATCTACACCGCTATCTGTATGAACATGGAAATATCTTCACCGCCATCTGTATGAACATGGATATGTCTACACAGCCATCTGGATGAACATGGAAATATCTACACCGCGATCTGTATGAACATGGAAATATCTACACCGCTATCTGTGTAAACATGCATACATCTTCACCGCTATCTGTATAAACATGGAAACATCTACACCGCTATCTGTATGAACATGGAAATATCTACACCGCTATCTGTTTGAACATGGAAATAGCTAAACCGCTATCTCTATAAACATGGAAATATCTACACCGCCATCTGTATGAACATGGAAATATCTGCACTTCCATCTGTATTAACATATAAATATCTACACCGCCATCTGTATTAAGATGGAGATATCTTCACTGATATCTGTATAAACTTGGAAATATCTACACCGCTATCTGTATAAACCTGGAAATATCTACACCGCTATCTGTATATACATGGAAATAACTACACCTCTATCTGTATAAACATGGAAATATCTACACCGCTACCTGTATAAACATGGAAATATCAGCACCGCTATCTGCATGAACATGGCAATATCAGCCCCTCTATCTGTATGAACACGGAGATATCTACACCGCTATCTGTAAGAACATGGAAATATCTACACCGCTATCTGTATGAACATGGAAATATCTTCACCGCCATCTGTATGAACATGGATATATCTACACAGCCATCTGGATGAACATGGAAATATCTACACCGCTATCTGTATGAACCTGGAAATAGCTACAACGCTATCTGTATGAACATGGAAATATCTACACCGCTATCTGTATGAACATGGAAATATCTACACCGCTATCTGTATGAACATGGAAATATCTTCTCCGCCATCTGTATGAACACGGATATATCTACAGAGCCATCTGGATGAACATGTTAATATCTACACCGCTATCTGTATGAACATGGAAATATATAGACCGCTATCTGTGTAAACATGCATACATCTTCACCGCTATCTGTATGAACATGGAAATATCTACACCGCTATCTGTATGAACATGGAAATATCTACACCGCTATCTGTTTGAACATGGAAATATCTACACCGCTATCTGCATGAAAATGGAAATATCTACACAGATATCTGCATATACATGGAAATATCTACAAAGCTATCTCTTTACACATGGAAATAACAACACCGCTATCTCTATAAACATGGAAATATCTACAGCGCCATCTGTATGAACATGGAAATATCTGCACCGCCATCTGTATGAACATATAAATATCTACACCGCCATCTGTATTAAGATGGAGATATCTACACCGCTATCTGTATAAACCTGGAAATATCTGCACCGCTATCTGTATAAACATGGAAAGATCCACACCGCTATGTGTATAAACATGGAAATATCTACACCGCTACCTGAATAAACATGGAAATATCAGCACAGCTATCTGTATGAACATGGAAATATCTACACCGCTATCTGAACGAACATGGAAATATCTACACCGCTATCTGTATGAACATGGAAATAGCTACACCGCTATCTGTATCATCATGGAAATATCTACACCACTATCTGTATGAACATGGAAATATCTACACCGCTATCTGTATGAACATGGATATATCTACACAGCCATCTGGATGAACACGGAAATATCTACACCGCTATCTGTAAGAACCTGGAAATATCTACTCCGCTAACTGTGTAAACATGCATTCATCTTCACCGCTATCTGTTTAAACATGGAAATATCTACACCGCTATCTGTATGAACACGGAAATAGCTACACCGCTATCAGTATGAACTTGGAAATATCTACACCGCTATCTGTTTGAAGATGGAAATATCTACACCGCTATCTGTGTAAACATGCATACATCTTCACCGCTATCTGTATAAACATGGAAATATCTACACCGCTATCTGTATGAAAATGGAAATATCTACACCGCTATCTGTTTGAACATGGAAATATCTAAACCGCTATCTGCATGAAAATGAAAATATGTGCACAGCTATCTGCATATACATGGAAATATCTACACAGCTATCTCTTTACACATGGAAATAACTACACCGCTATCTGTATGAACATGGAAATATCTACACCACCAGCTGTATGAACATGGAAATATCAGCACCGCCATCCGTATGAACATATAAATAACTACACCGCCATCTGTATTAAGAAGGAGATATCTAAACCGCTATCTGTATAAACATGGAAATATCTACACCGCTATCTGTATAAACATGGAAATATCTACACAGTTATCTGTATAAACATGGAAATATCTACACCGCTACCTGCATAAACATGGAAATATCAGCACCGGTATCAGTATGAACATGGAAATATCTACACCGCTATCTGTATTAACATGGAAATATCTACACCGCTATCTGTATGAACATGGAAATATCTTCACCGCCATCTGTATGAACATGGATATATCTACACAGCCATGTGTATGAACATGGAAATATCTACACCGCTATCTGTATGAACATGCAAATATCTACACCGCTATCTGTATGAACATGGAAATATCTTCTCCGCCATCTGTATGAACATGGATATGTCTACACAGCCATCTGGATGAACACGGAAATATCTACACCGCGATCTGTATGAACATGGAAATATCTACACCGCTATCTGTGTAAACATGCATACATCTTCACCGCTATCTGTATAAACATGGAAACATCTACACCGCTATCTGTATGAACATGGAAATATCTACACCGCTATCTGTTTGAACATGGAAATAGCTAAACCGCTATCTCTATAAACATGGAAATATCTACACCGCCATCTGTATGAACATGGAAATATCTGCACTGCCATCTGTATTAACATATAAATATCTACACCGCCATCTGTATTAAGATGGAGATATCTTCACTGATATCTGTATAAACTTGGAAATATCTACACCGCTATCTGTATAAACCTGGAAATATCTACACCGCTATCCGTATATACATGGAAATAACTACACCTCTATCTGTATAAACATGGAAATATCTACACCGCTACCTGTATAAACATGGAAATATCAGGACCGCTATCTGCATGAACATGGCAATATCAGCCCCTCTATCTGTATGAACATGGAGATATCTACACCGCTATCTGTAAGAACATGGAAATATCTACACAGCTATCTGTATGAACATGGAAATATCTTCACCGCCATCTGTATGAACATGGATATATCTACACAGCCATCTGGATGAACATGGAAATATCTACACTGCTATCTGTATGAACATGGAAATAGCTACAACGCTATCTGTATTAACATGGAAATATCTACACCGCTATATGTATGAACATGGAAATATCTACACCGCTATCTGTATGAACATGGATATATCTACACCACCATGTGTATGAACATGGAAATATCTGCACCGCCATCTGTATGAACATATAAATATCTACACCGCCATCTATATTAAGATGGTGATATCTACACCGCTATCTGTATAAACTTGGAAATATCTACACCGCTATCTGTATAAACATGGAAATATCTACACCGCTATCTGTTTGAACATGGAAATATCTACACCGCTATCTGCATGAAAATGGAAATATCTACACAGCTATCTGCATATACATGGAAATGTCTACAAAGCTATCTCTTTAGACATGGATATAACTACACCGCTATCTCTATAAACATGGAAATATCTACACCGCCATCTGTATGAACATGGAAATATCTGCATCGCCATCAGTATGAACATATAAATATCTACACCGCCATCTATATTAAGATGGAGATATCTACACCGCTATCTGTATAAACATGGAAATATATACACCGCAATCTGTATAAACATGGAAATATCTACAACGTTATCTGTATGAACATGGTAATATCTACACAGCTACCTGTATAAACATGGAAATATCTACACAGCTACCTGTATAAACATGGAAATATCTACACCGCTACCTGTATAAACATGGAAATATCAGCACCGCTCTCTGTATGAACATGGAAATATCAGCCCCTCTATCTGTATGAACATGAAAATATCTACACCGCTATCTGTATGAACATGGAAATATCTACAGCGCTATCCGTATGAACATGGAAATATCTTCACCGCCATCTGTATGAACATGGATATATCTACACAGCCATCTGGATGAACATGGAAATATCTACACCGCTATCTGTATGAACATGGAAATAGCTACACCGCTATCTGTATCAATATGGAAATATCTACATCACTATCTGTATGAACATGGAAATATCTACACGGCTATCTGTATGAACATGGAAATATCTTCACCTCCATCTGTATGAACATGGATATATCTACACAGCCATCTGGATGAACATGGAAATATCTACACCACTATCTGTATGAACATGGAAATAGCTACACCACTATCTGTATGAACATGGAAATATCTTCTCCGACATCTGTATGAACATGGATATATCTACAAAGCCATCTGGATGAACATGGAAATATCTACACAGCTATCTGCATATACATGGAAATGTCTACAAAGCTATCTCTTTACACATGGATGTCACTACTCTGCTATCTCTATAAACATGGAAATATCTACACCGCCATCTGTTTGAACATGGAAATATCTGCACCGCCATCTGTATGAACATATAAATATCTACACCGCCATGTATATTAAGATGGAGATATCTACACCGCTATCTGTATAAACCTGGAAATATCTACACCGCTATCTGTATAAACATGGAAATATCTACACCGCTATCTGTATAAACATGGAAATATCTACACCGCTACCTGTATAAACATGGAAATATCAGCACCGCTGTCTGTATGAACATGGAAATATCTACACCGCTATCTGTATGAACATGGAAATATCTACACCGCTATCTGTATGAACATGGAAATAGCTACACCGCTATCTGTAGAACATGGAAATATCTACACCACTATCTGTATGAACATGGAAATATCTACACCGCTATGTGTATGAACATGGATATATCTACACAGCCATCTGTATGAACATGGAAATATCTACACGGCTATCTGTATGAACATGGATATATCTACACAGCCTTCTGGATGAACATGGAAATATCTACACTGTTATCTGTATGAACATGGAAATATCTACACCGCAATCTGTGCAAACAAGCATACATCTTCACCGCAATCTGTATAAACATGGAAATATCTACACCGTTATCTGTATGAACATGGTAATATCTACACCGCTACCTGTATAAACATGGAAATATCTACACAGCTACCTGTATAAACATGGAAATATCTACACCGCTACCTGTATAAACATGGAAATATCAGCACCGCTCTCTGTATGAACATGGAAATATCAGCACCTCTATCTGTATGAACATGAAAATATCTACACCGCTATCTGTATGAACATGGAAATATCTACAGCGCTATCCGTATGAACATGGAAATATCTTCACCGCCATCTGTATGAACATGGATATATCTACACAGCCATCTGGATGAACATGGACATATCTACACCGCTATCTGTATGAACATGGAAATAGCTACACCACTATCTGTATGAACATGGAAATAGCTACACCGCTATCTGTATGAACATGGAAATATCTTCTCCGACATCTGTATGAACATGGATATATCTACAAAGCCATCTGGATGAACATGGAAATATCTACACCGCTATCTGTATGAACATGGAAATATCTACACCGCTATCCGTATGAACATGGAAATATCTTCACCGCCACTTATATGAACATGGATATATCTACGCAGCCATCTGGATGAACATGTAAATAGCTACACCGCTATCTGTATGAACATGGAAATAGCTACACCGCTATCTGTATGAATATGGAAATATCTACACCGCTACCTGTATAAACATGGAAATATCTACACTGCTACCTGTATAAACATGGAAATATCTAAACCGCTACCTGTATAAACATGGAAATATCAGCACCGCTCTCTGTATGAACATGGAAATATCAGCCCCTCTCTCAGTATGAACATGGAAATATCTACACCGCTATCTGTATGAACATGGAAATATCTACACCGCTATCTGAACATGGAAATATCTTCACCGCCATCTGTATGAACATGAATTTATCTACACAGCCATCTGGATGAACATGGAAATATCTACACCGCTATCTGTATGAACATGGATATATCTACACAGCCATCTGTATGAACATGGAAATATCTACACCGCTATCTGTATGAACATGGATATATCTACACAGCCTTCTGGATGAACATGGAAATATCTACACTGTTATCTGTATGAACATGGAAATATCTACACCGCAATCTGTGTAAACAAGCATACATCTTCACCGCTATCTGTATAAACATGGAAATATCTACACCGTTATCTGTATGAACATGGTAATATCTACACCGCTACCTGTATAAACATGGAAATATCTACACAGCTACCTGTATAAACATGGAAATATCTACACCGCTACCTGTATAAACATGGAAATATCAGCATCTCTATCTGTATGAACATGGAAATATCTACACCGCTATCTGTATGAACATGGAAATATCTACACCGCTATCCGTATGAACATGGAAATATCTTCACCGCCACCTATATGAACATGGATATATCTACACAGCCATCTGGATGAACATGGAAATAGCTACACCGCTATCTGTATGAACATGGAAATAGCTACACCGCTATCTGTATGAATATGGAAATATCTACACCGCTACCTGTATAAACATGGAAATATCTACACTGCTACCTGTATAAACATGGAAATATCTAAACCGCTACCTGTATAAACATGGAAATATCAGCACCTCTCTCTGTATGAACATGGAAATATCAGCCCCTCTCTCAGTATGAACATGGAAATATCTACACCGCTATCTGTATGAACATGGAAATATCTACACCGCTATCTGAACATGGAAATATCTTCACCGCCATCTGTATGAACATGAATTTATCTACACAGCCATCTGGATGAACATGGAAATATCTACACCGCTATCTGTATGAACATGGAAATAGCTACACCGCTATCTGTATGAATATGGAAATATCTACACCACTATCTGTATGAACATGGAAATATCTACACGGCTATCTGTATGAACATGGAAATATCTTCACTGCCATCTGTATGAAAATGGATATATCTACACAGCCATCTGGATGAACATGGAAATATCTACACCAATATCTGTATGAACATGGAAATAGCTACACCGCTATCTGAACATGGAAATACCTTCACCGCCATCTGTATGAAAATGAATTTATCTACACACCATCTGTATGAACATGGAAATATCAGCACCGCCATCTGTATGAACATATAAATATCTACACCGCCATCTGTATTAAGAAGGAGATATCTAAACCGCTATCTGTATAAACATGGAAATATTTAAACCGCTATCTGTATAAACATGGAAATATCTACACAGTTATCTGTATAAACATGGAAATATCTACACCGCTACCTGCATAAACATGGAAATATCAGCACCGCTATCAGTATGAACATGGAAATATCTACACCGCTATCTGTATGAACATGGAAATATCTACACCGCTATCTGTATGAACATGGAAATATCTTCACCGCCATCTGTATGAACATGGATATATCTACACAGCCATGTGTATGAACATGGAAATATCTACACCGCTATCTGTATGAACATGGAAATATCTACACCGCTATCTGTATGAACATGGAAATATCTTCACCGCCATCTGTATGAACATGGATATGTCTACACAGCCATCTGGATGAACATGGAAATATCTACACCGCGATCTGTATGAACATGGAAATATCTACACCGCTATCTGTGTAAACATGCATACATCTTCACCGCTATCTGTATAAACATGGAAACATCTACACCGCTATCTGTATGAACATGGAAATATCTACACCGCTATCTGTTTGAACATGGAAATAGCTAAACCGCTATCTCTATAAACATGGAAATATCTACACCGCCATCTGTATGAACATGGAAATATCTGCACTGCCATCTGTATTAACATATAAATATCTACACCGCCATCTGTATTAAGATGGAGATATCTTCACTGATATCTGTATAAACTTGGAAATATCTACACCGCTATCTGTATAAACCTGGAAATATCTACACCGCTATCTGTATATACATGGAAATAACTACACCTCTATCTGTATAAACATGGAAATATCTACACCGCTACCTGTATAAACATGGAAATATCAGCACCGCTATCTGCATGAACATGGCAATATCAGCCCCTCTATCTGTATGAACATGGAGATATCTACACCGCTATCTGTAAGAACATGGAAATATCTACACCGCTATCTGTATGAACATGGAAATATCTTCACCGCCATCTGTATGAACATGGATATATCTACACAGCCATCTGGATGAACATGGAAATATCTACACCGCTATCTGTATGAACCTGGAAATAGCTACAACGCTATCTGTATGAACATGGAAATATCTACACCGCTATCTGTATGAACATGGAAATATCTACACCGCTATCTGTATGAACATGGAAATATCTTCTCCGCCATCTGTATGAACATGGATATATCTACAGAGCCATCTGGATGAACATGGAAATATCTGCACCGTTATCTGTATGAACATGGAAATATATACACCGCTCTCTGTGTAAACATGCATACATCTTCACCGCTATCTGTATGAACATGGAAATATCTACACCGCTATCTGTATGAACATGGAAATATCTACACCGCTATCTGTTTGAACATGGAAATATCTACACCGCTATCTGGATGAAAATGGAGATATCTAAACAGATATCTGCATATACATGGAAATATCTACAAAGCTATCTCTTTACACATGGAAATAACAACACCGCTATCTCTATAAACATGGAAATATCTACAGCGCCATCTGTATGAACATGGAAATATCTGCACCGCCATCTGTATGAACATATAAATATCTACACCGCCATCTGTATTAAGATGGAGATATCTACACCGCTATCTGTATAAACCTGGAAATATCTACACCGCTATCTGTATAAACATGGAAAGATCCACACCGCTATGTGTATAAACATGGAAATATCTACACCGCTACCTGAATAAACATGGAAATATCAGCACCGCTATCTGTATGAACATGGAAATATCTTCACCGCCATCTGTATGAACATGAATATATCTACACAGCCATCTGGATGAACATGGAAATACATACACCGCTATCTGTATGAACATGGAAATATCTACACCGCTATCTGTATGAACATGGAAATATCTACACCACTATCTGTATGAACATGGAGATAGCTACACCGCTATCTGTATTAACATGGAAATATCTACACCACTATCTGTATGAACATGGAAATATCTACACCGCTATCTGTATGAACATGGATATATCTACACAGCCTTCTGGATGAACATGGAAATATCTACACTGTTATCTGTATGAACATGGAAATATCTACACCGCAATCTGTGTAAACAAGCATACATCTTCACCGCTATCTGTATAAACATGGAAATATCTACACCGTTATCTGTATGAACATGGTAATATCTACACCGCTACCTGTATAAACATGGAAATATCTACACAGCTACCTGTATAAACATGGAAATATCTACACCGCTACCTGTATAAACATGGAAATATCAGCACCGCTCTCTGTATGAACATGGAAATATCAGCCCCTCTATCTGTATGAACATGAAAATATCTACACCGCTATCTGTATGAACATGAAAATATCTACACCGCTATCCGTATGAACATGGAAATATCTTCACCGCCATCTGTATGAACATGGATATATCTACACAGCCATCTGGATGAACATGGAAATATCTACACCGCTATCTGTATGAACATGGAAATAGCTACACCGCTATCTGTATCAATATGGAAATATCTACATCACTATCTGTATGAACATGGAAATATCTACACGGCTATCTGTATGAACATGGAAATATCTTCACCGCCATCTGTATGAACATGGATATATCTACACAGCCATCTGGATGAACATGGAAATATCTACACCACTATCTGTATGAACATGGAAATAGCTACACCGCTATCTGTATGAACATGGAAATATCTTCTCCGACATCTGTATGAACATGGATATATCTACAAAGCCATCTGGATGAACATGGAAATATCTACACAGCTATCTGCATATACATGGAAATGTCTACAAAGCTATCTCTTTACACATGGATGTCACTACTCTGCTATCTCTATAAACATGGAAATATCTACACCGCCATCTGTTTGAACATGGAAATATCTGCACCGCCATCTGTATGAACATATAAATATCTACACCGCCATCTATATTAAGATGGAGATATCTACACCGCTATCTGTATAAACCTGGAAATATCTACACCGCTATCTGTATAAACATGGAAATATCTACACCGCTATCTGTATAAACATGGAAATATCTACACCGCTACCTGTATAAACATGGAAATATCAGCACCGCTGTCTGTATGAACATGGAAATATCTACACCGCTATCTGTATGAACATGGAAATATCTACACCGCTATCTGTATGAACATGGAAATAGCTACACCGCTATCTGTAGAACATGGAAATATCTACACCACTATCTGTATGAACATGGAAATATCTACACCGCTATCTGTATGAACATGGATATATCTACACAGCCATCTGGATGAACATGGAAATATCTACACCGCTATCTGTATGAACATGGAAATATCTACACCGCTATCTGTGTAAACATGCATACATCTTCACCGCTATCTGTATAAACATGGAAATATATACACCGTTATCTGTATGAACATGGAAATATCTACACCGCTATCTGTTTGAACATGGAAATATCTAAACCGCTATCTGCATGAAAATGAAAATATATGCACAGCTATCTGCGTATACATGGAAATATCTACACAGCTATCTCTTTACACATGGAAATAACTACACCGCTATCTGTATGAACATGGAAATATCTACAGCACTACCTGTATGAACATGGAAATATCTACACCTCTATCTCTATGAACATGGATATATCTACACAGCCATCTGGATGAACACGGAAATATCTACACCGCTATCTGTATAAACATGGAAATATCTACACCGCTACCTGTATAAACATGGAAATATCTACACCGCTACCTGTATAAACATGGAAATATCAGCACCGCTCTCTGTATGAACATGGAAATATCAGCATCTCTATCTGTATGAACATGGAAATATCTACACCGCTATCTGTATGAACATGGAAATATCTACACCGCTATCCGTATGAACATGGAAATATCTTCACCGCCACCTATATGAACATGGATATATCTACACAGCCATCTGGATGAACATGTAAATAGCTACACCGCTATCTGTATGAACATGGAAATAGCTACACCGCTATCTGTATGAATATGGAAATATCTACACCGCTTCCTGTATAAACATGGAAATATCTACACTGCTACCTGTATAAACATGGAAATATCTAAACCGCTACCTGTATAAACATGGAAATATCAGCACCGCTCTCTGTATGAACATGGAAATATCAGCCCCTCTCTCAGTATGAACATGGAAATATCTACACCGCTATCTGTATGAACATGGAAATATCTACACCGCTATCTGTACATGGAAATATCTTCACCGCCATCTGTATGAACATGAATTTATCTACACAGCCATCTGGATGAACATGGAAATATCTACACCGCTATCTGCATGAACATGGAAATAGCTACACCGCTATCTGTATGAATATGGAAATATCTACACCACTATCTGTATGAACATGGAAATATCTACACTGCTATCTGTATGAACATGGAAATATCTTCACTGCCATCTGTATGAAAATGGATATATCTACACAGCCATCTGGATGAACATGGAAATATCTACACCAATATCTGTATGAACATGGAAATAGCTACACCGCTATCTGAACATGGAAATACCTTCACCGCCATCTGAATGAACATGAATTTATCTACACACCATCTGTATGAACATGGAAATATCAGCACCGCCATCTGTATGAACATATAAATATCTACACCGCCATCTGTATTAAGAAGGAGATATCTAAACCGCTATCTGTATAAACATGGAAATATTTAAACCGCTATCTGTATAAACATGGAAATATCTACACAGTTATCTGTATAAACATGGAAATATCTACACCGCTACCTGCATAAACATGGAAATATCAGCACCGCTATCAGTATGAACATGGAAATATCTACACCGCTATCTGTATGAACATGGAAATATCTTCACCGCCATCTGTATGAACATGGATATATCTACACAGCCATGTGTATGAACATGGAAATATCTACACCGCTATCTGTATGAACATGGAAATATCTACACCGCTATCTGTATGAACATGGAAATATCTTCACCTCCATCTGTATGAACATGGATATGTCTACACAGCCATCTGGATGAACATGGAAATATCTACACCGCGATCTGTATGAACATGGAAATATCTACACCGCTATCTGTGTAAACATGCATACATCTTCACCGCTATCTGTATAAACATGGAAACATCTACACCGCTATCTGTATGAACATGGAAATATCTACACCGCTATCTGTTTGAACATGGAAATAGCTAAACCGCTATCTCTATAAACATGGAAATATCTACACCGCCATCTGTATGAACATGGAAATATCTGCACTGCCATCTGTATTAACATATAAATATCTACACCGCCATCTGTATTAAGATGGAGATATCTTCACTGATATCTGTATAAACTTGGAAATATCTACACCGCTATCTGTATAAACCTGGAAATATCTACACCGCTATCTGTATATACATGGAAATAACTACACCTCTATCTGTATAAACATGGAAATATCTACACCGCTACCTGTATAAACATGGAAATATCAGCACCGCTATCTGCATGAACATGGCAATATCAGCCCCTCTATCTGTATGAACATGGAGATATCTACACCGCTATCTGTAAGAACATGGAAATATCTACACCGCTATCTGTATGAACATGGAAATATCTTCACCGCCATCTGTATGAAAATGGATATATCTACACAGCCATCTGGATGAACATGGAAATATATACACCGCTATCTGTATGAACCTGGAAATAGCTACAACGCTATCTGTATGAATATGGAAATATCTACACCGCTATCTGTATGAACATGGAAATATCTACACCGCTATCTGTATGAACATGGAAATATCTTCTCCGCCATCTGTATGAACATGGATATATCTACAGAGCCATCTGGATGAACATGGAAATATCTGCACCGCTATCTGTATGAACATGGAAATATATACACCGCTATCTGTGTAAACATGCATACATCTTCACCGCTATCTGTATGAACATGGAAATATCTACACCGCTATCTGTATGAACATGGAAATATCTACACCGCTATCTGTTTGAACATGGAAATATCTACACCGCTATCTGGATGAAAATGGAAATATCTACACAGATATCTGCATATACATGGAAATATCTACAAAGCTATCTCTTTACACATGGAAATAACAACACCGCTATCTCTATAAACATGGAAATATCAACAGCGCCATCTGTATGAACATATAAATATCTACACCGCCATCTGTATTAAGATGGAGATATCTACACCGCTATCTGTATAAACCTGGAAATATCTACACCGCTATCTGTATAAACATGGAAAGATCCACACCGCTATGTGTATAAACATGGAAATATCTACACCGCTACCTGAATAAACATGGAAATATCAGCACAGCTATCTGTATGAACATGGAAATATCTACACCGCTATCTGAACGAACATGGAAATATCTACACCGCTATCTGTATGAACATGGAAATAGCTACACCGCTATCTGTATCAACATGGAAATATCTACACCACTATCTGTATGAACATGGAAATATCTACACCGCTATCTGTATGAACATGGATATATCTACACAGCCATCTGGATGAACATGGAAATATCTACACCGCTATCTGTAAGATCCTGGAAATATCTACTCCGCTATCTGTGTAAACATGCATTCATCTTCAAGGCTATCTGTTTAAACATGGAAATAGCTAAACCGCTATCTCTATAAACATGGAAATATCTACACCGCCATCAGTATGAACATGGAAATATCTGCACTGCCATCTGTATTAACATATAAATATCTACACCGCCATCTGTATTAAGATGGAGATATCTTCACTGATATCTGTATAAACTTGGAAATATCTACACCGCTATCTGTATAAACCTGGAAATATCTACACCGCTATCTGTATATACATGGAAATAACTACAACTCTATCTGTATAAACATGGAAATACCTACACCGCTACCTGTATAAACATGGAAATATCAGCACCGCTATCTGCATGAACATGGCAATATCAGCCCCTCTATCTGTATGAACATGGAGATATCTACACCGCTATCTGTAAGAACATGGAAATATCTACACCGCTATCTGTATGAACATGGAAATATCTTCACCGCCATCTGTATGAACATGGAAATATCTACACAGCCATCTGGATGAACATGGAAATATCTACACCGCTATCTGTATGAACATGGAAATAGCTACAACGCTATCTGTATGAACATGGAAATATCTACACCGCTATCTGTATGAAGATGGAAATATCTACACCGCTATCTGTATGAACATGGAAATATCTTCTCCGCCATCTGTATGAACATGGATATATCTACAGAGCCATCTGGATGAACATGGAAATATCTACACCGCTATCTGTATGAACATGGAAATATATACACCGCTCTCTGTGTAAACATGCATACATCTTCACCGCTATCTGTATGAACATGGAAATATCTACACCGCTATCTGTATGAACATGGAAATATCTACACCGCTATCTGTTTGAACATGGAAATATCTACACCGCTATCTGCATGAAAATGGAAATATCTACACAGATATCTGCATATACATGGAAATATCTACAAAGCTATCTCTTTACACATGGAAATAACAACACCGCTATCTCTATAAACATGGAAATATCTACAGCGCCATCTGTATGAACATGGAAATATCTGCACCGCCATCTGTATGAACATATAAATATCTACACCGCCATCTGTATTAAGATGGAGATATCTACACCGCTATCGGTATAAACCTGGGAATATCTACACCGCTCTCTGTATAAACATGGAAAGATCCACACCGCTATCTGTATAAACATGGAAATATCTACACCGCTACCTGAATAAACATGGAAATATCAGCACAGCTATCTGTATGAACATGGAAATATCTACACCGCTATCTGAACGAACATGGAAATATCTACACCGCTATCTGTATGAACATGGAAATAGCTACACCGCTATCTGTATCAACATGGAAATATCTACACCACTATCTGTATGAACATGGAAATATCTACACCGCTATCTGTATGAACATGGATATATCTACACAGCCATCTGGATGAACATGGAAATATCTACACCGCTATCAGTAAGAACCTGGAAATATCTACTCCGCTATCTGTGTAAACATGCATTCATCTTCACCGCTATCTGTTTAAACATGGAAATATCTACACCGCTATCTGTATGAACATGGAAATAGCTACACCGCTATCAGTATGAACTTGGAAATATCTACACCGCTATCTGTTTGAAGATGGAAATATCTACACCGCTATCTGCCTGAAAATGGAAATACCTACACTGCTATCTGCATATACATGGAAATATCTACACAGCTGTCTCTTTACACATGGAAATAACTACACCGCTATCTCTATAAATATCGAAATATCTACACCGCCATCTGTATGAACATGGAAATATCTGCACCGCCATGTGTATGAACATATAAATATCTGCACCGCCATCTGTATTAAGAAGGAGATATCTACACCGCTATCAGTATAAACATGGAAATATCTACATCGCTATCTGTATAAACATGGAAATATCTACACCGCTATCTGTATAAACATGGAAATATCTACACCACTACCTGTATAAACATGGAAATATCAGCACCGCTATCTGTATAAACATGGAAATATCTACACCGCTATCTGTATGAACATGGAAATATCTACACCGCTATCTGTATTAACATGGAAATATCTTCACCGCTATCTGTATGAACATGGATATATCTACACAGCCATCTGTATGAACATGGAAATATCTACTCCGCTATCTGTATGAACATGGAAATATCTACACCGTTATCTGTATGAACATGGAAATATCTTCACCACCATCTGTATGAACATGGATATGTCTACACAGCCATCTGGATGAACATGGAAATATCTACACCGCGATCTGTATGAACATGGAAATATCTACACCCCTATCTGTTTGAACATGGAAATATCTAAACCGCTATCTGCATGAAAATAGAAATACCTACACAGCTATCTGCATATACATGGAAATATCTACAAAGCTATCTCTTTACAGATAGAAATAACTACACCGCTATCTTTATAAACATGGAAATATCTACACCGCCATCTGTATGAACTTGGAAATGTCTGCACTGCCATCAGTATGAACATATAAATATCTGCACCGCCATCTGTATTAAGATGGAGATATCTTCACCGCTATCTGTATAAACTTGGAAATATCTACACCGCTATCTGTATAAGCCTGGAAATATCTACACCGCTATCTGTATAAACATGGAAATGTCTACTCCACTACCTGTATAAGCATGGAAATATCAGCACCGCTATCTGTATGAATGTGGAAATATCTAAACCGCTATCTCTATGAACATGCAAATATCTACACCGCTAACTGTATGAACATGGAAATATCTGCACCGTCATCTGTATGAACATATAAATATCTACACCACCATCTGTATTAAGATGGAGATATCTACACCGCTATCTGCATAAACATGGAAATATCTACACCGCTATCTATATAAACATGGAAATATCTACACTGCTATCTGTATAAACTTGGAAATATCTACACCGCTACATGTATAAACATGGAAATAACAGCACCGCTATCTGTATGAACATGGAAATATCAGCCCCTCTATCTGTATGAACATGGAAATATCTACACCGCTATCTGTTTGAACATGGAAAGATCTAAACCGCTATCTGCATATACATGGAAATATGTACACAACTGTCTCTTTACACATGGAAATAACTACCGAGCTATCTGTATGAACATGGAAATATCTTCACCGCCATCTGAATGAACATGGATATATCTAAACAGCTATCTGTGTAAACATGCATACATCTTCACCGCTATCTGTATAAACATGGAAATATCTACACTGCTATCTGCATGAACATGGAAATATCTACACCGCTATCTGTTTGAACATGGAAATATCTACACCACCATGTGTATGAACATGGAAATATCTGCACCGCCATCTGTATGAACATATAAATATCTACACCGCCATCTATATTAAGATGGTGATATCTACACAGCTATCTTTACAAACTTGGAAATATCTACACCGCTATCTGTATAAACATGGAAATATCTACACCACTATCTGTATAAACTTGGAAATATCTACACCGCTGCCTGTATAAACATTTCAATAACAGCACCGCTATCTGTATGAACATGGATATATCTACACCGCTATCTCTATGAACATGGAAATATCTACACCGCTATCTGTATGAACATGGAAATAGCTACACCACTATCTGTATGAACATGGAAATATCTACAGCACGACCTGTATGAACATGGAAATATCTACACCTCTATCTCTATGAACATGGATATATCTACACAGCCATCTGGATGAACATGGAAATATCTACACTGCTATCTCTATAAACATGGAAATATCTACACCGCTACCTGTCTAAACATGGAAATATCTACACCGCTACCTGTATAAACATGGAAATATCAGCACCGCTCTCTGTATGAACATGGAAATATCAGCCCCTCAATCTGTATGAACATGGAAATATCTACACCGCTATCTGTATGAACATGGAAATATCTACACCGCTATCCATATGAACATGGAAATATCTTCACTGCCATCTATATGAACATGGATATATCTACACAGCCATCTGGATGAACATGGAAATATCTACACCGCTATCTGTATGAACATGGAAATAGCTACACCGCTATATGTATGAATTTGGAAATATCTACACCACTATCTGTATGAACATGGAAATATCTACACCGCTATCTGTGTAAACAAGCATACATCTCTACCGCTATCTGTATAAACATGGAAATATCTACACCGTTATCTGTATGAACATGGTAATATCTACACCGCTACGTGTATAAACATGGAAATATCTACACCGCTACCTGTATAAACATGGAAATATCTACACCGCTACCTGTATAAACATGGAAATATCAGCACCGCTCTCTGTATGAACATGGAAATATCAGCCACTCTCTCTGTATGAACATGGAAATATCTACACCCCTATCTGTATGAACATGGAAATATCTTCACCGCCATCTGTATGAACATGAATATATCTACACAGCCATCTGGATGAACATGGAAATATCTACACCGCTATCTGTATGAACATGGAAATATCTACACCGCTATCTGTATGAACATGGAAATATCTACACCGCTATCTGTATGAACATGGAAATAGCTACACCGCTATCTCTATTAACATGGAAATATCTAAACCACTATCTGTATGAACATGGAAATATCTACACCGCTATCTGTATGAACATGGATATATCTACACAGCCTTCTGGATGAACATGGAAATATCTACACTATTATCTGTATGAACATGGAAATATCTACACCGCAATCTGTGTAAACAAGCATACATCTTCACCGCTATCTGTATAAACATGGAAATATCTACACCGTTATCTGTATGAACATGGTAATATCTACACCGCTACCTGTATAAACATGGAAATATCTACACCGCTACCTGTATAAACATGGAAATATCTACACCGCTACCTGTATAAACATGGAAATATCAGCACCGCTCTCTGTATGAACATGGAAATATCAGCCCCTCTATCTGTATGAACATGAAAATATCTACACCGCTATCTGTATGAACATGGAAATATCTACACCGCTATCCGTATGAACATGGAAATATCTTCACCGCCATCTGTATGAACATGGATATATCTACACAGCCATCTGGATGAACATGGAAATATCTACACCGCTATCTGTATGAACATGGAAATAGCTACACCGCTATCTGTATCAATATGGAAATATCTACACCACTATCTGTATGAACATGGAAATATCTACACGGCTATCTGTATGAACATGGAAATATCTTCACCGCCATCTGTATGAACATGGATATATCTACACAGCCATCTGGATGAACATGGAAATATCTACACCACTATCTGTATGAACATGGAAATAGCTACACCGCTATCTGTATGAACATGGAAATATCTTCTCCGACATCTGTATGAACATGGATATATCTACAAAGCCATCTGGATGAACATGGAAATATCTACACAGCTATCTGCATATACATGGAAATGTCTACAAAGCTATCTCTTTACACATGGATTTAACTACTCTGCTATCTCTATAAACATGGAAATACCTACACCGCCATCTGTTTGAACATGGAAATATCTGCACCGCCATCTGTATGAACATATAAATATCTACACCGCCATCTATATTAAGATGGAGATATCTACACCGCTATGTGTATAAACCTGGAAATATCTACACCGCTATCTGTATAAACATGGAAATATCTATACCGCTATCTGTATGAACATGGAAATATCTACACCGCTATCTGTATGAACATGGAAATAGCTACACCGCTATCTGTAGAACATGGAAATATCTACACCACTATCTGTATGAACATGGAAATATCTACACCGCTATCTGTATGAACATGGATATATCTACACAGCCATCTGAATGAACATGGAAATATCTACACCGCTATCTGTATGAACATGGAAATATCTACACCGCTATCTGTGTAAACATGCATACATCTTCACCGCTATCTGTATAAACATGGAAATATCTACACCGTTATCTGTATGAACATGGAAATATCTACACCGCTATCTGTTTGAACATGGAAATATCTAAACCGCTATCTGCATGAAAATGAAAATATATGCACAGCTATCTGCATATACATGGAAATATCTACACAGCTATCTCTTTACACATGGAAATAACTACACCGCTATCTGTATGAACATGGAAATATCTACAGCACTACCTGTATGAACATGGAAATATCTACACCTCTATCTCTATGAACATGGATATATCTACACAGCCATCTGGATGAACATGGAAATATCTACACCGCTATCTGTATGATCATGGAAATAGCTACATCGCTATCTGTATGAATATGGAAATATCTGCACCACTATCTGTATGAACATGGAAATATCTACACGGCTATCTGTATGAACATGGAAATATCTTCACCGCCATCTGTATGAAAATGGATATATCTACACAGCCATCTGGATGAACATGGAAATATCTACACCACTATCTGTATGAACATGGAAATAGCTACACCGCTATCTGTATGAACATGGAAATATCTTCACCGCCATCTGTATGAACATGGATATATCTACACAGCCATCTGGATGAACATGGAAATATCTACACAGCTATCTGTATGAACATGGAAATATATACACCGCTATCTGTGGAAACATGCATACATCTTCACCGCTATCTGTATAAACATGGAAATATCTACACCGCTATCTGTATGAACATGGAAATATCTACACCGCTATCTGTTTGAACATGGAAATATCTACACCGCTATCCGCATGAAAATGGAAATATCTACACAGCTATCTGCATATACATGGAAATGTCTACAAAGCTATCTCTTTACACATGGATATAACTACACCGCTATCTCTATAAACATGGAAATATCTACACCGCCATCTGTATGAACATGGAAATATCTGCATCGCCATCAGTATGAACATATAAATATCTACACTGCCATCTATATTAAGATGGAGATATCTACACCGCTATCTGTATAAACATGGAAATATCTACACTGCTATCTGTATAAACATGGAAATATCTACACCGCTATCTGTATAATCATGGAAATATCTACACCGCTACCTGTATAAACTTGGAAATATCAGCACCGCTATCTGTATGAACATGGAAATATCTACACCGCTATCTGTATGAACATGGAAATATCTACACCGCTATCTGTATGAACATGGAAATAGCTACACCGCTATCTGTATGAACATGGAAATATCTACACCACTATCTGTATAAACATGGAAATATCTACACCGCTATGTGTATGAACATGGATATATCTACACCACCATGTGTATGAACATGGAAATATCTGTACCGCCATCTGTATGAACATATAAATATCTACATCACCATCTATATTAAGATGGTGATATCTACACCGCTATCTGTATAAACTTGGAAATATCTACACCGCTATCTGTATAAACATGGAAATATCTACACCGCTATCTGTATAAACTTGGAAATATCTACACCGCTACCTGTATAAACATGGAAATATAAGCACCGCTATCTGTATGAACATGGATATATCAGCCCCTCCATCTGTATGAACATGGAAATATCTACACCGCTATCTGCATAAACATGGATATATCTACACCGCTATATGTATAAACATGGAAATATCTACACCGCTATCTGAACATGGAAATATCTACACCGCTATCTGCATGAAAATGGAAATATCTACACAGCTATCTGCATATACATGGAAATGTCTACAAAGCTATCTCTTTACACATGGATATAACTACACCGCTATCTCTATAAACATGGAAATATCTACACCGCCATCTGTATGAACATATAAATATCTACACCGCCATCTATATTAAGATGGAGATATCTACACCGCTATCTGTATAAACATGGAAATATCTACACCGCTATCTGTATAAACAAGGAAATATCTACAACGCTATCTGTATAAACATGGAAATATCTACACCGCTACCTGTATAAACATGAAAATATCAGCACCGCTATCTGTATGAACATTGAAATATCTACACCGCTATCTGTATGAACATGGGAATATCTACACCGCTATCTGTATAAAAATGGAAATAGTTACACCGCTATCTGTATGAACATGGAAATATCTACACCACTATCTGTATGAACATGGAAATATCTACACCGCTATCTGTATGAACATGGATATATCTACACCACCATGTGTATGAACATGGAAATATCTGCACCGCCATCTGTATGAACATATAAATATCTACACCGCCATCTATATTAAGATGGTGATATCTACACCGCTAACTGTATAAACTTGGAAATATCTACACCGCTACCTGTATAAACATGGAAATATCTACACCGCTACCTGTATAAACATGGAAATATCAGCACCGCTCTCTGTATGAACATGGAAATATCAGCCCCTCTGTCTGTATGAACATGGAAATATCTACACCGCTATCTGTATGAACATGGAAATATCTACACCGCTATCCGTATGAACATGGAAATATCTTCACCGCCATCTATATGAACATGGATATATCTACACAGCCATCTGGAGGAACATGGAAATATCTACACCGCTATCTGTATGAACATGGAAATAGCTACACCGCTATCTGTATGAATATGGAAATATCTACACCACTATCTGTATGAACATGGAAATGTCTACACCGCTATCTGTATGAACATGGAAATATCTTCACCGCCATCTGTATGAACATGGATATATCTACACAGCCATCTGGATGAACAAGGAAATATCCACACCACTATCTGTATGAACATGGAAATATCTACACCGCTATCCGTATGAACATGGAAATATCTTCACCGCCATCTATATTAACACGGAGATATCTACACCGCTATCTGTATAAACATGGAAATATCTATACCGCTACCTGTATAAAGATGGAAATATCAGCACCGCTATCTGTATGAACATGGAAATATCTACACCGCTATCTGTAAGAACATGGAAATATCTACACCGCTATCTGTATGAACATGGAAATAGCTACACCGCTATCTGTATTAACATGTAAATATCTACACCACTATCTGTATGAACATGGAAATATCTACACCGCTATCTGTATGAACATGGATATATCTACACAGCCATCTGGATGAACATGGAAATATCTTCACTGCTATCTGTATGAACATGGAAATATCTACACCGCTATCTGTGTAAACAAGCTTACATCTTCACCGCTATCTGTATAAACATGGAAATATCTACACCGTTATCTGTATGAACAAGGTAATATCTACACCGCTACCTGTATAAACATTGAAATATCTACACCGCTACCAGTATAAACATGGAAATATCTACACCGCTACCTGTATAAACATGGAAATATCAGCACCGCTCTCTGTATGAACATGGAAATATAAGCCCCTCTCTCAGTATGAACATGGAAATATCTACACCGCTATCTGTATGAACATGGAAATATCTACACCGCTATCTGAACATGGAAATATCTTCACCGCCATCTGTATGAACATGAATTTATCTTCACAACCATCTGGATGAACATGGAAATATCTACACCGCTATCTGTATGAACATGGAAATAGCTACACAGCTATCTGTATGAATAAGGAAATATCTACACCACTATCTGTAAGAACATGGAAATATCTACATGGCTATCTGTATGAACATGGAAATATCTTCACCGCCATCTGTATGAAAATGGATATATCTACACAGCCATCTGGATGAACATGGAAATATCTACACCAATATCTGTATGAACATGGAAATAGCTACACCGCTATCTGTATGAACATGGAAATATCTTCACCGCCATCTGTATGAACATGGATATATCAACACAGCCATCTGGATGAACATGGAAATATCTACACAGCTATCTGTATGAACATGGAAATATATACACCGCTATCTGTGTAAACATGCATACACCTTCACTGCTATCGGTATAAACATGGAATTATCTACACCGCTATCTGTATGAACATGGAAATATCTACACCGCTATCTGTTTGAACATGGAAATATCTACACCGCTATCTGCATGAAAATGGAAATATCTACACAGCAATCTGCATATACATGGAAATGTCTACAAAGCTATCTCTTTACACATGGATATAACTACACCGCTATCTCTATAAACATGGAAATATCTACACCGCCATCTGTATGAACATGGAAATATCTGCATCGCCATCTGTATGAACATATAAATATCTACACCGACATCTATATTAAGATGGAGATATCTACACCGCTATCTGTATAAACATGGAAATATCTACACCGCTATCTGTATAAACATGGATATATCTACACCGCTATCTGTATAAACATGGAAATATCTACACCGCTACCAGTATAAACATGGAAATATCAGGACCGCTATCTGTATGAACATGGAAATATCTACACCGCTATCTGTATGAACATGGAAATATCTACACCGCTATCTGAATGAACATGGAAATAGCTACACCGCTATCTGTATGAACATGGAAATATCTACACCACTATCTGTATGAACATGGAAATATCTACACCGCTATCTGTGTAAACATGGAAATATCTACACCGCTATCTGTTTGAACATGGAAATAGCTACACCACTATCTGTATGAACATGGAAATATCTACAGCACTACCTGTATGAACATGGAAATATCTACACCTCTATCTCTATGAACATGGATATATCTACACAGCCATCTGGATGAACATGGAAATATCTACATCGCTATCTGTATAAACATGGAAATATCTACACCGCTACCTGTATAAACATGGAAATATCTACACCGCTACCTGTATAAACTTGGAAATATCAGCACATCTCTCTGTATGAACATGGAAATATCAGCACCTCTATCTGTATGAACATGGAAATATCCACACCGCTATCTGTATGAACATGGAAATATCTACACCGCTATCCATATGAACATGGAAATATCTTCACCGCCATCTATATGAACATGGATATATCTACACAGCTATCTGGATGAACATGGAAATATCTACACCGCTATCTGTATGAACATGGAAATAGCTACACCGCTATCTGTATGAATATGGAAATATCTACACCGCTACCTGTATAAACATGGAAATATCTACACCGCTACCTGTATAAACATGGAAATATCTACACCGCTACCTGTATAAACATGGAAATATCAGCACCGCTCTCTGTATGAACATGGAAATATCAGCCCCTCTCTCGGTATGAACATGGAAATATCTACACCGCTATCTGTATGAACATGGAAATATCTACACCGCTATTTGAACATGGAAATATCTTCACCGCCATCTGTATGAACATGAAATTATCTACACAGCCATCTGGATGAACATGGAAATATCTACACCGCTATCTGTATGAACATGGAAATAGCTACACCGCTATCTGTATAAATATGGAATTATCTACACCACTATCTGTATGAACATGGAAATATCTACACGGCTATCTGTATGAACATGGAAATATCTTCACCGCCATCTGTATGAAAATGGATATATCTACACAGCCATCTGGATGAACATGGAAATATCTACACCAATATCTGTATGAACATGGAAATAGCTACAACGCTATCTGTATGAACATGGAAATATCTTCACCGCCATCTGTATGAACATGGATATATCTACACAGCCATCTGGATGAACATGGAAATATCTACACAGCTATCTGTATGAACATGGAAATATATACACCGCTATCTGTGTAAACATGCATACATCTTCACTGCTATCGGTATAAACATGGAAATATCTACACCGCTATCTGTATGAACATGGAAATATCTACACCGCTATCTGTTTGAACATGGAAATATCTACACCGCTATCTGCATGAAAATGGAAATATCTACACAGCTATCTGCATATACATGTAAATGTCTACAAAGCTATCTCTTTACACATGGATATAACTACACCGCTATCTCTATAAACATGGAAATATCTACACCGCCATCTGTATGAACATGGAAATATCTGCATCGCCATCTGTATGAACATATAAATATGTACACTGCCATCTATATTAAGATGGAGATATCTACACCGATATCTGTATAAACATGGAAATATCTACACCGCTATCTGTATAAACATGGAAATATCTACACGGCTATCTGTATAAACATGGAAATATCTACACCGCTACCTGTATAAACATGGAAATATCAGCACCGCTATCTGTATGAACATGGAAATATCTACACCGCTATCTGTATGAACATGGGAATATCTACACCGCTATCTGAATGAACATGGAAATAGCTATACCGCTATCTGTATGAACATGGAAGTATCTACACCACTATCTGTATGAACATGGAAATATCTACACCGCTATCTGTATAAACATGGAAATATCTACACTGCTATCTGTATGAACATGGAAATAGCTACACCACTATCTGTATGAACATGGAAATATCTACAGCACTACCTGTATGAACATGGAAATATCTACACCTCTATCTCTATGAACATGGATATATCTACACAGCCATCTGGATGAACATGGAAATATCTACACCGCTATCTGTATAAACATGGAAATATCTACACCGCTACCTGTATAAACATGGAAATATCTACACCGCTACCTGTATAAACATGGAAATATCAGCACCGCTCTCTGTATGAACATGGAAATATCAGCACCTCTATCTGTATGAACATGGAAATATCTACACCGCTATCTGTATGAAGATGGAAATATCTACACCGCTATCCGTATGAACATGGAAATATCTTCACCGCCATCTATATGAACATGGATATATCTACACACCCATCTGGATGAACATGGAAATATCTACACCGCTATCTGTATGAACATGGAAATAGCTACACCGCTATCTGTATGAATATGGAAATATCTACACCACTATCTGTATGAAGATGGATATATCTACACCGCTATCTGTATGAACATGGAAATATCTTCACCGCCATCTGTATGAACATGGATATAACTACACAGCCATCTGGATGAACATGGAAATATCTACACCACTATCTGTATGAACATGGAAATAGCTACACCGCTATCTGTATGAACATGGAAATATCTTCACCGCCATCTGTATGAACATGGATATATCTACACAGCCATCTGGATGAACATGGAAATATCTACACAGCTATCTGTATGAACATGGAAATATATACACCGCTATCTGTGTAAACATGCATACATCTTCACCGCTATCTGTATAAAAATGGAAATATCTACACCGCTATCTGTATGAACATGGAAATATCTAAACCGCTATCTGTTTGAACATGGAAATATCTAAACCGCTATCTGCATGAAAATGGAAATATCTACACAGCTATCTGCATATACATGGAAATGTCTACAAAGCTATCTCTTTACACATGGATATAACTACACCGCTATCTCTATAAACATGGAAATATCTACACCGCCATCTGTATGAACATGGAAATATCTGCACCGCCATCTGTATGAACATATAAATATCTACACCGCCATCTATATTAAGATGGAGATATCTACACCGCTATCTGTATAAACGTGGAAATATCTACACCGCTATCTGTATAAACATGGAAATATCTACACCGCTACCTGTATAAACATGGAAATATCTACACCGCTACCTGTATAAACATGGAAATATCAGCACCGCTATCTGTATGAACATGGAAATATCTACACCGCTATCTGTATGAACATGGAAATATCTACACCGCTATCTGTATGAACATGGAAATAGCTACACCGCTATCTGTATTAACATGGAAATATCTACACCGCTATCTGTATGAACATGCATATATCTACACAGCCTTCTGGATGAACATGGAAATATCTACACTGTTATCTGTATGAACATGGAAATATCTACACCGCAATCTGTGTAAACAAGCATACATCTTCACCGCTATCTGTATAAACATGGAAATATCTACACCGTTATCTGTATGAAAATGGTAATACCTACACCGCTACCTGTATAAACATGGAAATATCTACACCGCTACCTGTATAAACATGGAAATATCTACACCGCTACCTGTATAAACATGGAAATATCAGCACCGCTCTCTGTATGAACATGGAAATATCAGCCCCTCTATCTGTATGAACATGAAAATACCTACACCGCTATCTGTATGAACATGGAAATATCTACACCGCTATCCGTATGAACATGGAAATATCTTCACCGCCATCTGTATGAACATGGATATATCTACACAGCCATCTGGATGAACATGGAAATATCTACACCGCTATCTGTATGAACATGGAAATAGCTACACCGCTATCTGTATGAATATGGAAATATCTACACCACTATCTGTATGAACATGGAAATATCTACACGGCTATCTGAATGAACATGGAAATATCTTCACCGCCATCTGTATGAACATGGATATATCTACACAGCCATCTGGATGAACATGGAAATATCTACACCACTATCTGTATGAACATGGAAATAGCTACACCGCTATCTGTATGAACATGGAAATATCTTCACCAACATCTGTATGAACATGGATATATCTACACAGCCATCTGGATGAACATGGAAATATCTACACAGCTATCTGCATATACATGGAAATGTCTACAAAGCTATCTCTTTACACATGGATTTAACTACTCTGCTATCTCTATAAACATGGAAATATCTACACCGCCATCTGTTTGAACATGGAAATATCTGCACCGCCATCTGTATGAACATATAAATATCTACACCGCCATCTATATTAAGATGGAGATATCTACACCGCTATCTGTATAAACCTGGAAATATCTACACTGCTATCTGTATAAACATGGAAATATCTACACCGCTATCTGTATAAACATGGAAATATCTACACCGCTACCTGTATAAGCATGGAAATATCAGCACCGCTATCTGTATGAACATGGAAATATCTACACCGCTATCTGTATGAACATGGAAATATCTACACCGCTATCTGTATGAACATGGAAATATCTACACCGCTATCTGTATGAACATGGAAATATCTACACCGCTATCTGTGTAAACATGCATACATCTTCACCGCTATCTGTATAAACATGGAAATATCTACACCGTTATCTGTATGAACATGGAAATATCTACACCGCTATCTGCTTGAACATGGAAATATCTAAACCCCTATCTGCATGAAAATGAAAATATATGCACAGCTATCTGCATATACATGGAAATATCTACACAGCTATCTCTTTACACATGGAAATAACTACACCGCTATCTGTATGAACATGGAAATATCTACAGCACTACCTGTATGAACATGGAAATATCTACACCTCTATCTCTATGAACATGGATATACCTACACAGCCATCTGGTTGAACATGGAAATATCTACACCGCTATCTGTATAAACATGGAAATATCTACACCGCTACCTGTATAAACATGGAAATATCTACACCGCTACCTGTATAAACATGGAAATATCAGCACCGCTCTCTGTATGAATATGGAAATATCAGCACCTCTATCTGTATGAACATGGAAATATCTACACCGCTATCTGTATGAACATGGAAATATCTACACCGCTATCCGTATGAATATGGAAATATCTTCACCACCATCTATATGAACATGGATACATCTACACAGCCATCTGGATGAACATGGAAATAGCTACACCGCTATCTGTATGAACATGGAAATAGCTACACCGCTATCTGTATGAATATGGAAATATCTACACCGCTACCTGTATAAACATGGAAATATCTACACCGCTACCTGTATAAACATGGAAATATCTACACCGCTACCTGTATAAAGATGGAAATATCAGCACCGCTCTCTGTATGAACATGGAAATATCAGCCCCTCTCTCAGTATGAACATGGAAATATCTACACCGCTATCTGTATGAACATGGAAATATCTACACCGCTATCTGAACATGGAAATATCTTCACCGCCATCTGTATGAACATGAATTTATCTACACAGCCATCTGGATGAACATGGAAATATCTACACCGCTATCTGTATGAACATGGAAATATCTACACCGCTATCTGTATGAATATGGAAATATCTACACCACTATCTGTATGAACATGGAAATATCTACACGGCTATCTGTATGAACATGGAAATATCTTCACCGCCATCTGTATGAAAATGGATATCTCTACACAGCCATCTGGATGAACATGGAAATATCTACACCAATATCTGTATGAACATGGAAATAGCTACACCGCTATCTGTATGAACATGGAAATATCTTCACCGCCATCTATATGAACATGGATATATCTACACAGCCATCTGGATGAACATGGAAATAGCTACACCGCTATCTGTATGAACATAGAAATAGCTACACCGCTATCTGTATGAATATGGAAATATCTACACCGCTACCTGTATAAACATGGAAATATCTACACCGCTACCTGTATAAACATGGAAATATCTACACCGCTACCTGTATAAACATGGAAATATCAGCACCGCTCTCTGTATGAACATGAAAATATCAGCCCCTCTCTCAGTATGAACATGGAAATATCTACACCGCTATCTGTATGAACATAGAAATATCTACACCGCTATCTGAACATGGAAATATCTTCACCGCCATCTGTATGAACATGAGTTTATCTACACAGCCATCTGGATGAACATGGAAATATCTACACCGCTATCTGTATGAACATGGAAATAGCTACACCGCTATCTGTATGAATATGGAAATATCTACACCACTATCTGTATGAACATGGAAATATCTACACCGGTATCTGTATGAACATGGAAATATCTTCACCGCCATCTGTATGAAAATGGATATATCTACACAGCCATCTGGATGAACATGGAAATATCTACACCAATATCTGTATGAACATGGAAATAGCTACACCGCTATCTGTATGAACATGGAAATATCTTCACCGCCATCTGTATGAACATGGATATATCTACACAGCCATCTGGATGAACATGGAAATATTTACACAGCTATCTGTGAACATGGAAATATATACACCGCTATCTGTGTAAACATGCATACATCTTCACTGCTATCGGTATAAACATGGAAATATCTACACCGCTATCTGTATGAACATGGAAATATCTACACCGCTATCTGCATGAAAATGCAAATATCTACACAGCTATCTGCATATACATGGAAATGTCTACAAAGCTATCTATTTACACATGGATATAACTACACCGCTATCTCTATAAACATGGAAATATCTACACCGCCATCTGAATGAACATGGAAATATCTGCATCGCCATCTGTATGAACATATAAATATCTACACCGCCATCTATATTAAGATGGAGATATCTACACCGCTATCTGTATAAACATGGAAATATCTACACCGCTATCTGTATAAACATGGAAATATCTACACCGCTATCTGTATAAACATGGAAATATCTACACCGCTACCTGTATAAACATGGAAATATCAGCACCGCTATCTGTATGAATATGGAAATATCTACACCGCTATCTGTATGAACATGGAAATATCTACACCGCTATCTGAATGAACATGGAAATAGATACACCGCTATCTGTATGAACATGGAAATATCTACACCACTATCTGTATGAACATGGAAATATCTACACCGCTATCTTTATAAACATGGAAATATCTACACCGCTATCTGTATGAACATGGAAATAGCTACACCACTATCTGTATGAACATGGAAATATCTACAGCACTACCTGTATGAACATGGAAATATCTACACCTCTATCTGTATGAACATGGATATATCTACACAGCCATCTGGATGAACATGGAAATAACTACACCGCTATCTGTATAAACATGGAAATATCTACACCGCTACCTGTATAAACATGGAAATATCTACACCGCTACCTGTATAAACATGGAAATATCAGCACCGCTCTCTGTATGAACATGGAAATATCAGCACCTCTATCTGTATGAACATGGAAATATCTACACCGCTATCTGTATGAACATGGAAATATCTACACCGCTATCCGTATGAACATGGAAATATCTTCACCGCCATCTATATGAACATGGATATATCTACACAGCCATCTGGATGAACGTGGAAATATCTACAACGCTATCTGTATGAACATGGTAATAGCTACACCGCTATCTGTATGAATATGGAAATATCTACACCACTATCTGTATGAACATGGAAATATCTACACCGGCATCTGTATGAACATGGAAATATCTTCACCGCCATCTGTATGAACATGGATATAACTACACAGCCATCTGGATGAACATGGAAATATCTACACCACTATCTGTATGAACATGGAAACAGCTACACCGCTATCTGTATGAACATGGAAATATCTTCACCGCCATCTGTATGAACATGGATATATCTACACAGCCATCTGGATGAACATGGAAATATCTACACAGCTATCTGTATGAACATGGAAATATATACACCGCTATCTGTGTAAACATGCATACATCTTCACCGCTATCTGTATAAAAGTGGAAATATCTACACCGCTATCTGTATGAACATGGAAATATCTAAACCGTTATCTGTTTGAACATGGAAATATCTACACCGCTATCTGCATGAAAATGGAAATATCTACACATCTATCTGCATATACATGGAAATGTCTACAAAGCTATCTCTTTACACATGGATATAACTACACCGCTATCTCTATAAACATGGAAATATCTACACCACCATCTGTATGAACATGGAAATATCTGCACCGCCATCTGTATGAACATATAAATATCTACACCGCCATCTATATTAAGATGGAGATATCTACACCGCTATCTGTATAAACCTGGAAATATCTACACTGCTATCTGTATAAACATGGAAATATCTACACCGCTATCTGTATAAACATGGAAATATCTACACCGCTACCTGTATAAACATGGAAATATCAGCACCGCTATCTGTATGAACATGGAAATATCTACACCTCTATCTTCATGAAAATGGAAATATCTACACAGCTATCTGCATATACATGGAAATGTCTACAAAGCTATCTCTTTACACATGGGTATAACTACACCGCTATCTCTATAAACATGGAAATATCTACACCGCCATCTGTATGAACATGGAAATATCTGCATCGCCATCTGTATGAACATATAAATATCTACACCGCCATCTATATTAAGATGGAGATATCTACACAGCTATCTGTATAAACATGGAAATATCTACACCGCTATCTGTATAAACATGGAAATATCTACACCGCTATCTGTATAAACATGGAAATATCTACACCGCTACCTGTATAAACATGGAAATATCAGCACCGCTATCTGTATGAACATGGAAATATCTACACCGCTATCTGTATGAACATGGAAATATCTACACCGCTATCTGAATGAACATGGAAATAGCTACACCGCTATCTGTATGAACATGGAAATATCTACACCAATATCTGTATGAACATGGAAATATCTACACCGCTATCTGTATAAACATGGAAATATCTACACCGCTATCTGTATGAACATGGAAATAGCTACACCACTATCTGTATGAACATGGAAATATCTACAGCACTACCTGTATGAACATGGAAATATCTACACCTCTATCTCTATGAACATGGATATATCTACACAGCCATCTGGATGAACATGGAAATATCTACACCGCTATCTGTAGAAACATGGAGATATCTACACCGCTACCTGTATAAACATGGAAATATCTACACCGCTACCTGTATAAACATGGAAATATCAGCACCGCTCTCTGTATGAACATGGAAATATCAGCCCCTCTATCTGTATGAACATGAAAATATCTACACCGCTATCTGTATGAACATGGAAATATCTACACCGCTATCCATATGAACATGGAAATATCTTCATCGCCATCTGTATGAACATGGATATATCTACACAGCCATCTGGATGAACATGGAAATATCTACACCGCTATCTGTATGAACATGGAAATAGCTACACCGCTATCTGTATGAATATGGAAATATCTACACCACTATCTGTATGAACATGGAAATATCTACACGGCTATCTGTATGAACATGGAAATATCTTCACCGCCATCTGAATGAACATGGATATATCTACACAGCCATCTGGATGAACATGGAAATATCTACACCACTATCTGTATGAACATGGAAATAGCTACACCGCTATCTGTATGAACATGGAAGTATCTTCACCGACATCTGTATGAACATGGATATATCTACACAGCCATCTGGATGAACTTGGAAATATCTACACAGCTATCTGCATATACATGGAAATGTCTACAAAGCTATCTCTTTACACATGGATTTAACTACTCTGCTATCTCTATAAACATGGAAATATCTACACCGCCATCTGTTTGAACATGGAAATATCTGCACCGCCATCGGTATGAACATATAAATATCTACACCGCCATCTATATAAAGATGGAGATATCTACACCGCTATCTGTATAAACCTGGAAATATCTACACCGCTATCTGTATAAACATGGAAATATCTACACCGCTATCTGTATAAACATGGAAATATCTACACCGCTACCTGTATAAACATGGAAATATCAGCACCGCTATCTGTATGAACATGGAAATATCTACACCGCTATCTGTATGAACATGGAAATATCTACACCGCTATCTGTATGAACATGGAAATAGCTACACCGCTATCTGTAGAACATGGAAATATCTACACCACTATCTGTATGAACATGGAAATATCTACACCGCTATCTGTATGAACATGGAAATATCTACAGAGCCATCTGGATGAACATGGAAATATCTACACCGCTATCTGTATGAACATGGAAATATCTTCACCGCCATCTGTATGAACATGGATATATCTACACAGCCATCTGGATGAACATGGAAATATCTACACCGCTATCTGTATGAACATGGAAATAGCTACAACGCTATCTGTATGAACATGGAAATATCTACACGGCTATCTGTATGAACATGGAAATAACTACACCGCTATCTGTATGAACATGGAAATATCTTCTCCGCCATCTGTATGAACATGGATATATCTACAGAGCCATCTGGATGAACATGGAAATATCTACACTGCTATCTGTATGAACATGGAAATATATACACTGCTATCTGTGTAAACATGCATACATCTTCACCCCTATCTGTATGAACATGGAAATATCTACACCGCTATCTGTATGAACATGGAAATATCTACACCGCTATCTGTTTGAACATGGAAATATCTACACCGCTATCTGCATGAAAATGGAAATATCTACACAGATATCTGCATATACATGGAAATATCTACAAAGATATCTCTTTACACATGGAAATAACAACACCGCTATCTCTATAAACATGGAAATATCTACAGCGTCATCTGTATGAACATGGAAATATCTGCACCGCCATCTGTATGAACATATAAATATCTACACCGCCATCTGTATTAAGATGGAGATATCTACACCGCTATCTGTATAAACCTGGAAATATCTACACCGCTATCTGTATAAACATGGAAAGATCCACACCGCTATCTGTATAAACATGGAAATATCTACACCGCTACCTGAATAAACATGGAAATATCAGCACAGCTATCTGTATGAACATGGAAATATCTACACCGCTATCTGAACGAACATGGAAATATCTACACCGCTATCTGTATGAACATGGAAATAGCTACACCGCTATCTGTATCAACATGGAAATATCTACACCACTATCTGTATGAACATGGAAATATCTACACCGCTATCTGTATGAACATGGATATATCTACACAGCCATCTGGATGAACATGGAAATATCAGCACCGCCATCTGTATGAACATATAAATATCTACACCGCCATCTGTATTAACAAGGAGATATCTAAACCGCTATCTGTATAAACATGGAAATATCTACACCGCTATCTGTATAAACATGGAAATATCTACACAGTTATCTGTATAAACATGGAAATATCTACACCGCTACCTGCATAAACATGGAAATATCAGCACCGCTATCAGTATGAACATGGAAATATCTACACCGCTATCTGTATGAACATGGAAATATCTACACCGCTATCTGTATGAACATGGAAATATCTACACCGCCATCTGTATGAACATGGATATATCTACACCGCCATCTGGATGAACATGGAAATATCTACACCGCTATCTGAATGAACATGGAAATATCTTCACCGCCATCTGTATGAACATGGATATGTCTACACAGCCATCTGGATGAACATGGAAATATCTACACCGCGATCTGTATGAACATGGAAATATCTACACCGCTATCTGTGTAAACATGCATACATCTTCACCGCTATCTGTATAAACATGGAAACATCTACACCGCTATCTGTATGAACATGGAAATATCTACACCGCTATCTGTTTGAACATGGAAATAGCTAAACCGCTATCTCTATAAACATGGAAATATCTACACCGCCATCTGTATGTACATGGAAATATCTGCACTGCCATCTGTATTAACATATAAATATCTACACCGCCATCTGTATTAAGATGGAGATATCTTCACTGATATCTGAATAAACTTGGAAATATCTACACCGCTATCTGTATAAACCTGGAAATATCTACACCGCTATCTGTATATACATGGAAATAACTACACCTCTATCTGTATAAACATGGAAATATCTACACCGCTACCTGTATAAACATGGAAATATCAGCACCGCTATCTGCATGAACATGGCAATATCAGCCCCTCTATCTGTATGAACATGGAGATATCTACACCGGTATCTGTAAGAACATGGAAATATCTACACCGCTATCTGTATGAACATGGAAATATATTCACCGCCATCTGTATGAACATGGATATATCTACACAGCCATCTGGATGAACATGGAAATATCTACACCGCTATCTGTATGAACATGGAAATAGCTACAACGCTATCTGTATGAACATGGAAATATCTACACCGCTATCTCTATGAACATGGAAATATCTACACCGTTATCTGTATGAACATGGAAATATCTTCTCCGCCATCTGTATGAACATGGATATATCTACAGAGCCATCTGGATGAACATGGAAATATCTACACCGCTATCTGTATGAACATGGAAATATATACACCGCTATCTGTGTAAACATGCATATATCTTCACCGCTATCTGTATGAACATGGAAATATCTACACCGCTATCTGTATGAACATGGAAATATCTACACCGCTATCTGTTTGAACATGGAAATATCTACACCGCTATCTGCATGAAAATGGAAATATCTACACATATATCTGCATATACATGGAAATATCTAGAAAGCTATCTCTTTACACATGGAAATAACAACACCACTATCTCTATAAACATGGAAATATCTACAGCGCCATCTGTATGAACATGGAAATATCTGCACCGCCATCTGTATGAACATATAAATATCTACACCGCCATCTGTATTAAGATGGAGATATCTACACCGCTATCGGTATAAACCTGGAAATATCTACACCGCTATCTGTATAAACATGGAAAGATCCACACCGCTATCTGTACAAACATGGAAATATCTACACCTGTACCTGAATAAACATGGAAATATCAGCACAGCTATCTGTATGAACATGGAAATATCTACACCGCTATCTGAACGAACATGGAAATATCTACACCGCTATCTGCATGAACATGGAAATAGCTACACCGCTATCTGCATATACATGGAAATATCTACACCACTATCTGTATGAACATGGAAATATCTACACCGCTATCTGTATGAACATGGATATATCTACACAGCCATCTGGATGAACATGGAAATATCTACACCGCTATCTGTAAGAACCTGGAAATATCTACTCCGCTATCTGTGTAAACATGCATTCATCTTCACCGCTATCTGTTTAAACATGGAAATATCTACACCGCTATCTGTATGAACATGGAAATAGCTACACCGCTATCAGTATGAACTTGGAAATATCTACACCGCTATCTGTTTGAAGATGGAAATATCTACACCGCTATCTGCATGAAAATGGAAATACCTACACTGCTATCTGCATATACATGGAAATATCTATACAGCTGTCTCTTTACACATGGAAATAACTACACCGCTATCTCTATAAATATCGAAATAACTACACCACCATCTGTATGAAGATGGAAATATCTGCACCGCCATGTGTATGAACATATAAATATCTGCACCGCCATCTGTATTAAGAAGGAGATATCTACACCGCTATCAGTATAAACATGGAAATATCTACACCGCTATCTGTATAAACATGGAAATATCTACACCGCTATCTGTATAAACATGGAAATATCTACACCACTACCTGTATAAACATGGAAATATCAGCACCGCGATCTGTATAAACATGGCAAGATCTACACCGCTATCGGTATAAACATGGAAATATCAACGCCGCTATCTGTATGAACATGGAAATATCTTCACCGCCATCTGTATGAACATGGATATATCTACACAGCCATCTGTATAAACATGGAAATATCTACTCCACTATCTGTATGAACAAGGAAATATCTACACCGTTATCTGTATGAACATGGAAATATCTTCACCACCATCTGTATGAACATGGATATGTCTACACAGCCATCAGGATGAACATGGAAATATCTACACTGCGATCTGTATGAACATGGAAATATCTACACCGCTATCTGTGTAAACATGCATACGTTTAACCGCTATCTGTATAAACATGGAAATATCTACACCGCTATCTGTATGAACATGGAAATATCTACACCGCTATCTGTTTGAACATGGAAATATCTAAACCGCTATCTGCATGAAAATAGAAATACCTACACAGCTATCTGCATATACATGGAAATATCTACAAAGCTATCTCTTTACAGATAGAAATAACTACACAGCTATCTTTATAAACATGGAAATATCTACACCGCCATCTGTATGAACATGGAAATGTCTGCACTGCCATCAGTATGAACATATAAATATCTGCACCGCCATCTGTATTAAGATGGAGATATCTTCACCGCTATCTGTATATACTTGGAAATATCTACACCGCTATCTGTGTAAACCTGGAAATATCTACACCGCTATCTGTATAAACATGGAAATATCTACTCCACTACCTGTATAAACATGGAAATATCAGCACCGCTATCTGTATGAACGTGGAAATATCTAAACCGCTATCTCTATGAACATGCAAATATCTACACCGCTAACTGTATGAACATGGAAATATCTGCACCGCCATCTGTATGAACATATAAATATCTACACCGCCATCTGTATTAAGATGGAGATATCTACACCGCTATCTGTATAAACATGGAAATATCTACACCGCTATCTATATAAACATGGAAATATCTACATTGCTATCTGTATAAACTTGGAAATATCTACACCGCTACATGTATAAACATGGAAATAACAGCACCGCTATCTGTATGAACATGGAAATATCAGCCCCTCTATCTGTATGAACATGGAAATATCTACACCGCTATCTGTTTGAACATGGAAAGATCTAAACCGCTATCTGCATATACATGGAAATATGTACACAACTGTCTCTTTACACATGGAAATAACTAATGAGCTATCTGTATGAACATGGAAATATCTTCACCGCCATCTGAATGAACATGGATATATCTAAACAGCTATCTGTGTAAACATGCATACATCTTCACCGCTATCTGTATAAACATGGAAATATCTACACAGCTATCTGCATGAACATGGAAATATCTACACCGCTATCTGTTAGAACATGGAAATATCTACACCGCTATCTGCATGAAAATGGAAATACCTACACAGCGATCTGCATATACATGGAAATATCTACAAAGCTATCTCTTTACAGATGGAAATAACTACAGCGCTATCTCTATAAACAAGGAAATATCTACACCACCATCTGTATGAACATGGAAATATCTGCACCGCCATCTGTATGAACATATAAATATCTACACCGCCATCTATATTAAGATGGTGATATCTACACCGCTATCTGTATAAACTTTTAAATATCTACACCGCTATCTGTATAAACATGGAAATATCTACACCGCTATCTGTATAAACATGGAAATATCTACACCGCTACCTATATAAACATTTAAATATCAGCACCGCTATCTGTATGAACATGGAAATATCTACACAGCTATCTCTATGAACACGGAAATATCTACACCGCTATCTGTATGAACATGGAAATAGCTACACCACTATCTGTATGAACATGGAAATATCTACAGCACTACCTGTATGAACATGGAAATAACTACACCTCTATCTCTATGAACATGGATATATCTACACAGCCATCTGGATGAACATGGAAACATCTACACCGCTATCTGTATAAACATGGAAATATCTACACCGCTACCTGTATAAACATGGAAATATCTACACCGCTACCTGTATAAACATGGAAATATCAGCACCGCTCTCTGTGTGAACATGGAAATACCAGCCCCTCTATCTGTATGAACATGGAAATATCTACACCGCTATCTGTATGAACATGGAAATATCTTCACCGCCATCTGTATGAACACGGATACATCTACACAGCCATCTGGATGAACATGGAAATATCTACACCGCTATCTGTATGAACATGGAAATAGCTACACCGCTATCTGTATGAATATGGAAATATCTACACCACTATCTGTATGAACATGGAAATATCTACACCGCTATCTGTATGAACATGGAAATATCTTCACCTCCATCTGTATGAACATGGATATATCTACACAGCCATCTGGATGAACATGGAAATATCTACACCGCTATCTGTATGAACATGGAAATATATACAACGCTATCTGTATGAACATGGAAATATCTACACCGCTATCTGTATGAACATGGAAATATCTACACCGCTATCTGAATGAACATGGAAATAGCTACACCGCTATCAGTATGAACATGGAAATATCTACACCGCTATCTGTATGAACATGGAAATATATACACCGCTATCTGTATAAACATGGAAATATCTACACCGCTATCTGTATGAACATGGAAATAGCTACACCACTATCTGTATGAACATGGAAATATCTACAGCACTACCTGTATGAACATGGAAATATCTACACCTCTATCTCTATGAACATGGATATATCTACACAGCCATCTGGATGAACATGGAAATATCTACACAGCTATCTGTATAAACATGGAAATATCTACACCGCTACCAGTATAAACATGGAAATATCTACACCGCTACCTGTATAAACATGGAAATATCAGCACCGCTCTCTGTATGAACATGGAAATATCAGCACCTCTATCTGTATGAACATGGAAATATCTACACCGCTATCTGTATGAACATGGAAATATCTACACCGCTATCTGCATGAAAATGCAAATATCTACACAGATATCTGCATATACATGGAAATGTCTACAAAGCTATCTATTTACACATGGATATAACTACACCGCTATCTCTATAAACATGGAAATATCTACACCCCCATCTGTATGAACATGGAAATATCTGCATCGCCATCTGTATGAACATATAAATATCTACACCGCCATCTATACTAAGATGGAGATATCTACACCGCTATCTGTATAAACATGGAAATATCTACACCGCTATCTGTATAAACATGGAAATATCTAAACCGCTATCTGTATAAACATGGAAATATCTACACCGCTACCTGTATAAACATGGAAATATCAGCACCGCTATCTGTATGAACATGGAAATATCTACACCGCTATCTGTATAAACATGGAAATATCTACACCGCTATCTGTATGAACATGGAAATAGCTACACCACTATCTGTATGAACATGGAAATATCTACAGCACTACCTGTATGAACATGGAAATATCTACACCTCTATCTCTATGAACATGGATATATCTACACAGCCATGTGGATGAACATGGAAATATCTACACCGCTATCTGTATAAACATGGAAATATCTACACCCCTACCTGTATAAACATGGAAATATCTACACCGCTACCTGTATAAACATGGAAATATCAGCACCGCTCTCTGTATGAACATGGAAATATCAGCACCTCTATCTGTATGAACATGGAAATATCTACACCGCTATCTGTATGAACATGGAAATATCTACACCGCTATCCATATGAACATGGAAATATCTTCACCGCCATCTATATGATCATGGATATATCTACACAGCCATCTGGATGAACATGGAAATATCTAGACCGCTATCTGTATGAACATGGAAATAGCTACACCGCTATCTGTATGAATATGGAAATATCTACACCACTATCTGTATGAACATGGAAATATCTACACCGCTATCCGTATGAACATGGAAATATCTTCACCGCCATCTGTATGAACATGGATATAACTACACAGCCATCTAGATGAACATGGAGATATCTACACCACTATCTGTATGAACATGGAAATAGCTACACCGCTATCTGTATGAACATGGAAATATCTTCACCGCCATCTGTATGAACATGGATATATCTACACAGCCATCTGGATGAACATGGAAATATCTACAGAGCTATCTGTATGAACATGGAAATATATACACCGCTATCTGTGTAAACATGCATACATCTTCACCGCTATCTGTATAAAAATGGAAATATCTACACCGCTATCTGTATGAACGTGGAAATATCTAAACCGTTATCTGTTTGAACATGGAAATATCTACACCGCTATCTGCATGAAAATGGAAATATCTACACAGCTATCTGCATATACATGGAAATGTCTACAAAGCTATCTCTTTGCACATGGATATAACTACACCGCTATCTCTATAAACATGGAAATATCTACACCACCATCTGTATGAACATGGAAATATCTGCACCGCCATCTGTATGAACATATAAATATCTACACCGCCATCTATATTAAGATGGAGATATCTACACCGCTATCTGTATAAACCTGGAAATATCTACACCGCTATCTGTATAAACATGGAAATATCTACACCGCTATCTCTATAAACATGGAAATATCTACACCGCTACCTGTATAAACATGGAAATATCAGCACCGCTATCTGTATTAACATGGAAATATCTACACCTCCATCTGCATGAAAATGGAAATATCTACACAGCTATCTGCATATACATGGAAATGTCTACAAAGCTATCTCTTTACACATGGATATAACTACACCGCTATCTCTATAAACATGGAAATATCTACACCGCCATCTGTATGAACATGGAAATATCTGCATCGCCATCAGTATGAACATATAAATATCTACACCGCCATCTATATTAAGATGGAGATATCTACACCGCTATCTGTATAAACATGGAAATATCTACACCGCTATCTGTATAAACATGGAAATATCTACACCGCTATCTGAATAAACATGGAAATATCTACACCGCTACCTGTATAAACATGGAAATATCAGCACCGCTATCTGTATGAACATGGAAATATCTACACCGCTATCTGTATGAACATGGAAATATCTACACCGCTATCTGAATGAACATGGAAATAGCTACACCGCTATCTGTATGAACATGGAAATATCTACAACGCTATCTGTATGAACATGGAAATATCTACACCGCTATCTGTATAAACATGGAAATATCTACACCGCTCTCTGTATGAACATGGAAATAGCTACAGCACTATCTGTATGAACATGGAAATATCTACAGCACTACCTGTATGAACATGGAAATATCTACACCTCTATCTCTATGAACATGGATATATCTACACAGCCATCTGGATGAACATGGAAATATCTACACCGCTATCTGTAGAAACATGGAAATATCTACACCGCTACCTGTATAAACATGGAAATATCTACACCGCTACCTGTATAAACATGGAAATATCAGCACCGCTCTCTGTATGAACATGGAAATATCAGCACCTCTATCTGTATGAACATGGAAATATCTACACCGCTATCTGTATGAACATGGAAATATCTACACCGCTATCCTTATGAACATGGAAATATCTTCACCGCCATCTATATGAACATGGATATATCTACACAGCCATCTGGATGAACATGGAAATATCTACACCGCTATCTGTATGAACATGGAAATAGCTACACCGCTATCTGTATGAATATGGAAATATCTACACCACTATCTGTATGAACATGGAAATATCTACACCGCTATCTGTATGAACATGGAAATATCTTCACCGCCATCTGTATGAACATGGATATAACTACACAGCCATCTGGATGAACATGGAAATATCTACACCACTATCTGTATGAACATGGAAATAGCTACACCGCTATCTGTATGAACATGGAAATATCTTCACCGCCATGTGTATGAACATGGATATATCTACACAGCCATCTGGATGAACATGGAAATATCTACACAGCTATCTGTATGAACATGGAAATATATACACCGCTATCTGTGTAAACATGCATACATCTTCACCGCTATCTGTATAAACATGGAAATATCTACACCGCTATCTGTTTGAACAAGGAAATACCTACACCGCTATCTGCATGAAAATGCAAATATCTACACAGCTATCTGCATATACATGGAAATGTCTACAAAGCTATCTCTTTACACATGGATATAACTACACCGCTATCTCTATAAACATGGAAATATCTACACCGCCATCTGTATGAACATGGAAATATCTGCACCGCCATCTGTATGAACATATAAATATCTACACCGCCATCTATATTAAGATGGAGATATCTACACCGCTATCTGTATAAACCTGGAAATATCTACACCGCTATCTGTATAAACATGGAAATATATACACCGCTATCTGTATCAACATGGAAATATCTACACCGCTACCTGTATAAACATGGAAATATCAGCACCGGTATCTGTATGAACATGGAAATATATACACCGCTATCTGTATTAACATGGAAATATCTACACCACTATCTGTATGAACATGGAAATATGTACACCGCTATCTGTATGAACATGGATATAACTACACAGCCTTCTGGATGAACATGGAAATATCTACACTGCTATCTGTATGAACAAGGAAATATCTACACCGCAATCTGTGTAAACAAGCATACATCTTCACCGTTATCTGTATGAACATGGTAATATCTACACCGCTACCTGTATAAACATGGAAATATCTACACCGCTACCTGTATAAACATGGAAATATCTACACCGCTAACTGTATAAACATGGAAATATTAGCTCCGCTCTCTGTATGAACATGGAAATATCAGCCCCTCTATCTGTATGAACATGAAAATATATACACCGCTATCTGTATGAACATGGAAATATCTACACCTCTATCCATATGAACATGGAAATATCTTCACCGCCATCTGTATGAACATGGATATATCTACACAGCCATCTGGATGAACATGGAAATATCTACACCGCTATCTGTATGAACATGGAAATAGCTACACCGCTATCTGTATGAATATGGAAATATCTACACCACTATCTGTATGAACATGGAAATATCTACACGGCTATCTCTATGAACATGGAAATATCTTCACCGCCATCTGTATGAACATGGATATATCTACACAGCCATCTGGATGAACATGGAAATATCTACACAACTATCTGTATGAACATGGAAATAGCTACACCGCTATCTGTATGAACATGGAAATATCTTCACCGACATCTGTATGAACATGGATATATCTACACAGCCATCTGGATGAACATGGAAATATCTACACAGCTATCTGCATATACATGGAAATGTCTACAAAGCTATCTCTTTACACATGGATTTAACTACTCTGCTATCTCTATAAACATGGAAATATCTACACCGCCATCTGTTTGAACCTGGAAATATCTGCACCGCCATCTGTATGAACATATAAATATCTATACCGCCATCTATATTAAGATGGAGATATCTACACCGCTATCTGTATAAACCTGGAAATATCTACACCGCTATCTGTATAAACATGGAAATATCTACACCGCTATCTGTATAAACATGGAAATATCTACACCTCTACCTGTATAAACATGGAAATATCAGCACCGCTATCTGTATGAACATGGAAATAGCTACACCGCTATCTGTAGAACATGGAAATATCAGCACCGCTATCTGTATGAACATGGAAATAGCTACACCGCTATCTGTTTGAACATGGAAATATCTACACCGCTCTCTGCATGAAAATGGAAATACCTACACAGCGATCTGAATATACATGGAAATATCTACAAAGCTATCTCTTTACACATGGAAATAACTACAGCGCTATCTCTATAAACAAGGAAATATCTACACCACCATCTGTATGAACATGGAAATATCTGCACCGCCATCTGTATGAACTTATAAATATCTACAAAGCCATCTATATTAAGATGGTGATATCTACACCGCTATCTGTATAAACTTGGAAATATCTACACCGCTATCTGTATAAACATGGAAATATCTACACCGCTACCTATATAAACATTTAAATATCAGCACCGCTATCTGTATGAACATGGAAATATCTACACCGCTATCTCTATGAACATGGAAATATCTACACCGCTATCTGTATGAACATGGAAATAGCTACACCACTATCTGTATGAAAATGGAAATATCTACAGCACTACCTGTATGAACATGGAAATAACTACACCTCTATCTCTATGAACATGGATATATCTACACAGCCATCTGGATGAACATGGAAACATCTACACCGCTATCTGTATAAACATGGAAATATCTACACCGCTACCTGTATAAACATGGAAATATCTACACCGCTACCTGTATAAACATGGAAATATCAGCACCGCTCTCTGTATGAACATGGAAATACCAGCCCCTGTATCTGTATGAACATGGAAATATCTACACCGCTATCTGCATGAACATGGAAATATCTTCACCGCCATCTGTATGAACATGGATACATCTACACAGCCATCAGGATGAACATGGAAATATCTGCACCTCTATCTGTATGAACATGGAAATAGCTACACCGCTATCTGTATGAATATGGAAATATCTACACCACTATCTGTATGAACAAGTAAATATCTACACCGCTATCTGTATGAACATGGAAATATCTTCACCGCCATCTGTTTGAACATGGATATATCTACACAGCCATCTGGATGAACATGGAAATACCTACACCGCTATCTGTATGAACATGGAAATATATACAACGCTATCTGTGTAAACATGCATACATCTTCACCGCTATCTGTATAAACATGGAAATATCTACACCGCTATCTGTATGAACATGGAAATATCTAAACCGCTATCTGTTTGAACATGGAAATATCTACACCGCTATCTGCATGAAAATGGAAATATCTACACAGCTATCTGCATATACATGGAAATGTCTACAAAGCTATCTCTTTACACATGGATATAACTACACCGCTATCTCTATAAACATGGAAATATCTACACCACCATCTGTATGAACATGGAAATATCTGCACCGCCATCTGTATGAACATATAAATATCTACACCGCCATCTATATTAAGATGGAGATATCTACACCGCTATCTGTATAAACCTGGAAATATCTACACCGCTATCTGTATAAACATGGAGATATCTACACCGCTAAATGTATAAACATGGAAATATCAGCACCGGTATCTGTATGAACATGGAAATATCTACACCGCTATCTGTATAAACATGGAAATATCTACACCGCTAAATGTATAAACATGGAAATATCAGCACCGGTATCTGTATGAACATGGAAATATCTACACCGCTATCTGTATGAACATGGAAATATCTACACCGCAATCTGTATGAACATGGAAATAGCTACACCGCTATCTATATTAACATGGAAATATCTACACCACTATCTGTATGAACATGGAAATATCTACACCGCTATCTTTATGAACATGGAAATAGCTACACCGCTATCTGTATTAACATGGAAATATCTACACCACTATCTGTATGAACATGGAAATATCTACACCGCTATCTGTATGAACATGGATATATCTACACCACCATGTGTATGAACATGGAAATATCTGCACCGCCATCTGTATGAACATATAAATATCTACACCGCCATCTATATTAAGATGGAGATATCTACACCGCTATCTGTATAAACATGGAAATATATACACCGCTATCTGTATAAACATGGAAATATCTACAATGCTATCTGTATAAACATGGAAATATCTACACCGCTACCTGTATAAACATGGAAATATCAGCACCGCTATCTGTATGAACATGGAAATATCTACACCGCTATCTGTATGAACTTGGAAATATCTACACCGCTATCTGTATGAACATGGAAATAGCTACACCGCTATCTGTATGAACATGGATATATCTACACCACCATGTGTATGAACATGGAAATATCTGAACCGCCATCTATATGAACATATAAATATCTACACCGCCATCTATATTAAGATGGTGATATCTACACAGCTATCTGTATAAACTTGGAAATATCTACACCGCTATCTGTATAAACATGGAAATATCTACACCGCTATCTGTATAAACTTGGAAATATCTACACCGCTGCCTGTATAAACATTTAAATAACAGCACCGCTATCTGTATGAACATGGAAATATCTACACCGCTATCTCTATGAACATGGAAATATCTACACCGCTATCTGTATGAACATGGAAATAGCTACACCACTATCTGTATGAACATGGAAATATCTACAGCACTACCTGTATGAACATGGAAATATCTACACCTCTATCTCTCTGAACATGGATATATCTACACAGCCATCTGGATGAACATGGAAATATCTACACCGCTATCTGTATAAACATGGAAATATCTACACCGCTACCTGTATAAACATGGAAATATCTACACCGCTACCTGTATAAACATGGAAATATCAGCACCGCTCTCTGTATGAACATGGAAATATCAGCCCCTCTATCTGTATGAACATGGAAATATCTACACCGCTATGTGTATGAACATGGAAATATCTACACCGCTATCCGTATGAACATGGAAATACCTTCACTGCCATCTATATGAACATGGATATATCTACACAGCCATCTGGATGAACATGGAAATATCTACACCGCTATCTGTATGAACATGGAAATAGCTACACCGCTATCTGTATGAATTTGGAAATATCTACACCACTATCTGTATGAACATGGAAATATCTACACCGCTATCTGTGTAAACAAGCATACATCTCCACCGCTATCTGTATAAACATGGAAATATCTACACCGTTGTCTGTATGAACATGGTAATATCTACACGGCTACCTGTATAAACAAGGAAATATCTACACCGCTACCTGTATAAACATGGAAATATCTACACCGCTACCTGTATAAACATGGAAATATCAGCACCGCTCTCTGTATGAACATGGAAATATCAGCCACTCTGTCTGTATGAACATGGAAATATCTACACCGCTATCTGTATGAACATGGAAATATCTTCACCGCCATCTGTATGAACATGAATATATCTACACAGCCATCTGGATGAACATGGAAATATCTACACCGCTATCTGTATGAACATGGAAATAGCTACACCGCTATCTGTATGAATATGGAAATATCTACACCACTACCTGTATGAACATGGAAATATCTACACGGCTATCTGTATGAACATGGAAATATCTTCACCGCCATCTGTATGAAAATGGATATATCTACACAGCCATCTGGATGAACATGGAAATATCTACACCGCTATCTGTATGAACATGGAAATAGCTGCACCGCTATCTGTATGAACATGGAAATATCTTCACCGCCATCTGTATGAACTTGGATATATCTACACAGCCATCTGGATGAACATGGAAATATCTACAGAGCTATCTGTATGAACATGGAAATATATACACCGCTATCTGTGTAAACATGCATACATCTTCACCGCTATCTGTATAAACATGGAAATATCTACACCGCTATCTGTATGAACATGGAAATATCTAAACCACTATCTGTTTGAACATGGAAATATCTACACTGCTATCTGCATGAAAATGGAAATATCTACACAGCTATCTGCATATACATGGAAATGTCTACAAAGCTATCTCTTTACACATGGATATAACTACACCGCTATCTCTATAAACATGGAAATATCTACACCGCCATCTGTATGAACATGGAAATATCTGCACCGCCATCTGTATGAACATATAAATATCTACACCGCCATCTATATTAAGATGGAGATATCTACACAGATATCTGTATAAACCTGGAAATATCTACACCGCTATCAGTATAAACATGGAAATATCTACACCGCTATCTGTATAAACATGGAAATATCTACACCGCTACCTGTATAAACATGGGAATATCAGCACCGCTATCTGTATGAACATGGAAATATCTACACCGCTATCTGTATGAACATGGAAATATCTACACCGCTATCTGTATGAACATGGAAATAGCTACACCGCTATCTGTATTAACATGGAAATATCTACACCGCTATCTATATGAACATGGAAATATCTACACCGCTATCTGTATGAACATGGATATATCTACACAGCCATCTGGATGAACATGGAAATATGTACACTGCTATCTGTATGAACATGGAAATATCTACACCGCAATCTGTGTAAACAAGCATACATCTTCACCGCTATCTGTATAAACATGGAAATATCTACACCGTTATCTGTATGAACATGGTAATATCTACACCGCTACCTGTATAAACATGGAAATATCTACACCGCTACCTGTATAAACATGGAAATATCTACACCGCTACCTGTATAAACATGGAAATATCAGCACCGCTCTCTGTATGAACATGGAAATATCAGCCCCTCTATCTGTATGAACATGGAAATATCTACACCGCTATCAGTATGAACATGGAAATATCTACACCGCTATCCGTATGAACATGGAAATATCTTCACCGCCATCCGTATGAACATGGATATATCTACACAGCCATCGGGATGAACATGGAAATATCTACACCGCTATCTGTATGAACATGGAAATAGCTACACCGCTATCTGTATGAATATGGAAATATCTACACCACTATCTGTATGAACATGGAAATATCTACACGGCTATCTGTATGAACATGGAAATATCTTCACCGCCATCTGTATGAACATGGATATATCTACACAGCCATCTGGATGAACATGGAAATATCTACACCACTATCTGTATGAACATGGAAATAGCTACACCGCTACCTGCATGAACATGGAAATATCTTCACCGACATCTGTATGAACATGGATATATCTACACAGCCATCTGGATGAACATGGAAATATCTACACAGCTATCTGCATATACATGGAAATGTCTACAAAGCTATCTCTTTACACATGGATTTAACTACTCTGCTATCTCTAAAAACATGGAAATATCTACACCGCCATCTGTTTGAACATGGAAATATCTGCACCGCCATCTGTATGAACATATAAATATCTACACCGCCATCTATATTAAGATGGAGATATCTACACCGCTATCTGTATAAACCTGGAAATATCTACACCGCTATCTGTATAAACATGGAAATATCTACACAGCTATCTGTATAAACATGGAAATATCTACACCGCTACCTGTATAAACATGGAAATATCAGCACCGCTATCTGTATGAACATGGAAATATCTACACCGCTATCTGTATGAACATGGAAATATCTACACCGCTATCTGTATGAACATGGAAATAGCTACACCGCTATCTGTATGAACATGGAAATATCTACACCACTATCTGTATGAACATGGAAATATCTACACCGCTATCTGTATGAACATGGATATATCTACACAGCCATCTGGATGAACATGGAAATATCTACATCGCTATCTGTATGAACATGGAAATATCTACTCCGCTATCTGTGTAAACATGCATACATCTTCACCGCTATATGTATAAACATGGAAATATCTACACCGTTATCTGTATGAACATGGAAATATCTACACCGCTATCTGTTTGAACATGGAAATATCTAAACCGCTATCTGCATGAAAATGGAAATATGTGCACAGCTATCTGCATATACATGGAAATATCTACACAGCTATCTCTTTACACATGGAAATAACTACACCGCTATCTGTATGAACATGGAAATACCTACACCACCATCTGTATGAACATGGAAATATCAGCACCGCCATCTGTATGAACATATAAATATCTACACCGCCATCTGTATTAAGAAGGAGATATCTAAACCGCTATCAGTATAAACATGGAAATATCTACACCGCTATCTGTATAAACATGGAAATATCTACACAGCTATCTGTATAAACATGGAAATATCTACACCGCTACCTGCATAAACATGGAAATATCAACACCGCTATCAGTATGAACATGGAAATATCTACACCGCTATCTGTATGAACATGGAAATATCTAAACCGCTATCTGTATGAACATGGAAATATCTTCACCGCCATCTGTATGAACATGGATATATCTACACAGCCATCTGTATGAACATGGAAATATCTACACCGCTATCTGTATGAACATGGATATATCTACACTGCTATCTGTATGAACATGGAAATATCTTCACCGCCATCTGTATGAACATGGATATGTCTACACAGCCATCTGGATGAACATGGAAATATCTACACCGCGATCTGTATGCACATGGAAATATCTACACCGCTATCTGTGTAAACATGCATACATCTTCACCGCTATCTGTATAAACATGGAAACATCTACACCGCTATCTGTATGAACATGGAAATATCTACACCGCTATCTGTTTGAACATGGAAATAGCTAAACTGCTATCTCTATAAACATGGAAATATCTACACCGCCATCTGTATGAACATGGAAATATCTGCACCGCCATCTGTATGAACATATAAATATCTACACTGCCATCTGTATTAAGATGGAGATATCTACACCGCTATCTGTATAAACCTGGAAATATCTACACCGCTATCTGTATAAACTTGGCAAGATCTACACCGCTATCTGTATAAACATGGAAATATCTACAACGCTACCTGTATAAACATGGAAATATCAGCACCGCTATCTGTATGAACATGGAAATATCTACACCGCTATCTGTATGAACATGGAAATATCTACACCACTATCTGTTTGAACATGGAAATATCTACACCGCTGTCTGCATGAAAATGGAAATATCTACACAGGTATCTGCATATACATGGAAATATCTACAAAGCTATCTCTTTACACATGGAAATAACTGCACCGCTATCTTTATAAACATGGAAATATATACACCGCCATCTGTATGAACATGGAAATATCTGCACTGATATCTGTATGAACATATAAATATCTACACCGCCATCTGTATTAAGATGGAGATATCTTCACTGATATCTGTATAAACTTGGAAATATCTACCCCGCTATCTGTATAAACCTGGAAATATCTACACGGCTATCTGTATATACATGGAAATAACTACACCTCTATCTGTATAAACATGGAAATATCTACACCGCTACCTGTATAAACATGGAAATATCAGCAACGCTATCTGCATGAACATGGCAATATCAGCCCCTCTATCTGTGTGAACATGGAGATATCTACACCGCTATCTGTAAGAACATGGAAATATCTACACCGCTATCTGTCTGAACATGGAAATATCTTCACCGCCATCTGTATGAACATGGATATATCTACACAGCCATCTGGATGAACATGGAAATATGTACACCGCTATCTGTATGAACATGGAAATAGCTACACCGCTATCTGTATGAACATGGAAATATCTACAACACTATCTGTATGAACATGGAAATATCTACACCGCTATCTGTATGAACATGGAAATATCTACACGGCTATCTGTATGAACATGGAAATATCTTCACCGCCATCTGTATGAAAATGGATATATCTACACAGCCATCTGGATGAACATGGAAATATCTACACCAATATCTGTATGAACATGGAAATAGCTGCACCGCTATCTGTATGAACATGGAAATATCTTCACCGCCATCTGTATGAACTTGGATATATCTACACAGCCATCTGGATGAACATGGAAATATCTACACAGCTATCTGTATGAACATGGAAATTTATACACCGCTATCTGTGTAAACATGCATACATCTTCACTGCTATCTGTATAAACATGGAAATATCTACACCGCTATCTGTATGAACATGGAAATATCTACACCGCTATCTGTTTGAACATGGAAATATCTACACTGCTATCTGCATGAAAATGGAAATATCTACACAGCTATCTGCATATACATGGAAATGTCTACAAAACTATCTCTTTACACATGGATATAACTACACCACTATCTCTATAAACATGGAAATATCTACACCGCCATCTGTATGAACATGGAAATATCTGCATCGCCATCTGTATGAACATATAAATATCTGCACCGCCATCTATATTAAGATGGAGATATCTACACCGCTATCTGTATAAACATGGAAATATCTACACCGCTATCTGCATAAACATGGAAATATCTACACCGCTATCTGTATAAACATGGAAATATCTACACCGCTACCTATATAAACATGGAAATATCAGCACCGCTATCTGTATGAACATGGAAATATCTACACCGCTATCTGTATGAACATGGAAATATCTACACCGCTATCTGAATGAACATGGAAATAGCTACAACGCTATCTGTATGAACATGGAAATATCTACACCGCTATCTGTATGAACATGGAAATATCTACACCGCTATCTGTATGAACATGGAAATATCTACACCGCTATCTGTATAAACATGGAAATATCTACACCGCTATCTGTATGAACATGGAAATAGCTACACCACTATCTGTATGAACATGGAAATATCTACAGCACTACCTGTATGAACATGGAAATATCTACACCTCTATCTCCATGAACATGGATATATCTACACAGCCATCTGTATGAACATGGAAATATCTACACCGCTATCTGTATAAACATGGAAATATCTACACCGCTACCTGTATAAACATGGAAATATCTACACCGCTACCTGTATAAACATGGAAATATCAGCACCGCTCTCTGTATGAACATGGAAATATCAGCCCCTCTATCTGTATGAACATGGATATATCTACGCCGCTATCTGTATGAACATGGAAATATCTACACCGCTATCCGTATGAACATGGAAATATCTTCACCGCCATCTATATGAACATGGATATATCTACACAGCCATCTGGATGAACATGGAAATATCTATACCGCTATCTGTATGAACATGGAAATATCTACACCGCTATCTGTATGAACATTGAAATATCTTCACCGCCTTCTGTATGAAGATGGATATAACTACACAGCCATCTGGATGAACATGGAAATATCTACACCACTATCTGTATGAACATGGAAATATCTACACCGCTATCTGTATGAACTTGGAAATATCTTCACCGCCATCTGTATGAACATGGATATATCTACACAGCCATCTGGATGAACATGGAAATATCTACACAGCTATCTGTATGAACATGGAAATATATACACCGCTATCTGTGTAAACATGCATACATCTTCACCGCTATCTGTATAAAAATGGAAATATCTACACCGCTATCTGTATGAACATGGAAATATCTAAACCGCTTTCTGTTTGAACATGGAAATATCTACACCGCTATCTGCATGAAAATGGAAATATCTACACAGCTATCTGCATATACATGGAAATGTCTACAAAGCTATCTCTTTACACATGGATATAACTACACCGCTATCACTATAAACATGGAAATATCTACACCGCCATATGTATGAACATGGAAATATCTGCACCGCCATCTGTATGAACATATAAATATCTACACTGCCATCTATATTAAGATGGAGATATATACACCGATATCTGTATAAACATGGAAATATCTACACCGCTAGTTGTATAAACATGGAAATATCTACACCGCTACCTGTATAAACATGGAAATATCAGCACCGTTATCTGTATGAACATGGAAATATCTACACCGCTATCTGTATGAACATGGAAATATCTACACCGCTATCTGTATGAACATGGAAATAGCTACACCGCTATCTGTATGAACATGGAAATATCTACACCACTATCTGTATGAACATGGAAATATCTACACCGCTATCTGTATGAACATGGATATATCTACACAGCCATCTGGATGAACATGGAAATATCTACACCGCTATCTCTATGAACATGGAAATATCTACACCGCTATCTGTGTAAACATGCATACATCTTCACCGCTATCTGTATAAACATGGAAATATCTACACCGTTATCTGTATGAACATGGAAATATCTACACCGCTATCTGTTTGAACATGGAAATATCTAAACCGCTATCTGCATGAAAATGGAAATATGTGCACAGCTATCTGCATATACATGGAAATATCTACACAGCTATCTCTTTACACATGGAAATAACTACACCGCTATCTGTATGAACATGGAAGTACCTACACCACCATCTGTATGAACATGGAAATATCAGCACCGCAATCTGTATGAACATATAAATATCTACACCGCCATCTGTATTAAGTAGGAGATATCTAAACCGCTATCTGTATAAACATGGAAATATCTACACCGCTATCTGTATAAACATGGAAATATCTACACAGCTATCTGTATAAACATGGAAATATCTACACCGCTACCTGCATAAACATGGAAATATCAGCACCGCTATCAGTATGAACATGGAAATATCTACACCGCTATCTGTATGAACATGGAAATATCTACACCGCTATCTGTATGAACATGGAAATATCTTTTTGGCCATCTGTATGAACATGGATATATCTACACAGCCATCTGTATGAACATGGAAATATCTACACCGCTATCTGTATGAACATGGATATATCTACACCGCTATCTGTATGAACATGGAAATATCTTCACCGCCATCTGTATGAACATGGATATGTCTACACAGCCATCTGGATGAACATGGAAATATCTACACCGCGATCTGTATGAACATGGAAATATCTACACCGCTATCTGTTTGAACATGGAAATAGCTAAACCGCTATCTCTATAAACATGGAAATATCTACACCACCATCTGTATGAACATGGAAATATCTGCACCGCCATCTGTATGAACATATAAATATCTACACTGCCATCTGTATTAAGATGGAGATATCTACACCGCTATCTGTATAAACCTGGAAATATCTACACCGCTATCTGTATAAACATGGCAAGATCTACACCGCTATCAGTATAAACATGGAAATATCTACACCGCTACCTGTATAAACATGGAAATATAAGCACCGCTATCTGTATGAACATGGAAATATCTACACCGCTATCTGTATGAACCTGGAAATATCTACTCCGCTATCTGTGTAAACATGCATACATCTTCACCGCTATCAGTATAAACATGGAAATATCTACACCACTATCTGTATGAACATGGAAATAGCTACACCGCTATCTGTATGAACATGGAAATATCTACACCGCTATCTGTATGAACATGGATATATCTACACAGCCATCTGCATGAACATGGAAATATCTACACCGCTATCTGTGTAAACATGCATGCATCTTCACCGCTATCTGTATGAACATGGAAATATCTACAACGCTATCTGTATGAACATGGAAATATCTACACCGCTATCTGAATGAACATGGAAATAGCTACAACGCTATCTGTATGAACATGGAAATATCTACACCGCTATCTGTATGAACATGGAAATATCTACACCGCTATCTGTATGAACATGGAAATATCTACACCGCTATCTGTATAAACATGGAAATATCTACACCGCTATCTGTATGAACATGGAAATAGCTACACCACTATCTGTATGAACATGGAAATATCTACAGCACTACCTGTATGAACATGGAAATATCTACACCTCTATCTCCATGAACATGGATATATCTACACAGCCATCTGTATGAACATGGAAATATCTACACCGCTATCTGTATAAACATGGAAATATCTACACCGCTACCTGTATAAACATGGAAATATCTACACCGCTACCTGTATAAACATGGAAATATCAGCACCGCTCTCTGTATGAACATGGAAATATCAGCCCCTCTATCTGTATGAACATGGATATATCTACGCCGCTATCTGTATGAACATGGAAATATCTACACCGCTATCCGTATGAACATGGAAATATCTTCACCGCCATCTATATGAACATGGATATATCTACACAGCCATCTGGATGAACATGGAAATATCTATACCGCTATCTGTATGAACATGGAAATATCTACACCGCTATCTGTATGAACATTGAAATATCTTCACCGCCTTCTGTATGAAGATGGATATAACTACACAGCCATCTGGATGAACATGGAAATATCTACACCACTATCTGTATGAACATGGAAATATCTACACCGCTATCTGTATGAACTTGGAAATATCTTCACCGCCATCTGTATGAACATGGATATATCTACACAGCCATCTGGATGAACATGGAAATATCTACACAGCTATCTGTATGAACATGGAAATATATACACCGCTATCTGTGTAAACATGCATACATCTTCACCGCTATCTGTATAAAAATGGAAATATCTACACCGCTATCTGTATGAACATGGAAATATCTAAACCGCTTTCTGTTTGAACATGGAAATATCTACACCGCTATCTGCATGAAAATGGAAATATCTACACAGCTATCTGCATATACATGGAAATGTCTACAAAGCTATCTCTTTACACATGGATATAACTACACCGCTATCACTATAAACATGGAAATATCTACACCGCCATATGTATGAACATGGAAATATCTGCACCGCCATCTGTATGAACATATAAATATCTACACTGCCATCTATATTAAGATGGAGATATATACACCGATATCTGTATAAACATGGAAATATCTACACCGCTAGTTGTATAAACATGGAAATATCTACACCGCTACCTGTATAAACATGGAAATATCAGCACCGCTATCTGTATGAACATGGAAATATCTACACCGCTATCTGTATGAACATGGAAATATCTACACCGCTATCTGTATGAACATGGAAATAGCTACACCGCTATCTGTATGAACATGGAAATATCTACACCACTATCTGTATGAACATGGAAATATCTACACCGCTATCTGTATGAACATGGATATATCTACACAGCCATCTGGATGAACATGGAAATATCTACACCGCTATCTGTATGAACATGGAAATATCTACACCGCTATCTGTGTAAACATGCATACATCTTCACCGCTATCTGTATAAACATGGAAATATCTACACCGTTATCTGTATGAACATGGAAATATCTACACCGCTATCTGTTTGAACATGGAAATATCTAAACCGCTATCTGCATGAAAATGGAAATATGTGCACAGCTATCTGCATATACATGGAAATATCTACACAGCTATCTCTTTACACATGGAAATAACTACACCGCTATCTGTATGAACATGGAAGTACCTACACCACCATCTGTATGAACATGGAAATATCAGCACCGCAATCTGTATGAACATATAAATATCTACACCGCCATCTGTATTAAGTAGGAGATATCTAAACCGCTATCTGTATAAACATGGAAATATCTACACCGCTATCTGTATAAACATGGAAATATCTACACAGCTATCTGTATAAACATGGAAATATCTACACCGCTACCTGCATAAACATGGAAATATCAGCACCGCTATCAGTATGAACATGGAAATATCTACACCGCTATCTGTATGAACATGGAAATATCTACACCGCTATCTGTATGAACATGGAAATATCTTTTTGGCCATCTGTATGAACATGGATATATCTACACAGCCATCTGAATGAACATGGAAATATCTACACCGCTATCTGTATGAACATGGATATATCTACACCGCTATCTGTATGAACATGGAAATATCTTCACCGCCATCTGTATGAACATGGATATGTCTACACAGCCATCTGGATGAACATGGAAATATCTACACCGCGATCTGTATGAACATGGAAATATCTACACCGCTATCTGTTTGAACATGGAAATAGCTAAACCGCTATCTCTATAAACATGGAAATATCTACACCACCATCTGTATGAACATGGAAATATCTGCACCGCCATCTGTATGAACATATAAATATCTACACTGCCATCTGTATTAAGATGGAGATATCTACACCGCTATCTGTATAAACCTGGAAATATCTACACCGCTATCTGTATAAACATGGCAAGATCTACACCGCTATCAGTATAAACATGGAAATATCTACACCGCTACCTGTATAAACATGGAAATATAAGCACCGCTATCTGTATGAACATGGAAATATCTACACCGCTATCTGTATGAACCTGGAAATATCTACTCCGCTATCTGTGTAAACATGCATACATCTTCACCGCTATCAGTATAAACATGGAAATATCTACACCACTATCTGTATGAACATGGAAATAGCTACACCGCTATCTGTATGAACATGGAAATATCTACACCGCTATCTGTATGAACATGGATATATCTACACAGCCATCTGCATGAACATGGAAATATCTACACCGCTATCTGTGTAAACATGCATGCATCTTCACCGCTATCTGTATGAACATGGAAATATCTACAACGCTATCTGTATCAACATGGAAATATCTACACCGCTATCTGTATGAACATGGAAATATCTACACCGCTATCTGTTTGAACATGGAAATATCTACACCGCTATCTGCATGAAAATGGAAATATCTACACTGCTATCTGCATATACATGGAAATATCTACACAGCTATCTCTTTACACATGGAAATAACTACACCGCTATCAGTTTGAACATGGAAATATCTACACCGCCATCTGTATGAACATCGGAATATCTGCACCGCCATCTGAATGAACATATAAATATCTACACCGCCATCTGTATTAAGATGGAGATATCTACACCGCTATATGTATAAACATGGAAATATCTACAGCGCTTTCTGTATAAACATGGAAATATCTACACCGCTATCTGTGAACATGGAAATATCTACACCGCTATCTGTATGAACATGGAAATATCTACACCGCTATCTGTATGAACATGGAAATATCTACACCGCTATCTGTTTGAACACGGAAATATCTACACCGCTGTCTGCAAGAAAGTGGAAATATCTACACAGCTATCTGCATATACATGGAAATATCTACAAAGCTATCTCTTTACACATGGAAATAACTACACCGCTATCTCTATAAATATCGAAATATCTACACCGCCATCTGTATGAACATGGAAATATCTGCACCGCCATGTGAATGAACATATAAATATCTGCACCGCCATCTGTATTAAGAAGGAGATATCTACACCGCTATCAGTATAAACATGGAAATATCTACACCGCTATCTGTATAAACATGGAAATATCTTCACCGCCATCTGTATGAACTTGGATATATCTACACAGCCATCTGGATGAACATGGAAATATCTACAGAGCTATCTGTATGAACATGGAAATATATACACCGCTATCTGTGTAAACATGCATACATCTTCACCGCTATCTGTATAAACATGGAAATATCTACACCGCTATCTGTATGAACATGAAAATATCTACACCGCTATCTGTTTGAACATGGAAATATCTACACTGCTATCTGCATGTAAATGGAAATATCTACACAGCTATCTGCATATACATGGAAATGTCTACAAAGCTATCTCTTTACACATGGATATAACTACACCGCTATCTCTATAAACATGGAAATATCTACACCGCCATCTGTATGAACATGGAAATATCTGCACCGCCATCTGTATGAACATATAAATATCTACAGCGCCATCTATATTAAGATGGAGATATCTACACAGATATCTGTATAAACCTGGAAATATCTACACCGCTATCAGTATAAACATGGAAATATCTACACCGCTATCTGTATAAACATGGAAATATCTACACCGCTACCTGTATAAACATGGGAATATCAGCACCGCTATCTGTATGAACATGGAAATATCTACACCGCTATCTGTATGAACATGGAAATATCTACACCGCTATCTGTATGAACATGGAAATAGCTACACCGCTATCTGTATTAACATGGAAATATCTACACCACTATCTATATGAACATGGAAATATCTACACCGCTATCTGTATGAACATGGATATATCTACACAGCCATCTGGATGAACATGGAAATATCTACACTGCTATCTGTATGAACATGGAAATATCTACACCGCAATCTGTGTAAACAAGCATACATCTTCACCGCTATCTGTATAAACATGGAAATATCTACACCGTTATCTGTATGAACATGGTAATTTCTACACCGCTACCTGTATAAACATGGAAATATCTACACCGCTACCTGTATAAACATGGAAATATCTACACCGCTACCTGTATAAACATGGAAATATCAGCACCGCTCTCTGTATGAACATGGAAATATCAGCCCCTCTATCTGTATGAACATGGAAATATCTACACCGCTATCAGTATGAACATGGAAATATCTACACCGCTATCCGTATGAACATGGAAATATCTTCACCGCCATCTGTATGAACATGGATATATCTACACAGCCATCTGGATGAACATGGAAATATCTACACCGCTATCTGTATGAACATGGAAATAGCTACACCGCTATCTGTATGAATATGGAAATATCTACACCACTATCTGTATGAACATGGAAATATCTACACGGCTATCTGTATGAACATGGAAATATCTTCACCGCCATCTGTATGAACATGGATATATCTACACAGCCATCTGGATGAACATGGAAATATCTACACCACTTTCTGTATGAACATGGAAATAGCTACACCGCTACCTGTATGAACATGGAAATATCTTCACCGACATCTGTATGAACATGGATATATCTACACAGCCATCTGGATGAACATGGAAATATCTACACAGCTATCTGCATATACATGGAAATGTCTACAAAGCTATCTCTTTACACATGGATTTAACTACTCTGCTATCTCTAAAAACATGGAAATATCTACACCGCCATCTGTTTGAACATGGAAATATCTGCACCGCCATCTGTATGAACATATAAATATCTACACCGCCATCTATATTAAGATGGAGATATCTACACCGCTATCTGTATAAACCTGGAAATATCTACACCGCTATCTGTATAAACATGGAAATATCTACACAGCTATCTGTATAAACATGGAAATATCTACACCGCTACCTGTATAAACATGGAAATATCAGCACCGCTATCTGTATGAACATGGAAATATCTACACCGCTATCTGTATGAACATGGAAATATCTACACCGCTATCTGTATGAACATGGAAATAGCTACACCGCTATCTGTATGAACATGGAAATATCTACACCACTATCTGTATGAACATGGAAATATCTACACCGCTATCTGTATGAACATGGATATATCTACACAGCCATCTGGATGAACATGGAAATATCTACACCTCTATCTGTATGAACATGGAAATATCTACTCCGCTATCTGTGTAAACATGCATACATCTTCACCGCTATCTGTATAAACATGGAAATATCTACACCGTTATCTGTATGAACATGGAAATATCTACACCGCTATCTGTTTGAACATGGAAATATCTAAACCGCTATCTGCATGAAAATGGAAATATGTGCACAGCTATCTGCATATACTTGGAAATATCTACACAGCTATCTCTTTACACATGGAAATAACTACACCGCTATCTGTATGAACATGGAAATACCTACACCACCATCTGTATGAACATGGAAATATCAGCACCGCCATCTGTATGAACATATAAATATCTACACCGCCATCTGTATTAAGAAGGAGATATCTAAACCGCTATCTGTATAAACATGGAAATATCTACACCGCTATCTGTATAAACATGGAAATATCTACACAGCTATCTGTATAAACATGGAAATATCTACACCGCTACCTGCATAAACATGGAAATATCAACAACGCTGTCAGTATGAACATGGAAATATCTACACCGCTATCTGTATGAACATGGAAATATCTAAACCGCTATCTGTATGAACATGGAAATATCTTCACCGCCATCTGTATGAACATGGATATATCTACACAGCCATCTGTATGAACATGGAAATATCTACACCGCTATCTGTATGAACATGGATATATCTACACCGCTATCTGTATGAACATGGAAATATCTTCACCGCCATCTGTATGAACATGGATATGTCTACACAGCCATCTGGATGAACATGGAAATATCTACACCGCTATCTGTATGCACATGGAAATATCTACACCGCTATCTGTGTAAACATGCATACATCTTCACCGCTATCTGTATAAACATGGAAACATCTACACCGCTATCTGTATGAACATGGAAATATCTACACCGCTATCTGTTTGAACATGGAAATAGTTTAACCGCTATCTCTATAAACATGGAAATATCTACACCGCCATCTGTATGAACATGGAAATATCAGCACCGCCATCTGTATGAACATATAAATATCTACACTGCCATCTGTATTAAGATGGAGATATCTACACCGCTATCTGTATAAACCTGGAAATATCTACACCGCTATCTGTATAAACATGGCAAGATCTACACCGCTATCTGTATAAACATGGAAATATCTACACCGCTACCTGTATAAACATGGAAATATCAGCACCGCTATCTGTATGAACATGGAAATATCTACACCGCTATCTGTATGAACATGGAAATATCTACACCGCTATCTGTTTGAACATGGAAATATCTACACCGCTGTCTGCATGAAAATGGAAATATCTACACAGGTATCTGCATATACATGGAAATATCTACAAAGCTATCCCTTTACACATGGAAATAACTACACCGCTATCTTTATAAACATGGAAATATATACACCGCCATCTGTATGAACATGGAAATATCTGCACTGCCATCTGTATGAACATATAAATATCTACACCGCCATCTGTATTAAGATGGAGATATCTTCACTGATATCTGTATAAACTTGGAAATATCTACACCGCTATCTGTATAAACCTGGAAATATCTACACCGCTATCTGTATATACATGGAAATAACTACACCTCTATCTGTATAAACATGGAAATATCTACACTCTACCTGTATAAACATGGAAATATCAGCACCGCTATCTGCATGAACATGGCAATATCAGCCCCTCTATCTGTGTGAACATGGAGATATCTACACCGCTATCTGTAAGAACATGGAAATATCTACACCGCTATCTGTCTGAACATGGAAATATCTTCACCACCATCTGTATGAACATGGATATACCTACACAGCCATCTGGATGAACATGGAAATATGTACACCGCTATCTGTAAGAACATGGAAATATCTACACCACTATCCGTATGAACATGGAAATATCTTCACCGCCATCTGTATGAACATGGATATATCTACACAGCCATCTGGATGAACATGGAAATATCTACACCGCTATCTGTATGAACATGGAAATAGCTTCACCGCTATTTGTATGAATATGGAAATATCTACACCTCTATCTGTATGAACATGGAAATATCTACAAGGCTATCTGTATGAACATGGAAATATCTTCACCGCCATCTGTATGAACATGGATATATCTACACAGCCATCTGGATGAACATGGAAATATCTACACCACTATCTGTATGAACATGGATATAGCTACACCGCTACCTGTATGAAAATGGAAATATCATCACCGACATCTGTATGAACATGGATATATCTACACAGCCATCTGGATGAACATGGAAATATCTACACAGCTATCTGCATATACATGGAAATGTCTACAAAGCTATCTCTTTACACATGGATTTAACTACACTGCTATCTCTATAAACTTGGAAATATCTACACCGCCATCTGTTTGAACATGGAAATATCTGCACCGCCATCTGTATGAACATATAAATATCTACACCGCCATCTATATTAAGATGGAGATATCTACACCGCTATCTGTATAAACCTGGAAATATCTACACCGCTATCTGTATAAACCTGGAAATATCTACACAGCTATCTGTATAAACATGGAAATATCTACACCGCTACCTGTATAAACATGGAAATATCAGCACCGCTATCTGTATGAACATGGAAATATCTACACCGCTATCTGTATGAACATGGAAATATCTACACCGCTATCTGTATGAACATGGAAAGAGCTACACCGCTATTTGTATGAACATGGAAATATCTACACCACTATCTGTATGAACATGGAAATATCTACACCGCGATCTGTATGAACATGGAAATATCTACACCGCTATCTGTGTAAACATGCATACATCTTCACCGCTATCTGTATAAACATGGAAATATCTACACCGTTATCTGTATGAACATGTAAATATCTACACCGCTATCTGTTTGAACATGGAAATATCTAAACCGCTATCTGCATGAAAATGGAAATATGTGCACAGCTATCTGCATATACATGGAAATATCTACACAGCTATCTCTTTACACATGGAAATAACAACACCGCTATCTGTATGAACATGGATATATCTACACCGCTATCTGTATGAACATGGAAATATCTTCACCGCCATCTGTATGAACATGGATATGTCTACACAGCCATCTGGATGAACATGGAAATATCAACACCGCGATCTGTATGCACATGGAAATATCTACACCGCTATCTGTGTAAACATGCATACATCTTCACCGCTATCTGTATAAACATGGAAACATCTACACCGCTATCTGTATGAACATGGAAATATCTACACCGCTATCTGTTTGAACATGGAAATAGCTAAACCGCTATCTCTATAAACATGGAAATATCTACACCGCCATCTGTATGAACATGGAAATATCTGCACCGCCATCTGTATGAACATGTAAATATCTACACTGCCATCTGTATTAAGATGGAGATATCTACACCGCTATCTGTATAAACCTGGAAATATCTACACCGCTATCTGTATAAACATGGCAAGATCTACACCGCTATCTGTATAAACATGGAAATATCTACACCGCTACCTGTATAAACATGGAAATATCAGCACCGCTATCTGTATGAACATGGAAATATCTACACCGCTATCTGAACATGGAAATATCTACACCGCTGTCTGCATGAAAATGGAAATATCTACACAGGTATCTGCATATACATGGAAATATCTACAAAGCTATCTCTTTACACATGGAAATAACTGCACCGCTATCTTTATAAACATGGAAATATATACACCGCCATCTGTATGAACATGGAAATATCTGCACTGATATCTGTATGAACATATAAATATCTACACCGCCATCTGTATTAAGATGGAGATATCTTCACTGATATCTGTATAAACTTGGAAATATCTACACCGCTATCTGTATAAACCTGGAAATATCTACACCGCTATCTGTATATACATGGAAATAACTACACCTCTATCTGTATAAACATGGAAATATCTACACCGCTACCTGTATAAACATGGAAATATCAGCAACGCTATCTGCATGAACATGGCAATATCAGCCCCTCTATCTGTGTGAACATGGAGATATCTACACCGCTATCTGTAAGAACATGGAAATATCTACACCGCTATCTGTCCGAACATGGAAATATCTTCACCGCCATCTGTATGAACATGGATATATCTACACAGCCATCTGGATGAACATGGAAATATGTACACCGCTATCTGTATGAACATGGAAATAGCTACACCGCTATCTGTATGAACATGGAAATATCTACAACACTATCTGTATGAACATGGAAATATCTACATCGCTATCTGTATGAACATGGAAATATCTACACGGCTATCTGTATGAACATGGAAATATCTTCACCGCCATCTGTATGAAAATGGATATATCTACACAGCCATCTGGATGAACATGGAAATATCTACACCAATATCTGTATGAACATGGAAATAGCTGCACCGCTATCTGTATGAACATGGAAATATCTTCACCGCCATCTGTATGAACTTGGATATATCTACACAGCCATCTGGATGAACATGGAAATATCTACACAGCTATCTGTATGAACATGGAAATTTATACACCGCTATCTGTGTAAACATGCATACATCTTCACTGCTATCTGTATAAACATGGAAATATCTACACCGCTATCTGTATGAACATGGAAATATCTACACAGCCATCTGTTTGAACATGGAAATATCTACACTGCTATCTGCATGAAAATGGAAATATCTACACAGCTATCTGCATATACATGGAAATGTCTACAAAACTATCTCTTTACACATGGATATAACTACACCACTATCTCTATAAACATGGAAATATCTACACCGCCATCTGTATGAACATATAAATATCTACACCGCCATCTATATTAAGATGGAGATATCTACACCGCTATCTGTATAAACATGGAAATATCTACACCGCTATCTGTATAAACATGGAAATATCTACACCGCTATCTGTATAAACATGGAAATATCTACACCGCTACCTATATAAACATGGAAATATCAGCACCGCTATCTTTATAAACATGGAAATATATACAGCGCCATCTGTATGAACATGGAAATATCTGCACTGATATCTGTATGAACATATAAATATCTACACCGCCATCTGTATTAAGATGGAGATATCTTCAGTGATATCTGTATAAACTTGGAAATATCTACACCGCTATCTGTATAAACCTGGAAATATCTACACCGCTATCTGTATATACATGGAAATAACTACACCTCTATCTGTATAAACATGGAAATATCTACACCGCTACCTGTATAAACATGGAAATATCAGCAACGCTATCTGCATGAACATGGCAATATCAGCCCCTCTATCTGTGTGAACATGGAGATATCTACACAATATCTGTAAGAACATGGAAATATCTACACCGCTATCTGTCTGAACATGGAAATATCTTCACCACCATCTGTATGAACATGGATATATCTACACAGCCATCTGGATGAACATGGAAATATGTACACCGCTATCTGTATGAACATGGAAATAGCTACACCGCTATCTGTATGAACATGGAAATATCTACAACACTATCTGTATGAACATGGAAATATCTACATCGCTATCTGTATGAACATGGAAATATCTACACGGCTATCTGTATGAACATGGAAATATCTTCACCGCCATCTGTATGAAAATGGATATATCTACACAGCCATCTGGATGAACATGGAAATATCTACACCAATATCTGTATGAACATGGAAATAGCTGCACCGCTATCTGTATGAACATGGAAATATCTTCACCGCCATCTGTATGAACTTGGATATATCTACACAGCCATCTGGATGAACATGGAAATATCTACACAGCTATCTGTATGAACATGGAAATTTATACACCGCTATCTGTGTAAACATGCATACATCTTCACTGCTATCTGTATAAACATGGAAATATCTACACCGCTATCTGTATGAACATGGAAATATCTACACAGCCATCTGTTTGAACATGGAAATATCTACACTGCTATCTGCATGAAAATGGAAATATCTACACAGCTATCTGCATATACATGGAAATGTCTACAAAACTATCTCTTTACACATGGATATAACTACACCACTATCTCTATAAACATGGAAATATCTACACCGCCATCTGTATGAACATATAAATATCTACACCGCCATCTATATTAAGATGGAGATATCTACACCGCTATCTGTATAAACATGGAAATATCTACACCGCTATCTGTATAAACAAGGAAACATCTACACCGCTATCTGTATGAACATGGAAATATCTACACCGCTATCTGTTTGAACATGGAAATAGCTAAACCGCTATCTCTATAAACATGGAAATATCTACACCGCCATCTGTATGAACATGGAAATATCTGCTCCGCCATCTGTATGAACATATAAATATCTACACTGCCATCTGTATTAAGATGGAGATATCTACACCGCTATCTGTATAAACCTGGAAATATCTACACCGCTATCTGTATAAACATGGCAAGATCTACACCGCTATCTGTATAAACATGGAAATATCTACACCGCTACCTGTATAAACATGGAAATATCAGCACCGCTATCTGTATGAACATGGAAATATCTACACCGCTATCTGTATGAACATGGAAATATCTACACCGCTATCTGTTTGAACATGGAAATATCTACACCGCTGTCTGCATGAAAATGGAAATATCTACACAGGTATCTGCATATACATGGAAATATCTACAAAGCTATCTCTTTACACATGGAAATAACTGCACCGCTATCTTTATAAACATGGAAATATATACACCGCCATCTGTATGAACATGGAAATATCTGCACTGATATCTGTATGAACATATAAATATCTACACCGCCATCTGTATTAAGATGGAGATATCTTCACTGATATCTGTATAAACCTGGAAATATCTACACCGCTATCTGTATAAACCTGGAAATATCTACACCGCTATCTGTATATACATGGAAATAACTACACCTCTATCTGTATAAACATGGAAATATCTACACCGCTACCTGTATAAACATGGAAATATCAGCAACGCTATCTGCATGAACATGGCAATATCAGCCCCTCTATCTGTGTGAACATGGAGATATCTACACCGCTATCTGTAAGAACATGGAAATATCTACACCGCTATCTGTCTGAACATGGAAATATCTTCACCGCCATCTGTATGAACATGGATATATCTACACAGCCATCTGGATGAACATGGAAATATGTACACCGCTATCTGTATGAACATGGAAATAGCTACACCGCTATCTGTATGAACATGGAAATATCTACAACACTATCTGTATGAACATGGAAATATCTACATCGCTATCTGTATGAACATGGAAATATCTACACGGCTATCTGTATGAACATGGAAATATCTTCACCGCCATCTGTATGAAAATGGATATATCTACACAGCCATCTGGATGAACATGGAAATATCTACACCAATATCTGTATGAACATGGAAATAGCTGCACCGCTATCTGTATGAACATGGAAATATCTTCACCGCCATCTGTATGAACTTGGATATATCTACACAGCCATCTGGATGAACATGGAAATATCTACACAGCTATCTGTATGAACATGGAAATTTATACACCGCTATCTGTGTAAACATGCATACATCTTCACTGCTATCTGTATAAACATGGAAATATCTACACCGCTATCTGTATGAACATGGAAATATCTACACAGCCATCTGTTTGAACATGGAAATATCTACACTGCTATCTGCATGAAAATGGAAATATCTACACAGCTATCTGCATATACATGGAAATGTCTACAAAACTATCTCTTTACACATGGATATAACTACACCACTATCTCTATAAACATGGAAATATCTACACCGCCATCTGTATGAACATATAAATATCTACACCGCCATCTATATTAAGATGGAGATATCTACACCGCTATCTGTATAAACATGGAAATATCTACACCGCTATCTGTATAAACATGGAAATATCTACACCGCTATCTGTATAAACATGGAAATATCTACACCGCTACCTATATAAACATGGAAATATCAGCACCGCTATCTGTATGAACATGGAAATATCTACACCGCTATCTGTATGAACATGGAAATATCTACACCGCTATCTGAATGAACATGGAAATAGCTACAACGCTATCTGTATGAACATGGAAATATCTACACCACTATCTGTATGAACATGGAAATATCTACACCGCTATCTGTATAAACATGGAAATATCTACACCGCTATCTGTATGAACATGGAAATAGCTACACCACTATCTGTATGAACATGGAAATATCTACAGCACTACCTGTATGAACATGGAAATATCTACACCTCTATCTCCATGAACATGGATATATCTACACAGCCATCTGTATGAACATGGAAATATCTACACCGCTATCTGTATAAACATGGAAATATCTACACCGCTGCCTGTATAAACATGGAAATATCTACACCGCTACCTGTATAAACATGGAAATATCAGCACCGCTCTCTGTATGAACATGGAAATATCAGCCCCTCTATCTGTATGAACATGGATATATCTACGCCGCTATCTGTATGAACATGGAAATATCTACACCGCTATCCGTATGAACATGGAAATATCTTCACCGCCATCTATATGAACATGGATATATCTACACAGCCATCTGGATGAACATGGAAATATCTACACCGCTATCTGTATGAACATGGAAATAGCTACACCGCTATCCGTATGAACATGGAAATATCTTCACCGCCATCTATATGAACATGGATATATCTACACAGCCATCTGGATGAACATGGAAATATCTATACCGCTATCTGTATGAACATGGAAATATCTACACCGCTATCTGTATGAACATGGAAATATCTTCACCGCCTTCTGTATGAAGATGGATATAACTACACAGCCATCTGGATGAACATGGAAATATCTACACCACTATCTGTATGAACATGGAAATATCTACACCGCTATCTGTATGAACTTGGAAATATCTTCACCGCCATCTGTATGAACATGGATATATCTACACAGCCATCTGGATGAACATGGAAATATCTACACAGCTATCTGTATGAACATGGAAATATATACACCGCTATCTGTGTAAACATGCATACATCTTCACCGCTATCTGTATAAAAATGGAAATATCTACACCGCTATCTGTATGAACATGGAAATATCTAAACCGCTATCTGTTTGAACATGGAAATATCTACACCGCTATCTGCATGAAAATGGAAATATCTACACAGCTATCTGCATATACATGGAAATGTCTACAAAGCTATCTCTTTACACATGGATATAACTACACCGCTATCACTATAAACATGGAAATATCTACACCGCCATATGTATGAACATGGAAATATCTGCACCGCCATCTGTATGAACATATAAATATCTACACCGCCATCTATATTAAGATGGAGATATCTACATCGATATCTGTATAAACATGGAAATATCTACACCGCTAGTTGTATAAACATGGAAATATCTACACCGCTACCTGTATAAACATGGAAATATCAGCACCGCTATCTGTATGAACATGGAAATATCTACACCGCTATCTGTATGAACATGGAAATATCTGCACCGCTATATGTATGAACATGGAAATAGCTACACCGCTATCTGTATGAACATGGAAATATCTACACCGCTATCTGTATGAACATGGAAATATCTACACCGCTATCTGTATGAACATGGATATATCTACACAGCCATCTGGATGAACATGGAAATATCTACACCGCTATCTGTATGAACATGGAAATATCTACACCGCTATCTGTGTAAACATGCATACATCTTCACCGCTATCTGTATAAACATGGAAATATCTACACCGTTATCTGTATGAACATGGAAATATCTACACCGCTATCTGTTTGAACATGGAAATATCTAAACCGCTATCTGCATGAAAATGGAAATATGTGCACAGCTATCTGCATGTACATGGAAATATCTACACAGCTATCTCTTTACACATGGAAATAACTACACCGCTATCTGTATGAACATGGAAGTACCTACACCACCATCTGTATGAACATGGAAATATCAGCACCGCCATCTGTATGAACATATGGATATCTACACCGCCATCTGTATTAAGAAGGAGATATCTAAACCGCTATCTGTATAAACATGGAAATATCTACACCGCTATCTGTATAAACATGGAAATATCTACACAGCTATCTGTATAAACATGGAAATATCTACACCGCTACCTGCATAAACATGGAAATATCAGCACCGCTATCAGTATGAACATGGAAATATCTACACCGCTATCTGTATGAACATGGAAATATCTACACCGCTATCTGTATGAACATGGAAATATCTTCACCGCCTTCTGTATGAACATGGATATATCTAAACAGCCATCTGTATGAACATGGAAATATCTACACCGCTATCTGTATGAACATGGATATATCTACTCCGCTATCTGTATGAACATGGAAATATCTTCACCGCCATCTGTATGAACATGGATATGTCTACACAGCCATCTGGATGAACATGGAAATATCTACACCGCGATCTGTATGAACATGGAAATATCTACACCGCTATCTGTGTAAACATGCATACATCTTCACCGCTATCTGTATAAACATGGAAACATCTACACCGCTATCTGTATGAACATGGAAATATCTACACCGCTATCTGTTTGAACATGGAAATAGCTAAACCGCTATCTCTATAAACATGGAAATATCTACACCGCCATCTGTATGAACATGGAAATATCTGCACCGCCATCTGTATGAACATATAAATGTCTACACTGCCATCTGTATTAAGATGGAGATATCTACACCGCTATCTGTATAAACCTGGAAATATCTACACCGCTATCTGTATAAACATGGCAAGATCTACACCGCTATCTGTATAAACATGGAAATATCTACACCGCTACCTGTATAAACATGGAAATATCAGCACCGCTATCTGTATGAACATGGAAATATCTACACCGCTATCTGTATGAACATGGAAATATCTACACCGCTATCTGTTTGAACATGGAAATATCTACACCGCTGTCTGCATGAAAATGGAAATATCTACACAGCTATCTGCATATACATGGAAATATCTACAAAGCTATCTCTTTACACATGGAAATAACTACACCGCTGTCTTTATTAACATGGAAATATATACACCGCCATCTGTATGAACATGGAAATATCTGCACTGCCATCTGTATGAACATATAAATATCTACACCGCCATCTGTATTAAGATGGAGATATCTTCACTGATATCTGTATAAACTTGGAAATATCTACACCGCTATCTGTATAAACCTGGAAATACCTACACGGCTATCTGTATATACATGGAAATAACTACACCTCTATCTGTATAAACATGGAAATATCTACACCGCTACCTGTATAAACATGGAAATATCAGCAACGCTATCTGCATGAACATGGCAATATCAGCCCCTCTATCTGTGTGAACATGGAGATATCTACACCGCTATCTGTAAGAACATGGAAATATCTACACCGCTATCTGTCTGAACATGGAAATATCTTCACCGCCATCTGTATGAACATGGATATATCTACACAGCCATCTGGATGAACATGGAAATATGTACACCGCTATCTGTATGAACATGGAAATAGCTACACCGCTATCTGTATGAACATGGAAATATCTACAACACTATCTGTATGAACATGGAAATATCTACACCGCTATCTGTATGAACATGGAAATATCTACACGGCTATCTGTATGAACATGGAAATATCTTCACCGCCATCTGTATGAAAATGGATATATCTACACAGCCATCTGGATGAACATGGAAATATCTACACCAATATCTGTATGAACATGGAAATAGCTGCACCGCTATCTGTATGAACATGGAAATATCTTCACCGCCATCTGTATGAACTTGGATATATCTACACAGCCATCTGGATGAACATGGAAATATCTACACAGCTATCTGTATGAACATGGAAATTTATACACCGCTATCTGTGTAAACATGCATACATCTTCACTGCTATTTGTATAAACATGGAAATATCTACACCGCTATCTGTATGAACATGGAAATATCTACACCGCCATCTGTTTGAACATGGAAATATCTACACTGCTATCTGCATGAAAATGGAAATATCTACACAGCTATCTGCATATACATGGAAATGTCTACAAAACTATCTCTTTACACATGGATATAACTACACCACTATCTCTATAAACATGGAAATATCTACACCGCCATCTGTATGAACATGGAAATATCTGCATCGCCATCTGTATGAACATATAAATAACTACACCGCCATCTATATTAAGATGGAGATATCTACACCGCTATCTGTATAAACATGGAAATATCTACACCGCTATCTGTATAAACATGGAAATATCTACACCGCTATCTGTATAAACATGGAAATATCTACACCGCTACCTATATAAACATGGAAATATCAGCACCGCTATCTGTATGAACATGGAAATATCTACACCGCTATCTGTATGAACATGGAAATATCTACACCGCTATCTGAATGAACATGGAAATAGCTACAACGCTATCTGTATGAACATGGAAATATCTACACCACTATCTGTATGAACATGGAAATATCTACACCGCTATCTGTATAAACATGGAAATATCTACACCGCTATCTGTATGAACATGGAAATAGCTACACCGCTATCTGTATGAACATGGAAATATCTACAGCACTACCTGTATGAACATGGAAATATCTACACCTCTATCTCCATGAACATGGATATATCTACACAGCCATCTGTATGAACATGGAAATATCTACACCGCTATCTGTATAAACATGGAAATATCTACACCGCTACCTGTATAAACATGGAAATATCTACACCGCTACCTGTATAAACATGGAAATATCAGCACCGCTCTCTGTATGAACATGGAAATATCAGCCCCTCTATCTGTATGAACATGGATATATCTACGCCGCTATCTGTATGAACATGGAAATATCTACACCGCTATCTGTATGAACATGGAAATATCTTCACCGCCATCTATATGAACATGGATATATCTACACTGCCATCTGGATGAACATGGAAATATCTACACCGCTATCTGTATGAACATGGAAATAGCTACACCGCTATAGGTATGAACATGGAAATATCTTCACCGCCATCTATATGAACATGGATATATCTACACAGCCATCTGGATGAACATGGAAATATCTATACCGCTATCTGTATGAACATGGAAATATCTACACCGCTATCTGTATGAACATGGAAATATCTTCACCGCCTTCTGTATGAACATGGATATATCTAAACAGCCATCTGTATGAACATGGAAATATCTACACCGCTATCTGTATGAACATGGATATATCTACTCCGCTATCTGTATGAACATGGAAATATCTTCACCGCCATCTGTATGAACATGGATATGTCTACACAGCCATCTGGATGAACATGGAAATATCTACACCGCGATCTGTATGAACATGGAAATATCTACACCGCTATCTGTGTAAACATGCATACATCTTCACCGCTATCTGTATAAACATGGAAACATCTACACCGCTATCTGTATGAACATGGAAATATCTACACCGCTATCTGTTTGAACATGGAAATAGCTAAACCGCTATCTCTATAAACATGGAAATATCTACACCGCCATCTGTATGAACATGGAAATATCTGCACCGCCATCTGTATGAACATATAAATGTCTACACTGCCATCTGTATTAAGATGGAGATATCTACACCGCTATCTGTATAAACCTGGAAATATCTACACCGCTCTCTGTATAAACATGGCAAGATCTACACCGCTATCTGTATAAACATGGAAATATCTACACCGCTACCTGTATAAACATGGAAATATCAGCACCGCTATCTGTATGAACATGGAAATATCTACACCGCTATCTGTATGAACATGGAAATATCTACACCGCTATCTGTTTGAACATGGAAATATCTACACCGCTGTCTGCATGAAAATGGAAATATCTACACAGCTATCTGCATATACATGGAAATATCTACAAAGCTATCTCTTTACACATGGAAATAACTACACCGCTGTCTTTATTAACATGGAAATATATACACCGCCATCTGTATGAACATGGAAATATCTGCACTGCCATCTGTATGAACATATAAATATCTACACCGCCATCTGTATTAAGATGGAGATATCTTCACTGATATCTGTATAAACTTGGAAATATCTACACCGCTATCTGTATAAACCTGGAAATACCTACACGGCTATCTGTATATACATGGAAATAACTACACCTCTATCTGTATAAACATGGAAATATCTACACCGCTACCTGTATAAACATGGAAATATCAGCAACGCTATCTGCATGAACATGGCAATATCAGCCCCTCTATCTGTGTGAACATGGAGATATCTACACCGCTATCTGTAAGAACATGGAAATATCTACACCGCTATCTGTCTGAACATGGAAATATCTTCACCGCCATCTGTATGAACATGGATATATCTACACAGCCATCTGGATGAACATGGAAATATGTACACCGCTATCTGTATGAACATGGAAATAGCTACACCGCTATCTGTATGAACATGGAAATATCTACAACACTATCTGTATGAACATGGAAATATCTACACCGCTATCTGTATGAACATGGAAATATCTACACGGCTATCTGTATGAACATGGAAATATCTTCACCGCCATCTGTATGAAAATGGATATATCTACACAGCCATCTGGATGAACATGGAAATATCTACACCAATATCTGTATGAACATGGAAATAGCTGCACCGCTATCTGTATGAACATGGAAATATCTTCACCGCCATCTGTATGAACTTGGATATATCTACACAGCCATCTGGATGAACATGGAAATATCTACACAGCTATCTGTATGAACATGGAAATTTATACACCGCTATCTGTGTAAACATGCATACATCTTCACTGCTATTTGTATAAACATGGAAATATCTACACCGCTATCTGTATGAACATGGAAATATCTACACCGCCATCTGTTTGAACATGGAAATATCTACACTGCTATCTGCATGAAAATGGAAATATCTACACAGCTATCTGCATATACATGGAAATGTCTACAAAACTATCTCTTTACACATGGATATAACTACACCACTATCTCTATAAACATGGAAATATCTACACCGCCATCTGTATGAACATGGAAATATCTGCATCGCCATCTGTATGAACATATAAATAACTACACCGCCATCTATATTAAGATGGAGATATCTACACCGCTATCTGTATAAACATGGAAATATCTACACCGCTATCTGTATAAACATGGAAATATCTACACCGCTATCTGTATAAACATGGAAATATCTACACCGCTACCTATATAAACATGGAAATATCAGCACCGCTATCTGTATGAACATGGAAATATCTACACCGCTATCTGTATGAACATGGAAATATCTACACCGCTATCTGAATGAACATGGAAATAGCTACAACGCTATCTGTATGAACATGGAAATATCTACACCACTATCTGTATGAACATGGAAATATCTACACCGCTATCTGTATAAACATGGAAATATCTACACCGCTATCTGTATGAACATGGAAATAGCTACACCGCTATCTGTATGAACATGGAAATATCTACAGCACTACCTGTATGAACATGGAAATATCTACACCTCTATCTCCATGAACATGGATATATCTACACAGCCATCTGTATGAACATGGAAATATCTACACCGCTATCTGTATAAACATGGAAATATCTACACCGCTACCTGTATAAACATGGAAATATCTACACCGCTACCTGTATAAACATGGAAATATCAGCACCGCTCTCTGTATGAACATGGAAATATCAGCCCCTCTATCTGTATGAACATGGATATATCTACGCCGCTATCTGTATGAACATGGAAATATCTACACCGCTATCCGTATGAACATGGAAATATCTTCACCGCCATCTATATGAACATGGATATATCTACACTGCCATCTGGATGAACATGGAAATATCTACACCGCTATCTGTATGAACATGGAAATAGCTACACCGCTATAGGTATGAACATGGAAATATCTTCACCGCCATCTATATGAACATGGATATATCTACACAGCCATCTGGATGAACATGGAAATATCTATACCGCTATCTGTATGAACATGGAAATATCTACACCGCTATCTGTATGAACATGGAAATATCTTCACCGCCTTCTGTATGAAGATGGATATAACTACACAGCCATCTGGATGAACATGGAAATATCTACACCACTATCTGTATGAACATGGAAATATCTACACCGCTATCTGTATGAACTTGGAAATATCTTCACCGCCATCTGTATGAACATGGATATATCTACACAGCCATCTGGATGAACATGGAAATATCTACACAGCTATCTGTATGAACATGGAAATATATACACCGCTATCTGTGTAAACATGCATACATCTTCACCGCTATCTGTATAAAAATGGAAATATCTACACCGCTATCTGTATGAACATGGAAATATCTAAACCGCTATCTGTTTGAACATGGAAATATCTACACCGCTATCTGCATGAAAATGGAAATATCTACACAGGTATCTGCATATACATGGAAATGTCTACAAAGCTATCACTTTACACATGGATATAACTACACCGCTATCACTATAAACATGGAAATATCTACACCGCCATATGTATTAACATGGAAATATCTGCACCGCCATCTGTATGAACATATAAATATCTACACCGCCATCTATATTAAGATGGAGATATCTACACCGATATCTGTATAAACATGGAAATATCTACACCGCTAGTTGTATAAACATGGAAATATCTACACCGCTACCTGTATAAACATGGAAATATCAGCACCGCTATCTGTATGAACATGGAAATATCTACACCGCTATCTGTATGAACATGGAAATATCTGCACCGTTATATGTATGAACATGGAAATAGCTACACCGCTATCTGTATGAACATGGAAATATCTACACCACTATCTGTATGAACATGGAAATATCTACACCGCTATCTGTATGAACATGGATATATCTACACAGCCATCTGGATGAACATGGAAGTATCTACACCGCTATCTGTATGAACATGGAAATATCTACACCGCTATCTGTTTGAACATGGAAATATCTACACCGCTGTCTGCATGAAAATGGAAATATCTACACAGCTATCTGCATATACATGGAAATATCTACAAAGCTATCTCTTTACACATGGAAATAACTACACCGCTATCTTTCTTAACATGGAAATATATACACCGCCATCTGTATGAACATGGAAATATCTGCACTGCCATCTGTATGAACATATAAATATCTACACCGCCATCTGTATTAAGATGGAGATATCTTCACTGATATCTGTATAAACTTGGAAATATCTACACCGCTATCTGTATAAACCTGGAAATATCTACACGGCTATCTGTATATACATGGAAATAACTACACCTCTATCTGTATAAACATGGAAATATCTACACCGCTACCTGTATAAACATGGAAATATCAGCAACGCTATCTGCATGAACATGGCAATATCAGCCCATCTATCTGTGTGAACATGGAGATATCTACACCGCTATCTGTAAGAACATGGAAATATCTACACCGCTATCTGTCTGAACATGGAAATATCTTCACCGCCATCTGTATGAACATGGATATATCTACACAGCCATCTGGATGAACATGGAAATATGTACACCGCTATCTGTATGAACATGGAAATAGCTACACCGCTATCTGTATGAACATGGAAATATCTACAACACTATCTGTATGAACATGGAAATATCTACACCGCTATCTGTATGAACATGGAAATATCTACACGGCTATCTGTATGAACATGGAAATATCTTCACCGCCATCTGTATGAAAATGGATATATCTACACAGCCATCTGGATGAACATGGAAATATCTACACCAATATCTGTATGAACATGGAAATAGCTGCACCGCTATCTGCATGAACATGGAAATATCTTCACCGCCATCTGTATGAACTTGGATATATCTACACAGCCATCTGGATGAACATGAAAATATCTACACAGCTATCTGTATGAACATGGAAATTTATACACCGCTATCTGTGTAAACATGCATACATCTTCACTGCTATCTGTATAAACATGGAAATATCTACACCGCTATCTGTATGAACATGGAAATATCTACACCGCTATCTGTTTGAACATGGAAATATCTACACTGCTATCTGCATGAAAATGGAAATATCTACACAGCTATCTGCATATACATGGAAATGTCTACAAAACTATCTCTTTACACATGGATATAACTACACCACTATCTCTATAAACATGGAAATATCTACACCGCCATCTGTATGAACATGGAAATATCTGCATCGCCATCTGTATGAACATATAAATATCTACACCGCCATCTATATTAAGATGGAGATATCTACACCGCTATCTGTATAAACATGGAAATATCTACACCGCTATCTGTATAAACATGGAAATATCTACACCGCTATCTGTATAAACATGGAAATATCTACACCGCTACCTATATAAACATGGAAATATAAGCACCGCTATCTGTATGAACATGGAAATATCTACACCGCTATCTGTATGAACATGGAAATATCTACACCGCTATCTGAATGAACATGGAAATAGCTACAACGCTATCTGTATGAACATGGAAATATCTACACCACTATCTGTATGAACATGGAAATATCTACACCGCTATCTGTATAAACATGGAAATATCTACACCGCTATCTGTATGAACATGGAAATAGCTACACCACTATCTGTATGAACATGGAAATATCTACAGCACTACCTGTATGAACATGGAAATATCTACACCTCTATCTCCATGAACATGGATATATCTACACAGCCATCTGTATGAACATGGAAATATCTACACCGCTATCTGTATAAACATGGAAATATCTACACCGCTACCTGTATAAACATGGAAATATCTACACCGCTACCTGTATAAACATGGAAATATCAGCACCGCTCTCTGTATGAACATGGAAATATCAGCCCCTCTATCTGTATGAACATGGATATATCTACGCCGCTATCTGTATGAATATGGAAATATCTGCACCGCTATCCGTATGAACATGGAAATATCTTCACCGCCATCTATATGAACATGGATATATCTACACAGCCATCTGGATGAACATGGAAATATCTACACCGCTATCTGTATGAACATGGAAATAGCTACACCGCTATCCGTATGAACATGGAAATATCTTCACCGCCATCTATATGAACATGGATATATCTACACAGCCATCTGGATGAACATGGAAATATCTATACCGCTATCTGTATGAACATGGAAATATCTACACCGCTATCTGTATGAACATGGAAATATCTTCACCGCCTTCTGTATGAAGATGGATATAACTACACAGCCATCTGGATGAACATGGAAATATCTACACCACTATCTGTATGAACATGGAAATATCTACACCGCTATCTGTATGAACTTGGAAATATCTTCACCGCCATCTGTATGAACATGGATATATCTACACAGCCATCTGGATGAACATGGAAATATCTACACAGCTATCTGTATGAACATGGAAATATATACACCGCTATCTGTGTAAACATGCATACATCTTCACCGCTATCTGTATAAAAATGGAAATATCTACACCGCTATCTGTATGAACATGGAAATATCTAAACCGCTATCTGTTTGAACATGGAAATATCTACACCGCTATCTGCATGAAAATGGAAATATCTACACAGCTATCTGCATATACATGGAAATGTCTACAAAGCTATCTCTTTACACATGGATATAACTACACCGCTATCACTATAAACATGGAAATATCTACACCGCCATATGTATGAACATGGAAATATCTGCACCGCCATCTGTATGAACATATAAATATCTACACCGCCATCTATATTAAGATGGAGATATCTACACCGATATCTGTATAAACATGGAAATATCTACACCGCTAGTTGTATAAACATGGAAATATCTACACCGCTACCTGTATAAACATGGAAATATCAGCACCGCTATCTGTATGAACATGGAAATATCTACACCGCTATCTGTATGAACATGGAAATATCTGCACCGCTATATGTATGAACATGGAAATAGCTACACCGCTATCTGTATGAACATGGAAATATCTACACCACTATCTGTATGAACATGGAAATATCTACACCGCTATCTGTATGAACATGGATATATCTACACAGCCATCTGGATGAACATGGAAATATCTACACCGCTATCTGTATGAACATGGAAATATCTACACCGCTATCTGTGTAAACATGCATACATCTTCACCGCTATCTGTATAAACATGGAAATATCTACACCGTTATCTGTATGAACATGGAAATATCTACACCGCTATCTGTTTGAACATGGAAATATCTAAACCGCTATCTGCATGAAAATGGAAATATGTGCACAGCTATCTGCATGTACATGGAAATATCTACACAGCTATCTCTTTACACATGGAAATAACTACACCGCTATCTGTATGAACATGGAAGTACCTACACCACCATCTGTATGAACATGGAAATATCAGCACCGCCATCTGTATGAACATATAGATATCTACACCGCCATCTGTATTAAGAAGGAGATATCTAAACCGCTATCTGTATAAACATGGAAATATCTACACCGCTATCTGTATAAACATGGAAATATCTACACAGCTATCTGTATAAACATGGAAATATCTACATCGCTACCTGCAGAAACATGGAAATATCAGCACCGCTATCAGTATGAACATGGAAATATCTACACCGCTATCTGTATGAACATGGAAATATCTACACCGCTATCTGTATGAACATGGAAATATCTTTTTGGCCATCTGTATGAACATGGATATATCTACACAGCCATCTGTATGAACATGGAAATATCTACACCGCTATCTGTATGAACATGGATATATCTACTCCGCTATCTGTATGAACATGGAAATATCTTCACCGCCACCTGTATGAACATGGATATGTCTACACAGCCATCTGGATGAACATGGAAATATCTACACCGCGATCTGTATGAACATGGAAATATCTACACCGCTATCTGTGTAAACATGCATACATCTTCACCGCTATCTGTATAAACATGGAAACATCTACTCCGCTATCTGTATGAACATGGAAATATCTACAACGCTATCTGTTTGAACATGGAAATAGCTAAACCGCTATCTCTATAAACATGGAAATATCTACACCGCCATCTGTATGAACATGGAAATATCTGCACCGCCATCTGTATGAACATATAAATGTCTACACTGCCATCTGTATTAAGATGGAGATATATACACCGCTATCTGTATAAACCTGGAAATATCTACACCGCTATCTGTATAAACATGGCAAGATCTACACCGCTATCTGTATAAACATGGAAATATCTACACCGCTACCTGTATAAACATGGAAATATCAGCACCGCTATCTGTATGAACATGGAAATATCTACACCGCTATCTGTATGAACATGGAAATATCTACACCGCTATCTGTTTGAACATGGAAATATCTACACCGCTGTCTGCATGAAAATGGAAATATCTACACAGCTATCTGCATATACATGGAAATATCTACAAAGCTATCTCTTTACACATGGAAATAACTACACCGCTATCTTTATTAACATGGAAATATATACACCACCATCTGTATGAACATGGAAATATCTGCACTGCCATCTGTATGAACATATAAATATCTACACCGCCATCTGTATTAAGATGGAGATATCTTCACTGATATCTGTATAAACTTGGAAATATCTACACCGCTATCTGTATAAACCTGGAAATATCTACACGGCTATCTGTATATACATGGAAATATCTACACCTCTATCTGTATAAACATGGAAATGTCTACACCGCTACCTGTATAAACATGGAAATATCAGCAACGCTATCTGCATGAACATGGCAATATCAGCCCCTCTATCTGTGTGAACATGGAGATATCTACACCGCTATCTGTAAGAACATGGAAATATCTACACCGCTATCTGTCTGAACATGGAAATATCTTCACCGCCTTCTGTATGAACATGGATATATCTACACAGCCATCTGGATGAACATGGAAATATGTACACCGCTATCTGTATGAACATGGAAATAGCTACACCGCTATCTGTATGAACATGGAAATATCTACAACACTATCTGTATGAACATGGAAATATCTACACCGCTATCTGTATGAACATGGAAATATCTACACGGCTATCTGTATGAACATGGAAATATCTTCACCGCCATCTGTATGAAAATGGATATATCTACACAGCCATCTGGATGAACATGGAAATATCTACACCAATATCTGTATGAACATGGAAATAGCTGCACCGCTATCTGTATGAACATGGAAATATCTTCACCGCCATCTGTATGAACTTGGATATATCTACACAGCCATCTGGATGAACATGGAAATATCTACACAGCTATCTGTATGAACATGGAAATTTATACACCGCTATCTGTGTAAACATGCATACATCTTCACTGCTATCTGTATAAACATGGAAATATCTACACCGCTATCTGTATGAACATGGAAATATCTACACCGCTATCTGTTTGAACATGGAAATATCTACACTGCTATCTGCATGAAAATGGAAATATCTACACAGCTATCTGCATATACATGGAAATGTCTACAAAACTATCTCTTTACACATGGATATAACTACACCACTATCTCTATAAACATGGAAATATCTACACCGCCATCTGTATGAACATGGAAATATCTGCATCGCCATCTGTATGAACATATAAATATCTACACCGCCATCTATATTAAGATGGAGATATCTACACCGCTATCTGTATAAACATGGAAATATCTACACCGCTATCTGTATAAACATGGAAATATCTACACCGCTATCTGTATAAACATGGAAATATCTACACCGCTACCTATATAAACATGGAAATATCAGCACCGCTATCTGTATGACCATGGAAATATCTACACCGCTATCTGTATGAACATGGAAATATCTACACCGCTATCCGAATGAACATGGAAATAGCTACAACGCTATCTGTATGAACATGGAAATATCTACACCACTATCTGTATGAACATGGAAATATCTACACCGCTATCTGTATAAACATGGAAATATCTACACCGCTATCTGTATGAACATGGAAATAGCTACACCACTATCTGTATGAACATGGAAATATCTACAGCACTACCTGTATGAACATGGAAATACCTACACCTCTATCTCCATGAACATGGATATATCTACACAGCCATCTGTATGAACATGGAAATATCTACACCGCTATCTGTATAAACATGGAAATATCTACACCGCTACCTGTATAAACATGGAAATATCTACACCGCTACCTGTATAAACATGGAAATATCAGCACCGCTCTATGTATGAACATGGAAATATCAGCCCCTCTATCTGTATGAACATGGATATATCTACGCCGCTATCTGTATGAACATGGAAATATCTACACCGCTATCCGTATGAACATGGAAATATCTTCACCACCATCTATATGAACATGGATATATCTACACAGCCATCTGGATGAACATGGAAATATCTACACCGCTATCTGTATGAACATGGAAATAGCTACACCGCTATCCGTATGAACATGGAAATATCTTCACCGCCATCTATATGAACATGGATATATCTACACAGCCATCTGGATGAACATGGAAATATCTATACCGCTATCTGTATGAACATGGAAATATCTACTCCGCTATCTGTATGAACATGGAAATATCTTCACCGCCTTCTGTATGAAGATGGATATAACTACACAGCCATCTGGATGAACATGGAAATATCTACACCACTATCTGTATGAACATGGAAATATCTACACCGCTATCTGTATGAACTTGGAAATATCTTCACCGCCATCTGTATGAACATGGATATATCTATACAGCCATCTGGATGAACATGGAAATATCTACACAGCTATCTGTATGAACATGGAAATATATACACCGCTATCTGTGTAAACATGCATACATCTTCACCGCTATCTGTATAAAAATGGAAATATCTACACCGCTATCTGTATGAACATGGAAATATCTAAACCGCTATCTGTTTGAACATGGAAATATCTACACCGCTATCTGCATGAAAATGGAAATATCTACACAGCTATCTGCATATACATGGAAATGTCTACAAGGCTATCTCTTAACACATGGATATAACTACACCGCTATCACTATAAACATGGAAATATCTACACCGCCATATGTATGAACATGGAAATATCTGCACCGCCATCTGTATGAACATATAAATATCTACACCGCCATCTATATTAAGATGGAGATATCTACACCGATATCTGTATAAACATGGAAATATCTACACCGCTATCTGTATAAACATGGAAATATCTACACCGCTACCTGTATAAACATGGAAATATCAGCACCGCTATCTGTATGAACATGGAAATATCTACACCGCTATCTGTATGAACATGGAAATATCTACACCGCTATCTGTATGAACATGGAAATAGCTACACCGCTATCTGTATGAACATGGAAATATCTACACCACTATCTGTATGAACATGGAAATATCTACACCGCTATCTGTATGAACATGGATATATCTACACAGCCATCTGGATGAACATGGAAATATCTACACCGCTATCTGTATGAACATGGAAATATCTACACCGCTATCTGTGTAAACATGCATACATCTTCACCGCTATCTGTATAAACATGGAAATATCTACACCGTTATCTGTATGAACATGGAAATATCTACACCGCTATCTGTTTGAACATGGAAATATCTAAACCGCTATCTGCATGAAAATGGAAATATGTGCACAGCTGTCTGCATATACATGGAAATATCTACACAGCTATCTCTTTACACATGGAAATAACTACACCGCTATCTGTATGAACATGGAAGTACCTACACCACCATCTGTATGAACATGGAAATATCAGCACCGCCATCTGTATGAACATATAAATATCTACACCGCCATCTGTATTAAGAAGGAGATATCTAAACCGCTATCTGTATAAACATGGAAATATCTACACCGCTATCTGTATAAACATGGAAATATCTACACAGCTATCTGTATAAACATGGAAATATCTACACCGCTACCTGTATAAACATGGAAATATCAGCACCGCTATCTGCATGAACATGGCAATATCAGCCCCTCTATCTGTGTGAACATGGAGATATCTACACCGCTATCTGTAAGAACATGGAAATATCTACACCGCCATCTGTCTGAACATGGAAATACCTTCACCGCCATCTGTATGAACATGGATATATCTACACAGCCATCTGGATGAACATGGAAATATCTACACCGCTATCTGTACGAACATGGAAATATCTACACCGCTATCTGTATGAACATGGAAATAGCTACACCGCTATCTGTATCAACATGGAAATATCTACACCACTATCTGTATGAACATGGAAATATCTACACCGCCATCTGTATGAACATGGATATATCTACACAGCCATCTGGATGAACATGGAAATATCTACACCGCTATCTGTATGAACCTGGAAATATCTACTCCGCTATCTGTGTAAAAATGCATACATCTTCACCGCTATCAGTATAAACATGGAAATATCTACACCACTATTTGTATGAACATGGAAATAGCTACACCGCTATCTGTATGAACATGGAAATATCTACACCGCTATCTGTATGAACATGGATATATCTACACAGCCATCTGCATGAACATGGAAATATCTACACCGCTATCTGTGTAAACATGCATGCATCTTCACCGCTATCTGTATGAACATGGAAATATCTACAACGCTATCTGTATCAACATGGAAATATCTACACCGCTATCTGTATGAACATGGAAATATCTACACCGCTATCTGTTTGAACATGGAAATATCTACACCGCTATCTGCATGAAAATGGAAATATCTACACTGCTATCTGCATATACATGGAAATATCTACACAGCTATCTCTTTACACATGGAAATAACTACACCGCTATCAGTTTGAACATGGAAATATCTACACCGCCATCTGTATGAACATCGGAATATCTGCACCGCCATTTAAATGAACATATAAATATCTACACCGCCATCTGTATTAAGATGGAGATATCTACACCGCTATATGTATAAACATGGAAATATCTACAGCGCTTTCTGTATAAATATGGAAATATCTACACCGCTATCTGTGAACATGGAAATATCTACACCGCTATCTGTATGAACATGGAAATATCTACACCGCTATCTGTATGAACATGGAAATATCTACACCGCTATCTGTTTGAACACGGAAATATCTACACCGCTGTCTGCAAGAAAATGGAAATATCTACACAGCTATCTGCATATACATGGAAATATCTACAAAGCTATCTCTTTACACATGGAAATAACTACACCGCTATCTCTATAAATATCGAAATATCTACACCGCCATCTGTATGAACATGGAAATATCTGCACCGCCATGTGAATGAACATATAAATATCTGCACCGCCATGTGTATTAAGAAGGAGATATCTACACCGCTATCAGTATAAACATGGAAATATCTACACCGCTATCTGTATAAACATGGAAATATCTTCACCGCCATCTGTATGAACTTGGATATATCTACACAGCCATCTGGATGAACATGGAAATATCTACAGAGCTATCTGTATGAACATGGAAATATATAAACCGCTATCTGTGTAAACATGCATACATCTTCACCGCTATCTGTATAAACATGGAAATATCTACACCGCTATCTGTATGAACATGAAAATATCTAAACCGCTATCTGTTTGAACATGGAAATATCTACACTGCTATCTGCATGTAAATGGAAATATCTACACAGCTATCTGCAAATACATGGAAATGTCTACAAAGCTATCTCTTTACACATGGATATAACTACACCGCTATCTCTATAAACATGGAAATATCTACACCGCCATCTGTATGAACATGGAAATATCTGCACCGCCATCTGTATGAACATGTAAATATCTACACCGCCATCTATATTAAGATGGAGATATCTACACAGATATCTGTATAAACCTGGAAATATCTACACCGCTATCAGTATAAACATGGAAATATCTACACCGCTATCTGTATAAACTTGGAAATATCTACACCGCTACCTGTATAAACATGGGAATATCAGCACCGCTATCTGTATGAACATGGAAATATCTACACCGCTATCTGTATGAACATGGAAATATCTACACCGCTATCTGTATGAACATGGAAATAGCTACACCGCTATCTGTATTAACATGGAAATATCTACACCACTATCTATATGAACATGGAAATATCTACACCGCTATCTGTATGAACATGGATATATCTACACAGCCATCTGGATGAACATGGAAATATCTACACTGTTATCTGTATGAACATGGAAATATCTACACCGCAATCTGTGTAAACAAGCATACATCTTCACCGCTATCTGTATAAACATGGAAATATCTACACCGTTATCTGTATGAACATGGTAATATCTACACCGCTACCTGTATAAACATGGAAATATCTACACCGCTACCTGTATAAACATGGAAATATCTACACCGCTACCCGTATAAACATGGAAATATCAGCACCGCTCTCTGTATGAACATGGAAATATCAGCCCCTCTATCTGTATGAACATGGAAATATCTACACCGCTATCAGTATGAACATGGAAATATCTACACCGCTATCCGTATGAACATGGAAATATCTTCACCGCCATCTGTATGAACATGGATATATCTACACATCCATCTGGATGAACATGGAAATATCTACACCGCTATCTGTATGAACATGGAAATAGCTACACCGCTATCTGTATGAATATGGAAATATCTACACCACTATCTCTATGAACATGGAAATATCTACACGGCTATCTGTATGAACATGGAAATATCTTCACCGCCATCTGTATGAACATGGATATATCTACACAGCCATCTGGATGAACATGGAAATATCTACACCACTATCTGTATGAACATGGAAATAGCTACACCGCTACCTGTATGAACATGGAAATATCTTCACCGACATCTGTATGAACATGGATATATCTACACAGCCATCTGGATGAACATGGAAATATCTACACAGCTATCTGCATATACATGGAAATGTCTACAAAGCTATCTCTTTACACATGGATTTAACTACTCTGCTATCTCTAAAAACATGGAAATATCTACACCGCCATCTGTTTGAACCTGGAAATATCTGCACCGCCATCTGTATGAACATATAAATATCTACACCGCCATCTATATTAAGATGGAGATATCTACACCGATATCTGTATAAACATGGAAATATCTACACCGCTATCTGTATAAACATGGAAATATCTACACCGCTACCTGTATAAACATGGAAATATCAGCACCGCTATCTGTATGAACATGGAAATATCTACACCGCTATCTGTATGAACATGGAAATATCTACACCGCTATCTGTATGAACATGGAAATAGCTACACCGCTATCTGTATGAACATGGAAATATCTACACCACTATCTGTATGAACATGGAAATATCTACACCGCTATCTGTTTGAACATGGATATATCTACACAGCCATCTGGATGAACATGGAAATATCTACACCGCTATCTGTATGAACATGGAAATATCTACACCGCTATCTGTGTAAACATGCATACATCTTCACCGCTATCTGTATAAACATGGAAATATCTACACCGTTATCTGTATGAACATGGAAATATCTACACCGCTATCTGTTTGAACATGGAAATATCTAAACCGCTATCTGCATGAAAATGGAAATATGTGCACAGCTATCTGCATATACATGGAAATATCTACACAGCTATCTCTTTACACATGGAAATAACTACACCGCTATCTGTATGAACATGGAAGTACCTACACCACCATCTGTATGAACATGGAAATATCAGCACCGCCATCTGTATGAACATATAAATATCTACACCGCCATCTGTATTAAGAAGGAGATATCTAAACCGCTATCTGTATAAACATGGAAATATCTACACCGCTATCTATATAAACATGGAAATATCTACACAGCTATCTGTATAAACATGGAAATATCTACACCGCTACCTGTATAAACATGGAAATATCAGCACCGCTATCTGCATGAACATGGCAATATCAGCCCCTCTATCTGTGTGAACATGGAGATATCTACACCGCTATCTGTAAGAACATGGAAATATCTACACCGCCATCTGTCTGAACATGGAAATACCTTCACCGCCATCTGTATGAACATGGATATATCTACACAGCCATCTGGATGAACATGGAAATATCTACACCGCTATCTGTATGAACATGGAAATAGCTACACCGCTATCTGTATGAACATGGAAATATCTACAACACTATCTGTATGAACATGGAAATATCTACACCGCTATCTGTATGAACATGGAAATATCTACACGGCTATCTGTATGAACATGGAAATATCTTCACCGCCATCTGTATGAAAATGGATATATCTACACAGCCATCTGGATGAACATGGAAATATCTACACCAATATCTGTATGAACATGGAAATAGATGCACCGTTATCTGTATGAACATGGAAATACCTTCACCGCCATCTGTATGAACTTGGATATATCTACACAGCCATCTGGATGAACATGGAAATATCTACACAGCTATCTGTATGAACATGGAAATATATACACCGCTATCTATGTAAACATGCATACATCTTCACTGCTATCTGTATAAACATGGAAATATCTACACCGCTATCTGTATGAACATGGAAATATCTACACCGCTATCTGTTTGAACATGGAAATATCTACACCGCTATCTGCATGAAAATGGAAATATCTACACAGCTATCTGCATATACATGGAAATGTCTACAAAGCTATCTCTTTACACATGGATATAACTACACCGCTATCTCTATAAACATGGAAATATCTACACCGCCATCTGTATGAACATGGAAATATCTGCACCGCCATCTGTATGAACATATAAATATCTACACCGCCATCTATATTAACATGGAGATATCTACACCGCTATCTGCATGAAAATGGAAATATCTACACGGCTATCTGCATATACATGGAAATATCTACAAAGCTATCTCTTTACACATGGAAATAATTACACGGCTATCTCTATAAACATGGAAATATCCTCACCGCCGTCTGTATGAACATGGAAATACCTGCACCGCCATCTGTATGAACATATAAGTATCTACACAGCCATCTGGATGAACATGGAAAGATCTACACCGCTATCTGTATAAACATGGAAATATCAAAACCGCTACCTGAATAAACATGGAAATATCAGCACAGCTATCTGTATGAACATGGAAAAATCTACACCGCTATCTGTACGAACATGGAAATATCTACACCGCTATCTGTATGAACATGGAAATAGCTACACCGCTATCTGTATCAACATGGAAATATCTACACCACTATCTGTATGAACATGGAAATATCTACACCGCCATCTGTATGAACATGGATATATCTACACAGCCATCTGGATGAACATGGAAATATCTACACCGCTATCTGTATGAACCTGGAAATATCTACTCCGCTATCTGTGTAAACATGCATACATCTTCACCGCTATCAGTATAAACATGGAAATATCTACACCACTATCTGTATGAACATGGAAATAGCTACACCGCTATCTGTATGAACATGGAAATATCTACACCGCTATCTGTATGAACATGGATATATCTACACAGCCATCTGCATGAACATGGAAATATCTACACCGCTATCTGTGTAAACATGCATGCATCTTCACCGCTATCTGTATGAACATGGAAATATCTACAACGCTATCTGTATCAACATGGAAATATCTACACCGCTATCTGTATGAACATGGAAATATCTACACCGCTATCTGTTTGAACATGGAAATATCTACACCGCTATCTGCATGAAAATGGAAATATCTACACTGCTATCTGCATATACATGGAAATATCTACACAGCTATCTCTTTACACATGGAAATAACTACACCGCTATCAGTTTGAACATGGAAATATCTACACCGCCATCTGTATGAACATCGGAATATCTGCACCGCCATTTAAATGAACATATAAATATCTACACCGCCATCTGTATTAAGATGGAGATATCTACACCGCTATATGTATAAACATGGAAATATCTACAGCGCTTTCTGTATAAATATGGAAATATCTACACCGCTATCTGTGAACGTGGAAATATCTACACCGCTATCTGTATGAACATGGAAATATCTACACCGCTATCTGTTTGAACATGGAAATATCTACACCGCTATCTGTTTGAACACGGAAATATCTACACCGCTGTCTGCAAGAAAATGGAAATATCTACACAGCTATCTGCATATACATGGAAATATCTACAAAGCTATCTCTTTACACATGGAAATAACTACACCGTTATCTCTATAAATATCGAAATATCTACACCGCCATCTGTATGAACATGGAAATATCTGCACCGCCATGTGAATGAACATATAAATATCTGCACCGCCATCTGTATTAAGAAGGAGATATCTACACCGCTATCAGTATAAACATGGAAATATCTACACCGCTATCTGTATAAACATGGAAATATCTTCACCGCCATCTGTATGAACTTGGATATATCTACACAGCCATCTGGATGAACATGGAAATATCTACAGAGCTATCTGTATGAACATGGAAATATATAAACCGCTATCTGTATAAACATGCATACATCTTCACCGCTATCTGTATAAACATGGAAATATCTACACCGCTATCTGTATGAACATGAAAATATCTAAACCGCTATCTGTTTGAACATGGAAATATCTACACTGCTATCTGCATGTAAATGGAAATATCTACACAGCTATCTGCAAATACATGGAAATGTCTACAAAGCTATCTCTTTACACATGGATATAACTACACCGCTATCTCTATAAACATGGAAATATCTACACCGCCATCTGTATGAACATGGAAATATCTGCACCGCCATCTGTATGAACATGTAAATATCTACACCGCCATCTATATTAAGATGGAGATATCTACACAGATATCTGTATAAACCTGGAAATATCTACACCGCTATCAGTATAAACATGGAAATATCTACACCGCTATCTGTATAAACATGGAAATATCTACACCGCTACCTGTATAAACATGGGAATATCAGCACCGCTATCTGTATGAACATGGAAATATCTACACCGCTATCTGTATGAACATGGAAATATCTACACCGCTATCTGTATGAACATGGAAATAGCTACACCGCTATCTGTATTAACATGGAAATATCTACACCACTATCTATATGAACATGGAAATATCTACACCGCTATCTGTATGAACATGGATATATCTACACAGCCATCTGGATGAACATGGAAATATCTACACTGTTATCTGTATGAACATGGAAATATCTACACCGCAATCTGTGTAAACAAGCATACATCTTCACCGCTATCTGTATAAACATGGAAATATCTACACCGTTATCTGTATGAACATGGTAATATCTACACCGCTACCTGTATAAACATGGAAATATCTACACCGCTACCTGTATAAACATGGAAATATCTACACCGCTACCTGTATAAACATGGAAATATCAGCACCGCTCTCTGTATGAACATGGAAATATCAGCCCCTCTATCTGTATGAACATGGAAATATCTACACCGCTATCAGTATGAACATGGAAATATCTACACCGCTATCCGTATGAACATGGAAATATCTTCACCGCCATCTGTATGAACATGGATATATCTACACAGCCATCTGGATGAACATGGAAATATCTACACCGCTATCTGTATGAACATGGAAATAGCTACACCGCTATCTGTATGAATATGGAAATATCTACACCACTATCTGTATGAACATGGAAATATCTACACGGCTATCTGTATGAACATGGAAATATCTTCACCGCCATCTGTATGAACATGGATATATCTACACAGCCATCTGGATGAACATGGAAATATCTACACCACTATCTGTATGAACATGGAAATAGCTACACCGCTACCTGTATGAACATGGAAATATCTTCACCGACATCTGTATGAACATGGATATATCTACACAGCCATCTGGATGAACATGGAAATATCTACACAGCTATCTGCATATACATGGAAATGTCTACAAAGCTATCTCTTTACACATGGATTTAACTACTCTGCTATCTCTAAAAACATGGAAATATCTACACCGCCATCTGTTTGAACATGGAAATATCTGCACCGCCATCTGTATGAACATATAAATATCTACACCGCCATCTATATTAAGATGGAGATATCTACACCGCTATCTGTATAAACCTGGAAATATCTACACCGCTATCTGTATAAACATGGAAATATCTACACAGCTATCTGTATAAACATGGAAATATCTACACCGCTACCTGTATAAACATGGAAATATCAGCACCGCTATCTGTATGAACATGGAAATATCTACACCGCTATCTGTATGAACATGGAAATATCTACACCGCTATCTGTATGAACATGGAAATAGCTACACCGCTATCTGTATGAACATGGAAATATCTACACCACTATCTGTATGAACATGGAAATATCTACACCGCTATCTGTATGAACATGGATATATCTACACAGCCATCTGGATGAACATGGAAATATCTACACCGCTATCTGTATGAACATGGAAATATCTACTCCGCTATCTGTGTAAACATGCATACATCTTCACCGCTATCTGTATAAACATGGAAATATCTACACCGTTATCTGTATGAACATGGAAATATCTACACCGCTATCTGTTTGAACATGGAAATATCTAAACCGCTATCTGCATGAAAATGGAAATATGTGCACAGCTATCTGCATATACATGGAAATATCTACACATCTATCTCTTTACACATGGAAATAACTACACCGCTATCTGTATGAACATGGAAATACCTACACCACCATCTGTATGAACATGGAAATATCAGCACCGCCATCTGTATGAACATATAAATATCTACACCGCCATCTGTATTAAGAAGGAGATATCTAAACCGCTATCTGTATAAACATGGAAATATCTACACCGCTATCTGTATAAACATGGAAATATCTACACAGCTATCTGTATAAACATGGAAATATCTACACCGCTACCTGCATAAACATGGAAATATCAACACCGCTGTCAGTATGAACATGGAAATATCTACACCGCTATCTGTATGAACATGGAAATATCTAAACCGCTATCTGTATGAACATGGAAATATCTTCACCGCCATCTGTATGAACATGGATATATCTACACAGCCATCTGTATAAACATGGAAATATCTACACCGCTATCTGTATGAACATGGATATATCTACACCGCTATCTGTATGAACATGGAAATATCTTCACCGCCATCTGTATGAACATGGATATGTCTACACAGCCATCTGGATGAACATGGAAATATCAACACCGCTATCTGTATGCACATGGAAATATCTACACCGCTATCTGTGTAAACATGCATACATCTTCACCGCTATCTGTATAAACATGGAAACATCTACACCGTTATCTGTATGAACATGGAAATATCTACACCGCTATCTGTTTGAACATGGAAATAGTTTAACCGCTATCTCTATAAACATGGAAATATCTACACCGCCATCTGTATGAACATGGAAATATCTGCACCGCCATCTGTATGAACATATAAATATCTACACTGCCATCTGTATTAAGATGGAGATATCTACACCGCTATCTGTATAAACCTGGAAATATCTACACTGCTATCTGTATAAACATGGCAAGATCTACACCGCTATCTGTATTAACATGGAAATATCTACACCGCTACCTGTATAAACATGGAAATATCAGCACCGCTATCTGTATGAACATGGAAATATCTACACCGCTATCTGTATGAACATGGAAATATCTACACCGCTATCTGTTTGAACATGGAAATATCTACACCGCTGTCTGCATGAAAATGGAAATATCTACACAGGTATCTGCATATACATGGAAATATCTACAAAGCTATCCCTTTACACATGGAAATAACTACAACGCTATCTTTATAAACATGGAAATATATACACCGCCATCTGTATGAACATGGAAATATCTGCACTGCCATCTGTATGACCATATAAATATCTACACCGCCATCTGTATTAAGATGGAGATATCTTCACTGATATCTGTATAAACTTGGAAATATCTACACCGCTATCTGTATAAACCTGGAAATATCTACACCGCTATCTGTATATACATGGAAATAACTACACCTCTATCTGTATAAACATGGAAATATCTACACTCTACCTGTATAAACATGGAAATATCAGCACCGCTATCTGCATTAACATGGCAATATCAGCCCCTCTATCTGTGTGAACATGGAGATATCTACACCGCTATCTGTAAGAACATGGAGATATCTACACCGCTATCTGTAAGAACATGGAAATATCTACACCGCTATCTGTCTGAACATGGAAATATCTTCACCGCCATCTGTATGAACATGGATATATCTACACAGCCATCTGGATGAACATGGAAATATGTACACCGCTATCTGTAAGAACATGGAAATATCTACACCACTATCCGTATGAACATGGAAATATCTTCACGCCATCTGTATGAACATGGATATATCTACACAGCCATCTGGATGAACATGGAAATATCTACACCGCTATCTGTATGAACATGGAAATAGCTACACCGCTATCTGTATGAATATGGAAATATCTACACCTCTATCTGTATGAACATGGAAATATCTACAAGGCTATCTGTATGAACATGGAAATATCTTCACCGCCATCTGTATGAACATGGATATATCTACACAGCCATCTGGATGAACATGGAAATATCTACACCACTATCTGTATGAACATGGATATAGCTACACCGCTACCTGTATGAACATGGAAATATCTTCACCGACATCTGTATGAACATGGATATATCTACACAGCCATCTGGATGAACATGGAAATATCTACACAGCTATCTGCATATACATGGAAATGTCTACAAAGCTATCTCTTTACACATGGATTTAACTACTCTGCTATCTCTATAAACATGGAAATATCTACACCACCATCTGTTTGAACATGGAAATATCTGCACCGCCATCTGTATGAACATATAAATATCTACACCGCCATCTATATTAAGATGGAGATATCTACACCGCTATCTGTATAAACCTGGAAATATCTACACCACTATCTGTATAAACATGGAAATATCTACACAGCTATCTGTATAAACATGGAAATATCTACACCGCTACCTGTATAAACATGGAAATATCAGCACCGCTATCTGTATGAACATGGAAATATCTACACCGCTATCTGTATGAACATGGAAATATCTACACCGCTATCTGTATGAACATGGAAATAGCTACACCGCTATCTGTATGAACATGGAAATATCTACACCACTATCTGTATGAACATGGAAATATCTACACTGCGATCTGTATGAACATGGAAATATCTACACCGCTATCTGTGTAAACATGCATACATCTTCACCGCTATCTGTATAAACATGGAAATATCTACACCGTTAACTGTATGAACATGGAAATATCTACACCGCTATCTGTTTGAACATGGAAATATCTAAACCGCTATCTGCATGAAAATGGAAATATGTGCACAGCTATCTGCATATACATGGAAATATCTACACAGCTATCTCTTTACACATGGAAATAACTACACCGCTATCTGTATGAACATGGATATATCTACACCGCTATCTGTATGAACATGGAAATATCTTCACCGCCATCTGTATGAACATGGATATGTCTACACAGCCATCTGGATGAACATGGAAATATCTACACCGCGATCTGTATGCACATGGAAATATCTACACCGCTATCTGTGTAAACATGCATACATCTTCACCGCTATCTGTATAAACATGGAAACATCTACACCGCTATCTGTATGAACATGGAAATATCTACACCGCTATCTGTTTGAACATGGAAATAGCTAAACCGCTATCTCTATAAACATGGAAATATCTACACCGCCATCTGTATGAACATGGAAATATCTGCACCGCCATCTGTATGAACATATAAATATCTACACTGCCATCTGTATTAAGATGGAGATATCTACACCGCTATCTGTATAAACCTGGAAATATCTACACCGCTATCTGTATAAACATGGCAAGATCTACACCGCTATCTGTATAAACATGGAAATATCTACACCGCTACCTGTATAAACATGGAAATATCTACACCGCTACCTGTATAAACATGGAAATATCAGCACCGCTCTCTGTATGAACATGGAAATATCAGCCCCTCTATCTGTATGAACATGGAAATATCTACACCGCTATCAGTATGAACATGGAAATATCTACACCGCTATCCGTATGAACATGGAAATATCTTCACCGCCATCTGTATGAACATGGATATATCTACACAGCCATCTGGATGAACATGGAAATATCTACACCGCTATCTGTATGAACATGGAAATAGCTACACCGCTATCTGTATGAATATGGAAATATCTACACCACTATCTGTATGAACATGGAAATATCTACACGGCTATCTGTATGAACATGGAAATATCTTCACCGCCATCTGTATGAACATGGATATATCTACACAGCCATCTGGATGAACATGGAAATATCTACACCACTATCTGTATGAACATGGAAATAGCTACACCGCTACCTGTATGAACATGGAAATATCTTCACCGACATCTGTATGAACATGGATATATCTACACAGCCATCTGGATGAACATGGAAATATCTACACAGCTATCTGCATATACATGGAAATGTCTACAAAGCTATCTCTTTACACATGGATTTAACTACTCTGCTATCTCTATAAACATGGAAATATCTACACCACCATCTGTTTGAACATGGAAATATCTGCACCGCCATCTGTATGAACATATAAATATCTACACCGCCATCTATATTAAGATGGAGATATCTACACCGCTATCTGTATAAACCTGGAAATATCTACACCACTATCTGTATAAACATGGAAATATCTACACAGCTATCTGTATAAACATGGAAATATCTACACCGCTACCTGTATAAACATGGAAATATCAGCACCGCTATCTGTATGAACATGGAAATATCTACACCGCTATCTGTATGAACATGGAAATATCTACACCGCTATCTGTATGAACATGGAAATAGCTACACCGCTATCTGTATGAACATGGAAATATCTACACCACTATCTGTATGAACATGGAAATATCTACACTGCGATCTGTATGAACATGGAAATATCTACACCGCTATCTGTGTAAACATGCATACATCTTCACCGCTATCTGTATAAACATGGAAATATCTACACCGTTAACTGTATGAACATGGAAATATCTACACCGCTATCTGTTTGAACATGGAAATATCTAAACCGCTATCTGCATGAAAATGGAAATATGTGCACAGCTATCTGCATATACATGGAAATATCTACACAGCTATCTCTTTACACATGGAAATAACTACACCGCTATCTGTATGAACATGGATATATCTACACCGCTATCTGTATGAACATGGAAATATCTTCACCGCCATCTGTATGAACATGGATATGTCTACACAGCCATCTGGATGAACATGGAAATATCTACACCGCGATCTGTATGCACATGGAAATATCTACACCGCTATCTGTGTAAACATGCATACATCTTCACCGCTATCTGTATAAACATGGAAACATCTACACCGCTATCTGTATGAACATGGAAATATCTACACCGCTATCTGTTTGAACATGGAAATAGCTAAACCGCTATCTCTATAAACATGGAAATATCTACACCGCCATCTGTATGAACATGGAAATATCTGCACCGCCATCTGTATGAACATATAAATATCTACACTGCCATCTGTATTAAGATGGAGATATCTACACCGCTATCTGTATAAACCTGGAAATATCTACACCGCTATCTGTATAAACATGGCAAGATCTACACCGCTATCTGTATAAACATGGAAATATCTACACCGCTACCTGTATAAACATGGAAATATCTACACCGCTACCTGTATAAACATGGAAATATCAGCACCGCTCTCTGTATGAACATGGAAATATCAGCCCCTCTATCTGTATGAACATGGAAATATCTACACCGCTATCAGTATGAACATGGAAATATCTACACCGCTATCCGTATGAACATGGAAATATCTTCACCGCCATCTGTATGAACATGGATATATCTACACAGCCATCTGGATGAACATGGAAATATCTACACCGCTATCTGTATGAACATGGAAATAGCTACACCGCTATCTGTATGAATATGGAAATATCTACACCACTATCTGTATGAACATGGAAATATCTACACGGCTATCTGTATGAACATGGAAATATCTTCACCGCCATCTGTATGAACATGGATATATCTACACAGCCATCTGGATGAACATGGAAATATCTACACCACTATCTGTATGAACATGGAAATAGCTACACCGCTACCTGTATGAACATGGAAATATCTTCACCGACATCTGTATGAACATGGATATATCTACACAGCCATCTGGATGAACATGGAAATATCTACACAGCTATCTGCATATACATGGAAATGTCTACAAAGCTATCTCTTTACACATGGATTTAACTACTCTGCTATCTCTAAAAACATGGAAATATCTACACCGCCATCTGTTTGAACATGGAAATATCTGCACCGCCATCTGTATGAACATATAAATATCTACACCGCCATCTATATTAAGATGGAGATATCTACACCGCTATCTGTATAAACCTGGAAATATCTACACCGCTATCTGTATAAACATGGAAATATCTACACAGCTATCTGTATAAACATGGAAATATCTACACCGCTACCTGTATAAACATGGAAATATCAGCACCGCTATCTGTATGAACATGGAAATATCTACACCGCTATCTGTATGAACATGGAAATATCTACACCGCTATCTGTATGAACATGGAAATAGCTACACCGCTATCTGTATGAACATGGAAATATCTACACCACTATCTGTATGAACATGGAAATATCTACACCGCTATCTGTATGAACATGGATATATCTACACAGCCATCTGGATGAACATGGAAATATCTACACCGCTATCTGTATGAACATGGAAATATCTACTCCGCTATCTGTGTAAACATGCACACATCTTCACCGCTATCTGTATAAACATGGAAATATCTACACCGTTATCTGTATGAACATGGAAATATCTACACCGCTATCTGTTTGAACATGGAAATATCTAAACCGCTATCTGCATGAAAATGGAAATATGTGCACAGCTATCTGCATATACATGGAAATATCTACACATCTATCTCTTTACACATGGAAATAACTACACCGCTATCTGTATGAACATGGAAATACCTACACCACCATCTGTATGAACATGGAAATATCAGCACCGCCATCTGTATGAACATATAAATATCTACACCGCCATCTGTATTAAGAAGGAGATATCTAAACCGCTATCTGTATAAACATGGAAATATCTACACCGCTATCTGTATAAACATGGAAATATCTACACAGCTATCTGTATAAACATGGAAATATCTACACCGCTACCTGCATAAACATGGAAATATCAACACCGCTGTCAGTATGAACATGGAAATATCTACACCGCTATCTGTATGAACATGGAAATATCTAAACCGCTATCTGTATGAACATGGAAATATCTTCACCGCCATCTGTATGAACATGGATATATCTACACAGCCATCTGTATAAACATGGAAATATCTACACCGCTATCTGTATGAACATGGATATATCTACACCGCTATCTGTATGAACATGGAAATATCTTCACCGCCATCTGTATGAACATGGATATGTCTACACAGCCATCTGGATGAACATGGAAATATCAACACCGCTATCTGTATGCACATGGAAATATCTACACCGCTATCTGTGTAAACATGCATACATCTTCACCGCTATCTGTATAAACATGGAAACATCTACACCGTTATCTGTATGAACATGGAAATATCTACACCGCTATCTGTTTGAACATGGAAATAGTTTAACCGCTATCTCTATAAACATGGAAATATCTACACCGCCATCTGTATGAACATGGAAATATCTGCACCGCCATCTGTATGAACATATAAATATCTACACTGCCATCTGTATTAAGATGGAGATATCTACACCGCTATCTGTATAAACCTGGAAATATCTACACTGCTATCTGTATAAACATGGCAAGATCTACACCGCTATCTGTATTAACATGGAAATATCTACACCGCTACCTGTATAAACATGGAAATATCAGCACCGCTATCTGTATGAACATGGAAATATCTACACCGCTATCTGTATGAACATGGAAATATCTACACCGCTATCTGTTTGAACATGGAAATATCTACACCGCTGTCTGCATGAAAATGGAAATATCTACACAGGTATCTGCATATACATGGAAATATCTACAAAGCTATCCCTTTACACATGGAAATAACTACAACGCTATCTTTATAAACATGGAAATATATACACCGCCATCTGTATGAACATGGAAATATCTGCACTGCCATCTGTATGACCATATAAATATCTACACCGCCATCTGTATTAAGATGGAGATATCTTCACTGATATCTGTATAAACTTGGAAATATCTACACCGCTATCTGTATAAACCTGGAAATATCTACACCGCTATCTGTATATACATGGAAATAACTACACCTCTATCTGTATAAACATGGAAATATCTACACTCTACCTGTATAAACATGGAAATATCAGCACCGCTATCTGCATTAACATGGCAATATCAGCCCCTCTATCTGTGTGAACATGGAGATATCTACACCGCTATCTGTAAGAACATGGAGATATCTACACCGCTATCTGTAAGAACATGGAAATATCTACACCGCTATCTGTCTGAACATGGAAATATCTTCACCGCCATCTGTATGAACATGGATATATCTACACAGCCATCTGGATGAACATGGAAATATGTACACCGCTATCTGTAAGAACATGGAAATATCTACACCACTATCCGTATGAACATGGAAATATCTTCACGCCATCTGTATGAACATGGATATATCTACACAGCCATCTGGATGAACATGGAAATATCTACACCGCTATCTGTATGAACATGGAAATAGCTACACCGCTATCTGTATGAATATGGAAATATCTACACCTCTATCTGTATGAACATGGAAATATCTACAAGGCTATCTGTATGAACATGGAAATATCTTCACCGCCATCTGTATGAACATGGATATATCTACACAGCCATCTGGATGAACATGGAAATATCTACACCACTATCTGTATGAACATGGATATAGCTACACCGCTACCTGTATGAAAATGGAAATATCTTCACCAACATCTGTATGAACATGGATATATCTACACAGCCATCTGGATGAACATGGAAATATCTACACAGCTATCTGCATATACATGGAAATGTCTACAAAGCTATCTCTTTACACATGGATTTAACTACTCTGCTATCTCTATAAACATGGAAATATCTACACCACCATCTGTTTGAACATGGAAATATCTGCACCGCCATCTGTATGAACATATAAATATCTACACCGCCATCTATATTAAGATGGAGATATCTACACCGCTATCTGTATAAACCTGGAAATATCTACACCACTATCTGTATAAACATGGAAATATCTACACAGCTATCTGTATAAACATGGAAATATCTACACCGCTACCTGTATAAACATGGAAATATCAGCACCGCTATCTGTATGAACATGGAAATATCTACACCGCTATCTGTATGAACATGGAAATATCTACACCGCTATCTGTATGAACATGGAAATAGCTACACCGCTATCTGTATGAACATGGAAATATCTACACCACTATCTGTATGAACATGGAAATATCTACACTGCGATCTGTATGAACATGGAAATATCTACACCGCTATCTGTGTAAACATGCATACATCTTCACCGCTATCTGTATAAACATGGAAATATCTACACCGTTAACTGTATGAACATGGAAATATCTACACCGCTATCTGTTTGAACATGGAAATATCTAAACCGCTATCTGCATGAAAATGGAAATATGTGCACAGCTATCTGCATATACATGGAAATATCTACACAGCTATCTCTTTACACATGGAAATAACTACACCGCTATCTGTATGAACATGGATATATCTACACCGCTATCTGTATGAACATGGAAATATCTTCACCGCCATCTGTATGAACATGGATATGTCTACACAGCCATCTGGATGAACATGGAAATATCTACACCGCGATCTGTATGCACATGGAAATATCTACACCGCTATCTGTGTAAACATGCATACATCTTCACCGCTATCTGTATAAACATGGAAACATCTACACCGCTATCTGTATGAACATGGAAATATCTACACCGCTATCTGTTTGAACATGGAAATAGCTAAACCGCTATCTCTATAAACATGGAAATATCTACACCGCCATCTGTATGAACATGGAAATATCTGCACCGCCATCTGTATGAACATATAAATATCTACACTGCCATCTGTATTAAGATGGAGATATCTACACCGCTATCTGTATAAACCTGGAAATATCTACACCGCTATCTGTATAAACATGGCAAGATCTACACCGCTATCTGTATAAACATGGAAATATCTACACCGCTACCTGTATAAACATGGAAATATCAGCACCGCTATCTGTATGAACTTGGAAATATCTACACCGCTATCTGTATGAACATGGAAATATCTACACCGCTATCTGTTTGAACATGGAAATATCTACACCGCTGTCTGCATGAAAATGGAAATATCTACACAGGTATCTGCATATACATGGAAATATCTACAAAGCTATCTCTTTACATATGGAAATAACTGCACCGCTATCTTTATAAACATGGAAATATATACACCGCCATCTGTATGAACATGGAAATATCTGCACTGATATCTGTATGAACATATAAATATCTACACCGCCATCTGTATTAAGATGGAGATATCTTCACTGATATCTGTATAAACTTGGAAATATCTACACCGCTATCTGTATAAACCTGGAAATATCTACACCGCTATCTGTATATACATGGAAATATCTACACCTCTATCTGTATAAACATGGAAATATCTACACCGCTACCTGTATAAACATGGAAATATCAGCAACGCTATCTGCATGAACATGGCAATATCAGCCCCTCTATCTGTGTGAACATGGAGATATCTACACCGCTATCTGTAAGAACATGGAAATATCCACACCGCTATCTGTCTGAACATGGAAATATCTTCACCGCCATCTGTATGAACATGGATATATCTACACAGCCATCTGGATGAACATGGAAATATGTACACCGCTATCTGTATGAACATGGAAATAGCTACACCGCTATCTGTATGAACATGGAAATATCTACAACACTATCTGTATGAACATGGAAATATCTACACCGCTATCTGTATGAACATGGAAATATCTACACGGCTATCTGTATGAACATGGAAATATCTTCACCGCCATCTGTATGAAAATGGATATATCTACACAGCCATCTGGATGAACATGGAAATATCTACACCAATATCTGTATGAACATGGAAATAGCTGCACCGCTATCTGTATGAACATGGAAATATCTTCACCGCCATCTGTTTGATCTTGGATATATCTACACAGCCATCTGGATGAACATGGAAATATCTACACAGCTATCTGTATGAACATGGAAATTTATACACCGCTATCTGTGTAAACATGCATACATCTTCACTGCTATCTGTATAAACATGGAAATATCTACACCGCTATCTGTATGAACATGGAAATATCTACACCGCTATCTGTTTGATCATGGAAATATCTACACTGCTATCTGCATGAAAATGGAAATATCTACACAGCTATCTGCATATACATGGAAATGTCTACAAAACTATCTCTTTACACATGGATATAACTACACCACTATCTCTATAAACATGGAAATATCTACACCGCCATCTGTATGAACATGGAAATATCTGCATCGCCATCTGTATGAACATATAAATATCTACACCGCCATCTATATTAAGATGGAGATATCTACACCGCTATCTGTATAAACATGGAAATATCTACACCGCTATCTGTATAAACATGGAAATATCTACACCGCTATCTGTATAAACATGGAAATATCTACACCGCTACCTATATAAACATGGAAATATCAGCACCGCTATCTGTATGAACATGGAAATATCTACACCGCTATCTGTATGAACATGGAAATATCTACACCGCTATCTGAATGAACATGGAAATAGCTACAACGCTATCTGTATGAACATGGAAATATCTACACCACTATCTGTATGAACATGGAAATATCTACACCGCTATCTGTATAAACATGGAAATATCTACACCGCTATCTGTATGAACATGGAAATAGCTACACCACTATCTGTATGAACATGGAAATATCTACAGCACTACCTGTATGAACATGGAAATATCTACACCTCTATCTCCATGAACATGGATATATCTACACAGCCATCTGTATGAACATGGAAATATCTACACCGCTATCTGTATAAACATGGAAATATCTACACCGCTACCTGTATAAACATGGAAATATCTACACCGCTACCTGTATAAACATGGAAATATCAGCACCGCTCTCTGTATGAACATGGAAATATCAGCCCCTCTATCTGTATGAACATGGATATATCTACGCCGCTATCTGTATGAACATGGAAATATCTACACCGCTATCCGTATGAACATGGAAATATCTTCACCGCCATCTATATGAACATGGATATATCTACACAGCCATCTGGATGAACATGGAAATATCTACACCGCTATCTGTATGAACATGGAAATAGCTACACCGCTATCCGTATGAACATGGAAATATCTTCACCGCCATCTATATGAACATGGATATATCTACACAGCCATCTGGATGAACATGGAAATATCTATACCGCTATCTGTATGAACATGGAAATATCTACACCGCTATCTGTATGAACATGGAAATATCTTCACCGCCTTCTGTATGAAGATGGATATAACTACACAGCCATCTGGATGAACATGGAAATATCTACACCACTATCTGTATGAACATGGAAATATCTACACCGCTATCTGTATGAACTTGGAAATATCTTCACCGCCATCTGTATGAACATGGATATATCTACACAGCCATCTGGATGAACATGGAAATATCTACACAGCTATCTGTATGAACATGGAAATATATACACCGCTATCTGTGTAAACATGCATACATCTTCACCGCTATCTGTATAAAAATGGAAATATCTACACCGCTATCTGTATGAACATGGAAATATCTAAACCGCTATCTGTTTGAACATGGAAATATCTACACCGCTATCTGCATGAAAATGGAAATATCTACACAGCTATCTGCATATACATGGAAATGTCTACAAAGCTATCTCTTTACACATGGATATAACTACACCGCTATCACTATAAACATGGAAATATCTACACCGCCATATGTATGAACATGGAAATATCTGCACCGCCATCTGTATGAACATATAAATATCTACACCGCCATCTATATTAAGATGGAGATATCTACACCGATATCTGTATAAACATGGAAATATCTACACCGCTAGTTGTATAAACATGGAAATATCTACACCGCTACCTGTATAAACATGGAAATATCAGCACCGCTATCTGTATGAACATGGAAATATCTACACCGCTATCTGTATGAACATGGAAATACCTGCACCGCTATATGTATGAACATGGAAATAGCTACACCGCTATCTGTATGAACATGGAAATATCTACACCACTATCTGTATGAACATGGAAATATCTACACCGCTATCTGTATGAACATGGATATATCTACACAGCCATCTGGATGAACATGGAAATATCTACACCGCTATCTGTATGAACATGGAAATATCTACACCGCTATCTGTGTAAACATGCATACATCTTCACCGCTATCTGTATAAACATGGAAATATCTACACCGTTATCTGTATGAACATGGAAATATCTACACCGCTATCTGTTTGAACATGGAAATATCTAAACCGCTATCTGCATGAAAATGGAAATATGTGCACAGCTATCTGCATGTACATGGAAATATCTACACAGCTATCTCTTTACACATGGAAATAACTACACCGCTATCTGTATGAACATGGAAGTACCTACACCACCATCTGTATGAACATGGAAATATCAGCACCGCCATCTGTATGAACATATAGATATCTACACCGCCATCTGTATTAAGGAGGAGATATCTAAACCGCTATCTGTATAAACATGGAAATATCTACACCGCTATCTGTATAAACATGGAAATATCTACACAGCTATCTGTATAAACATGGAAATATCTACACCGCTACCTGCATAAACATGGAAATATCAGCACCGCTATCAGTATGAACATGGAAATATCTACACCGCTATCTGTATGAACATGGAAATATCTACACCGCTATCTGTATGAACATGGAAATATCTTTTTGGCCATCTGTATGAACATGGATATATCTACACAGCCATCTATATGAACATGGAAATATCTACACCGCTATCTGTATGAACATGGATATATCTACTCCGCTATCAGTATGAACATGGAAATATCTTCACCGCCATCTGTATGAACATGGATATGTCTACACAGCCATCTGGATGAACATGGAAATATCTACACCGCGGTCTGTATGAACATGGAAATATCTACACCGCTATCTGTGTAAACATGCATACATCTTCACCGCTATCTGTATAAACATGGAAACATCTACACCGCTATCTGTATGAACATGGAAATATCTACACCGCTATCTGTTTGAACATGGAAATAGCTAAACCGCTATCTCTATAAACATGGAAATATCTACACCGCCATCTGTATGAACATGGAAATATCTGCACCGCCATCTGTATGAACATATAAATATCTACACTGCCATCTGTATTAAGATGGAGATATCTACACCGCTATCTGTATAAACCTGGAAATATCTACACCGCTATCTGTATAAACATGGCAAGATCTACACCGCTATCTGTATAAACATGGAAATATCTACACCGCTACCTGTATAAACATGGAAATATCAGCACCGCTATCTGTATGAACATGGAAATATCTACACCGCTATCTGTATGAACATGGAAATATCTACACCGCTATCTGTTTGAACATGGAAATATCTACACCGCTGTCTGCATGAAAAAGGAAATATCTACACAGCTATCTGCATATACATGGAAATATCTACAAAGCTATCTCTTTACACATGGAAATAACTACACCGCTATCTTTATTAACATGGAAATATATACACCGCCATCTGTATGAACATGGAAATATCTGCACTGCCATCTGTATGAACATATAAATATCTACACCTCCATCTGTATTAAGATGGAGATATCTTCACTGATATCTGTATAAACTTGGAAATATCTACACCGCTATCTGTATAAACCTGGAAATATCTACACCGCTATCTGTATATACATGGAAATAACTACACCTCTATCTGTATAAACATGGAAATATCTACACCGCTACCTGTATAAACATGGAAATATCAGCACCGCTATCTGCATGAACATGGCAATATCAGCCCCTCTATCTGTGTGAACATGGAGATATCTACACCGCTATCTGTAAGAACATGGAAATATCTACACCGCTATCTGTCTGAACATGGAAATAACTTCACCGCCATCTGTATGAACATGGATATATCTACACAGCCATCTGGATGAACATGGAAATATCTACACCGCTATCTGTATGAACATGGAAATAGCTACACCGCTATCTGTATGAACATGGAAATATCTACAACACTATCTGTATGAACATGGAAATATCTACACCGCTATCTGTATGAACATGGAAATATCTACACAGCTATCTGTATGAACATGGAAATATCTTCACCGCCATCTGTATGAAAATGGATATATCTACACAGCCATCTGGATGAACATGGAAATATCTACACTGCTATCTGTATGAACATGGAAATTTATACACCGCTATCTGTGTAAACATGCATACATCTTCACTGCTATCTGTATAAACATGGAAATATCTACACCGCTATCTGTATGAACATGGAAATATCTACACCGCTATCTGTTTGATCATGGAAATATCTACACTGCTATCTGCATGAAAATGGAAATATCTACACAGCTATCTGCATATACATGGAAATGTCTACAAAACTATCTCTTTACACATGGATATAACTACACCACTATCTCTATAAACATGGAAATATCTACACCGCCATCTGTATGAACATGGAAATATCTGCATCGCCATCTGTATGAACATATAAATATCTACACCGCCATCTATATTAAGATGGAGATATCTACACCGCTATCTGTATAAACATGGAAATATCTACACCGCTATCTGTATAAACATGGAAATATCTACACCGCTATCTGTATAAACATGGAAATATCTACACCGCTACCTATATAAACATGGAAATATCAGCACCGCTATCTGTATGAACATGGAAATATCTACACCGCTATCTGTATGAACATGGAAATATCTACACCGCTATCTGAATGAACATGGAAATAGCTACAACGCTATCTGTATGAACATGGAAATATCTACACCACTATTTGTATGAACATGGAAATATCTACACCGCTATCTGTATAAACATGGAAATATCTACACCGCTATCTGTATGAACATGGAAATAGCTACACCACTATCTGTATGAACATGGAAATATCTACAGCACTACCTGTATGAACATGGAAATATCTACACCTCTATCTCCATGAACATGGATATATCTACACAGCCATCTGTATGAACATGGAAATATCTACACCGCTATCTGTATAAACATGGAAATATCTACACCGCTACCTGTATAAACATGGAAATATCTACACCGCTACCTGTATAAACATGGAAATATCAGCACCGCTCTCTGTATGAACATGGAAATATCAGCCCCTCTATCTGTATGAACATGGATATATCTACGCCGCTATCTGTATGAACATGGAAATATCTACACCGCTATCCGTATGAACATGGAAATATCTTCACCGCCATCTATATGAACATGGATATATCTACACAGCCATCTGGATGAACATGGAAATATCTACACCGCTATCTGTATGAACATGGAAATAGCTACACCGCTATCCGTATGAACATGGAAATATCTTCACCGCCATCTATATGAACATGGATATATCTACACAGCCATCTGGATGAACATGGAAATATCTATACCGCTATCTGTATGAACATGGAAATATCTACACCGCTATCTGTATGAACATGGAAATATCTTCACCGCCTTCTGTATGAAGATGGATATAACTACACAGCCATCTGGATGAACATGGAAATATCTACACCACTATCTGTATGAACATGGAAATATCTACACCGCTATCTGTATGAACTTGGAAATATCTTCACCGCCATCTGTATGAACATGGATTTATCTACACAGCCATCTGGATGAACATGGAAATATCTACACAGCTATCTGTATGAACATGGAAATATATACACCGCTATCTGTGTAAACATGCATACATCTTCACCGCTATCTGTATAAAAATGGAAATATCTACACCGCTATCTGTATGAACATGGAAATATCTAAACCGCTATCTGTTTGAACATGGAAATATCTACACCGCTATCTGCATGAAAATGGAAATATCTACACAGCTATCTGCATATACATGGAAATGTCTACAAAGCTATCTCTTTACACATGGATATAACTACACCGCTATCACTATAAACATGGAAATATCTACACCGCCATATGTATGAACATGGAAATATCTGCACCGCCATCTGTATGAACATATAAATATCTACACCGCCATCTATATTAAGATGGAGATATCTACACCGATATCTGTATAAACATGGAAATATCTACACCGCTAGTTGTATAAACATGGAAATATCTACACCGCTACCTGTATAAACATGGAAATATCAGCACCGCTATCTGTATGAACATGGAAATATCTACACCGCTATCTGTATGAACATGGAAATATCTGCACCGCTATATGTATGAACATGGAAATAGCTACACCGCTATCGGTATGAACATGGAAATATCTACACCACTATCTGTATGAACATGGAAATATCTACACCGCTATCTGTATGAACATGGATATATCTACACAGCCATCTGGATGAACATGGAAATATCTACACCGCTATCTGTATGAACATGGAAATATCTACACCGCTATCAGTGTAAACATGCATACATCTTCACCGCTATCTGTATAAACATGGAAATATCTACACCGTTATCTGTATGAACATGGAAATATCTACACCGCTATCTGTTTGAACATGGAAATATCTAAACCGCTATCTGCATGAAAATGGAAATATGTGCACAGCTATCTGCATGTACATGGAAATATCTACACAGCTATCTCTTTACACATGGAAATAACTACACCGCTATCTGTATGAACATGGAAGTACCTACACCACCATCTGTATGAACATGGAAATATCAGCACCGCCATCTGTATGAACATGGAAATATCTACACAGCTATCTGTATAAACATGGAAATATCTACACCGCTACCTGCATAAACATGGAAATATCAGCACCGCTATCAGTATGAACATGGAAATATCTACACCACTATCTGTATGAACATGGAAATATCTACACCGCTATCTGTATGAACATGGATATATCTACACAGCCATCTGGATGAACATGGAAATATCTACACCGCTATCTGTATGAACATGGAAATATCTACACCGCTATCTGTGTAAACATGCATACATCTTCACCGCTATCTGTATAAACATGGAAATATCTACACCGTTATCTGTATGAACATGGAAATATCTACACCGCTATCTGTTTGAACATGGAAATATCTAAACCGCTATCTGCATGAAAATGGAAATATGTGCACAGCTATCTGCATGTACATGGAAATATCTACACAGCTATCTCTTTACACATGGAAATAACTACACCGCTATCTGTATGAACATGGAAGTACCTACACCACCATCTGTATGAACATGGAAATATCAGCACCGCCATCTGTATGAACATATAGATATCTACACCGCCATCTGTATTAAGAAGGAGATTTCTAAACCGCTATCTGTATAAACATGGAAATATCTACACCGCTATCTGTATAAACATGGAAATATCTACACAGCTATCTGTATAAACATGGAAATATCTACACCGCTACCTGCATAAACATGGAAATATCAGCACCGCTATCAGTATGAACATGGAAATATCTACACCGCTATCTGTATGAACATGGAAATATCTACACCGCTATCTGTATGAACATGGAAATATCTTTTTGGCCATCTGTATGAACATGGATATATCTACACAGCCATCTATATGAACATGGAAATATCTACACCGCTATCTGTATGAACATGGATATATCTACTCCGCTATCTGTATGAACATGGAAATATCTTCACCGCCATCTGTACGAACATGGATATGTCTACACAGCCATCTGGATGAACATGGAAATATCTACACCGCGATCTGTATGAACATGGAAATATCTACACCGCTATCTGTGTAAACATGCATACATCTTCACCGCTATCTGTATAAACATGGAAACATCTACACCGCTATCTGTATGAACATGGAAATATCTACACCGCTATCTGTTTGAACATGGAAATAGCTAAACTGCTATCTCTATAAACATGGAAATATCTACACCGCCATCTGTATGAACATGGAAATATCTGCACCGCCATCTGTATGAACATATAAATATCTACACTGCCATCTGTATTAAGATGGAGATATCTACACCGCTATCTGTATAAACCTGGAAATATCTACACCGCTATCTGTATAAACATGGCAAGATCTACACCGCTATCTGTATAAACATGGAAATATCTACACCGCTACCTGTATAAACATGGAAATATCAGCACCGCTATCTGTATGAACATGGAAATATCTACACCGCTATCTGTATGAACATGGAAATATCTACACCGCTGTCTGTTTGATCATGGAAATATCTAAACCGCTATGTGCATATAAATAGAAATATTTACACAGCTATCTGCATATAAATGGAAATATCTACAAAGATATCTTTTTACACATGGAAATAACTACACCGCTATCTCTATAAACATGGAAATATCTACACCGCCATCTGTATGAACATGGAAATATCTGCACCGCCATCTGTATGAACATATAAATATCTACACCGCCATCTATATTAACATGGAGATATCTACACCGCTATCTGCATGAAAATGGAAATATCTACACGGCTATCTGCATATACATGGAAATATCTACAAAGCTATCTCTTTACACATGGAAATAATTACACGGCTATCTCTATAAACATGGAAATATCCACACCGCCGTCTGTATGAACATGGAAATACCTGCACCGCCATCTGTATGAACATATAAGTATCTACACAGCCATCTGGATGAACATGGAAAGATCTACACCGCTACCTGTATAAACATGGAAATATCTACACCGCTACCTGAATAAACATGGAAATATCAGCACAGCTATCTGTATGAACATGGAAAAATCTACACCACTATCTGTACGAACATGGAAATATCTACACCGCTATCTGTATGAACATGGATATAGCTACACCGCTATCTGTATCAACATGGAAATATCTACACCACTATCTGTATGAACATGGAAATATCTACACCGCCATCTGTATGAACATGGATATATCTACACAGCCATCTGGATGAACATGGAAATATCTACACCGCTATCTGTATGAACCTGGAAATATCTACTCCGCTATCTGTGTAAACATGCATACAACTTCACCGCTATCAGTATAAACATGGAAATATCTACACCACTATCTGTATGAACATGGAAATAGCTACACCGCTATCTGTATGAACATGGAAATATCTACACCGCTATCTGTATGAACATGGATATATCTACACAGCCATCTGCATGAACATGGAAATATCTACACCGCTATCTGTGTAAACATGCATGCATCTTCACCGCTATCTGTATGAACATGGAAATATCTACACCGCTATCTGTATCAACATGGAAATATCTACACCGCTATCTGTTTGAACATGGAAATATCTACACCGCTATCTGCATGAAAATGGAAATATCTACACTGCTATCTGCATATACATGGAAATATCTACACAGCTATCTCTTTACACATGGAAATAACTACACCGCTATCAGTTTGAACATGGAAATATCTACACCGCCATCTGTATGAACATCGGAATATCTGCACCGCCATCTGAATGAACATATAAATATCTACACCGCCATCTGTATTAAGATGGAGATATCTACACCGCTATATGTATAAACATGGAAATATCTACAGCGCTTTCTGTATAAACATGGAAATATCTACACCGCTATCTGTGAACATGGAAATATCTACACCGCTATCTGTATGAACATGGAAATATCTACACCGCTATCTGTATGAACATGGAAATATCTACACCGCTATCTGTTTGAACACGGAAATATCTACACCGCTGTCTGCAAGAAAATGGAAATATCTACACAGCTATCTGCATATACATGGAAAAATCTACAAAGCTATCTCTTTACACATGGAAATAACTACACCGCTATCTCTATAAACATCGAAATATCTACACCGCCATCTGTATGAACATGGAAATATCTGCACCGCCATGTGAATGAACATATAAATATCTGCACCGCCATCTGTATTAAGAAGGAGATATCTACACCGCTATCAGTATAAACATGGAAATATCTACACCGCTATCTGTATAAACATGGAAATATCTACAGCGCTATCTGTATAAACATGGAAATATCTACACCGCTACCTGTATAAACATGGAAATATCAGCACCGCTATCTGTATAAACATGGAAATACCTACACCGCTATCTGTATGAACATGGAAATATCTACACCGTTATCTGTATGAACATGGATATATCTACACAGCCATCTGGATGAACATGCATATGTCTACACAGCCATCTGGATGAACATGGAAATATCTACACCGCGATCTGTATGAACATGGAAATATCTACACCGCTATCTGTGTAAACATGCATACATTTCACCGCTATCTGTATAAACATGGAAGTATCTACACCGCTGTCTGTATGAAAATGGAAATATCTACACCACTATCTGTTTGAACATGTAAATATCTAAACCGCTATCTGTATGAAAATAGAAATATCTACACAGCTATCTGCATATACATGAAAATATCTACAAAGCTATCTCTTTACAGATAGAAATAACTACACCGCTATCTTTATAAACGTGGAAATATCTACACCGCCATCTGTATTATCATGGAAATGTCTGCACTGCTATCTGTATGAACATATAAATATATGCACCGCCATCTGTATTAAGATGGAGATATCTTCACCGCTATCTGTATAAACTTGGAAATATCTACACCGCTATCTCTATAAACCTGGAAATATCTACACGGCTATCTGTATAAACATGGAAATATCTGCACCACTACATGTATAAACATGGAAATATCAGCACCGCTATCTGTATGAACATGGAAATGTCTACACCGCTATCTCTATGAACATGGAAATATCTACACCGCTATCTGTATGAACATGGAAATAGCTACACCGCTATCTGTATGAACATGGAAATATCCACACCGCTATCTGTATGAACATGGAAATAGCTACACCGCTATCTGTATGAACATGGAAATATCTACACCGCTATCTGTATGAACTTGGAAATATCTATACCGCTATCTGTATGAACATGGATATATCTACACAGCCATCTGGATGAACATGGAAATATCTACACAGCTATCTGTATAAACATGGAAATATCTACACCGCTATCTGTATAAACATGGAAATATCTACACCGCTATCAGCATGAAAATGGAAATATCTACACAGCTATCTGCATATACATGGAAATATCTACAAAGCTATCTCTTTACAGATGGAAATAACTACACCACTATCTCTATAAACATGGAAATATCTACACCGCCATCTATATGAACATGGAAATATCTGCACCGCCATCTGTATGAACATATAAATATATACACCACCATCTGTATTAAGATGGAGATATCTACACCGCTATCTGTATAAACCTGGAAATATCTACACAGCTATCTGTATAAACATGGAAAGATCTACACCGCTATCTGTATAAACATGGAAATATCTACACCGCCATCTGTATGAACATGGAAATAGCTACACCGCTATCTGTATGAACATGGAAATATCTACACCGCTATCTGTATGAACATGGATATATCTACACAGCCATCTGGATGAACATAGAAATATCTACACCGCTATCTGTGCAAACATGCATACATCTTCACCGCTATCTGTATGAACATGGAAATATCTACACCGCTATCTGTATGAACATGGAAATATCTACACCGCTATCTGTATGAACATGGAAATATCTACACGGTTATCTGTATGAACATGGAAATACTTTCACCGCCATATGTATGAACATGGATATGTCTACGCAGCCATCTGGATGAACATGGAAATATCTACACCGCGATCTGTATGAACATGGAAATATCTACACCGCTATCTGTATGAACTTGGAAATATCTATACCGCTATCTGTATGAACATGGCTATATCTACATAGCCATCTGGATGAACATGCAAATATCTACACCGCTATCTGTATAAACATGGAAATATCTACACCGCTATCTATATAAACATGGAAATATCTACACCGCTATCTGTATGAACATGGAAATATCTACACCGCTATCTGTATAAACATGGAAATATCTACACCGCTATCTGTATGAACATGGAAATATCTACACCGCTATCTGTTTGAACACGATAATATCTACACCGCTGTCTGCATGACAATGGAAATTTCTACACAGCTATCTGCATATACATGGAAATATCTACACAGCTATCTCTTTACACATGGAAATAACTACACCTCTATCTCTATAAACATCGAAATATCTACACCACCATCTGTATGAACATGGAAATATCTGCACCGCCATGTGTATGAACATATAAATATCTGCACCGCCATCTGTATTAAGAAGGAGATATCTACACCGCTATCAGTATAAACATGGAAATATCTACACCGCTATCTGTATAAACATGGAAATATCTACAACGCTATCTGTATAAATATGGAAATATCTTCTCCGGTACCTGTATAAACATGGAAATATCAGCACCGCTATCTGTATAAACATGGAAATATCTATACCGCTATCTGTATGAACATGGAAATATCTACACCGCTATCTGTATGAACATGAATATATCTACACACCCATCTGGATGAACGTGGAAATATCTACACCGCTATCTGCATGAACATGGAAATATCTACACCGCTATCTGTGTAAACATGCATACATCTTTACCGCAATCTGCATAAGCAAGGAAATATCTACGCCGCTATCTGTATGAACATGGAAATATCTACACCGCTATCTGTTTGAACATGGGAATATCTAAACCGCTATCAGTGTAAACATGCATACATCTTCACCGCTATCTGTATAAACATGGAAATATCTACACCGCCATCTGTATGAACATGGAAATAGCTACACCACTATCTGTATGAACATGGAAATATCTACACCGCTATCTGTATGAACATGGATATATCTACACAGCCATCTGGATGAACATGGAAATATCTACACTGCTATCTGTGCAAACAGGCATACATCTTCACCGCTATCTGTATGAACATGGAAATATCTACACCGCTATCTGTATGAACATGGAAATATCTACACCGCTATCTGTATGAACATGGAAATATCTACTCCGCTATCTGTTTGAACATGGAAATATCTACACCGCTATCTGCATGAAAATGGAAATATCTACACTGCTATCTGCATATACATGGAAATATATACACAGCTATCTCTTTACTCATGGAAATAACTACACCGCTATCAGTTTGAACATGGAAATATCTACACCGCCATCTGTATGAACATGGAAATATCTGCACCACCATCTGTATGAACATATAAATATCTACACCGCCATCTGTATTAAGATGGAGATATCTACACCGCTATCTGTATAAACATGGAAATATCTACACCGCTATCTGTATGAACATGGAAATATCTACACCTCAATCGGTATGAGCATGGAAATATCTACACCGCTATCTGTATGAACATGGATATATCTACACAGCCATCTGGATGAACATGGAAATATCTACACCACTATCTGCATGAAAATGGAAATATCTACACCGCTATCTGTGTAAACATGCATACATCTTCACCGCAATCTGCATAAGCAAGGAAATATCTACACCGCTATCTGTATGAACATGGAAGTATCTACACCGCTATCTGTATGAACATGGAAATAGCTACACCGCTATCTGTATGAACATGGAAATATCTACACCGCTACCTGTATAAACATGGAAATATCAGCACCGCTATCTGTATGAACATGGAAATATCTACACCGCTATCTGTATGAACATGGAAATATCTACACCGCTATCTGTTTGAACATGGAAATATCTACACCGCTGTCTGCATGAAAATGGAAATATCTACACAGGTATCTGCATATACATGGAAATATCTACAAAGTTATCTCTTTACACATGGAAATAACTACACCGCTATCTTTATAAACATGGAAATATATACACCGCCATCTGTATGAACATGGAAATATCTGCACTGCCAACTGTATGAACATATAAATATCTACACCGCCATCTGTATTAAGATGGAGATATCTTCACTGATATCTGTATAAACTTGGAAATATCTACACCGCTATCTGTATAAACATGGAAATATCTACACCGCTACCTGTATAAACATGGAAATATCTACACCGCTACCTGTTTAAACATGGAAATATCTACACCGCTACCTGTATAAACATGAAAATATCAGCACCGCTATCTGTATGAACATTGAAATATCTACACCGCTATCTGTATGAACATGGGAATATCTACACCGCTATCTGTATGAAAATGGAAATAGCTACACCGCTATCTGTATGAACATGGAAATATCTACACCACTATCTGTATGAACATGGAAATATCTACACCGCTATCTGTATGAACATGGATATATCTACACCACCATGTGTATGAACATGGAAATATCTGCACCGCCATCTGTATGAACATATAAATATCTACACCGCCATCTATATTAAGATGGTGATATCTACACCGCTAACTGTATAAACTTGGAAATATCTACACCGCTACCTGTATAAACATGGAAATATCTACACCGCTACTTGTATAAACATGGAAATATCAGCACCGCTCTCTGTATGAACATGGAAATATCAGCCCCTCTGTCTGTATGAACATGGAAATATCTACACCGCTATCTGTATGAACATGGAAATATCTACACCGCTATCCATATGAACATGGAAATATCTTCACCGCCATCTATATGAACATGGATATATCTACACAGCCATCTGGAGGAACATGGAAATATCTACACCGCTATCTGTATGAACATGGAAATAGCTACACCGCTATCTGTATGAATATGGAAATATCTACACCACTATCTGTATAAACATGGAAATGTCTACACCGCTATCTGTATGAACATGGAAATATCTTCACCGCCATCTGTATGAACATGGATATATCTACACAGCCATCTGGATGAACAAGGAAATATCCACACCACTATCTGTATGAACATGGAAATATCTACACCGCTATCCGTATGAACATGGAAATATCTTCACGGCCATCTATATTAACATGGATATATCTACACAGCCATCTGGATGAACATGGAAATATCTATACCGCTATCTGTATGAACATGGAAATAGCTACACCGCTATCTGTATGAATATGGAAATATCTACACCACTATCTGTATGAACATGGAAATATCTACACCGCTATCTGTATGAACATGGAAATATCTACACCGCTATCTGTTTGAACATGGAAATATCTACACCGCTATCTGCATGAAAATGGAAATATCTGCACAGCTATCTGCATATACATGGAAATGTCTACAAAGCTATCTCTTTACACATGGATATAACTACACCGCTATCTCTAAAAACATGGAAATATCCACACCGACATCTGTATGAATATGGAAATATCTGCACCGCCATCTGTATGAACATATAAATATCTACACCGCCATCTATATTAAGATGGAGATATCTACACCGCTATCTGTATAAACCTGGAAATATCTACACCGCTATCTGTATAAACACGGAGATATCTACACCGCTATCTGTATAAACATGGAAATATCTATACCGCTACCTGTATAAAGATGGAAATATCAGCACCGCTATCTGTATGAACATGGAAATATCTACACCGCTATCTGTATGAACATGGAAATATCTACACCGCTATCTGTATGAACATGGAAATATCTACACCGCTATCTGTATGAACATGGGAATATCTACACCGCTATCTGAATGAACATAGAAATAGCTACACCGCTATCTGTATGAACATGGAAGTATCTTCACCACTATCTGTATGAACATGGAAATATCTACACCGCTATCTGTATAAACATGGAAATATCTACACCGCTATCTGTATGAACATGGAAATAGCTACACCACTATCTGTATGAACATGGAAATATCTACAGCACTACCTGTATGAACATGGAAATATCTACACCTCTATCTCTATGAACATGGATATATCTACACAGCCATCTGGATGAACATGGAAATATCTACACCGCTATCTGTATAAACATGGAAATATCTACACCGCTACCTGTATAAACATGGAAATATCTACACCGCTACCTGTATAAACATGGAAATATCAGCACCGCTCTCTGTATGAACATGGAAATATCAGCACCTCTATCTGTATGAACATGGAAATATCTACACCGCTATCTGTATGAAGATGGAAATATCTACACCGCTATCCGTATGAACATGGAAATATCTTCACCGCCATCTATATGAACATGGATATATCTACACACCCATCTGGATGAACATGGAAATATCTACACCGCTATCTGTATGAACATGGAAATAGCTACACCGCTATCTGTATGAATATGGAAATATCTACACCACTATCTGTATGAACATGGATATATCTACACCGCTATCTGTATGAACATGGAAATATCTTCACCGCCATCTGTATGAACATGGATATAACTACACAGCCATCTGGATGAACATGGAAATATCTACACCACTATCTGTATGAACATGGAAATAGCTACACCGCTATCTGTATGAACATGGAAATATCTTCACCGCCATCTGTATGAACATGGATATATCTACACAGCCATCTGGATGAACATGGAAATATCTACACAGCTATCTGTATGAACATGGAAATATATACACCGCTATCTGTGTAAACATGCATACATCTTCACCGCTATCTGTATAAAAATGGAAATATCTACACCGCTATCTGTATGAACATGGAAATATCTAAACCGCTATCTGTTTGAACATGGAAATATCTACACCGCTATCTGCATGAAAATGGAAATATCTACACAGCTATCTGCATATACATGGAAATGTCTACAAAGCTATCTCTTTACACATGGATATAACTACACCGCTATCTCTATAAACATGGAAATATCTACACCGCCATCTGTATGAACATGGAAATATCTGCACCGCCATCTATATTAAGATGGAGATATCTACACCGCTATCTGTATGAACATGGAAATAGCTACACCGCTATCTGTATGAGCATGGAAATATCTACATAGCTAACTGTATGAACATGGAAATATCAGCACCGCTCTCTGTATGAACATGGAAATATCAGCCCCTCTATCTATATAAACATGCAAATATCTACACCGCCATCTGTATGAACATGGAAATATCTGCACCGCCATCTGTATGAACATATAAATATCTACACCGCCATCTATATTAAGATGGAGATATCTACACCGCTATCTGTATAAACGTGGAAATATCTACACCGCTATCTGTATAAACATGGAAATATCTACACCGCTACCTGTATAAACATGGAAATATCTACACCGCTACCTGTATAAACATGGAAATATCAGCACCGCTATCTGTATGAACATGGAAATATCTACACCGCTATCTGTATGAACATGGAAATATCTACACCGCTATCTGTATGAACATGGAAATATCTACACCGCTATCTGTATTAACATGGAAATATCTACACCGCTATCTGTATGAACATGGATATATCTACACAGCCTTCTGGATGAACATGGAAATATCTACACTGTTATCTGTATGAACATGGAAATATCTACTCCGCAATCTGTGTAAACAAGCATACATCTTCACCGCTATCTGTATAAACATGGAAATATCTACACCGTTATCTGTATGAACATGGTAATATCTACACCGCTACCTGTATAAACATGGAAATATCTACACCGCTACCTGTATAAACATGGAAATATCTACACCGCTACCTGTATAAACATGGAAATATCAGCACCGCTCTCTGTATGAACATGGAAATATCAGCCCCTCTATCTGTATGAACATGAAAATACCTACACCGCTATCTGTATGAACATGGAAATATCTACACCGCTATCCGTATGAACATGGAAATATCTTCACCGCCATCTGTATGAACATGGATATATCTACACAGCCATCTGGATGAACATGGAAATATCTACACCGCTATCTGTATGAACATGGAAATAGCTACACCGCTATCTGTATGAATATGGAAATATCTACACCACTATCTGTATGAACATGGAAATATCTACACGGCTATCTGTATGAACATGGAAATATCTTCACCGCCATCTGTATGAACATGGATATATCTACACAGCCATCTGGATGAACATGGAAATATCTACACCACTATCTGTATGAACATGGAAATAGCTACACCGCTATCTGTATGAACATGGAAATATCTTCACCAACATCTGTATGAACATGGATATATCTACACAGCCATCTGGATGAACATGGAAATATCTACACAGCTATCTGCATATACATGGAAATGTCTACAAAGCTATCTCTTTACACATGGATTTAACTACTCTGCTATCTCTATAAACATGGAAATATCTACACCGCCATCTGTTTGAACATGGAAATATCTGCACCGCCATCTGTATGAACATATAAATATCTACACCGCCATCTATATTAAGATGGAGATATCTACACCGCTATCTGTATAAACCTGGAAATATCTACACTGCTATCTGTATAAACATGGAAATATCTACACCGCTTTCTGTATAAACATGGAAATATCTACACCGCTACCTGTATAAGCATGGAAATATCAGCACCGCTATCTGTATGAACATGGAAATATCTACACCGCTATCTGTATGAACATGGAAATATCTACACCGCTATCTGTATGAACATGGAAATATCTTTTTGGCCATCTGTATGAACATGGATATATCTACACAGCCATCTGTATGAACATGGAAATATCTACACCGCTACCTGTATGAACATGGATATATCTACACCGCTATCTGTATGAACATGGAAATATCTTCACGGCCATCTGTATGAACATGGATATGTCTACACAGCCATCTGGATGAACATGGATATATCTACACCGCGATCTGTATGAACATGGAAATATCTACACCGCTATCTGTGTAAACATGCATACATCTTCACCGCTATCTGTATAAACATGGAAACATCTACACCGCTATCTGTATGAACATGGAAATATCTACACCGCTATCTGTTTGAACATGGAAATAGCTAAACCGCTATCTCTATAAACATGGAAATATCTACACCGCCATCTGTATGAACATGGAAATATCTGCACCGCCATCTGTATGAACATATAAATATCTACACTGCCATCTGTATTAAGATGGAGATATCTACACCGCTATCTGTATAAACCTGGAAATATCTACACCGCTATCTGTATAAACATGGCAAGATCTACACCGCTATCTGTATAAACATGGAAATATCTACACCGCTACCTGTATAAACATGGAAATATCAGCACGGCTATCTGAATGAACTTGGAAATATCTACACCGCTATCTGTATGAACATGGAAATAACTACACCGCTATCTGTTTGAACATGGAAATATCTACACCGCTGTCTGCATGAAAATGGAAATATCTACACAGCTATCTGCATATACATGGAAATATCTACAAAGCTATCTCTTTACACATGGAAATAACTACACCGCTATCTTTATTAACATGGAAATATATACACCGCCATCTGTATGAACATGGAAATATCTGCACTGCCATCTGTATGAACATATAAATATCTACACCGCCATCTGTATTAAGATGGAGATATCTTCACTGATATCTGTATAAACTTGGAAATATCTACACCGCTATCTGTATAAACCTGGAAATATCTACACCGCTATCTGTATATACATGGAAAGAACTACACCTCTATCTGTATAAACGTGGAAATATCTACACCGCTACCTGTATAAACATGGAAATATCAGCACCGCTATCTGCATGAACATGGCAATATCAGCCCCTCTATCTGTGTGAACATGGAGATATCTACACCGCTATCTGTAAGAACATGGAAATATCTACACCGCTATCTGTCTGAACATGGAAATATCTTCACCGCCATCTGTATGAACATGGATATATCTACACAGACATCCGGATGAACATGGAAATATCTACACCGCTATCTGTATGAACATGGAAATAGCTACACCGCTATCTGTATGAACTTGGAAATATCTACAACACTATCTGTATGAACATGGAAATATCTACACCACTATCTGTATGAACATGGAAATATCTACACGGCTATCTGTATGAACATGGAAATATCTTCACCGCCATCTGTATGAAAATGGATATATCTACACAGCCATCTGGATGAACATGGAAATATCTACACCAATATCTGTATGAACATGGAAATAGCTGCACCGCTACCTGTATGAACATGGAAATATCTTCACCGCCATCTGTATCAACTTGGATATATCTACACAGCCATCTGGATGAACATGGAAATATCTACACAGCTAACTGTATGAACATGGAAATATATACACCGCTATCTATGTAAACATGCATACAACTTCACTGCTATCTGTATAAACATGGAAATATCTACACCGCTATCTGTATGAACATGGAAATATCTACACCGCTATCTGTTTGAACATGGAAATATCTACACCGCTATCTGCATGAAAATGGAAATATCTACACAGCTATCTGCATATACATGGAAATGTCTACAAAACTATCTCTTTACACATGGATATAACTACACCGCTATCTCTATAAACATGGAAATATCTACACCGCCATCTGGATGAACATGGAAATATCTGCATCGCCATCTCTATGAACGTATAAATATCTACACCGCCATCTATATTAAGATGGAGATATCTACACCGCTATCTGTATAAACCTGGAAATATCTACACCGCTATCTGTAGAAACATGGAAATATCTACACCGCTATCTGTATAAACATGGAAATATCTACACCGCTATCTGAACATGGAAATATCTACACCGCTATCTGCATGAAAATGGAAATATCTACACAGCTATCTGCATATACATGGAAATGTCTACAAAGCTATCTCTTTACACATGGATATAACTACACCGCTATCTCTATAAACATGGAAATATCTACACCGCCATCTGTAGGAACATATAAATATCTACACCGCCATCTATATTAAGATGGAGATATCTACACCGCTATCTGTATAAACATGGAAATATCTACACCGCTATCTGTATAAACAAGGAAATATCTACACCGCTATCTGTATAAACATGGAAATATCTACACCGCTACCTGTATAAACATGAAAATATCAGCACCGCTATCTGTATGAACATTGAAATATCTACACCGCTATCTGTATGAACATGGGAATATCTACACCGCTATCTGTATGAAAATGGAAATAGCTACACCGCTATCTGTATGAACATGGAAATATCTACACCACTATCTGTATGAACATGGAAATATCTACACCGCTATCTGTATGAACATGGATATATCTACACCACCATGTGTATGAACATGGAAATATCTGCACCGCCATCTGTATGAACATATAAATATCTACACCGCCATCTATATTAAGATGGTGATATCTACACCGCTAACTGTATAAACTTGGAAATATCTACACCGCTACCTGTATAAACATGGAAATATCTACACCGCTACTTGTATAAACATGGAAATATCAGCACCGCTCTCTGTATGAACATGGAAATATCAGCCCCTCTGTCTGTATGAACATGGAAATATCTACACCGCTATCTGTATGAACATGGAAATATCTACACCGCTATCCATATGAACATGGAAATATCTTCACCGCCATCTATATGAACATGGATATATCTACACAGCCATCTGGAGGAACATGGAAATATCTACACCGCTATCTGTATGAACATGGAAATAGCTACACCGCTATCTGTATGAATATGGAAATATCTACACCACTATCTGTATAAACATGGAAATGTCTACACCGCTATCTGTATGAACATGGAAATATCTTCACCGCCATCTGTATGAACATGGATATATCTACACAGCCATCTGGATGAACAAGGAAATATCCACACCACTATCTGTATGAACATGGAAATATCTACACCGCTATCCGTATGAACATGGAAATATCTTCACGGCCATCTATATTAACATGGATATATCTACACAGCCATCTGGATGAACATGGAAATATCTATACCGCTATCTGTATGAACATGGAAATAGCTACACCGCTATCTGTATGAATATGGAAATATCTACACAACTATCTGTATGAACATGGAAATATCTACACCGCTATCTGTATGAACATGGAAATATCTACACCGCTATCTGTTTGAACATGGAAATATCTACACCGCTATCTGCATGAAAATGGAAATATCTGCACAGCTATCTGCATATACATGGAAATGTCTACAAAGCTATCTCTTTACACATGGATATAACTACACCGCTATCTCTAAAAACATGGAAATATCTACACCGACATCTGTATGAATATGGAAATATCTGCACCGCCATCTGTATGAACATATAAATATCTACACCGCCATCTATATTAAGATGGAGATATCTACACCGCTATCTGTATAAACCTGGAAATATCTACACCGCTATCTGTATAAACACGGAGATATCTACACCGCTATCTGTATAAACATGGAAATATCTATACCGCTACCTGTATAAAGATGGAAATATCAGCACCGCTATCTGTATGAACATGGAAATATCTACACCGCTATCTGTATGAACATGGAAATATCTACACCGCTATCTGTATGAACATGGAAATATCTACACCGCTATCTGTATGAACATGGGAATATCTACACCGCTATCTGAATGAACATAGAAATAGCTACACCGCTATCTGTATGAACATGGAAGTATCTTCACCACTATCTGTATGAACATGGAAATATCTACACCGCTATCTGTATAAACATGGAAATATCTACACCGCTATCTGTATGAACATGGAAATAGCTACACCACTATCTGTATGAACATGGAAATATCTACAGCACTACCTGTATGAACATGGAAATATCTACACCTCTATCTCTATGAACATGGATATATCTACACAGCCATCTGGATGAACATGGAAATATCTACACCGCTATCTGTATAAACATGGAAATATCTACACCGCTACCTGTATAAACATGGAAATATCTACACCGCTACCTGTATAAACATGGAAATATCAGCACCGCTCTCTGTATGAACATGGAAATATCAGCACCTCTATCTGTATGAACATGGAAATATCTACACCGCTATCTGTATGAAGATGGAAATATCTACACCGCTATCCGTATGAACATGGAAATATCTTCACCGCCATCTATATGAACATGGATATATCTACACACCCATCTGGATGAACATGGAAATATCTACACCGCTATCTGTATGAACATGGAAATAGCTACACCGCTATCTGTATGAATATGGAAATATCTACACCACTATCTGTATGAACATGGATATATCTACACCGCTATCTGTATGAACATGGAAATATCTTCACCGCCATCTGTATGAACATGGATATAACTACACAGCCATCTGGATGAACATGGAAATATCTACACCACTATCTGTATGAACATGGAAATAGCTACACCGCTATCTGTATGAACATGGAAATATCTTCACCGCCATCTGTATGAACATGGATATATCTACACAGCCATCTGGATGAACATGGAAATATCTACACAGCTATCTGTATGAACATGGAAATATATACACCGCTATCTGTGTAAACATGCATACATCTTCACCGCTATCTGTATAAAAATGGAAATATCTACACCGCTATCTGTATGAACATGGAAATATCTAAACCGCTATCTGTTTGAACATGGAAATATCTACACCGCTATCTGCATGAAAATGGAAATATCTACACAGCTATCTGCATATACATGGAAATGTCTACAAAGCTATCTCTTTACACATGGATATAACTACTCCGCTATCTCTATAAACATGGAAATATCTACACCGCCATCTGTATGAACATGGAAATATCTGCACCGCCATCTGTATGAACATATAAATATCTACACCGCCATCTATATTAAGATGGAGATATCTACACCGCTATCTGTATAAACGTGGAAATATCTACACCGCTATCTGTATAAACATGGAAATATCTACACCGCTACCTGTATAAACATGGAAATATCTACACCGCTACCTGTATAAACATGGAAATATCAGCACCGCTATCTGTATGAACATGGAAATATCTACACCGCTATCTGTATGAACATGGAAATATCTACACCGCTATCTGTATGAACATGGAAATATCTACACAGCTATCTGTATTAACATGGAAATATCTACACCGCTATCTGTATGAACATGGATATATCTACACAGCCTTCTGGATGAACATGGAAATATCTACACTGTTATCTGTATGAACATGGAAATATCTACTCCGCAATCTGTGTAAACAAGCATACATCTTCACCGCTATCTGTATAAACATGGAAATATCTACACCGTTATCTGTATGAACATGGTAATATCTACACCGCTACCTGTATAAACATGGAAATATCTACACCGCTACCTGTATAAACATGGAAATATCTACACCGCTACCTGTATAAACATGGAAATATCAGCACCGCTCTCTGTATGAACATGGAAATATCAGCCCCTCTATCTGTATGAACATGAAAATACCTACACCGCTATCTGTATGAACATGGAAATATCTACACCGCTATCCGTATGAACATGGAAATATCTTCACCGCCATCTGTATGAACATGGATATATCTACACAGCCATCTGGATGAACATGGAAATATCTACACCGCTATCTGTATGAACATGGAAATAGCTACACCGCTATCTGTATGAATATGGAAATATCTACACCACTATCTGTATGAACATGGAAATATCTACACGGCTATCTGTATGAACATGGAAATATCTTCACCGCCATCTGTATGAACATGGATATATCTACACAGCCATCTGGATGAACATGGAAATATCTACACCACTATCTGTATGAACATGGAAATAGCTACACCGCTATCTGTATGAACATGGAAATATCTTCACCAACATCTGTATGAACATGGATATATCTACACAGCCATCTGGATGAACATGGAAATATCTACACAGCTATCTGCATATACATGGAAATGTCTACAAAGCTATCTCTTTACACATGGATTTAACTACTCTGCTATCTCTATAAACATGGAAATATCTACACCGCCATCTGTTTGAACATGGAAATATCTGCACCGCCATCTGTATGAACATATAAATATCTACACCGCCATCTATATTAAGATGGAGATATCTACACCGCTATCTGTATAAACCTGGAAATATCTACACTGCTATCTGTATAAACATGGAAATATCTACACCGCTTTCTGTATAAACATGGAAATATCTACACCGCTACCTGTATAAGCATGGAAATATCAGCACCGCTATCTGTATGAACATGGAAATATCTACACCGCTATCTGTATGAACATGGAAATATCTACACCGCTATCTGTATGAACATGGAAATATCTACACCGCTATCTGTGTAAACATGCATACAACTTCACCGCTATCTGTATAAACATGGAAATATCTACACCATTATCTGTATGAACATGGAAATATCTACACCGCTATCTGTTTGAACATGGAAATATCTAAACCGCTATCTGCATGAAAATGAAAATATATGCACAGCTATCTGCATATACATGGAAATATCTACACAGCTATATCTTTACACATGGAAATAACTACACCGCTATCTGTATGAACATGGAAATATCTACAGCACTACCTGTATGAACATGGAAATATCTACACCTCTATCTCTATGAACATGGATATACCTACACAGCCATCTGGTTGAACATGGAAATATCTACACCGCTATCTGTATAAACATGGAAATATCTACACCGCTACCTGTATAAACATGGAAATATCTACACCGCTACCTGTATAAACATGGAAATATCAGCACCGCTCTCTGTATGAATATGGAAATATCAGCACCTCTATCTGTATGAACATGGAAATATCTACACCGCTATCTGTATGAACATGGAAATATCTACACCGCTATCCGTATGAATATGGAAATATCTTCACCGCCATCTATATGAACATGGATATATCTACACAGCCATCTGGATGAACATGGAAATATCTACACCGCTATCTGTATGAACATGGAAATAGCTACACCGCTATCTGTATGAATATGGAAATATCTACACCGCTACCTGTATAAACATGGAGATATCTACACCGCTACCTGTATAAACATGGAAATATCTACACCGCTACCTGTATAAAGATGGAAATATCAGCACCGCTCTCTGTATGAACATGGAAATATCAGCCCCTCTCTCAGTATGAACATGGAAATATCTACACCGCTATCTGTATGAACATGGAAATATCTACACCGCTATCTGAACATGGAAATATCTTCACCGCCATCTGTATGAACATGAATTTATCTACACAGCCATCTGGATGAACATGGAAATATCTACACCGCTATCTGTATGAACATGGAAATATCTACACCGCTATCTGTATGAATATGGAAATATCTACACCACTATCTGTATGAACATGGAAATATCTACACGGCTATCTGTATGAACATGGAAATATCTTCACCGCCATCTGTATGAAAATGGATATATCTACACAGCCATCTGGATGAACATGGAAATATCTACACCAATATCTGTATGAACATGGAAATAGCTACACCGCTATCTGTATGAACATGGAAATATCTTCACCGCCATCTATATGAACATGGATATATCTACACAGCCATCTGGATGAACATGGAAATAGCTACACCGCTATCTGTATGAACATAGAAATAGCTACACCGCTATCTGTATGAATATGGAAATATCTACACCGCTACCTGTATAAACATGGAAATATCTACACCGCTACCTGTATAAACATGGAAATATCTACACCGCTACCTGTATAAACATGGAAATATCAGCACCGCTCTCTGTATGAACATGAAAATATCAGCCCCTCTCTCAGTATGAACATGGAAATATCTACACCGCTATCTGTATGAACATAGAAATATCTACACCGCTATCTGAACATGGAAATATCTTCACCGCCATCTGTATGAACATGAATTTATCTACACAGCCATCTGGATGAACATGGAAATATCAGCACCTCTATCTGTATGAACATGGAAATATCTACACCGCTATCTGTATGAAGATGGAAATATCTACACCGCTATCCGTATGAACATGGAAATATCTTCACCGCCATCTATATGAACATGGATATACCTACACACCCATCTGGATGAACATGGAAATATCTACACCGCTATCTGTATGAACATGGAAATAGCTACACCGCTATCTGTATGAATATGGAAATATCTACACCACTATCTGTATGAACATGGATATATCTACACCGCTATCTGTATGAACATGGAAATATCTTCACCGCCATCTGTATGAACATGGATATAACTACACAGCCATCTGGATGAACATGGAAATATCTACACCACTATCTGTATGAACATGGAAATAGCTACACCGCTATCTGTATGAACATGGAAATATCTTCACCGCCATCTGTATGAACATGGATATATCTACACAGCCATCTGGATGAACATGGAAATATCTACACAGCTATCTGTATGAACATGGAAATATATACACCGCTATCTGTGTAAACATGCATACACCTTCACCGCTATCTGTATAAAAATGGAAATATCTACACCGCTATCTGTATGAACATGGAAATATCTAAACCGCTATCTGTTTGAACATGGAAATATCTACACCGCTATCTGCATGAAAATGGAAATATCTACACAGCTATCTGCATATACATGGAAATGTCTACAAAGCTATCTCTTTACACATGGATATAACTACACCGCTATCTCTATAAACATGGAAATATCTACACCGCCATCTGTATGAACATGGAAATATCTGCACCGCCATCTGTATGAACATATAAATATCTACACCGCCATCTATATTAAGATGGAGATATCTACACCGCTATCTGTATAAACGTGGAAATATCTACACCGCTATCTGTATAAACATGGAAATATCTACACCGCTACCTGTATAAACATGGAAATATCTACACCGCTACCTGTATAAACATGGAAATATCAGCACCGCTATCTGTATGAACATGGAAATATCTACACCGCTATCTGTATGAACATGGAAATATCTACACCGCTATCTGTATGAACATGGAAATATCTACACCGCTATCTGTATTAACATGGAAATATCTACACCGCTATCTGTATGAACATGGATATATCTACACAGCCTTCTGGATGAACATGGAAATATCTACACTGTTATCTGTATGAACATGGAAATATCTACTCCGCAATCTGTGTAAACAAGCATACATCTTCACCGCTATCTGTATAAACATGGAAATATCTACACCGTTATCTGTATGAAAATGGTAATATCTACACCGCTACCTGTATAAACATGGAAATATCTACACCGCTACCTGTATAAACATGGAAATATCTACACCGCTACCTGTATAAACATGGAAATATCAGCACCGCTCTCTGTATGAACATGGAAATATCAGCCCCTCTATCTGTATGAACATGAAAATACCTACACCGCTATCTGTATGAACATGGAAATATCTACACCGCTATCCGTATGAACATGGAAATATCTTCACCGCCATCTGTATGAACATGGATATATCTACACAGCCATCTGGATGAACATGGAAATATCTACACCGCTATCTGTATGAACATGGAAATAGCTACACCGCTATCTGTATGAATATGGAAATATCTACACCACTATCTGTATGAACATGGAAATATCTACACGGCTATCTGTATGAACATGGAAATATCTTCACCGCCATCTGTATGAACATGGATATATCTACACAGCCATCTGGATGAACATGGAAATATCTACACCACTATCTGTATGAACATGGAAATAGCTACACCGCTATCTGTATGAACATGGAAATATCTTCACCAACATCTGTATGAACATGGATATATCTACACAGCCATCTGGATGAACATGGAAATATCTACACAGCTATCTGCATATACATGGAAATGTCTACAAAGCTATCTCTTTACACATGGATTTAACTACTCTGCTAACTCTATAAACATGGAAATATCTACACCGCCATCTGTTTGAACATGGAAATATCTGCACCGCCATCTGTATGAACATATAAATATCTACACCGCCATCTATATTAAGATGGAGATATCTACACCGCTATCTGTATAAACCTGGAAATATCTACACTGCTATCTGTATAAACATGGAAATATCTACACCGCTTTCTGTATAAACATGGAAATATCTACACCGCTACCTGTATAAGCATGGAAATATCAGCACCGCTATCTGTATGAACATGGAAATATCTACACCGCTATCTGTATGAACATGGAAATATCTACACCGCTATCTGTATGAACATGGAAATATCTACACCGCTATCTGTGTAAACATGCATACATCTTCACCGCTATCTGTATAAACATGGAAATATCTACACCATTATCTGTATGAACATGGAAATATCTACACCGCTATCTGTTTGAACATGGAAATATCTAAACCGCTATCTGCATGAAAATGAAAATATATGCACAGCTATCTGCATATACATGGAAATATCTACACAGCTATATCTTTACACATGGAAATAACTACACCGCTATCTGTATGAACATGGAAATATCTACAGCACTACCTGTATGAACATGGAAATATCTACACCTCTATCTCTATGAACATGGATATACCTACACAGCCATCTGGTTGAACATGGAAATATCTACACCGCTATCTGTATAAACATGGAAATATCTACACCGCTACCTGTATAAACATGGAAATATCTACACCGCTACCTGTATAAACATGGAAATATCAGCACCGCTCTCTGTATGAATATGGAAATATCAGCACCTCTATCTGTATGAACATGGAAATATCTACACCGCTATCTGTATGAACATGGAAATATCTACACCGCTATCCGTATGAATATGGAAATATCTTCACCGCCATCTATATGAACATGGATATATCTACACAGCCATCTGGATGAACATGGAAATAGCTACACCGCTATCTGTATGAACATGGAAATAGCTACACCGCTATCTGTATGAATATGGAAATATCTACACCGCTACCTGTATAAACATGGAAATATCTACACCGCTACCTGTATAAACATGGAAATATCTACACCGCTACCTGTATAAAGATGGAAATATCAGCACCGCTCTCTGTATGAACATGGAAATATCAGCCCCTCTCTCAGTATGAACATGGAAATATCTACACCGCCATCTGTATGAACATGGAAATATCTACACCGCTATCTGAACATGGAAATATCTTCACCGCCATCTGTATGAACATGAATTTATCTACACAGCCATCTGGATGAACATGGAAATATCTACACCGCTATCTGTATGAACATGGAAATATCTACACCGCTATCTGTATGAATATGGAAATATCTACACCACTATCTGTATGAACATGGAAATATCTACACGGCTATCTGTATGAACATGGAAATATCTTCACCGCCATCTGTATGAAAATGGATATATCTACACAGCCATCTGGATGAACATGGAAATATCTACACCAATATCTGTATGAACATGGAAATAGCTACACCGCTATCTGTATGAACATGGAAATATCTTCACCGCCATCTATATGAACATGGATATATCTACACAGCCATCTGGATGAACATGGAAATAGCTACACCGCTATCTGTATGAACATAGAAATAGCTACACCGCTATCTGTATGAATATGGAAATATCTACACCGCTACCTGTATAAACATGGAAATATCTACACCGCTACCTGTATAAACATGGAAATATCTACACCGCTACCTGTATAAACATGGAAATATCAGCACCGCTCTCTGTATGAACATGAAAATATCAGCCCCTCTCTCAGTATGAACATGGAAATATCTACACCGCTATCTGTATGAACATAGAAATATCTACACCGCTATCTGAACATGGAAATATCTTCACCGCCATCTGTATGAACATGAATTTATCTACACAGCCATCTGGATGAACATGGAAATATCAGCACCTCTATCTGTATGAACATGGAAATATCTACACCGCTATCTGTATGAAGATGGAAATATCTACACCGCTATCCGTATGAACATGGAAATATCTTCACCGCCATCTATATGAACATGGATATATCTACACACCCATCTGGATGAACATGGAAATATCTACACCGCTATCTGTATGAACATGGAAATAGCTACACCGCTATCTGTATGAATATGGAAATATCTACACCACTATCTGTATGAACATGGATATATCTACACCGCTATCTGTATGAACATGGAAATATCTTCACCGCCATCTGTATGAACATGGATATAACTACACAGCCATCTGGATGAACATGGAAATATCTACACCACTATCTGTATGAACATGGAAATAGCTACACCGCTATCTGTATGAACATGGAAATATCTTCACGCCATCTGTATGAACATGGATATATCTACACAGCCATCTGGATGAACATGGAAATATCTACACAGCTATCTGTATGAACATGGAAATATATACACCGCTATCTGTGTAAACATGCATACATCTTCACCGCTATCTGTATAAAAATGGAAATATCTACACCGCTATCTGTATGAACATGGAAATATCTAAACCGCTATCTGTTTGAACATGGAAATATCTACACCGCTATCTGCATGAAAATGGAAATATCTACACAGCTATCTGCATATACATGGAAATGTCTACAAAGCTATCTCTTTACACATGGATATAACTACACCGCTATCTCTATAAACATGGAAATATCTACACCGCCATCTGTATGAACATGGAAATATCTGCACCGCCATCTGTATGAACATATAAATATCTACACCGCCATCTATATTAAGATGGAGATATCTACACCGCTATCTGTATAAACGTGGAAATATCTACACCGCTATCTGTATAAACATGGAAATATCTACACCGCTACCTGTATAAACATGGAAATATCTACACCGCTACCTGTATAAACATGGAAAAATCAGCACCGCTATCTGTATGAACATGGAAATATCTACACCGCTATCTGTATGAACATGGAAATATCTACACCGCTATCTGTATGAACATGGAAATATCTACACCGCTATCTGTATTAACATGGAAATATCTACACCGCTATCTGTATGAACATGGATATATCTACACAGCCTTCTGGATGAACATGGAAATATCTACACTGTTATCTGTATGAACATGGAAATATCTACTCCGCAATCTGTGTAAACAAGCATACATCTTCACCGCTATCTGTATAAACATGGAAATATCTACACCGTTATCTGTATGAAAATGGTAATATCTACACCGCTACCTGTATAAACATGGAAATATCTACACCGCTACCTGTATAAACATGGAAATATCTACACCGCTACCTGTATAAACATGGAAATATCAGCACCGCTCTCTGTATGAACATGGAAATATCAGCCCCTCTATCTGTATGAACATGAAAATACCTACACCGCTATCTGTATGAACATGGAAATATCTACACCGCTATCCGTATGAACATGGAAATATCTTCACCGCCATCTGTATGAACATGGATATATCTACACAGCCATCTGGATGAACATGGAAATATCTACACCGCTATCTGTATGAACATGGAAATAGCTACACCGCTATCTGTATGAATATGGAAATATCTACACCACTATCTGTATGAACATGGAAATATCTACACGGCTATCTGTATGAACATGGAAATATCTTCACCGCCATCTGTATGAACATGGATATATCTACACAGCCATCTGGATGAACATGGAAATATCTACACCACTATCTGTATGAACATGGAAATAGCTACACCGCTATCTGTATGAACATGGAAATATCTTCACCAACATCTGTATGAACATGGATATATCTACACAGCCATCTGGATGAACATGGAAATATCTACACAGCTATCTGCATATACATGGAAATGTCTACAAAGCTATCTCTTTACACATGGATTTAACTACTCTGCTAACTCTATAAACATGGAAATATCTACACCGCCATCTGTTTGAACATGGAAATATCTGCACCGCCATCTGTATGAACATATAAATATCTACACCGCCATCTATATTAAGATGGAGATATCTACACCGCTATCTGTATAAACCTGGAAATATCTACACTGCTATCTGTATAAACATGGAAATATCTACACCGCTTTCTGTATAAACATGGAAATATCTACACCGCTACCTGTATAAGCATGGAAATATCAGCACCGCTATCTGTATGAACATGGAAATATCTACACCGCTATCTGTATGAACATGGAAATATCTACACCGCTATCTGTATGAACATGGAAATATCTACACCGCTATCTGTATGAACATGGAAATATCTACACCGCTATCTGTGTAAACATGCATACATCTTCACCGCTATCTGTATAAACATGGAAATATCTACACCATTATCTGTATGAACATGGAAATATCTACACCGCTATCTGTTTGAACATGGAAATATCTAAACCGCTATCTGCATGAAAATGAAAATATATGCACAGCTATCTGCATATACATGGAAATATCTACACAGCTATCTCTTTACACATGGAAATAACTACACCGCTATATGAATGAACATGGAAATATCTACAGCACTACCTGTATGAACATGGAAATATCTACACCTCTATCTCTATGAACATGGATATACCTACACAGCCATCTGGTTGAACATGGAAATATCTACACCGCTATCTGTATAAACATGGAAATATCTACACCGCTATCTGTATAAACATGGAAATATCTACACCGCTACCTGGATAAACATGGAAATATCAGCACCGCTCTCTGTATGAATATGGAAATATCAGCACCTCTATCTGTATGAACATGGAAATATCTACACCGCTATCTGTATGAACATGGAAATATCTACACCGCTATCCTTATGAATATGGAAATATCTTCACCGCCATCTATATGAACATGGATATATCTACACAGCCATCTGGATGAACATGGAAATAGCTACACCGCTATCTGTATGAACATGGAAATAGCTACACCGCTATCTGTATGAATATGGAAATATCTACACCGCTACCTGTATAAACATGGAAATATCTACACCGCTACCTGTATAAACATGGAAATATCTACACCGCTACCTGTATAAAGATGGAAATATCAGCACCGCTCTCTGTATGAACATGGAAATATCAGCCCCTCTCTCAGTATGAACATGGAAATATCTACACCGCTATCTGTATGAACATGGAAATATCTACACCGCTATCTGAACATGGAAATATCTTCACCGCCATCTGTATGAACATGAATTTATCTACACAGCCATCTGGATGAACATGGAAATATCTACACCGCTATCTGTATGAACATGGAAATATCTACACCGCTATCTGTATGAATATGGAAATATCTACACCACTATCTGTATGAACATGGAAATATCTACACGGCTATCTGTATGAACATGGAAATATCTTCACCGCCATCTGTATGAAAATGGATATATCTACACAGCCATCTGGATGAACATGGAAATATCTACACCAATATCTGTATGAACATGGAAATAGCTACACCGCTATCTGTATGAACATGGAAATATCTTCACCGCCATCTATATGAACATGGATATATCTACACAGCCATCTGGATGAACATGGAAATAGCTACACCGCTATCTGTATGAACATAGAAATAGCTACACCGCTATCTGTATGAATATGGAAATATCTACACCGCTACCTGTATAAACATGGAAATATCTACACCGCTACCTGTATAAACATGGAAATATCTACACCGCTACCTGTATAAACATGGAAATATCAGCACCGCTCTCTGTATGAACATGAAAATATCAGCCCCTCTCTCAGTATGAACATGGAAATATCTACACCGCTATCTGTATGAACATAGAAATATCTACACCGCTATCTGAACATGGAAATATCTTCACCGCCATCTGTATGAACATGAATTTATCTACACAGCCATCTGGATGAACATGGAAATATCTACACCGCTATCTGTATGAACATGGAAATAGCTACACCGCTATCTGTATGAATATGGAAATATCTACACCACTATCTGTATGAACATGGAAATATCTACACGGCTATCTGTATGAACATGGAAATATCTTCACCGCCATCTGTATGAAAATGGATATATCTACACAGCCATCTGGATGAACATGGAAATATCTACACCAATATCTGTATGAACATGGAAATAGCTACACCGCTATCTGTATAAACATGGAAATATCTTCACCGCCATCTGTATGAACATGGATATATCTACACAGCCATCTGGATGAACATGGAAATATTTACACAGCTATCTGTATGAACATGGAAATATATACACCGCTATCTGTGTAAACATGCATACATCTTCACTGCTATCGGTATAAACTTGGAAATATCTACACTGCTATCTGTATGAACATGGAAACATCTACACCGCTATCTGCATGAAAATGCAAATATCTACACAGCTATCTGCATATACATGGAAATGTCTACAAAGCTATCTATTTACACATGGATATAACTACACCGCTATCTCTATAAACATGGAAATATCTACACCGCCATCTGAATGAACATGGAAATATCTGCATCGCCATCTGTATGAACATATAAATATCTACACCGCCATCTATATTAAGATGGAGATATCTACACCGCTATCTGTATAAAGATGGAAATATCTACACCGCTATCTGTATAAACATGGAAATATCTACACCGCTATCTGTAGAAACATGGAAATATCTACACCGCTACCTGTATAAACATGGAAATATCAGCACCGCTATCTGTATGAACATGGAAATATCTACACCGGTATCTGTATGAACATGGAAATATCTACACCGCTATCTGAATGAACATGGAAATAGATACACCGCTATCTGTATGAACATGGAAATATCTACACCACTATCTGTATGAACATGGAAATATCTACACCGCTATCTGTATAAACATGGAAATATCTACACCGCTATCTGTATGAACATGGAAATAGCTACACCACTATCTGTATGAACATGGAAATATCTACAGCACTACCTGTATGAACATGGAAATATCTACACCTCTATCTGTATGAACATGGATATATCTACACAGCCATCTGGATGAACATGGAAATAACTACACCGCTATCTGTATAAACATGGAAATATCTACACCGCTACCTGTATAAACATGGAAATATCTACACCGCTACCTGTATAAACATGGAAATATCAGCACCGCTCTCTGTATGAACATGGAAATATCAGCACCTCTATCTGTATGAACATGGAAATATCTACACCGCTATCTGTATGAACATGGAAATATCTACACCGCTATCCGTATGAACATGGAAATATCTTCACCGCCATCTATATGAACATGGATATACCTACACAGCCATCTGGATGAACATGGAAATATCTACAGAGCTATCTGTATGAACATGGAAATAGCTACACCGCTATCTGTATGAATATGGAAATATCTACACCCTATCTGTATGAACATGGAAATATCTACACCGCTATCTGTATGAACATGGAAATATCTTCACCGCCATCTGTATGAACATGGATATATCTACACAGCCATCTGGATGAACATGGAAATATCTACACCACTATCTGTATGAACATGGAAATAGCTACACCGCTATCAGTATGAACATGGAAATATCTTCACCGCCATCTGTATGAACAAGGATATATCTACACAGCCATCTGGATGAACATGGAAATATCTACACAGATATCTGTATGAACATGGAAATATATACACCGCTATCTGTGTAAACATGCATACAGCTTCACCGCTATCTGTATAAACATGGAAATATCTACACCGCTATCTGTATGAACATGGAAATATCTACACCGCTATCTGCATATACATGGAAATGTCTACAAAGCTATCTCTTTACACATGGATATAACTACACCGCTATCTCTATAAACATGGAAATATCTACACCGCCATCTGTATGAACATGGAAATATCTGCACCGCCATCTGTATGAACATATAAATATCTACACCGCCATCTATATTAAGATGGAGATATCTACACCGCTATCTGTATAAACCTGGAAATATCTACACCGCTATCTGTATAAACATGGAAAGGTCCACACCGCTATCTGTATAAACATGGAAATATCTACACCGCTACCTGAATAAACATGGAAATATCAGCACAGCTATCTGTATGAACATGGAAATATCTACACCGCTATCTGTACGAACATGGAAATATCTACACCGCTATCTCTATGAACATATAAATAGCTACACCGCTATCTGTATCAACATGGAAATATCTACACCACTATCTGTATGAACATGGAAATATCTACACCGCTATCTGTATGAACATGGATATATCTACACAGCCATCTGGATGAACATGGTAATATCTACACCGCTATCTGTAAGAACCTGGAAATACCTACTCCGCTATCTGGGTAAACATGCATACATCTTCACCGCTATCTGTATAAACATGGAAATATCTACACCGCTATCTGTATGAACATGGAAATAGCTACACCACTATCTCTATGAACATGGAAATATCTACACCGCTATCTGTTTGAACATGGAAATATCTAAACCGCTATGTGCATGAAAATGGAAATATCTGCACAGCTATCTGCATATACATGGAAATACCTACACAACTATCTCTTTACACATGGAAATATCTACAGAGCTATCTGTATGAACATGGAAATATCTTCACCACCATCTGTATGAACATGGATATATCTACACAGCCATCTGGATGAACATGGAAATATCTACAAGGCTATCTGTATGAACATGGAAATATCTACACAGCTATCTGTGTAAACATGCATATATCTTCACCGCTATCTGTATAAACATGGAAATATCTACACTGCTATCTGCATGAACATGGAAATATCTACACCGCTATCTGTTTGAACATGGAAATATCTACACCGCTATCTGCATGAAAATGGAAATATCTACAAAGCGATCTGCATATACATGGAAATATCTACAAAGCTATCTCTTTACACATGGAAATAACTACACCGCTATCTCTATAAACAAGGAAATATCTACACCACCATCTGTTTGAACATGGAAATACCTGCACCGCCATCAGTATGAACATATAAATATCTACACCACCATCTATATTAAGATGGTGATATCTACACCGCTATCTGCATAAACTTGGAAATATCTACACCGCTATCTGTATAAACATGGAAATATCTACACCGCTATCTGTATAAACATGGAAATATCTACACCGCTACCTGTATAAACATTTAAATATCAGCACCGCTATCTGTATGAACATGGAAATATCTACACCGCTATCCGTATGAACATGGAAATATCTTCACCGCCATCTGTATGAACATGGATATATCTACACAGCCATCTGGATGAACATGGAAATATCTACACCGCTATCTGTATGAACATGGAAATAGCTACACCGCTATCTGTATGAATATGGAAATATCTACACCACTATCTGTATGAACATGGAAATATCTACACCGCTATCTGTATGAACATGGAAATATCTGCAGCACTACCTGTATGAACATGGAAATAACTACACCTCTATCTCTATGAACATGGATATATCTACACAGCCATCTGGATGAACATGGAAATATCTACACCGCTATCTGTATAAACATGGAAATATCTACACCGCTAACTGTATAAACATGGAAATATCTACACCGCTACCTGTATAAACATGGAAATATCAGCACCGCTCTCTGTATGAACATGGAAATATCAGCCCCTCTATCTGTATGAACATGGAAATATCTACACTGCTATCTGTATGAACATGGAAATATCTACACCGCTATCCGTATGAACATGGAAATATCTTCACCGCCATCTGTATGAACATGGATATATCTACACAGCCATCTGGATGATCATGGAAATATCTACACCGCTAACTGTATGAACATGGAAATAGCTACACCGCTATCAGTATGAATATGGAAATATCTACACCACTATCTGTATGAACATGGAAATATCTACACCGCTATCTGCATGAACATGGAAATATCTTCACCGCCATCTGTATGAACACGGATATACCTACACAGCCATCTGGATGAACATGGAAATATGTACACCACTATCTGTATGAACATGGAAATAGCTACACCGCTATCTGTATGAACATGGAAATATCTTCACCGCCATCTGTATGAACATGGATATATCTACACAGCCATCTGGATGAACATGGAAATATCTACACAGCTATCTGTATGAACATGGAAATATATACACCGCTATCTGTGTAAACATGCATACATCTTCACCGCTATCTGTATAAACATGGAAATATCTACACCGCTATCTGTATGAACATGGAAATATCTACACCGATATCTGCATGAAAATGGAAATATCTACACAGCGATCTGCATATACATGGAAATGTCTACAAAGCTATCTCTTTACACATGGATATAACTACACCGCAATCTCTATAAACATGGAAATATCTACACCGCCATCTGTATGAACATGGAAATATCTGCACCGCCATCTGTATGAACATATAAATATCTACACCGCCATCTATATTAAGATGGAGATATCTACACCGCTATCTGTATAAACCTGGAAATATCTACACCGCTATCTGTATAAACATGGAAAGGTCCACACCGCTATCTGTATAATCATGGAAATATCTACACCGCTACCTGAATAAACATGGAAATATCAGCACAGCTTTCTGTATGAACATGGAAATATCTACACCGCTATCTGTACGAACATGGAAATATCTACACCGCTATCTGTATGAACATATAAATAGCTACACCGCTATATGTATCAACATGGAAATATCTACACCACTATCTGTATGAACATGGAAATATCTACACCGCTATCTGTATGAACATGGATATATCTACACAGCCATCTGTATGAACATGGTAATATCTACACCGCTATCTGTAAGAACTTGGAAATACCTACTCCGCTATCTGGGTAAACATGCATACATCTTCACCGCTATCTGTATAAACATGGAAATATCTACACCGCTATCTGTATGAACATGGAAATAGCTACACCACTATCTCTATGAACATGGAAATATCTACACCGCTATCTGTTTGAACATGGAAATATCTAAACCGCTATGTGCATGAAAATGGAAATATCTGCACAGCTATATGCATATACATGGAAATACCTACACAACTATCTCTTTACACATGGAAATATCTACAGAAATATCTGTATGAACATGGAAATATCTTCACCGCCATCTGTATGAACATGGATATATCTACACAGCCATCTGGATGAACATGGAAATATCTACACCGCTATCTGTATGAACATGGAAATATCTACACAGCTATCTGTGTAAACATGCATACATCTTCACCGCTATCTGTATAAACATGGAAATATCTACACTGCTATCTGCATGAACATGGAAATATCTACACCGCTATCTGTATGAACATGGAAATATCTACACCGCTATCTGTACGAACATGGAAATATCTACACCGCTATCTGTATGAACATGGAAATAGCTACACCGCTATCTGTATCAACATGGAAATATCTACACCGCTATCTGTATGAACATGGAAATATCTACACCGCTATCTGTATGAACATGGATATATCTACACAGCCATCTGGATGAACATGGAAATATCTACACCGCTATCTGTAAGAACCTGGAAATATCTACTCCGCTATCTGGGTAAACATGCATACATCTTCACCGCTATCTGTATAAACATGGAAATATCTACACCGCTATCTGTATGAACATGGAAATAGCTACACCACTGTCTCTATGAACATGGAAATATCTACACCGCTATCTGTTTGAACATGGAAATATCTAAACCGCTATCTGCATGAAAATGGAAATATCTGCACAGCTATCTGCATATACATGGAAATATCTACACAACTATCTCTTTACACATGGAAATAACTACAGAGCTATCTGTATGAACATGGAAATTCCTTCACCGCCATCTGTATGAACATGGATATATCTACACAGCCATCTGGATGAACATGGAAATATCTACACCGCTATCTGTATGAACATGGAAATTTCAACACAGCTATCTGTGTAAACATGCATACATTTTCACCGCTATCTGTATAAACATGGAAATATCTACACTGCTATCTGCATGAACATGGAAATATCTACACCGCTATCTGTTTGAACATGGAAATATCTACACCGCTATCTGCATGAAAATGGAAATATCTACACAGCGATCTGCATATACATGGAAATATCTACAAAGCTATCTCTTTACACATGGAAATAACTACAGCGCTATCTCTATAAACAAGGAAATATCTACACCACCATCTGTATGAACATGGAAATATCTGCACTGCCATCAGTATGAACATATAAATATCTACACCGCCATCTATATTAAGATGGTGATATCTACACCGCTATCTGTATAAACTTGGAAATATCAACACCGCTATCTGTATAAACATGGAAATATCTACACCGCTATCTGTATAAACATGGAAATATCTACACCGCTACCTGTATACACATTTAAATATCAGCACCGCTATCTGTATGAACATGGAAATATCTACACCGCTATCTGTATGAATATGGAAATAGCTACACCATTATCTGTATGAACATGGAAATATCTACAGCACTACCTGTATCAACATGGAAATAACTACACCTCTATCTCTATGAACATGGATATATCTACACAGCCATCTGGATGAACATGGAAATATCTACACCGCTATCTGTATAAACATGGAAATATTTACACCGCTAACTGTATAAACATGGAAATATCTACACCGCTACCTGTATAAACATGGAAATATCTGCACCGCTCTCTGTATGAACATGGAAATATCAGCCCCTCTATCTGTATGAACATGGAAATATCTACACCGCTATGTGTATGAACATGGAAATATCTACACCGCTATCCGTATGAACATGGAAATATCTTCACCGCCATCTGTATGAACATGGATATATCTACACAGCCATCTGGATGAACATGGAAATATCTACACCGCTATCTGTATGAACATGGAAATAGCTACACCGCTATCTGTATGAATATGGAAATATCTACACCACTCTCTGTATGAACATGGAAATATCTACACCGCTATCTGTATGAACATGGAAATATCTTCACCGCCATCTGTATGAACATGGATATATCTACACAGCCATCTGGATGAACATGGAAACATCTACACCACTATCTGTATGAACATGGAAATAGCTACACCGCTATCTGTATGAGCATGAAAATATCTTCACCGCCATCTGTATGAACATGGATATATCTACACAGCCATCTGGATGAACATGGAAATATCTACACAGCTATCTGTATGAACATGGAAATATATACACCGCTATCTGTGTAAACATGCATACATCTTCACCGCTATCTGTATAAACATGGAAATATCTACACCGCTATCTGTATGAACATGGAAATATCTAAACCGCTATCTGTTTGAACATGGAAATATCTACACCGCTATCTGCATGAAAATGGAAATATCTACACAGCTATCTGCATATACAGGGAAAAGTCTACAAAGCTATCTCTTTACACATGGATATAACTACACCGCTATCTCTGTAAACATGGAAATATCTACACCGCCATCTGTATGAACATGGAAATATCTACACCGCTATCTGTGTAAACATGGAAATATCTACACCGATATCTGTGTAAACATGGAAATATCTACAACGCTATCTCTGTAAACATGGAAATATCTACACAGCCATCTGTAGGAACATGTAAATATCTACACCACTATCTCTATGAACATGGAAATATCTACACTGCTATCTGTATAAACATGGAAATATCTACACCGCTATCTGTGTAAACATGGAAAGATCTACACCGCTATATCTGAAAACATGGAAAGATCTACAGCATTATGTGTATAAAGATGTAAATATCTACACCGATATCTGTATAAACATGGAAATATCTACACAGCCATCTGTAGGAGCATGTAATTATCTACACAGTTATCTGTATACACATGGAAATATCTACACCGCTATCTGTATAAACATGGAACTATCTACACCGCTATCTGTGTAAACATGGAAATATCTACACCGCCATCTCTTAAAACTTGGAAATATCTTCACCGTTATGTGCATAAACATGGAAATATCTTCACCGTCATCTGTAGGAACATGGAAATATCTACACTGCCATCTGTATAAACATGAAAATATCTACACCGCCATCTGTTTGAACATGAAAATATCTACACAGCCAACTCTATTAACATTGAAATATCTACACCGCTATCTGTGTAAACATGGAAATATGTACACCGCTATCTGTGTAAACATGGAAGTATCTACAGGGCTATCTCTATAAACATGGAAATATCTTCACCGCCATCTGTATGAACATGGAAATATCTACATCGTGATCTGTATAAACATGGAAATATCTACACCGCTATCTGTATAAACATGGAAATATCTACACCGCTATCTCTATAACCATTAAAATATCTAAACCGCTATCTGTATAAACATGGAAATAGCCACACTGCTATCTGTATAGACATGGAAATATCTACACCGCTATCTGTATAAACATGTAAATATCTACACCGCTATCTGTGTAAACATGGAAATATCTACAAAACTATCTGTGTAAACATGGAAATATCAACACCGCTATCTATACAAACATGGAAATATCTACACAGCCATCTGTAGGAATATGTAAATATCTACACCGTTATCTGTATACACATGGAAATATCTACACCGCCATCTGTATGAACGTGGAAATGTCTAAACCGCCATCTCTATAAACATGTAAATATCTACACCGCCCTCTGTAGGAACATGGAAATATCTACAACGCTATCTGTTTAAACATTGAAATATCTACACCGCTATCTGCCTAAAAGTGGAAATATCTACACCGCTATCTCTATATACATGCAAATATCTACACTGCTATCTGTGTTAACATGGAAATATCTAAACCGATATCTCTGTAAACATGGAAATATCTACACCGTTATCTCTGTAAACATGGAAATGTCTACAGTGTCATCTGTATAAACATGGAAATATCTACACTGCTATCTGTGTAAACATGGAAATATCTACACCGCTATCTCTAAAAACATGGAAAGATCTACACCATTATGTTTATAAAGACGGAAATATCTACACCGCTATCTGTATAAACATGGAAATATCTACACCGCCATCTGTATGAACGTGGAAATGTCTAAACCGCCATCTCTATAAACATGTAAATATCTACACCGCCCTCTGTAGGAACATGGAAATATCTACAACGCTATCTGTTTAAACATTGAAATATCTACACCGCTATCTGCCTAAAAGTGGAAATATCTACACCGCTATCTGCATAAACTTGGAAATATCTACACCGCTATCTGTGTAAACATGGAAATATCTAAACCACCAACTGTAGGAACATGGAAATATCTACACCACTATCTCCATAAACATTGACATACCTACACCGCTATCTGTAAAAACATGGAAATATCTACACAGCCATCTGTAGGAACATGTAAATATCTACACCACTATCTCTATAAACATGGAAATATCTACACTGCTATCTGTATAAACATGGAAATATCTACACCGCTATCTGTGTAAACATGGAAAGATCTACACCGCTATCTCTGAAAACATGGAAAGATCTACACCATTATGTGTATAAAGACGTAAATATCTACACCGCTATCTGTATAAACATGGAAACATCTACGCAGCCATCTGTAGGAACATGTAAATATCTACACAGTTATCTGTATACACATGGAAATATCTACACCACTATCTGTATAAACACGGTAATATCTACACCGCTATCTGTGTAAACATGGAAATATCTACACTGCTATCTGTGTAAACATGGAAATATCTACACCGCCATCTCTTAAAACTTGGAAATATCTTCACCGTTATTTGTATAAACATGGAAATATCTTCACCGTCATCTGTATGAACATGGAAATATCTACACTGCCATCGATATAAACATGGAAATATCTACACCGCCATCTGTTTGAACATGAAAATATCTACACCGCCAACTCTATAAACATTGAAATATCTACACCGCTATCTGTATAAACATGGAAATATCTACACCGCTATCTGTGTAAACATGGAAATATCTACACCGCTATCTGTGTAAACATGGAAGTATCTACACCGCTATCTCTATTAACATGGAAATATCTTCACCGCCATCTGTATGAACATGGAAATATCTACATCGCCATCTGTATAAACATGGAAATATCTACACTGCTGTCTCTATAAACATGGAAATATCAACAACGCTATCTGTATAAACATGGAAAATCTTCACCGCTATCTGTATAAACATGGAAATATCTACACCGCTATCTCTATAAACATGGAAATATCTACACCGCTATCTGTATAAACATGGAAATATCCACACCGCTATCTGTATAGACATGGCAATATCTACACCGCTATCTGTGTAAACATGGAAATACCTACACCACTATCTGTGTAAACATGGAAATATCTACACCGCTATCTGTACAAACATGGAAATATCTACACAGCCATCTGTAGGAATATGTAAATATCTACACCGCTATCTGTATACACATGGAATTATCTACACCGCTATCTTTATGAGCATGGAAATATCTACACCGCTATCTGTGTAAACATGGAAATATCTACACCGCTATCTGTGTAAACATGGAGATATCTACACCGCTATCTCTATAAACATGGAAATATCCACACAGCCATCTATATAAACATGGAAATATCATCACTACGCTCTGTATAAAACTGGAAATATCTACACTGATATCTCTATAAACATGGAAACATCTACACCGCTTTCTCTATAAACATGGAAATATCTACACCGCTATCTGTATGAACATGGAAATAGCTACACCGCTATCTGTATGAGCATGGAAATATCTTCACCGCCATCTGTATGAACATGGATATATCTACACAGCCATCTGGATGAACATGGAAATATCTACACAGCTATCTGTATGAACATGGAAATATATACACCGCTATCTGTGTAAACATGCATACATCTTCACCGCTATCTGTATAAACATGGAAATATCTACACCGCTATCTGTATGAACATGGAAATATCTAAACCGCTATCTGTTTGAACATGGAAATATCTACACCGCTATCTGCATGAAAATGGAAATATCTACACAGCTATCTGCATATACAGGGAAAAGTCTACAAAGCTATCTCTTTACACATGGATATAACTACACCGCTATCTCTATAAACATGGAAATATCTACACCGCCATCTGTATGAACATGGAAATATCTACACCGCTATCTGTGTAAACATGGAAATATCTACACCGATATCTGTGTAAACATGGAAATATCTACAACGCTATCTCTGTAAACATGGAAATATCTACACAGCCATCTGTAGGAACATGTAAGTATCTACACCACTATCTCTATGAACATGGAAATATCTACACTGCTATCTGTATAAACATGGAAATATCTACACCGCTATCTGTGTAAACATGGAAAGATCTACACCGCTATATCTGAAAACATGGAAAGATCTACAGCATTATGTGTATAAAGATGTAAATATCTACACCGCTATCTGTATAAACATGGAAATATCTACACAGCCATCTGTAGGAGCATGTAAATATCTACACAGTTATCTGTATACACATGGAAATATCTACACCGCTATCTGTATAAACATGGAACTATCTACACCGCTATCTGTGTAAACATGGAAATATCTACACCGCCATCTCTTAAAACTTGGAAATATCTTCACCGTTATGTGCATAAACATGGAAATATCTTCACCGTCATCTTTAGGAACATGGAAATATCTACACTGCCATCTGTATAAACATGAAAATATCTACACCGCCATCTGTTTGAACATGAAAATATCTACACAGCCAACTCTATTAACATTGAAATATCTACACCGCTATCTGTGTAAACATGGAAATATGTACACCGCTATCTGTGTAAACATGGAAGTATCTACAGGGCTATCTCTATAAACATGGAAATATCTTCACCTCCATCTGTATGAACATGGAAATATCTACATCGTGATCTGTATAAACATGGAAATATCTACACCGCTATCTGTATAAACATGGAAATATCTACACCGCTGTCTCTATAACCATTAAAATATCTAAACCGCTATCTGTATAAACATGGAAATAGCCACACTGCTATCTGTATAGACATGGAAATATCTACACCGCTATCTGTATAAACATGTAAATATCTACACCGCTATCTGTGTAAACATGGAAATATCTACAAAACTATCTGTGTAAACATGGAAATATCAACACCGCTATCTATACAAACATGGAAATATCTACACAGCCATCTGTAGGAATATGTAAATATCTACACCGTTATCTGTATACACATGGAATTATCTACACCGCTATCTGTATGAACATGGAAATGTCTAAACCGCCAACTCTATAAACATGGAAATATCTACACCGCCATCTGTATGGGTATGGAAATATCTACACCGCCATCTGTATAGACATGGAAATATCTACACCGTTATGTGTATAAAGATGGAAATATCTTCACTGCTTTCTGTAAAATAATGGAAATATCTACACCGCCATCTGTATGAACATGGAAATGTCTAAACCGCCAACTCTATAAACATGGAAATATCTACAGCGCCATGTGTTGGAACATAGAAATATCTACACCGCTTTCTGTATAAACATGGAAATATCTACACCGCTATCTGCATAAAAGTGGAAATATCTTCACCGCTATCTGCATAAACTTGGATATATCTACACCACTATCTTGTAAACTTGGAAATATCTAAAAAAACAACTGTGGGAACATGGAAATATCTACACCGCTATCTCTATAAACATGGAAATATCTACACCGCTATCTGTATAAACATGGAAATATCTACACAGCCATCTGTAGGAACATGTAAATATCTACACAGTTATCTGTATACACATGGAAATATCTACACCGCTATCTGTATAAACATGGAAATATCGACACCTCTATCTGTGTAAACTTGGAAATATCTACACCGCTATCTGTGTAAACATGGAAATATCTACACCGCTATCTCTAAAAACATGGAAAGATCTACACCATTATGTGTATAAAGATGGAAATATCTACACCGCTATCTGTATAAACATGGAAATATCTACACCGCCATCTGTATGAACGTGGAAATGTCTAAACCGCCATCTCTATAAACATGTAAATATCTACACCGCCCTCTGTAGGAACATGGAAATATCTACAACGCTATCTGTTTAAACATTGAAATATCTACACCGCTATCTGCCTAAAAGTGGAAATATCTACACCACTATCTCTATATACATGCAAATATCTACACCGCTATCTGTGTAAACATGGAAATATCTACACCGATATCTCTGTAAACATGGAAATATCTACACCGTTATCTCTGTAAACATGGAAATGTCTACAGTGTCATCTGTATAAACATGGAAATATCTACACTGCTATCTGTGTAAACATGGAAATATCTACACCGCTATCTCTAAAAACATAGAAAGATCTACACCATTATGTTTATAAAGAAGGAAATATCTACACCGCTATCTGTATAAACATGGAAATATCTACACCGCCATCTGTATGAACGTGGAAATGTCTAAACCGCCATCTCTATAAACATGTAAATATCTACACCGCCCTCTGTAGGAACATGGAAATATCTACAACGCTATCTGTTTAAACATTGAAATATCTACACCGCTATCTGCCTAAAAGTGGAAATATCTACACCGCTATCTGCATAAACTTGGAAATATCTACACCGCTATCTGTGTAAACATGGAAATATCTAAACCACCAACTGTAGGAACATGGAAATATCTACACCACTATCTCCATAAACATTGACATACCTACACCGCTATCTGTAAAAACATGGAAATATCTACACAGCCATCTGTAGGAACATGTAAATATCTACACCACTATCTCTATAAACATGGAAATATCTACACTGCTATCTGTATAAACATGGAAATATCTACACCGCTATCTGTGTAAACATGGAAAGATCTACACCGCTATCTCTGAAAACATGGAAAGATCTACACCATTATGTGTATAAAGACGTAAATATCTACACCGCTATCTGTATAAACATGGAAACGTCTACGCAGCCATCTGTAGGAACATGTAAATATCTACACAGTTATCTGTATACACATGGAAATATCTACACCACTATCTGTATAAACACGGAAATATCTACACCGCTGTCTGTGTAAACATGGAAATACCTACACTGCTATATCTATTAATATGGAAATAACTACACCGCCATCTCTATAAACATGGAAATATCTACACCACCATCTCTATGAACATGTAAATATCTACACCGCTATCTCTATAAACATAGAAATATCTACATCGCCATCTGTATGAACATGGAAATATCTACACCGCCATCTGTATAAACATGGAAATATCTACACCGTTATCTGTGTACACATGGAATTATCTACACCGCTATCTGTATAAACATGGAAATATCTACAATGCTATCTGCGTAAACATGGAAATATCTACACCGCTATCTCTATATACATGCAAATATCTACACCGCTATCTGTGTAAACATGGAAATATCTACACCGATATCTCTGTAAACATGGAAATACCTACACCGTTATCTCTGTAAACATGGAAATATCTACAGAGTCATCTGTATAAACATGGAAATATCTACACCGCTGTCTGTGTAAACATGGAAATATCTACACCGCTATCTCTAAAAACATGGAAAGATCTACACCATTATGTTTATAAAGACGGAAATATCTACACCGCTATCTGTATAAACATGGAAATATCTACACCGCCATCTGTATGAACGTGGAAATGTCTAAACCGCCATCTGTATAAACATGTAAATATCTACACCGCCCTCTGTAGGAACATGGAAATATCTACAACGCTATCTGTTTAAACATTGAAATATCTACACCGCTATCTGCCTAAAAGTGGAAATATCTACACCGCTATCTGCATAAACTTGGAAATACCTACACCGCTATCTGTGTACACATGGAAATATCTACACCACCAACTGTAGGAACATGAAAATATCTACACCGCCAACTCTATAAACATTGAAATATCTACACCGCTATCTGTATAACCATGGAAATATCTACACCGCTATCTGTGTAAACATATAAATATCTACACCGCCTTTTGTGTAAACATGGAAATATCTACACCGCCATATCTATAAACATGGAAATATCTTCAACTCCATCTGTATGAACATGGAATTATCTACCCTGCCATCTGTATGAACATGGATACATCTACACCGCTATCTGTATAAACATGGAAATATCTACACCGCCATCGGTAGGAAAATGAAAATATCTACACCGCCATCTGTATGAACAGGGAACTATGTACACCACCATCTGTATCAAGATGAAAATACCTACACCGCCATCTGTATCACAATGGAAATATCTGCACCGCCATCTCTATAACAATGGAAATATCTAAACCGCCGTCTGTATGGAAATGGAAAAATCTACACCACCATCTGTATAAAGGTGGAAATATCTACACCGCTATCTGTGTGAACATGGAAATATCTACAACGCTATCTGTAAAAACATGGAAATATCTACCCCTCCATCTGTATAAACATGGAAATATCTACACCGCCATCTGTAGAAACATGGAAATATCTACACCGCCATCTCTATAAACATGGAAATATCTACATAGCTATCTGTATAAACATTTAAATATCTACACCGCCATCTCTATAAACATAGAAATATCTACACCGCCATCTGTATGAACATGGAAATATGTACACCGCCATCTGTATAAATGTGGAAATATCTACACCGCTATCTGTATGAACATGGCAATATGTACACCGCTACCTGTATTAACATGGAAATATCTACACCGCTATCTGTATAAACATGGAAATATCTACACCGCTGTCTCTATAAACATGGAAATATGTGCGCCGCTATCTCTATAAATATAGAAATATATACACCTCTGTCTCTATAAACGTGGAAATATCTACAATGCTATCTGTATAAACATGGAAATATCTACACCGCTATCTGTATGAACATGGAAATATCTACACCGCTATCTCTATAAACATGGATATATCTACACCGCTATCTCTATGAACATGGAAATATCTACACCACTATCTGTATGAACATGGAAATATCCACACCGCTATCTGTATAGACATGGAAGTATCTACACCGGTAACTGTATAAACATGGAAATATCTACACCGCTATCGGTATAAATGTCTGTATTTGCTCTTAATTTATACCCAAGGCTGGGATGTTTCATATGATAAAAAGACCTAATACAGAAATAGACTATATTTGGTCTGGCAATTGATCTCTGCAATAATCAAACCTCAAAGACAATCAAACCTGAAATCTAAGCTACATATTAAATAGCTTGGTTTTTAGGTTGCACGTTGCTGTGTATGCTGGCTTCATAGAAAATGCAAGTAGCAATGGCCATTTTTTAATAGTCATTAGCCTTGAAGCTCTCCTACTTTTGAATCACATAGAAATAGAAATCAAATCTCACTAGATTTTTTTTTTTGAAACAGGGTCTGGCTTGGTTGCCCAGGCTGAAGAGCAGGGCATGATCTTGGCTCACACCTCTGCCTCTCGGACTCAAGCCATCCTCCCACCTCAGCCTTGGAGTAGCTGGGACCACAGGCATGTGCCACCATACCCAGCTAATATTTTTATTTTTGTACCAATGTGGTTTGTCATCTTTCCCAGGCAGGCCTCAAACTCCAAGACTCAAGCAATCCACCTGCCTTGAATTCCCAAAGTACTGGGATTACAGGCGACAGCCACTACGCCCAGCAACTAAACTTCTAAAAATCAGTTTTACATAAAATTATCTAAGCGTGCAAGGAAAGATAAGAAGCCTAAGGAACCAGTGAGTTGAAGAATAAATGCAGTTTAAATCATACATGTAAACAACATTGATGTGATGTGGTAGGAATCATCTAACATGCTTTAAAGCATGAGTAAAAGGTCTTTACTTAGAAAACTGGATCTTAGTTTAGGATATCTTTAGATAAGAGTATGAAAAGTCATATCATATTGATAAGTAAAGTGCTTCCTTTGGCTAATTTTAAGGATAGGACATTTACTTTCATATAATTCATAGGAATCTTAGACTTAAAAATAAAATTTCCCTTCTCAAATCCTTACTTTTATACTTTTTTGCATTTCTTTCACTTTTGTGTTAATGGCCTATGTCTCAACATATTCTATTAAGCCTTCTGGAAACACATACTTTGTTTCCAGCCTCTTCAGAGAACCATCACTCCAATTCCTAGGCTTCTGAAGAAGCAGACCCAAGCTTATAATTATTACATATTTCCAAATCTAGGTGACCAACAAAAATTGATACTTTTCCCATCATACCTTTAAGTTAAAAATCAGGTGTATGCTGAGAGGTAAAGACCCAAGAGTGTTGGTTGTCTAATTCTGCAGCTGTATAAACAAATCTTAATGCTTGAAAATATTCAAAGGTTATTCTCACGTTGATTGTTGGTAACTATGTGTAACAACATGAAAAGAAAAAAAAATCAAAGAATTACGTCTGAGGATAATACACAATCTCTAAGGGTAAGAAGAGCAACAAAAATTCTGCTTCAATTACCACTGAAATAATATATTTATCCTGTAAAATCTATGGTGGCTGGTTGTAAAAACTAGGCATTAGCAAACTGATAAAGACTTTTTAATGAAACCATTATGAAACATAGTTTTTAAAAAGTTAAATACACCCACACCAGTTTTTCACATTCTTTGGGCTGCTTTAATGCTGCCATTAAATAATTGATTTAGTTGTGACATAGATCCTATGTTCCATGGAGTCTACCATTCATAAAGATGCAATGTAAGGTAACAAAAATATAAATTGTGTGTGTGGGGGGGAGAAGTCAAGAGTATTTTTATGTGACAGAAGTTAAGTTGTTATCAGTGTAAAATAGTCTGTTACAAATACAGGACTCTGTATGTTAGTTTCACTAACCAGAAAGAAAGAAATTACAGCAGATACACACACACACACCAAAAAAGGGAAAAGAAACAAAGCTTAGCACCACAGAAAACCACCAAACTAGAGGGATAAACAATAAGAAAGGAAGAAGTGAACAAGTAATCTAAAAAACAACTAATGAAATGGTAGAAGGAAGTCCTAATTTATCAATAATAAACTTGAATAGAAGTGGATTAAACTCTACTTAAAAGATATAAAGTGGATGAATGGATTCAGATAGCAAAACCCACCTATATGCTGCCTACATGATACTTACCTCACTATTAAAGACAAATAGACTGAAAGTGAAGAGATGGAAAAATATATTTTATGCAAACAAATGAAAAGCAAGCAGGAGTAGCCACAGTCATGTCATATTTTAAAAGGCTTTAAATAAAAAAAACTATATAAAAAAAGAATGTCACTGTATAATGAAATGATAAAAGGCCCAATTCAATAAGAGGACATAACATATATATTACTTAGGTGTAACTATATATGTACCCAACACCAGAACAACCAGATATATAAAGCAAATATTAGATTTAAAGGTAGAGATAGACTGCAATACAATATTAGTAGGAAATTTCAACACTCCACTTTAAAAATGGACAGATTCTATGAAGAGAAAATCAACCAAAAAATGACAGACTCAAACTATCCCATAGACCAAATGGACCTAGCAGGTAAAGAAGATCTCACCTGATATGGTTTGGCTGTATATCTCCACCCAAATCTCATCTTGATTATAGCTCCCATAATTCATACATGTTGTGGGAGGGAACCAGTGGGAGATAATTGAATCATGGGAGCGGTTCCCCCATACTGTTCTTGTGGTAGTGAATACGTCTAACAAGATCTGATGGTTTTATAAGGGGGAACCCTTTCACTTGATTCTCAATTCTATTTTGTTTGCTACCATGTAAGATGTGTCTTTCGCCTTCCATCATGATTGGGAGACCTCCCCAGCCACGTGGAACTATGAGTCCACTAAACCTCTTTTTCTCTGTAAATTACCCAGTCTCGGGTATGTCTTTATCAGCAGTATGAAAACAGACTAATACATCATCCAACAGCTGCAGAATACAAATTATTCTCAACTGTACACCAAACATTCTCTAGGACCAATCATACATTATGACACATAATAAGTCTTAACAAACTTAAGAAGACAGATATCATATGAAGTATCTTTTCTGATTACAGGGATATAAAGCCAGAAATCAACAACAGGAAAGCCCTTGGAAATTTTATAAAAACATGGAAATTAAATAGCACGCACCCAAGAAATCAATAGGTCTCATTAAGACATTAATAGGAAAATTTCAAAAGTCACTGAGACAAGTAAGAATGAAAATCCAACATACCCAAACCTATGGAACGTAGCAAAAGCAGTTCTAAGAGGGAAATTTATAGCAATAAAAGCCTACACCAAAAAAGAAGAAAGATTTTCAAATCACAAAGCAAAATTATACACTTCAAGTAACTAGAACATCAAAAACAAACTAAACCCAAAATTGGTAGAAGGAAGGAAATAATAAAGCTCACAGCAGATATAAATGAAACAGACACTAAAAAATATTTCAAAAGATAAATAAGACAAAGTGTAAAGGTAAAACTGACAAACCTTTAGCTAAACTAAGACAAAAGGAGAGAAAATTCAAATAAATAAAAGATGAAAAAGGAGACATTACAACTGATACACCACAGAAATAGAAGGGATTGTAAGACATTACTCATAACTATATGCCAACAAATTTGATAGTGTAGAATAAAATGAATAAATTTCTGCACACATACAACTACCCAGATTAAATTGTGAGGAAATATAACATCTGAACACATCAATAATGAGTTTGGAAATTGAATCAATAATAAAACATCTTCCATCAAAACAACAACAACAACAACCAACACCCAGGACCTGATGTCTTCACTGCTGAATTCTACCAAACAGTTAAAGAATAACTACCAATTCTCCACAAACTTTTCCACAAAAGTAATGAGGAAGGAATACTTCCATACTCATCTTATGAGGCTCGCAATATCCTGATTCTAAAACCAGACAAAGACACGCACAAAATGAAAATAACAGGCCAATATTCCTGAAGAACATAGATACAAAAATTCTCAACAAGATACAAGTGAACTGACTTCGACAGCACACTAAAAAGAGTATTCACTATAATCAAGTGGGGTTCATCCCAGGGATGAAAGGATGGCTTAACATGCACAAATCAGTAAATATGATACACCACCACAATAGAAAGAAGAACAAAAACCATGTGATCATTTCAACAGATGCAAAAAGAACACTTGACAAAAGTCAACATTCCTTTATGATAAAAACTGTCAAGAAAGTAGGTATAGGAGTGTACCTCAACGCAGTAAAGGCCATAGGTGACAAACCCACAGCTAACATCTTATTTATGGTGAATAGTTAAATGCTTTTCCTCTTTGATATGGAGGAAGACAAGGATGTCAACTTCTACCACTTCTATTTAGCAGTACTGGAGGTCAGAGCCAGAGCAATTAGACAAAAGAAATAAATAAGAGGGATCCAAACTGGAAAGAAGGAAGTCAGATTGTTTCTGTTTGTAGAAAATGTGATCTCACATACATATGTATACATCTATATATATGATCATATAGATATATATGATCTCTCTCTCTTTAGGGTTCTTTCTATATATACTTATATAGAGTGAGAACCCTAAAGACTTGACCAAAAACTACTAGAAATCATAAATAAATTCAGTAAAGTTGTAGTATACAAAATCAACACAGAAAATTCAGTGGTGTTTCTATACACTAATAGTGAACTATCTGAAAAAGTCATCAAGAAAGGAATTCCATTTACAATAGCTACCAAGAAATCTGCAGATAAATTTAATCAAGGTCGTGAAAGATCTCTACAATGAAAACTATAACACACTGATGGAAAAATTTACGATCCACAAAAAATGGACACTATATACTCATGGAATGGAAGAACTGATACTATTGAAATGACCATACTAACAAAATGTCCTACAGATTCAATGCAATCCCTATCAAAATACCAATGAAATTCTTCACAGAAATAGAAAAAAATACCCTAAAATTTGTATGAAACCAGAAAAGACCCCAAATAACCAAAGCAATCCTGTGCAAAAATAACAAAGCTGGAGGCACCACACTACCTGACTTCAAAATATACTACAAAGCCATAGTAAGCAAAACAGCATGGCACTGCCATAAAGCAAACACATAGACCAATGGAAGAGAATATACAGCTCAGAAATAAATTCTCATACCTAAAGTCAACTGATTTTCCAAAAAGGAGTCAAGAGCACACACAGGGGTAAAGACAGTCTCTTCATTAAATGGTACTGAGAAGATTGGATATCTACATGTGGGATAATGAAATTAGACCCCTATCTTTTACCTTATACAAAAATCAACTCAAATGCGATTAAAGACCTAAAGGTAAGATTGAAAACTATGAAAAACTACTAGAAGATAACATGTGGGAAATTCTCTATAACTTTGGGTTGTACAAGGATTTTTTAAATGAGACGTCAAAAGCACAGGCAACAAAAGCAAAAATAGATAAATGGGGTTTCATCAAACTAAAATGCTTTTGCACAGCAAAGGAAACTTAACAGAGTGAAAAAACAACTTACAGAATGGGATACAATATTTGCAAACTATACATCTGCTAAGGAGTTAATGCCCAGATTATATAACAAACTTAAACAACTCAACAGCAAAAACATAAATAACTTATTTAAAAATGGGCAAAACTGGGAGGCTGAGGCAGGCGGATTGCCTGAGGTCAGGAGTTTGAGACCAGCCTGACCAATATGGTGAAATCATTTCTCTACTAAAAATACAAAAATTTAGCCAAACATGATGGCGTGTGCCTGTAACCCCAGCTACTCAGCAGGCTGAGGCAGGGGAATTGCTTGAACCAGGGAGATGGAGGTTGCCGTGAGCCCCGATTGCACCACTGCACTCCAGCTTGGGCAAGAGAGCAAGACTCCTTCGCAAAAAAAAAAAAAAAAAAGGACAAAATAAACTAAAAGAAATGCCACAAGAGAAAATATAGAAAGGGTCAAGACGAATATATAATAAAATCATGTTCAACATCACTAACCATCAGGGAAATGCAAATCAAAACCGCAATGAGATACCAGTTCACCCATTAGAATGGCTATTAGCAAAAAGGTAAAAGATAACAAGAGTTGGCAAGGAAGTGGAGAAAACGGAACACTTACGCACTGTTGATGGGGTTGTAAACTAGTACAACCATTAAGCAAAACTTTATGGAAGTTCGCTAAAAAATAAAAAATAAAAAAAAAAAAACAATCATTCGATCACATAACCCAGCAATCCCACTACTGGGTATATATCCATAGGAAATGAAATCATTGTGTTTGAAAAATATCTGCACTCTTATGTTTACTGTAGCACTATTTCTAATAATCAGATATGGAATCAACCTATGTGTATAAAAACAAACAAGTGAATTATATATATATAATATATATTATGTATATTATATATAATACATATTATGTATATTATATATAATATATTATGTATAATATATAATATATTATATATTAATATATTATTAATATCAATATATTATATATTAATATTAATAATATCAATAATAAATAATAATTATTAATAATTAATAATAATTAATATTAATATTAATATATTATTAATATATAATATATATTGTATGTATAATATACATTATATATTATGTATATTTTATATATAATACATATTATGTATATTATATACATAATATATATTATGTATATTATTATATATAATGTATAATGTATATAATATACGTTATGTATATTATATATAATATACATTATGTATGTTATGTATATTATATATTACATATAATATATATTATTATTATATATAATTATATATAATTATAATTATATATAATTTTATGTGTAATTATAATTACACATAAAATTAATTATAATTATATATAATTTTATGTGTAATTATAATTATACATAAAATTATATATGTATATATATATATATATATATATGGACACACACACAATGAAATACTATTCAGCCATAAAAAAAGAATGAAATTCTGCCAGTTGCAACAACATGGATGACCCTGTAGGATACAATGTTAAGTGAAATAAGCCAGACACAGAAAGCAAATACCGCATGATCTCGCTCATATGTGGAATCTTAAAAAAAAAAATGTTAATAGAGAAGTAGAGTAGAATAGTGGTTACCAAACAGTGAGGAAGAAGTGGGGAGGGCAAAATGGAGATAGATTGGTTAACAGTTATGAAATCACAATTATATAGGAAGAATAAGTTGTAGTGTTCTTTGCAAAGCAGGGTGACTATAGTTAAAAGTAAAGTATTGTATATTACAAAGTATCTAGAAGAAAGGATTTTGAAATTTCTTATTAAAAAGAAATGATGAATGCATGAGGTAATTAACACACTAACTATCCTTATTGGATCATTAGACAACATACATATTCATTGAAACATCAAATTGTATCCTATAAATCTATATAATTACAATGTGAAAATTTTTTAAAAATAAATTAATGAATTAAATAACAATTTTAAAATGTTCTCAATCACCAATGCAAAGTTTAGGAGCTTTGTTCTTCACTCAGCCTTAAGACTGAAAACTAATGTGTTAGAAATATTTGTAGATCCTCTCAATTTTGAAAGAATCCTAGCTAAACTACTGAAATATAAAATATATTCTATGTAATATGCTCTTAGGTATATTCTTAGGTGAACTCTGCTTTTAGATGAAGCTTATAAAAATGAAAAACCTATCTGAAATAAAATTTTAAAGTATTTGGAAAATTACAGCTTAATCTCTTAAAGACAAATTTTCTATACAGTAACCTTTTTATGTGCTTTTGAAATGGGGTATACAATTATTTTCCCTGATGTGAGACAAAATATAGAAAGTTGGCATTTTATCTAAGAAGTTAACTTAGGAAGAAAGAGTGAGAGGCAGAGGAATGAGGGAAGAAAGGAAGGCTGATGATGGGATACCTTATCAAGTTGCCTAATGCTGTATTGGAACCTAATAGGCCTTCTAAGGAGTTTTATTACATAATGCAAGACTCCTCAATCTGGGAGGAGGAAAGGGCTTTATTTTTGAGTGGTCACAGGTTGCCCCATGGGCATAAACTCTACCAAGCTGCTAGGTTACACCTACATGAGCATCCCACCTGCTTAAGTAAGAGCAGCCACAAACTGTGGGCCATTCCAGGTAAGTGTCATATCACACCTGCACCAACTAGTCAAAGCCTGGGTCAAAGCCTGTGCAGAACTGATCGCTACAGCAGAGGCTAAAATAAGAAATGGGGCTAAGAGAGTGAAAAGCAGTGCCCATATGTATCCAAAAACAGGTTGAAGATATCTTTAGGAAGGAACAGATAATTTTTCTTATTCATACAATAACAGATGCATATGAACTCCTCGACTAGTCACCCATTCCTGTCAGCCCTTGGGCTTCATAACTAAATCATTCTTCCTTTGTAATCCAGTCCCACATTTTCAGCTATCTCTATATGTTTATTATCTTAAATATTTCTTTGCTCTATACTCTTCCCCTAGTCTTCAACAAATTTCTTTCTTTATTGTCCCAACCCACAGACTGTTATTTCCACTTCGATGTCCCATAGAAGCTTCAAGGGTTTGAAATACCTAAAAAAACAACTCATCTTTCTCCCTAAAACTCCCTCTCCTTCTCCCACTTCAAAATTTCAACTAATGGCTCCCCCTGTTATTCCCACCAGAATCCTGAATGATCCCTGCTTCCCCTCATTCACTCCATACATGTAAATCTCATTAACGTTACTTTCTAGATATTTCATGAATCCTTTCCATTCATTCTGTACTAGAAAGTGTTCCCAGTTTAGACCCTGGTGGTTGGTGGCCTCTTACCTAGGCGCTCTCTCTCTCTCTCTCTCTCTCTCTCTCTCTGTGGGTGTGGGTGTGGGTGTGTGTGTCCTGAGAATTTATTTACTTCTGGTTTTTGTTTGTTTTTTAGTATCCAGAATCTACAGGGAACTTAAATCAATTAGAAAAAAAAATAACCCAATTAAAAAATGGGCAAAGGACATGAACAAACACTTCTCAAAAGAACACATACAAATGGCCAACAAATACACGAAAAAAAATGCTTAGAATCACTAATCATCAGAAAAATGCAAATCAAAACACAATGAGATACCATTTCATACCGGTTGGAATGGCTATTATTAAAAAGTCAAAATACAACAGATGCCAGCAGGGCTGTAGACAAGAGGAAGTGTCTGTATATTTTTAGCTATAGCCCTACTTCAAACGTGTCCCCATTACAGCCAAAAGAGCGGCCTATCTAAAGGACTGTTCTGATCAGCTCACTTACCTGACTGAAACCTTCAGTGACTCCCATGGCCTGCAGGTCAATGCACTAATTCATGACTATAACATCTGAGATATCCTTGATCTGGCTACTGGTCTAGCCCTCTCTGACTCACGCTTTATAAACCATGCATTCTGGAACTTTTTAGTTGTTTCCCACATCAGCATGCTACTTCCCATCCATGTAGATTTGCAGAGACCTCCTCATCTTTTTAATTCCCAGTTCCCACTCTCAACATGGGCCATCTCCTACCCACACTTCAAAACCTAAGCAAAACAACACCTTCCGTGACACCTCCATGCTGAGTCAGATGCCATCCCCTTTGTATTGTAGTTCTTTGCTTGTGTGCCTTTGTCTCACTTTGTTCTCTTTAAAATAAACTCCATGAGGACAATGATCACCTGCTATTTGTGTTAATATCTGCACCTAGTGGCATAGTGTCTGGAGTATAGTAGGATCTATTTTCAAGGAAAAAAAGATTATATCTATACCAATAGACATGAATTAGCGCTTTTTTTTTTAAAGATAAGCTCCCTTTGAACTAAGTCAATGTTTACAAGAAGAGTTATACTAAAAAGTTCACTTTTGCTGCTTACGTTTCATTTATTTCAGGCAATTAATTCATTGTTATTGGTAAATCGATACTTTTTATTGATACTGAAAAGAGAGAAATAAACTAATGACTATCTCTGTTAGAGTAGATTTGTTCATATCTATCAGTAAAATGTTAATTATCTGAAAGTCAATAATAAAACATAAACTGTGATCTTAAATGTTTTTTAGGGGCTCAAAAATAATTAGAATTCATGTCAGCATATAAAAAAAGATCAGAGTATTTTTAAGATATGATAAAATTTTATTTTAGTTTCTTAATAGGGATTTTTGTGACCTTATAGAGTTCAACTAATTATAATTTTAAAAATAGGATTGATAGAGTTTTAGAATTAGAAACAATTTATAGATTATTTTATTTTTCTTTTGAGGAATCAGGTCATCAGAAGATCAAGGAACACCTATAATGTCACTAGATCCTAATTTAATTTAAATTTTAGAATCCAGGTATTCTAACTCCTGTCTTGATACTATTTCTACTTTATTATGTTGCTTCCCAGGGCTTTAAAAAATAAAAGCTGGGAAATTACATTTGCTTTGCATATACAGCACCAATTATCAAATTCAGCATAAAAGCATAACATGTATACATCAAAAAGAAAACATAAAAACTTCAAATTAAAAGCATCTCAAAACAATTGAATATAATAGGGAAACCTTATACAAATGCAACACTCACCCATTAATAAAAAGAAACCAATTGGAGAAAAAAGAAATTCAATATAAACATGTTGGAATATAACCTAATTCATTTTAATCCAATGCTTCAAATTGAAAAAAATTAGCACTAGTGTTATTTTCCTTTATCATTACAATCTTGCTTTTCATTACATTATGCTATGTTTTGTATTAAACATAAAATCAATTTTTCACCTTAACACATGCTAGAAATACAGAGTCACCATATTGGAAATCAGTAGAAAGTGTCTTTGTTTCTACTTTTTTTTCTTTGAAAAAGCTTTGGGAAAAAAAATCATTTACAACGTTTAATTTTAATAACTTAAAGAATGTAATTGATTTTTGTTTGTTTTTGACATGGAGTTTCACTCTTGTCACTCAGGCTGGAGTACAATGGCATGATCTCGGCTCACTGTAACCTCCACCTCCCAGGTTCAAATGATTCTCCTGTCTCAGCCCCCCGAGTAGCTGGGATGACAGGCACTCGCCACCACACCCGGCTAATTTTTGTATTTTTAGTAGAGATGGGGTTTCATCATGTTGGCCAGGCTGCTCTCAAACTCCTGACCTCAGGCGATCCGCCAACCTCGGCCTCCCAAAGAGCTGGGACTACAGGCGTGAGCCACCGTGCCCAGCCAATTGAATAGTTTTTAACTCAGAGGATAAATGCTTGAGGGGATGGAAAGCCCATTCCTCATGACGTGATTATTTCACACTGCATGCCTGTATCAAAACATCTCATGTACCCCACAAATATATAAACCTCCTAGGTACCCACAAAAATTTTATAAAATAATGAAAATATTTTAAAACTAAAAAAAGTGTTTTTTAATTAAGCAACTTTATTTAAATAAAATCATTCTTCCTCATCCTCAGTCCTGGGATCTACCAGAAAGAATTAGCAACATCTTAAAGATGACAAAGTGTTAAAGATAAGCTGCTATTAAGTAAAAGTGTGAAGTGTGGAGGGGACAAGCTGGATGCCTGAACCATTTTGTTCTATCTTTAGGACAGTGAAAGAGCAAGAAGCAGGGTTGGGTGGGGGACACATATTCTGTTGAGCATTGTCACCACTATATTCACTGAAATTCATCTGCTTGCTTGTATGTATACTTTTGATTCGCCTGATACACTGAAAATGATATGAAATTGTTCTCTATTCTTTAGATAATTATAATCTAAGTGCTAATATGAAGCTTAGAATTTATATGAAATATGTATGCCCACAACAAGACATTTCAGCTATTTCCTAGATAATAATCTCACTTCACCCTGCACAAAACAGGCACATGATCATGTCACTCTGACCTGGTTTGAGTCCAAGGAGGCTTTTGTTTTTAAAATAATTTAGGTTAGTAGTTAAAATATGAACTTTGGGCCAGGAGTGGGAGCTCATGCCTATAATCCCAGCACTTCGGGAGGCTGAGGCGGGCGGATGACTTGAAGTCAGGAGTAGGAGACTGGACTGGCCAACATGCTGAAACCCCATCTCTACTAAAAAAAAAAAAAATAGAAAACTTAGCTGGGTGTGGTGGCGGGCACCTATAATCCCAGCTACTTGGGAGACTGAGGCAGGAGAATTGCTTGAGCCTGGGAAGTGGAGGTTGCAGTGAGCAGAGATCTTACCACTACACTCCAAAACAAACAACAAACAAAAAAATTCTAGAGTCACACTGAAAATCTTAACAACCTGCTTCTACTACCCATTTTTTTAATTTTTATTTTGACCTGATTTTAGATTGATAGCAAAATGCACAAATAACACAAAGTGCCCCCTATGTCCCTCACCCTACTTCCCCTAATGCTAACATTTTCAGAGCCATCCTTATTTTCTCTATAAAAGAGCAGAGTTCTCCTTTTAGAGATTTGGAAAGATTATTAAAAGATGTTACAAAATACAGTACCTGACACGTATAAAATATTAAATAAATACTAGCCATGCTTAATTATTTTGTTTTAAGTCTATATGAGTCAAGTTTTAGTAGAAATATGTGCTAGAAAAAAAAACAGAAAGCGGGACTCTGTGATCCGACTTGGGCTTATAGAACAGACTGCACTAGTTTGTTCTCATGCTGCTAATAAAGTCATACCCAAGACCGGGTAATTTAGAAAGGAAAGAGGTTTAAGGAACTCACAATTCCACATGGCTGGGGAGGCCTCACAGTCACGGCAGAAGGCAAAAAAGAAGCAAAGGCACATCTTAAATGGTAGCAGAGAAGAAAGCTTGTGTAGGGAAGCTCCCATTTTAAAAGCATCAGATCTCGTGAGACTTATTCGCTACCAGGAGAACAGTAGGGGGAACCCGCCCCTATGATTCAATGATCTCCACCTGACTCCATCCTTGACATGCGGGGATAATTACAATCAAGGTGAGATTCGGGTGGAGACACAGCCGAATCATATCAATGACTAATGAGAGTTATGTCCAGAACCTAATGAAAACCTGTCTGAGGCCACATTCCCTGTAAAGCAGATTTGAGATAGAGATTTGTGTAGAGAACATTTAACTGGGTAAAATCCTAGGAGCCAACAACTGTGGCGAAAAAGCTGAATTGGATAAAGGGAGTTGAGATGTGAGGCAGTCACAACAAATACCTCAGCTAATCTCAAGGGGGAGCTGAGAAGCTGGGGCGACCCTTCAGAGTTGCCCTAAATTGAGGCAGGAGTATGGAGTTTTAATACCTTTCACTGGCCATTCTTCAGATACAAGTTGTCCCCAAGGATGGACATCAGCTTGACAAGTTATTAATTAGATCTCCTGAGAATAAATTCTAGAGAGAATCAGCTGAGAGGAATGATTTGCCAACACTCCCAATAGCTGGGCAAACTTCAGTTTTGAGGGAGGATTTGGGTCACACACAAAAGTCTCCACAACCAATTATTCATGGGAAATTCTATGTAGGCAGAGCTATTTCATGGCCAGTTAATCAAAACTACATAATCTATTTGGTTAAGCAAAAGAAATTAAAAAGATAAAATAAAATCTATGTATTAACACTCAAAAGTTTTTTAATGCATTTGCCTTGCATTTCGTATGTTTTGCCTTGCCTTTTATATGTTTTGCCTTGCATTTGTTTATTTGCTTTTAAGAACCTTTAGAGAACAATAATTACTAATATAATATGGAGTAGCACAGCATAGACGAGGGAAGCTAACTCTCTCCCTTTTCCCAGAACCTGGAACAGCTAAAGATCCTAAGCATTGTCAGCTTTGGTATCTGACATAGTTTGGATGTTTGTCCCCTTCAAATCTCACGTTAAAATGTGATCCCCAATGTTGGAGAGAGATGCCTCCTGAATGGCTTGGTGCTGTCCTCTTGGTAATGAATGAGTTCTTACCCTGTGAGTTCATGCGATATCTGGTTGTTTAAAAGAGACTGACACCTCCTCCCTGTCTCTCTTGCTTCCTCTCTCACCATGTGATATGCTGGTTTCCCTTCACCTTCCACCATGATTGGAAGGTTCCTGAGGCCCTCCCTGGAAGCAGGTGCCAGTACTATGCTTCATGTACAGCCTTCACAACAAGGAGCCAAATAAACCGCATTTCTTTATAAATTACCCAGCCTCAGGTATTTCTTTATAACAATGCAAATGGGCTAACAGAGTATCATTCATGGACAGTGAGTGTATTAGTCAATTTTCATGCTGCTGATAAAGACATACCCAAGACTGGGTCATTTATAAAGAAAAAGAGGTTTAATGAATTCACAGTTCCACATGGCTGAGGAGGCCTCACAGTTATGGCAGAAGGCGAAAGGCGCGTCTTACATGGCAGCAGGCAAACAGCAAATGAGAACCAAGTGAAAGGCGAAAGGGGTTTCCCCTTATAAAACCATCAGATCTCATGAGACTTATTCACTACCACTAGAACAGTGTGGGGAAAGCTGCCCCCATGATCCACTTACCTCTCACTGGGTCCCTCCCACAACATGTGAATTATGGGAGCTACAGTGCAAGATGAGATTTCAGTGGGGACACAGCCAAACCATATCAGACAGTAATAACTTTCAATTAAATATAGCTAGACTTTCTGTCAGTGGGTCACAGCAGTCTAGAGAACACATTGAAAAACTCTGGGAACAGCAGATATAGAGGTCAGATCTAGAGATTTTGAACAAAGTTTAGTGCTACAATGCATTGGTGACCACAGACAAAAGGTGTCTGTTGTTGTTGTAGTTTGTTTTCTGTCTTGTTTTTCATCATGGGAGGACAAAAAGAAAAAATGGGGGCAATGGTGAAGGAGAAATGAAAAAGACCTGCTTTTCTATGGGTGGAAGCGACTAAACGAGAGAATAAATTTGGATCACACAACAAATGCAAATCAAGTTAGAAGCATGAAAGGCATGATTAAGGCCATGGTTCTAATAGAGATCAGCCAGCGGAACCAGGATCATGCCACACCGAGAGAGGCTGCAGAGCCATTGCCTTCTCTCCTGTCAAAGCTAAATTAATGAAATGGAACTCACAGAAGCACTATGTAATCAAATATTGGTGGGACACAAGCAAATTCTTAAAAAGTTTCATTGATCAGTGATAATATCTTTTGGTGTAAATATCTCCTCAAAACATTTCAGGAAAAAAAAATAAAGCTATAATTTTCCTTTAGAAATATTTAACTTTGTTATACTAGTTTACTTATTTTTTACCTAATACTTCTGATATATTGTTATGTAGGTTAAAGATGCTCGATTCATGCCACTGTGGAAACCACACATAATTTAGGCAATAATGCAAATTCTTTTCAAATTCTTTTATCAGTGTATTCACTTTATTTTTATTTCAAACACAATACAAAATTACAGGATGCTATCAAAGTGATGCTACAAAACCCCACTAAAATTTTTTCAATTCTTCAAATCACACACTTACACACACACACACACACACACCACATGCATTCCCCGTACAGACCTTTTTTTGGGGGGCCTGAGTAAATAATTGCATTTTATTTTCAATTTTTCATTTTGAAATAATTAAAGACTTACCAAAAATGTTGCAAAACTACGTGCCTTTTTGAAGTAAAGTCTTGAAAAAGTTGTTTGGTATATCCTTTATAGTAATAAAAGAAAACACGTGTATATTCTGTTGATTAAAGGCATGCTGAGATCGTCAGACATGTGATTTCATCAGAGACTCCAATATAGAGCGCAGCTGTAACGACATCCTAAGAGTGTTCTAACTGAAATGTGTTGGAAGAAGGTTCTAATTTTTTTCAACCCTTCTCAAGTTGGCACTCAGCAGATTTCCACTCTATAAAAGTAACTCCTGCTCTGCAACTAATGTTCACAGATAAGCTCCAAACATATTTACAGCTCCATTTAAGTATAATGTACACACAGTAAAATTCACCCTTTTCAATGTGCAATTTAATGGGTTATGGCAGATGAATATCATCATTTGACCACAATCATGATCAAGATACAGAAAATCTGCATCATCACAAAACGTTTTCTTTTGCTGTTTTGCATTTGATCTTTTCTCCATTCCTGAACACAGGCAACCACTAATCTGCTTCTGTTTCTACAGTTTGCATTTTCTAGAGTATCCTATTAGTGGAATGATACATTGGTGTCTTTCATGTCTAGCTTCTTTCACTGAGCATAATGCTTTTGATATTCATTTATATTGCTGTTGTATCAGTTTGCTCCTTTTTATTGTTGAGTGGTACTCCATCTACAACTGGTTTATCCATTTACAAGTTGATGGACACATCTGCTATGAACTTCAAGGATGAGGCTTGGTACGGATATGTTTTTATTTATTTTGGGTCGCAGTGGAATTATTTGGCTATATGATCAGTACTAAGTTTAACATTAAAAGAAACTGCCAAACTGCTTTCCAAAATGTCTGTACCATTTTGAAGTCCCACTAGCCAGGTGTGAATAGCAATTCTTCACATCATGTGGTATGGTCAGTTCTGCTCGTGTCAGCCACTCCAGTGGGTGTACAGTGGTACCTCAATGTGGTTTTAACTTGCATTTCCCTGATGACGGGTAATGTTAAGTATCTTTTCATTTGTGTATTGGACATCATCTCTTTTTAAATTAAAATATCTGTACAAATATTTGGCCCATTTAGGTCAAAATATTACGTTAAATGAGTTATTTGTGTTTTGTTATTTAGTTTTTTAGTTATGTGTACATTCTAGATGAAAGTTCTTTATCAGACATATTTAAAATTATTCTGTCCCAATCTGTGGTTTGCCTTTTCATTTTTTGATGCTATGTTTTAAGTTGCAAAAGTCTTAATTTCATGAAGTCCAACTTACTATTTTTTTCCATTTTCATCCATCCTTTTCTTATCTAAAAAATTTTTAGCTATAGTAAGATTATTAAAAATTTTTCCTATTCAGTAAGCTTTATACATTTTATATTTACATTATGTATAAAATACATGTTGAGTTAATTTGAGGATATGGTGTGAGGTAATTCTGAAGTTCATATTCTCCATTTAATATCCAATTTTAATAGTACCATCTTTATAAAGACATTGATTTCCTTATTGAAATATTTTGGCAACTTTGGCCATGTAAGGCAGGATATATTTCTAAATTATTTATTCTGTTTCACTGATATATATGTCTTCTTCATGCCAGTAAGTTTACTGTACTGTTTAGTGTAGCTTTACAATATGTCTTGAAATTTGGAAAGTTTTCCAACTTTATTCTTCTTTCTAAAACATGCTCTGGCTATTCTAGGACTTCTGCATTTAAAAAAAAATTAGAATCAGCTTTGTAATTTCTCCAAAAAGGCCTATAGGTTTGACTGGGATTGTGCCAAATCTGGAGATCAGTTTCAGAAGAATTATCATCTAATAAGTATGACATGTATATTTACCAATGAACTTGATACATATTTCTACCTATTCAATCTCTCGTATTAGTGATTTAGAAATTTTGGATCAGCATACCTTTTATTAAATTTATTCTGAATTATTTTATTATTTTCGAGGCTATTATAAGTTAAATTGCTTACATAATTTTATTTTCTAATTGGTGTTGATTGTGTATAGAAACACAATTGATTTTATTTATTGATCTTTCATCCTACAACTTTGTTAAATTCACTTCATACCTCTAGCACACTTCTGCAGATGCCTAAGGATTTTCTATGTATATGTTTACATCACGTGAGAATAGTATTTTTCTTTCTTCCCAACTTGGGTGTCACTTATTTCTTATTTTCTTTTCTTTTCTCTTTATTTCTTTCTTCTTTCTGTCCATTCCTCCTTCCTTCCCTTCTTTCTTTCTCCCTGTTTTAGAATCAGTTTTGTAATTTATCCAAAAGGACCTATAAGGTTTCATGGGAATTCCACTGAATCTAGAGATCAATTTCAGGAGAATTATCATCTCATAAGTATTAAATATTTATCAATGAACTTGGTATATATTTCCACTTATTTAGTATTGAATGCAATACTTTAAAGAACTAGGGAGAGAGGACATCATTGCATTTTTCATAATCTTATGTAGAAAGTATTAAGGCTTTCACCATTTTAAGTAAGATGTTTGCTATAGATTTTTTGTAAACACATAATCAATTTGAAAATGTACTTTTCTATCCTCAGTTCGCTGGGAGTTTTTAATTTAAAAAATGTGTTACATTTTGTAAATTCCTTTTTTGCATCTATTGAGAGTGTCACGTGATTTTTCTTTTTTCTGTCAGCATGGTAGATTTTCAGTTGTTGAAACCAACTTGAGATAAACCCCACTTGGTTAAAACACATTATCATTTTTAAATATTCCTAGACTCAATTTGCTAATATTGTATTAAGAATGTTGCATCTAAGTTCATAATGGTTATCAGTCTGTCATTTTTGAGTTGTGATATCTGTATTTGTTTCTGATATCGAGAGAATCCACGTAAAACATCTACTTCTGTCATCAGTAATAATCTGACCAGGGATAACACCAACAGTTAGAGAGGAACCTGTCATTACCTGTGGCAGCAGAGATATCAGAGATTCCAAAAAGAAAAGCAAGGTTAAAATTTCAAATATAATCACATGAAATATCAGAAAGCCAGGGGATAGAAATATAGGAGAGCAAAATCTTAGAGGTCAAAACAAGTAGTTAAGTACGGCACATGATAATAAAAAGTAAAATCTTTTCCTAAGGCAGAGCCTGGCTGCTGCCTAGCTTCTTTGACAATTCTTGGTAGGCTTTCATGGCTTTATAAGGGCTTATACTTTAGGTAAAGTTATAGTCAGGGAAACGGTGGGTGTAGGTTGGCTCTGTAGAAATGAAGCATCACAGGAGCACTGCAGTTAGAAAGAAACTGATACTGATGATACTTCGGTCACACTAATAACACATGCTAATGATAATCATAGCAATCATGGTAATGACAGAAAATATATATATAATATTAGCATGCTTCTATTTGCACATATACATATGTGAATAGAAACATTGATTTAAAGACATGAAAGTATAGAAATAGCCTACACCTGATAAAGATATGCTCATACACAATAACAAACCTCAGTATAAACAGAGATTTTGATGTATCACAGAATTCTCCAATAGATCACAATTTTGACACTATGGGAAGTGTCATTTTCAGAACTTTTCTTTATCTCCATTATCTCCATTCTCTATTTCCAACATTCCTGGAGACTGAACTCAAGGATCAGTAAATATTCTCAACCTTAACCATAGCAGACTTCATTCATCCCATATATGCTTGTTATTTTTCCCCATTGACAGAAGGCATTGTACCATGAAATATACAACATATCTCTGACACACCTGACGAAAACAAACAATGGGGAAAGATTGACTATTTAATAAATGGTGATGGGAAAACTGGCTAGCCATATGAAGAAAGCTGAAAGTGGACCCCTTCCTTACAGCTTGTAAAATAATTAACTCAAGATGGATTAAAGACTTAAACATAAGATCTAAAACCATAAAAACTCTAGAAGACAACCAAGCCAATACCATTCAGAACATAGGCATAGGCAAAGACTTCACGACTAAAACACCAAAAGCAGTGGCAACAAAAGCCAAAATTGAGAAATGGGATCTAATTAAACTAAAGATAGCTTCTGCACAGCAAAAGACACTATCATCGGAGTGAACACACAACCTACAGAGTGGGAGAAAATTTTTGCAATCTATCCATCTAACAAAGGGCTAATATCCAGAATCTACAAGGAACTTAAACAAATTTACAAGAAAAAAACAACCCCATCAAAAAGTGGGAAAACGATATGAACAGACACTTCTCAAAAGAAGACATTTATGCAGCCAATAAACACATGAAAAAAAGCTCATCATAGGCTGGGCGTGGTGGCTCACGCCTGTAATCCCATCACTTTGGGAGGCCAAGGCGAGTGGATCACAAGGTCAGGAGTTTGAGACTTGCCTGGCCACTATGGTGAAACTCTGTCTCTACCAAAAACACACAAAAAAACTTTAGCCAGGCGTGGTGGTATATATCTGTAATCCCAGCTACTCAAGAGGCTAAGGCAGGAGAATTGCTTGAACCCATTAGGTGGAGGTTGCAGTGAGCCGAAATTGTGCCACTGCACTCCACTCTGGGTGACAGAGTGAGGCTGTCTCGAAGAAAAAAAAAAAAAAGCTCATCACCCCTGGTCCAATGAGATACCATCTCGCGCCAGTTAGAATGGCAATCATTAAAAAGTCAGGAAACAACAGGTGCTAGAGAGGATGTGGAGAAATAGGAATGCTTTTACACTGTTGGTGGGAGTGTAAATTAGTTCAACCATTGTGGAAGACAGTGTAGCCATTCCTCAAGGATCCAGAACTAGAAATATCATTTGACCTAACAGTCTCATTACTAGGTACACATCCAAAGGATTGTAAATCATTCTACTATAAAGACACATTCACACATATGTTTATTGCAGCACTATTCACAATAGCAAAGACTAGGAACCAACCCAAATGCCCATCAACGATAGACTGGATAAAGAATATGTGGCACATATACACCATGGAATACCATGCAGCTATAAAAAAGGATGGATTAATGTCTTTTGCAGAGACATGGATGAAGCTGGAAACCATCATTCTCAGCAAACTATCACAAGAACAGGAAACCAAACACCACATGTTCTCACTCATAAGTGGGAGTTGAACAATGAGAACACATAGACACAGGGTGGGGAACATCACACACTGGGGCCTGTCAGTGGGTAGGAAGGAAAGAGGAGGGATAGCATTAGGAGAAATACTTAATGTAGATGACGGGTTGATGGGTGCAGCAAACCACGACAGCACATGTATACCTGTTTCACAAAACTGCAAGTTCTGCATATGTATCCCAGAACTTAAAGTGTATGTATGTGTGTATATATATACACACAAATGTAAATGTAAATGTAAATAAATTGAAAATGGTAAAAATAGAAATATGTTTTCTACACAAATAGCGACATAATAAAGCAAGATAGAATGTATGTTTGAGTTAAAAAAAAATTGCTTAGAAGACAACTTGAATTCCATTCCAAGGAACTAGTTTTCAAAAGTTTACAACCAGATTTCAGTTTGGCAAAAGGCAACAATGCTGTTTTGAAAATAATTTCTGAAAAGAGCTTCCCCAGCAGTTCCAAATGGCAGTCCTGATACAAGGAAGTAGGGGCAATTTTGTTACCACCAGGAACACTGAATTTATTTTCAGACCTTGAAATTCTGGGAGGCCCTCGAAGAATAATCAACTACAATATTTTACTTTACATAGAAATATTGTTTTAATGTTAATATAAAAGCTTGTATATGAACTAAAACTGTCAATCTTCCACTTTTAAGAAAGAAGAATCCATTATGCCCCTAATCTATAGTGAGTTGATATGTTCCATAAGCAGTTCTGGAAGGAGGCTACACTTAGAGCATAAATTGGTATAGATCGCTTTGCTCTCACAGATAGCGACACAATATTTTCTGCTGAATGGGAAAAAGTTTGAAGGCATAAATCAAGATAAAGCAATCATCTGACAAAGAATTACAAAGAGGCCCCATACCTTTTTCTTAGTGAACGCCATGTGACACATTGATTTTCCACTGAAGATAAAAGCCAAAATCATGTGTCATCAATAGAAAGCAAGCAAAACTATTTGGTTCAATATGTTATGGTACTTAACAAAAAAAAACTTGCAGAGAAAAGACAAATCTAAAATGTTGCACATGATTCAAACAAGTCTGGATCAGAAGAGACATTTCAGAGGTCACTGCTAGAGAGTCAAGGATACATTAGAGAGAAATAAACTCCTGCTTTTTTGTTTATCTCCTTACATACACAGATACTGTCTGATGAAGATGATTGATATCAGGTATGGTATTTGATGGTATAGTCATTTACAAAATAATTCATCCCTTATGATCTAATGCAATTTTCTTCATATTACACGTGTATATTTAAATACTTCCTTGTGAAGTGGAGGCTAGCCAGGCTGCTGTTAGCATATCCAGTACATTTCTGCAAATTCCAAAATGGCAAATCCCACAGTTGAAATTTCAACCTTTCTAGCGTCCCTCGGCTGGAGTGCATAATCACGGCAAAAGTCTGCAACATCAGAGGTGGCCGCCACAGACACAAAGTCTATGTTTCTCATTCCATTCTACCAAATCTATTCAGCAGTCTGGGTGAGGGGGCTTGGCAGTATCTATGAGCAGAAAGCATTCAAATGGCTGGTATATGTGCTTCCGGGGAAACTAAGGGAAAAAAAGAGAGAGGGAGGGAGGGAGGGAACAAGAAAGAAGAAGGAAACTCAAGGAGAGAGGAAGGGAAGGAGGCTGGCAAGAAGGGATGGAGGGAGCAAGGGAGGGAGGAATAAAGGAAGGAAGTTACACCAAGTTTCAAAACTGGCCACGGACTGAGAAGGATTAAGAGACAAACGGAATTGAAAGCATTTATGTTCATACTCGGTATTTTTCTTACCCATTCTTGCAAATTAGTAATTTAAAAATTTTCATTTCCACAAATCCACGTGTTTTCTTGTTCCTCTCTCTCCGCTCTTTTTCCTTCTTTCCTTCCTGCCTTTCTTCTTTCTTTTCAACATAGGTTATATAAATGTGTGAGAGCTATCACTAGTCTATGTTAATCATCAGGATTTTCCTGTATATTTCCAATTAAGATGACCCATAATAATATTCTACTGTAATTTTGGAGGGTCCAAAATACTAGATGGCATTTAGTGTTTTGGAAATCATGACAAGTCTAACAGGACTTTAAAAAACCTATCAAGACATCTGATGTGTTTTCTTGCCCATACATTCTTTAGTGAGGTCTGCTTGACCCTTTCTTCTTCCCTTCTCTAGTCATGGGTTCTTCACACTGAAAACTAAGCTTTGCATCGGTGTTTGACGAACAGGTGACATAATAAACTGCAGTTACATTTTAAATTCAGCTCAAGATGGTAGATGAGAAATCCAAGATTGTGAAGTGAGATTTAGCATGCTGTTCAGTATGCAACAAATCTGAGTGTTGCTCACACAGGATTCATACCAACAGGCTCCTTCCAAAACCTTTCAATGCAAATTCTAGCAAATGCACACTTGGAAGAAAAATGTTCCATGAAGTTGTATATGTAAATTTATACTTTCAGCATTTATGTATATAATTTCAGGGGAAGTGGGATCAACTTAACATTATTAAACATAGTCCAATGATATTTACAACATAACTTCAGAAACATTTTATTACTAGAAGTATTTTAAAAAGGATGTACCATTTAGGATTTAAGACACAACCCACAAATGAAAAAACAAATGAGATTATAAACAACATTTTTTAAAAAAATTATGCCATCTCTTTCACTACAAAATCCTCCTGGGGGAAAAATATCTTTTCCTTCATTATTAAAGGATGTTATCAGAGCACAGTGGAATTCTTTCAGATTTAGTCAGAAGGTTCTCTGGAGTTGAGAGATCTATTGGAGAATATTTTCTTTGAAAGTCCATGTCCTTTCCCCAGGCCTACATCATATATAAATAAACATTTCAGAAAAGGGGCCATGTTAGGAAAAAGTGGGTTGAAGATTGTAAGACGTGGTTCCTGGGTGCCAAATAATTCACAAGTTGGAATAAGCTGGGTTTTTGTAACACTTCTCTATGACTGCCATTGATACTGAACTATGCCAAGGAACTAAGTCCTACCAAGGAAAAGCAGGAGGAAAACAGGTGTAAGAAAACATTTCCTGTCAGTGTGTCCAGAGATAGCATGAGTCAACAGCGGCTCCTCATGAAGCCATCGATTCGTAACACTGGAGTATCTAGAATGCATCTGGGTCGAATTATTAAAAAGAAAGTTCTTCTCAAGCTAGTTGTAATGGTAGCTACTTTAAAAAATTAATGTTCTGCGATTCTGATAAAAACCTATGTGGTGAACCAACAATAAAGGCGGCTGGAGATATTGGTATGAAATAGTTATTTTTCCTTATATACCTGGACGTTCATGTAAGAAATTATACTTTTGGAAGGTCTGTCATATTCTCAGTGTATAAGAGTTGAATCATTTTTAGAAGTTATTGTCAGAATTTTGCTTTAATAGTGCAGTAAAGTGTGCATTCTCTCTCTCTCATTTTCATTCAACAGCCTCTACAAATTGAGCCTGGCTCAAAGGTCTTTCCCTCTTGGAATATGACTCCTCCCCTGTCCCTCTACATAGGCTGTTCTATAACAAATTATTTTGCTGTCTTGATTTTTCAGAGACCTCATGCTAGTAGTAGAGAGCCAGGAGAAAGTGAGATGTCCTATATAAAAGGCCTGCTAGAAAAAGAAATCAGCACTGAGTTCTAAGGATACTGAACAACTTTTTAAAAAACAAGCAAGCCATATTAAACACATTAGTTACAACCAAATTAGATAAAACCATGAAAATTATCCAAGAAGAAAAAGTACATCACCTGTCTAGGTTTAAAATTGCTTAAGGCTGCCATCCAAGGACCATCTATGATAACAAATACAGTAGTCTGTATTGACACAAAGTTTTAGTGATAGACGTAATTACATTCTTCTGCTGGTGGTGTTCTAGAATAAATGGAATATCTGCTGATCAAATCTGAATGCATCCCATAATATTAGCATGTAGGATCCCAGATCTGCAGGCACTATCTCTTTCTCAGATCTACACTTTGAATATTATGTTAGTTAAAATGAGAAGTATGTTAGAAAATGTCTTTTACAAAAGAAATATTGGCTGAGTATGGTGGCTCATGCCTGTAATCACAACACTCTGGGAGGCCAAGGTGAGAAGATCTCTTGAGCTCAAGAATTTGAGACCAGCTTGGGCAACATATCTATAAAAAATTTTAAAACTTAGCCGGTGTGGTGGTGCACACCTATAGGCACAGCTACTTCAGAGGCTGAATCAAGAGGATCACTTGAGCTTGGGAGTTTGAGGTTGCAGTGAACTATGAACATGGCACTGAACTCCAGTCTGGGCAACAGAGTGAGAACTTGTCTTCAAAAAAATAAAAAAGAAGAAAAAAATAGGAAATATTGTGTTCACATATGCTATGGTACTCTTTCTTATATAAACTATTTCTTTGCAGTATTCTAGAGGATTTAAGACAAATTTACCACTGAATAATTTCATATGGTATATTATTGCATTAGTATAGTATGTTATTATATAATTAGTATAAGTGACCAGTGCTGCAACAACCACATTCCAAAAAGTATTGTGATCCTCCAAAATTACAATGTCTAAATGACATTATTCTCCTTCATGAGACCATTATACCTTAATTTTTCAGCACCATGAAAATCTACAAATGCCCTCTAAAATATATTTAGAAAACGTGGGATAAAAATAGATACAGTTTCAGAAGATACATATATTTTGAAAATTAGCCTTTTTGGAATAAATTATTCTTTATGACATATAAATAAACACATTTTTCAGACTGGCGGGGTAACATTTGCATCAGTCAAAATAATTAGATTACTAAAACCTGTAATCTTATTAGAAAAATGGTTTATTGAGAGAATCATTGGAATTATTAGCCTTCAAGCTGCTATAGAGTGAATCTGATCAAAATAATTAAGATAATATTATTTCATTTTTCAGTATAATATCTCCTTAGTATTTTTGTTTCTTATTTAATATGTGATTATATTTACTTCTGTGAATAATATGCATGAAGATCATTACAGTGTCAAGATCACTGGGTTCAGAGCACAGAAACCTCAAGTCTATTCTTTTTTCTTAAATACCTGTAAGACTTTAAAGAAGACAGAGTTTCTGGACTCTAATTTCTCTATCTGTAGAATAAATGGGTTAGACCAAATAACTCCTTTCTGCTTATAAATTTTCTAATTATATGACTGAGCTTACACCTGGAAAACAGTCTATCTCCTGTATAAATTAATGATAGAAATGAAAACCACCACGTTTCATGAAATTAACCACATAAATATCAACATCAACTGCTCAGAAGGACTTAAGTGCAAGTATCACAGGAATTCTGAAGCACAGAGAACTAAATATAAGAAATGTAACACTCTTCGTATTTTCAAAGAAGATTTTAATAATATATGTAAACACAGTAGCCTGTTCATAAGAAAAAAGAAAAGGGACGTCTTAGCATATTCAGGGTTCAACCAAAACTACTACTGGAATGTAAATCAAAGTAATATTCACCTAACTGTCATAATTGGCATGAATAATTTTAAGTAAAACACTTTTATTTGATATTAAATGTGAACAATAAGCCAAAACAGAGAAAATTAATAAATTGATCATTTATTGAAACTGAAATAAAAATATATAATTATTGAAGCCTCTTATATACATAAACCAATCATTGCTTAAATGAGCTGACATACTAGCTCCATAGTTTTATGTCACTAAGGAACTCTTTTGAACACAATAAAGAAACCAGAATTGAGCACAAAGAATGATGAACTGGGAAGTTCATGGCTTTCTATCTGCTAATTAGGAGTACAATCATTCAGTCAAACAGCCACTCAACAAACATTTAGCATACAGCTTCTGGATACCAGGTACTGGTGTAGGTGCTGGAGCAACAAGGAAATAGTCCCTGCATTCAGTGAGCTCACAGGCAAGTAAACAAGTAAGTATAAAGACTGCATGACTGATTGGGAGCGGTGGTTCATGCCTGTAATCCCAGCACTTTGGGAGGCCAACGTGGGCAGATCACGAGGTCAAGAGATCGAGACCATCCTGGCCAACATAGTGAAACCCCGTCTCTACTAAAAATACAAAAATTAGCTGGGCACGGTGGTGCACGCCTGTAGTTACTTGGGAGGCTGAGGCAAGAGAATCAGTTGAACCTGGAAGGTAAAGGTTGCAGTGAGCTGAGATCACACCACTGCACTCCAGCCTGGTGACAGAGTGAGACTCTGTCTCAAAAAAAAAAAAAAAAAAAAGACTCCATGATAAATGTGTATCTACAAAGGGCACAAAGGAATGAGTAGCTAATCCCCAAAGCCATATGGAGCAGTCAGTATAAGCTTCAGGAAAAGAAACTGAAGTAAAAAACTAACCTGAATCTGAAAAAAATGAGTAGGTATTTTCCAAGCACGTTTCAGGGGAAAAGTTGCAGGATGCAGAAGTCCTCCCAAGTACAAAAAGAGAATGAACTCTGGACAACTGGCAATTTATGGCACACAGGAATCAGTAAATGTAGGGATGAGAGGCACACAGAAACATGGGCAAAAACAGGAGTTTTGACTTTATTCCATAAATCATGGAAAGCCACCAATGGGTTTTAAGTAATAAAGTACTAAGACCAGGTTTGCATTTTAGAAAGATCAATTTGATTTCAGTGAGCAGGTCCAAAAATGAAAGCAGCAAGGCCAGATAGAAGGTCCTACTGCAACTAGCTATGGTTAGAGATGCAGACCAAAACTAAGGTGAAATCATTTAGAAGAAAGAACGTGGATGTAAGAGCCATTGGTTTGGCCTCTCCACATCATTTTTTAAATTTTATTTTCATTTATTTATTTATTTATTTTTTTGAGACAGAGTCTCGCTCTGTCACCCAGACTGGAGTGCAGTGGTGTGATCTTGGCTCACTGCAAGTTCTGCCTCCTGGGTTCACACTATTCTCCTGCCTCAGCCTCCCGAGTAGCTGGGACTACAGGCACGCGCCACCACGCCCAGCTAATTTTTTCTATTTTTTAGTAGAGATGGGGTTTCACCGTGTTAGCCAGGATGGTCTCGATCTCCTGACCTCGTGATCCACCCACCTCGGCCTCCCAATGTGCTGGGATTACAGGCTTGAGCCACCATGCCCAGCTGGCCTCTCCACATCTTTACTGTTATACTGATAACATGGGGATGAAAATAAATATTATTTGTATTTAAACTATTATTGTTATGTGAAAATTAAACAAATAACATACTATGATAACATCTGAGGTTCAAGAAATATTAAGTCTTGAAAATAGGAAAGATGAAAGGAAGGAAACAGGGAGTGGGGAGGAAAGTAGGAGAAAGGAGAGAATATAGGAATGAGAGAGGAGGAAAATAATAAGAAAGAAGTAGAAAGCCAGGTACGGTGGCTCATGACTGTAATCCCAGTGCTTTGGGAGGCCGAGTCAGGCAGATCACAAGGTCAGGAGTTCAAGACCAGCCTGGCCAATATGGTAAAACCTTGTCTCCACTAAAAATACAAAAATTAGCTGGGTGTGGTGGCAGGCACCTATAGTCCCAGCTACTCGGGAGGCTGAGGCAGGAGAATCACTTGACCCTGGGAGGCAGAGGTTGCAGTGAGCTGAGATCACACCACTGCACTCCAGCCTGGGTGACAGAGAAAGATGCTGTCTCAAAAAAAAAAAAAAAAAAAAGAAAGAAAGAAGTAGAAAAAGATATAGTATTTCTTAATCAGCAGAAGCTACTCTTATTTTTCAATACTCTACCTTTCTAATGTATCACTGACAAGGAAAGGTCTTGAATAATTGACTGAAGTCAGAATAGGTAAGGCACTCTACCTTTGGATACATGAGAGGCCTTAAAAAGTTCATGGAAAATGCATATTATGAAAAAAACTATGCAAAGGTTTCAATTTTGGCAGCAAAATAAACTCATACTAATTTATTATAGCATGTTTGAACAGGATCTAGTTTGAGACAGTAAGAAGGAGTAGACATTAGTTTGAAAAGAGCCCCTAGCAGAGCAATGTAAATTCTGCTAAAATTGAAGCAAGAACAAACATTAGATTATGATGAAGCTTGAGTGAAAGAATGGTGAAATCACTGATGCTTTACAAGAAGTTTGAGGGGACAATGCACCAAAGAAATCAGTAGTTCACAAGCGGACAGCTTTTTTAAAGAAGAAACGAGATGATGTGGAAGATGAAGTCCACAGGGACAGATCATCCATATCAATTTGCAAGGAAAAAAATTAATCTTGTTTGTGCCCTAATTGAAGAGGACTGATAATCAACAGCACAAACAATAGCCAACATCGTAGACATCTTAATTGGTTCAGCTTACACAGTTCTGACTAAAAAATTAAAGTTGAACCAACTTTCCACTGCATGGGTGCCAAAAGTGTTGTGCTCAGATCAGCTGCAGACAAGAGGAGAGCTCTCAATGGAAATTTTAAAGAACTAGGGTCAAGATCCTGAAGGATTTCTTTGAAGAATTGTAACAGAAGATAAAACATGGCTTTCCCAGTATGATCCTGAGGGCAAAACACAATCAAAGCAATGGCTACCAAAGGTGGAAGTGGTCCAGTCAAAGCAAAAGGGGATCACTCAAGAGCAAAGGTCACGGCAACAGTTTTTTGGGGACATTCCAGGCATTTTGCTTGTTGACTTTGTGGAAGGTCAAAGAACAATAATATCTGCATATCATGAGAGTGTTTTGAATAAGTTAGCCAAAGTTTTAGGGCAAAATACCTGGGAAAGCTTTAGCAGACAGTCCTCTAACACCACAATGTTTCTGCTCATTCCTGTCATCAAGCAAAGGCAATTTTGTGAGAGTCTCAATGGGAAATTGTCAGGCATCCACCTTACAGCTCTGATTTGGCTCCTTCTGACTTCTTTTTGTTTCCCAATCTCAACAAATGTGGAAAGGGCACCCATTTTTCTTAAGTTAATAATGTATAAGAGACTGCATTGACATTGTTAAGTTCCCAGGACCATCAGTTCTTTAGGGATGAAAACCGAAGATCACATTTTCAATGTTTATCTTTTAACTTCATTTTTCCACAAACTTTTTGAAGTTTCTCCATACAAATGTCTCCATACAAATGAGCACTTGCAAAATAAGCAGAGAGTCTCATTCAATGGACAGAAAGTTCTGTGCCATCTAAAAATTATCTTAAGCAAGTTCAATGTGTAGCAACAGACTGTATTGAGAAATATCAGTTAGGTTGACTTCTGCAATGACCATGATGGAGTAACAAGAACTAGACTTTCTCTCCCTCCTGAAACAACCAAAAAAATGGCCAAAATGTATGCCACAAAAGTTTGCAAGACCCTGTAAAGTCAGTCTCAAACAAGGTGAGCCTATCAACTGCCCTAATTTATGCCTGGAGAAAGTTTTCCAGCACACTACTCCAGGAGAAAAGCCCAAGAGGAGCCCATTGTTCTCCCTGAGCTGAGGGGACAGAGCTGAGAGTCCACAGAAACCATGTTGACATGAGCTCTCAGGACAAGGTTTCCGAGAAGAAGGGGCTGCACAGAAAGAGAACTCCAGAGCTCTGCAAAGGGTCCCCCTAAAGTACATAGCTAAGTAATTGTTAGGACAGGCCTAGAGAAAAGTACCTACGGTTGGGGAAACAACACCCAGATAAGATGAAAAGTAACAGTACACATGCTCACCAAGGTCCAGTAATAGTGCTTATTTTATCAGCCAAACCAGAAACACCTCAAGATTCCCAGGGATACCCAGAAGGATCTTGCCTCACTAGTTGGGAGTGATTAGCTCTAAAATGAGAACTGGTCTGATCCCACCTAATGAATTTTTAAAGCAAGACCAAAAAGAGTCAAACTCTTTCCAACTAAACTTAAATACATACCAATACAAAGATCAAGAATATTTATATATACTTCCAGCACTCAATAAGATAAAAGTCACCATATCTGACATCCAGACACAGTTTAGCAGAGACACAACAGTAACAACAAAACACAGAAGAACATGGCTCATAATAAGGAGAAAAATCACTGAGTCAGAACTGATCCAGAGTAAATCAAGGTGCCAGAGTTATCAGTTAAGAACATTAAAATGCTTATTGAAACAGTATTCTATATGTTCTAAAATAGAGACATGCAAGATACACTAAAGGAGGCTGGGCGCAGTGGCTCACGCCTGTAATCTCAGCATTTTGCGAGGCCGAGGCAGGTGGATCACGAAGTCAGGAGTTCAGGACCAGCCTGACCAATATGGTGAAATCCCATCTCTACTAAAAATACAAAAATTAGCGGGGCATAGTAGCATGCAGCTGTAGTCCCAGCTACATGGTAGGCTGATAGCACATTAGTCATTACAGAAGAAAAGATAGACACCTCTCAAAATAAAATATAGAGAGAAAATAAATTTTTAAAAAACATGAACAGAGCAATAGTAGACAGTAAATTTCAAGTAACTGAATTTACGTGTAATCTCAGTTCCCAAAGGAGAGGAGAGGAAAGATGTGAAAACATTTGGGACTTTGAGTCAGGCAAAGCTTTCTTTGATATGACCCCACAGCATGATTTATATAATAATATATTGATAAGAAGAACTCATCCAATTTAAAAAAAAGAATCTGCTCTTCAAAAGAATCTATTAAGAGACTGAAAAGACAAGCTGCAGGCTGGGAGAAAATATTTGCAATTCATATATCTGATAAAAGGCTTGCATCAAAAATATATTTTAAAAGCTCAAAACTTAATAATGAAAAACAAACAACCCCATTTAAAACTTGGGTGAAAGACTGGAACAGACATTTCAAAGTAGACATTTGTTTGGTAAATAAGCACATATGCTCAACATAATTAATGCTTAGGGCAATGCAAATTAAAACCAAAATGAGACGCCACTATCTGTTTTTAAATAGCTAAGATTAGCATGACTGATAATAGCCAAGCACTGGCTTGGATGTGGAGAAGCTGAAACTCTCATACACTGCTGATGGGAATACAAAAAAGTGTAACCTTTGAAAAACAGTTTAAGAGTCCCTTAAAAAGTTAAACACACTTCTGCCATAAGACTCAGCCATTGCACTCCTGGGTATTTACCCAAGAGAGATAAAAGTAGGTGTTCATATAATGATATCAACACAAATGTTCATAGCACATGTATTCATAATAGCCCAAACTAGAAACAGTCTAAATATCAATCAATACATTAATGAATTAACTTGCTTTATCCGAATTAATTATGGATACATACTATAACATGAATGAATCTCAAAATAACTGTATTAAGTGAAACAAGGCAGACTCTAGAGGTAAAACATGCAGAGAAAAAAACATAAAATGTCAGACAAAAAAGTGCATAGTGTAAAATTGTATTTATATACATTTTTTGACTGTATAAATTACTGTCCAGTGACAGAAAGCAGTTTGGTGGTTTTTAAGGGCGAGGAATGAGGGGCCAGAGAAATGTATTATAAAGAGGCATCAGGAAACTGGAGGTGAAGTATATTTCCATCACCTCGATTGTGTGCTGATGGTTTCTAAACTTTCAATATTTTTAGTTTATTATATGTTATACAAAATAAAGCTTATAATAAAAATCAAAAGATTGAGCCATCCTTATTTTCTCTATAAAAGAGCAGAATTCTCCTTTTAGAGATTTGGAAAGATTATTAAAAGATAAGTTACAAAATACAGTACCTGACACGTATAAAATATTAAATAAATACTAGCCATGCTTAATCATTTTGTTTTAAGTCTATATGAGTCAAGTTTTAGTAGAAATATGGGCTAGAAAAAAAAAAACAGAAAGCGGGACTCTGTGATCCGACTTGGGCTTATAGAACAGACTGCACTAGTTTGTTCTCATGCTGCTAATAAAGTCATACCCAAGACAGGGTAATTTAGAAAGGAAAGAGGTTTAATGAACTCACAATTCCACATGGCTGGGGAGGCCTCACAGTCACGGCAGAAGGCAAAAAAGAAGCAAAGGCACATCTTAAATGGTAGCAGAGAAGAAAGCTTGTGTAGGGAAACTCCCATTTTAAAAGCATCAGATCTCGTGAGACTTATTCGCTACCAGGAGAACAGTAGGGGGAACCCGCCCCTATGATTCAATGATCTCCACCTGACTCCATCCTTGACATGCGGGGATAATTACAATCAAGGTGAGATTCGGGTGGAGACACAGCCGAATCATATCAATGACTAATGAGAGTTATGTCCAGAACCTAATGAAAACCTGTCTGAGGCCACATTCCCTGTAAAGCAGATTTGAGATAGAGATTTGTGTAGAGAACATTTAACTGGGTAAAATCCTAGGAGCCAACAACTGTGGCGAAAAAGCTGAATTGGACAAAGGGAGTTGAGATGTGAGGCAGTCACAACAAATACCTCAGCTAATCTCAAGGGGGAGCTGAGAAGCTGGGGTGACCCTTCAGAGTTGCCCTAAATTGAGGCAGGAGTATGGAGTTTTAATACCTTTCACTGGCCATTCTTCAGATACGAGTTGTCCCCAAGGATGGACATCAGCTTGACAAGTTATTAATTAGATCTCCTGAGAATAAATTCTAGAGAGAATCAGCTGAGAGGAATGATTTGCCAACACTCCCAATAGCTGGGCAAACTTCAGTTTTGAGGGAGGATTTGGGTCACACACAAAAGTCTCCACAACCAATTATTCATGGGAAATTCTATGTAGGCAGAGCTATTTCATGGCCAGTTAATCAAAACTACATAATCTATTTGGTTAAGCAAAAGAAATTAAAAAGATAAAATAAAATCTATATAATAACACTCAAAAGTTTTTAATGCATTTGCCTTGCATTTCGTATGTTTTGCCTTGCATTTGTTTATTTGATTTCAAGAACTTTTAGAGAACAATAATTACTAATATAATATGGAGTAGCACAGCATAGACGAGGGAAGCTAACTCTCTCCCTTTTCCCAGAACCTGGAACAGCTAAAGATCCTAAGGATTGTCAGCTTTGGTATCTGACATAGGTTGGATGCTTGTCCCCTTCAAATCTCACGTTAAAATGTGATCCCCAATGTTGGAGATAGATGCCTCCTGAATGGCTTGGTGCTGTCCTCTTGGTAATGAATGAGTCCTTACCCTGTGAGTTCATGCGATATCTGGTTGTTTAAAAGAGACTGACACCTCCTCCCTGTCTCTCTTGCTTCCGCTCTCACCATGTGATACGCTGGTTTCCCTTCACCTTCCACCATGATTGGAAGGTTCCTGATGCCCTCCCTGGAAGCAGGTGCCAGTACTATGCTTCACGAATAGCCTTCAGAACAAGGAGCCAAATAAACCTCATTTCTTTATAAATTACCCAACCTCAGGTATTTCTTTATAACAATGCAAATGGGCTAACAGAGTATCATTCATGGACAGTGAGTGTATTAGTCAATTTTCATGCTGCTGATAAAGACATACCCAAGACTGGGTAATTTGTAAAGAAAAAGAGGTTTAATGAATTCACATATCTGTACCGCTACCTGTATAAATATGGAAATATCTTCACCGCTACCTGTACAAACATGGAAATACCTACACCGCTACCTGTACAAACATGGAAATATCTACACCGCCATCTCTATAAACATGGAAATATCTACACTGACATCTCTATAAACATGGAAGTACCTAAACCGCCATCCGTATGAACTTGGCAATATCTACACCGCTATCTCTATAAAGGTGGAAATATCTACACCGCCATCTGTATAAACATGGAAATATCTACATCGCAACCTGTATTAAGATGGAAATATCTACACCGCCATCTCTATAAACATGGAAATATCTACACCGCTATCTGTATAAACATGGAAATATCTACACCACTACCTGTATAAACATGGAAATATCAGCACCGCTATCTGTATGAACATGGAAATATCTACACCGCTATCTGTATGAACATGGAAATACCTACACCGCTATCTGTATGAACATGGAAATATCTACAAAGCTATCTGAATGAACATGGAAATATCTACACCTCTATCTGTTTGAACATATAAATATCTACACCGCTATCTGCATGAAAATGGAAATATCTACAAAGCTATCTGCATATACATGGAAATATCTACACAGCTATCTCTTTAAACATGAAAATAACTACACCGCTATATCTATAAACATGGAAATATCTACACCGCCATCTGTATGAACATGGAAATATCTGCACCGCCATCTGTATAAACATATAAATATCTACACCGCCATCTGTATTAAGAAGTAGATATCTACACTGCTATCTGTATAAACATGGAAATATCTACACCGCTGCCTGTATAAACATGGAAATATCAGCACCGCTATCTGTATGAACATGGAAATATCTACACCGCTACCTGTATGAACATGGAAATATCTACACCGCTATCTGTATGAACATGGAAATATCTACACCGATATCTGTATGAACATGGAAAAATCTACACCGCTATGTGTATGAACATGGAAGTATCTACACCGCTATCTGTATAAACATGGAAATATCTACACCGCTATCTGTGTAAACATGCATACATCTTCACCGCTATCTGTATAAACATGGAAATATATACTCCGATATCTGTATGAACATGGAAATATCTACACCGCTATCTGCGTGAAAATGGAAATATCTACACTGCTATCTGCATATACATGGAAATATCTACACAGCGATCTCTTTACACATGGAAATAACTACACCGCTATCTGTATGAACATGGAAATATCTACACCGCCATCTGTATGAACATGGATATATCTGCACCGCCATCTGTATGAACATATAAATATCTACACCGTCATCTGTATTAAGATGGAGATATCTACACCGCTATCTGTATAAACATGGAAATATCTACACCGCTATCTGTATAAACATGGAAATATCTACACCGCTATCTGTATAAACATGGAAATATCTACACCGCTACCTGTATCAGCTTGGAAATATCAGCACCGCTATCTGTAAGAACATGGAAATATCTACACCGCTATCTGTATGAACATGGAAATATCTACACCGCTATCTGTTTGAACATGGAAATATCTACACCGCTATCTGCATGAACATGGAAATATGTTCACCGCCATCTGTATGAACATGGATATGTCTACGCAGCCATCTAGATGAACATGGAAATATCAACACCGCCATCTGTATGAACATGGAAATATCTACACCGCTATCTGTATGAACATGGATATATCTACATAGCCCTCTGGATGAACATGGAAATATCCACACTTCTGTCTGTGTAAACATGCATACATCTTCACCGCTAGCTGTATAAACATGGAAATATCTACACCGCTATCTGTATGAACACGGAATCACCTACACCGCTATCTGTCTGAAGATAGAAAAATATACACTGCTATCTGCATGAAAATGGAAATATCTACACAGCTATCTGCATATACATGGAAATATCTACACAGCTATCTCTTTACACATGGAAATAACTACACCGCTATCTGTATGAACATGGAAATATCTACACTGCCATCTGTATGAACATGGAAATATCTGCACCGCCATCTGTATGAGCATATAAATATCTACACCGCCATCTGTATTAAGATGGAGATATCTACACCGCTATCTGAATAAACATGGAAATATCTACACCGCTATCTGTATAAACATGGAAATATCTACACAGCTATCTGTATAAACATGGAAATATCTACACCGCTACCTGCATAAACATGGAAATATCAGCACCGCTATCTGTATGAACATGGATATATCTACACAGCCATCTGTATCAACATGGAAATATCTACACCACTATCTGTATGAACATGGAAATATCTACACCGCTATCTGTATGAACATGGAAATATCTACACCGCTATCTGTTTGAACATGGAAATATCTACACCGATATCTGCATGAAAATGGAAATATCTACACTGCTATCTGCATATACATTTAAATATCTACACAGCTATCTCTTTACACATGGAAATAACTACACCGCTATCTGTATGAACATGGAAATATATACACCACCATCTGTATGAACTTGGAAATATCTGCACCGCCATCTGTATGAACATGGAAATATCTACACCGCAATCTGTATGAACATGGAAATATCTACACCGCTATCTGTATGAACATGGAAATATCTACACCGCTATCTGTTTGAACATGGAAATATCTACACCACTATCTGCATGAACATGGAAATATCTTCACCGCCATCTGTATGAACACGGATATGTCTACGCATCCATGTAGATGAACACGGAAATATCTACACCGCTATCTGTATGAACGTGGAAATATCTTCACCGCCATCTGTATGAATATATAAATATCTACACCGCCATCTGTATTAAGATGGAGATATCTACACCGCTATCTGAATAAACATGGAAATATCTACACCGTTATCTGTATAACCATGGAAATATCTACACCGCTACCTGTATAAACATGGAAATATCAGCACCGCTATCTGTATGAACATGGAAATATCTACACCGCTATCTGTATGAACATGGAAATATCTACACCGCTATCTGTATGAACATGGAAATATCTCCAAAGCTATCTGAATGAACATGGAAATATCTAAACCGCTATCTGTTTGAACATGGAAATAACTACACCGCTATCTGCATGAAAATGGAAATATCTACAAAGCTATCTGCATATACATGGAAATATCTACACAGCTATCTCTTTACACATGGAAATAACTACACCGCTATATCTATAAACATGGAAATATCTACACCGCCATCTGTATGATCGTGGAAATATCTGCGCCGCCATCTCTATGAACATATACATATCTACACCACCATCTGTACTAAGAAGGAAATATCTAAACCGCTATCTGTATAAACATGGAAATATCTACACCGTTATCTGTATAACCATGGAAATATCTACACCGCTACCTGTATAAACATGGAAATATCAGCACCGCTATCTGTATGAACATGGAAATATCTACACCGCTATCTGTATGAACATGGAAATATCTACACCGTTATCTGTATGAAAATGGTAATATCTACACCGCTACCTGTATAAACATGGAAATATCTACACCGTTATCTGTATAACCATGGAAATATCTACACCGCTACCTGTATAAACATGGAAATATCAGCACCGCTATCTGTATGAACATGGAAATATCTACACCGCTATCTGTATGAACATGGAAATATCTAAACCGCTATCTGTATGAACATGGAAATATCTCCAAAGCTATCTGAATGAACATGGAAATATCTAAACCGCTATCTGTTTGAACATGGAAATAACTACACCGCTATCTGCATGAAAATGGAAATATCTACAAAGCTATCTGCATATACATGGAAATATCTACACAGCTATCTCTTTACACATGGAAATAACTACACCGCTATATCTATAAACATGGAAATATCTACACCGCCATCTGTATGATCGTGGAAATATCTGCGCCGCCATCTCTATGAACATATACATATCTACACCACCATCTGTACTAAGAAGGAAATATCTAAACCGCTATCTGTATAAACATGGAAATATCTACACCACTACCTGTATAAACATGGAAATATCAGCACCGCTATCTGTATGAACATGGAAATATCTACACCGCTATCTGTATGAACATGGAATTATATACACCGCTATCTGTATAAGCATGGAAATATCTACACCGCTATCTGTATGAACATGGAAATATCTACACCGCTATCTGTATGAACATGGAAATATCTACACCGCTCTCTGTTTGAACATGGAAATATCTACACCGCTATCTGCATGAAAATGGAAATATCGACACTGCTATCTGCATATACATTTAAATATCTACACAGCTATCTCTTTACACATGGAAATAACTACACCGCTATCTGTATGAACATGGAAATATCTACACCGCCATGTGTTTGAACATGGAAATATCTGCACCGCAATCTCTATGAACATATAAATATCTACACCGCCATCTGTATTAAGATGGAGATATCTACACTGCTATCTGTATAAACATGGAAATATCTACACCGCTATCTGTATAAACATGGAAATATCTACACCGCTATCTGTATAAACATGGAAATATCTACATCACTACCTGCATAAACATGGAAATATCAGCACTGCTATGTGTATGAACATGGAAATATCTACACCGCTATCTGAATGAACATTGAAATATCTACACCGCTATCTGTATGAACATGGATATGTCTACACAGCCATCTGGATGAACATGGAAATATCTACACCGCTATTTGTATGAACATGGAAATATCTACACCGCTATCTGTGTAAACATGCATACATTTTCACCTCTATCTGTATAAACATGGAAATATGTACTCCGATATCTGTAGGAACATGGAAATATCTACACCGCTATCTGCGTGAAAATGGAAATATCTACACTGCTATCTGCATATACATGGAAATATCTACACAGCTATCTCTTTACACATGGAAATAACTACACCGCTATCTGTATGAACATGGAAATATCTACACCGCCATCTGTATGAACATGGATATATCTGCACCGCCATCTGTATGAACATATAAATATGAACACTGCCATCTGTATTAAGATGGAGATATCTACACCGCCATCTGTATAAACATGGAAATATCTACACCGCTATCTGTATAAACATGGAAATATCTACACCGCTATCTGTATAAACATGGAAATATCTACACCGCTACCTGTATCAACTTGGAAATATCAGCACCGCTATCTGTATGAACATGGGAATATCTACACCCCTATCTGTATGAACAAGGAAATATCTACACCGCTATCTGTTTGAACATGGAAATATCTACACCGCTATCTGCATGAACATGGAAATATCTTCACCGCTATCTGTATGAACATGGAAATATCTACACCGCTATCTGTTTGAACATGGAAATATCTACACCGCTATCTGTATGAACGTGGAAATATCTTCACCGCCATCTGTATGAACATGGATATATCTACACAGCCATCTGGATGAACATGGAAATATCTACATCGCTATCTGCATGAACATGGAAATATCTACACCGCTATCTGTTTGAACATGGAAATATCTACACCACTATGTGCACGAAAATGGAAATATCTACACTGCTATCTGAATATACATTTAAATATCTACACAGCTATCTCTTTACACATGGAAATAACTACACCGCTATCTGTATGAACATGGAAATATCTACACCGCAATCTGCATGAACATGGAAATATCTGCACCGCCGTCTTTATGAACATATAAATATCTACACCGCCTTCTGTATTAAGATGGAGATATCTACACTGCTATCTGTATAAACATGGAAATATCTACACCGCTACCTGAATAAACATGAAAATATCAGCACCGCAATCTGTATGAACATGGAAATATCTACACCGCTATCTGTATGAACATGGAAATAAAAACACCGCTATCTGTATGACCATGGAAGTATCTACACCGCTATCTGTAAGAACATGGAAATATCTACTCCGCTATCTCTTTGAACATGGAAATTTCTACACCGCTGTCAGCATGAAAATGGAAATATCTACACAGCTATCTGCATATACATGGAAATATCTACACAGCTATCTCTTTACACATGGAAATAACTACACCGCTATCTCTATAAACATGGAAATATCTACACCGCCATTTGTATGAACATGGAAATATCTGCACCGCCATCTGTATGAACATATAAATATGTACACCGCCATCTGTATTAAGAAGGGGATATCTACACCGCTATCTGTATAATGATGGAAATATCTACACCGCTATATGTATAAACATGGAAATATCTACACCGCTATCTGTATAAACATGGAAATATCTTCACCGCTACCTGTATAAACATGGAAATATCAGCACCGCTATCAGTAAGAACATGGAAATATCTACACCGCTATCTGTATGAACATGGAAATATATACACCGCTATCAGTATGAACATGGAAATATCTTCACCGTCATCTGTATGAACATGCATATACCTACACAGCCATCTGGATGAACATGGAAATATCTACACCGCAATCTGTATGAACATGGAAATATCTACACCGCTATCTGCGTAAACATGCATACATCTTCACCGCTATCTGTATAAACATGGAAATATCTACACCGCTATCTGTATGAACATGGAAATATCTACACCGCTATCTGTATGAACATGGAAATATCTACACCGCTATCTGTTGGAAAATGGAAATATTTACACCGCTATCTGCATGAAAATGGAAATATCTACACTGCTATCTGCATATACATGGAAATATCTACACAGCTGTCTCTTTACACATGGAAATAACTACTCCGCTATCTGCATGAACATGGAAATATCTACACCGCCATCTGTATGAACATGGAAATATCTGCACCACCATCTGTATGAACACATAAATATCTACACCGCCATCTGTATTAAGATGGAGATATCTACACCGCTATCTGAATAAACATGGAAATATCTACACCGCTATCTGTATAAACATGGAAATATCTAAACCGCTATCTGTATAAACATGGAAATATCTACATCGCTACCTGTATAAACATGGAAATATCAGCACCGCTATATGTATGAACATGGAAATATCTACACCGCTATCTGTATGAACATGGAAATATCTACACCGCTATCTGTATGAACATGGAAATATCTACACCGCTATCTGTATGAACATGGATATATCTACACAGCCATCTGGATGAACATGGAAATATCTACACCGCCATCTGTATGAACATGGATATATCTGCACCGCCATGTGTATGAACATATAAATATCTACACCGCCATCTGAATTAAGATGGAGATATCTACCCCGCTATCTGTATAAACATGGAAATATCTACACCGCTATCTGTATAAACATGGAAATATCTACACTGCTATCTGTATAAACTTGGAAATATCTACACCGCTACATGTATAAACATGGAAATATCAGCACCGCTATCTGTATGAACATGGAAATATCAGCCCCTCTATCTGTATGAACATGGAAATATCTACACCGCTATCTGCATGAAAATGGAAATATCTACACAGCGATCTGCATATACATGGAAATATCTACAAAGCGATCTCTTTACACATGGAAATAACTACAGCGCTATCTCTATAAACAAGGAAATATCTACACGGCCATCTGTGTGAACATTTAAATATATGCACCGCCATCTGTATGAACATATAAATATCTACACCGCCATCTGTATTAAGATGGAGATAACTACACCGCTATCTGTATAAACATGGAAATATCTACACCGCTATCTATATAAACATGGAAATATCTACACTGCTATCTGTATAAACTTGGAAATAACTACACCGCTACATGTATAAACATGGAAATATCAGCACCGCTATCTGTATGAACATGGAAATATCAGCCCCTCTATCTGTATGAACATGGAAATATCTACACCGCTATCTGTTTGAACATGGAAATATCTAAACCGGTATCTGCATATACATGGAAATATCTACACAACTATCTCTTTACACATGGAAATAACTACCGAGCTATCTGTATGAACATGGAAATATCTTCACCGCCATCTGTATGAACATGGATATATCTAAACAGCTATCTGTGTAAACATGCATACATCTTCACAGCTATCTGTATAAACATGGAAATATCTACACTGCTATCTGCATGAACATGGAAATATCTACACCGCTATCTGTTTGAACATGGAAATATCTACACCGCTATCTGCATGAAAATTAAAATATCTACACAGCGATCTGCATATACATGGAAATATCTACAAAGCTATCTATTTACACATGGAAATAACTACAGCGCTATCTCTATAAACCAGGAAATATCTACACCACCATCTGTATGAACATGGAAATATCTGCACCGCCATCTGTATGAACATATAAATATCTACACCCCCATCTATATTAAGATGGTGATATCTACACCGCTATCTGTATAAACTTGGAAATATCTACACCGCTATCTGTATAAACATGGAAATATCTACACCGCTATCTGTATAAACATGGAAATATCTACACCGCTACCTATATAAACATTTAAATATCAGCACCGCTATCTGTATGAACATGGAAATATCTACACCGCTATCTCTATGAACATGGAAATATCTACACCGCTATCTGTATGAACATGGAAATAGCTACACCACTATCTGTATTAACATGGAAATATCTACAGCACTACCTGTATGAACATGGAAATAACTACACCTCTATCTCTATGAACATGGATATATCTACACAGCCATCTGGATGAACATGGAAACATCTACACCGCTATCTGTATAAACATGGAAATATCTACACGGCTACCTGTATAAACATGGAAATATCTACACCGCTACCTGTATAAACATGGAAATATCAGCACCGCTCTCTGTATGAACATGGAAATACCAGCCCCTCTATCTGTATGAACATGGAAATATCTACACCGCTATCTGTATGAACATGGACATATCTTCACCGCCATCTGTATGAACATGGATACATCTGCACAGCCATCTGGATGAACATGGAAATATCTACACCGCTATCTGTATGAACATGGAAATAGCTACACCGCTATCTGTGTGAATATGGAAATATCTACACCAGTATCTGTATGAACATGGAAATATCTACACCGCTATCTCTATGAACATGGAAATATCTTCACCGCCATCTGTATGAACATGGATATATCTACACCGCTATCTGGATGAACATGGAAATATCTACACCGCTATCTGTTTGAAGATGGAAATATATACACCGCTATCTGCATGAAAATGGAAATATCTACACAGCTATCTGCATATAGATGGAAATAAGTACACAGCTATCTCTTTACGCATGGAAATAACTACACCGCCATCAGCTTGACCATGGAAATATCTACACCGCCATCTGTATGAATATATAAATATCTACACCGCCATCTGTATTAAGATGGAGATATCTACACCGCTATCTGAATAAACATGGAAATATCTACACCGTTATCTGTATAAACATGGAAATATCTACACCGCTATCTGTATAAACATGGAAATATCTACACCGCTACCTGTATAAACATGGAAATATCAGCACCGCTATCTGTATGAACATGGAAATATCTACACCGCTATCTGTATGAACATGGAAATATCTAAACCGCTATCTGTATGAACATGGAAATATCTACAAAGCTATCTGAATGAACATGGAAATATCTACACCGCTATCTGTTTGAACATAGAAATATCTACACCGCTATCTGCATGAAGATGGAAATATCTACAAAGCTATCTGCATATACATGGAAATATCTACACAGCTATCTCTTTACACATGGAAATAAATACACCGCTACATCTATAAACATGGAAATATCTACACCGCCATCTGTATGATCGTGGAAATATCTGCGCCGCCATCTCTATGAACATATAAATATCTACACCACCATCTGTACTAAGAAGGAAATATCTAAACCGCTATCTGTATAAACATGGAAATATCTACACCACTACCTGTATAAACATGGAAATATCAGCACCGCTATCTGTATGAACATGGAAATATCTACACCGCTATCTGTATGAACATGGAATTATATACACCGCTATCTGTATAAGCATGGAAATACCTACACCGCTCTCTGTTTGAACATGGAAATATCTACACAGCTATCTGCATGAAAATGGAAATATCGACACTGCTATCTGCATATACATTTAAATATCTACACAGCTATCTCTTTACACATGGAAATAGCTACACCGCTATCTGTATGAACATGGAAATATCTACACCGCCATGTGTTTGAACATGGAAATATCTGCACCGCCATCTCTATGAACATATAAATATCTACACCGCCATCTGTATTAAGATGGAGATATCTACACTGCTATCTGTATAAACATGGAAATATCTACACCGCTATCTGTATGAACATGGAAATATCTACACCGCTATCTGAATGAACATGGAAATATCTACACCGCTATCTGTATGAACATGGATATATCTACACAGCCATCTGGATGAACATGGAAATATCTACACCGCTATTTGTATGAACATGGAAATATCTACACCGCTATCTGTTTAAACATGCATACATCTTCACTGCTATCTGTATAAACATGGAAATATGTACTCCGATATCTGTATGAACATGGAAATATCTACACCGCTATCTGCGTGAAAATGGAAATATCTACACTGCTATCTGCATATACATGGAAATATCTACACAGCTATCTCTTTACACATGGAAATAACTACACCGCTATCTGTATGAACATGGAAATATCTACACCGCCATCTGTATGAACATGGATATATATGCACCACCATCTGTATGAACATATAAATATGTACACTGCCATCTGTATTAAGATGGAGATATCTACACCGCTATCTGTATAAACGTGGAAATATCTACACCGCTATCTGTATAAACATGGAAATATCAGCACCGCTATCTGTATGAACATGGAAATATCTACACCGCTATCTGTATGAACATGGAAATATCTACACCGCTATCTGTTTGAACATGGAAATATCTACACCGCTATCTGCATGAACATGGAAATATCTTCATCGCCATCTGTATGAACATGGATATGTCTACGCAGCCATCTAGATGAACTTGGAAATATCTACACCGTGATCTGTATGAACCTGGAAATATCTACACCGCTATCTGTATAAACATGGAAATATCTACACTGCTATCTGTATAAACTTGGAAATATCTACACCGCTACATGTATAAACATGGAAATATCAGCACCGCTATCTGTATGAACATGGAAATATCAGCCCCTCTATCTGTATGAACATGGAAATATCTACACCGCTATCTGTTTGAACATGGAAATATCTAAACCGCTATCTGCATATACATGGAAATATCTACACAACTATCTCTTTACACATGGAAATAACTACCAAGCTATCTGTATGAACATGGAAATATCTTCTCCGCCATCTGTATGAACATGGATATATCTAAACAGCTATCTGTGTAAACATGCATACATCTTCACCGCTATCTGTATAAACATGGAAATATCTACACTGCTATCTGGATGAACATGGAAATATCTACACCGCTATCTGTTTGAACATGGAAATATCTACACCGCTATCTGCATGAAAATGGAAATAACTACACAGCGATCTGCATATACATGGAAATATCTACAAAGCTATCTCTTTACACATGGAAATAACTACAGCGCTATCTCTATAAACCAGGAAATATCTACACCACCATCTGTATGAACACGGAAATATCTGCACCGCCATCTGTATGAACATATAAATATCTACACCGCCATCTATAATAAGATGGTGATATCTACACCGCTATCTGTATAAACATGGAGATATCTACACCGCTATCTGCATAAACATGGAAATATCTACACCGCTACCTATATAAACATTTAAATATCAGCACCGCTATCTGTATGAACATGGAAATATCTACACCGCTATCTCTATGAACATGGAAATATCTACACCGCTATCTGTATGAACATGGAAATAGCTACACCACTATCTGTATGAACATGGAAATATCTACAGCACTACCTGTATGAACATGGAAATAACTACACCTCTATCTCTATGAACATGGATATATCCACACAGCCATCTGGATGAACATGGAAACATCTACACCGCTATCTGTATAAACATGGAAATATCTACACCGCTACCTGTATAAACATGGAAATATCTACACCGCTACCTGTATAAACATGGAAATATCAGCACCGCTCTCTGTATGAACATGGAAATATCAGCCCCTCTATCTGCATGAACATGAAAATATCTACACCGCTATCGGTATGAACATGGAAATATCTACACCGCTATCCGTATGAACATGGAAATATATTCACCGCCATCTGTATGAACATGGATATATCCACACAGCCATCTGGATGAACATGGAAATATCTACACTGCTACCTGTATAAACATGGAAATATCTACACCGCTACCTGTATAAACATGGAAATATCAGCACCACTCTCTGTATGAACATGGAAATATCAGCCCCTCTATCTGCATGAACATGAAAATATCTACACCGCTATCGGTATGAACATGGAAATATCTACACCGCTATCCGTATGAACATGGAAATATCTTCACCGCCATCTGTATGAACATGGATATATCTACACAGCCATCTGGATGAACATGGAAATATCTACACCGCTATCTGTATGAACATGGAAATAGCTACACCGCTATCTGTATGAATATGGAAATATCTACACCACTATCTGTATGAACATGGAAATATCTACACGGCTATCTGTATGAACATGGAAATATCTTCACCGCCATCTGTATGAACATGGATATATCTACACAGCCATCTGGATGAACATGGAAATATCTACACCACTATCTGTATGAACATGGAAATAGCTACACCGCTATCTGTATGAACATGGAAATATCTTCACCGACATCTGTATGAACATGGATATATCTACACAGCCATCTGGATGAACATGGAAATATCTACACAGCTATCTGCATATACATGGAAATGTCTACAAAGCTACCTCTTTACACATGGATTTAACTACTCTGCTATCTCTATAAACATGGAAATATCTACACCGCCATCTGTTTGAACATGGAAATATCTGCACCGCCATCTGTATGAAGATATAAATATCTACACCGCCATCTATATTAAGATGGAGATATCTACACCGCTATCTGTATAAACCTGGAAATATGTACACCGCTATCTGTATAAACATGGAAATATCTACACCGCTATCTGTATAAACATGGAAATATCTACACCGCTACCTGTATAAACATAGAAATATCAGCACCGCTATCTGTATGAACATGGAAATATCTACACCGCTATCTGTATGAACATGGAAATATCTACACCGCTATCTGTATGAACATGGAAATAGCTACACCGCTATCTGTATGAACATGGAATTATCTACACCACTATCTGTATGAACATGGAAATATCTACACCGCTATCTGTATGAACATGGATATATCTACACAGCCATCTGGATGAACATGGAAATATCTACACCGCTATCTGTATGAACATGGAAATATCTACACCGCTATCTGTGTAAACATGCATACATCTTCACCGCTATCTGTATAAACATGGAAATATCTACACCGTTATCTGTATGAACATGGAAATATCTACACCGCTATCTGTTTGAACATGGAAATATCTAAACCGCTATCTGCATGAAAATGAAAATATGTGCACAGCTATCTGCATATACATGGAAATATCTACACAGCTATCTCTTTACACATGGAAATAACTACACCGCTATCTGTATGAACATGGAAATATCTACACCACCATCTGTATGAACATGGAAATATCAGCACCGCCATCTGTATGAACATATAAATATCTACGCCGCCATCTGTATTAAGAAGGAGATATCTAAACCGCTATCTGTATAAACATGGAAATATCTGCACCGCTATCTGTATAAACATGGAAATATCTACACAGTTATCTGTATAAACATGGAAATATCTACAGCGCTACCTGCATAAACATGGAAATATCAGCACCGCTATCAGTATGAACATGGAAATATCTACACCGCTATCTGTATGAACATGGAAATATCTACACCGCTATCTGTTTGAACATGGAAATATCTACACCGCTGTCTGCATGAAAATGGAAATATCTACACAGCTATCTGCATATACATGGAAATATCTACAAAGCTATCTCTTTACACATGGAAATAACTACACCGCTATCTTTATAAACATGGAAATATATACACCGCCATCTGTATGAACATGGAAATATCTGCACTGCCATCTGTATGAACATATAAATATCTACACCGCCATCTGTATTAAGTTGGAGATATCTTCACTGATATCTGTATAAACTTGGAAATATCTACACCGCTATCTGTATAAACCTGGAAATATCTACACCGCTATCTGTATATACATGGAAATAACTACACCTCTATCTGTATAAACATGGAAATATCTACACCGCTACCTGTATAAACATGGAAATATCAGCACCGCTATCTGCATGAACATGGCAATATCAGCCCCTCTATCTGTATGAACATGGAGATATCTACACCGCTATCTGTAAGAACATGGAAATATCTACACCGCCATCTGTCTGAACATGGAAATATCTTCACCGCCATCTGTATGAACATGGATATATCTACACAGCCATCTGGATAAACATGGAAATATCTACACCGCTATCTGTATGAACATGGAAATAGCTACACCGCTATCTGTATGAACATGGAAATATCTACAACACTATCTGTATGAACATGGAAATATCTACACTGCTATCTGTATGAACATGGAAATATCTTCACCGCCATCTGTATGAACATGGATATATCTACACAGCCATCTGGATGAACATTGAAATATCTACACCGCTATCTGTATGAACATGGAAATAGCTACACCGCTATCTGTATGAACATGGAAATATCTACACCGCTATCTGTATGAACATGGAAATAGCTACACCGCTATCTGTATGAACATGGAAATATCTTCTCCGTCATCTGTATGAACATGGATATATCTACAGAGCCATCTGGATGAACATGGAAATATCTACACCGCTATCTGTATGAAGATGGAAATATATACACCGCTATCTGTGTAAACATGCATACATCTTCACCGCTATCTGTATGAACATGGAAATATCTACACCGCTATCTGTATGAACATGGAAATAGCTACACCGCTATCTGTTTGAACATGGAAATATCTACACCGCTATCTGCATGAAAATGGAAATATCTACACAGATATCTGCATATACATGGAAATATCTACAAAGCTATCTCTTTACACATGGAAATAACAACACCGGTATCTCTATAAACCTGGAAATATCTACAGCGCCATCTGTATGAACATGGAAATATCTGCACCGCCATCTGTATGAACATATAAATATCTACAACGCCATCTGTATTAAGAAGGAGATATCTACACCGCTATCTGTATAAACCTGGAAATATCTACACCGCTATCTGTATAAACATGGAAAGATCCACACCGCTATCTGTATAAACATGGAAATATCTACGCCGCTAATTGAATAAACATGGAAATATCAGTACAGCTATCTGTATGAACATGGAAATATCTACACCGCTATCTGAACGAACATGGAAATATCTACACGGCTATCTGTATGAACATGGAAATAGCTACACCGCTATCTGTATCAACATGGAAATATCTACACCACTATGTGTATGAACATGGAAATATCTACACCGCTATCTGTATGAACATGGATATATCTACACAGCCATCTGGATGAACATGGAAATATCTACACCGCTATCTGTATGAACATGGAAATATCTACACCGCTATCTGTTTGAATATGGAAATATCTACACCGCTATCTGCATGAAAATGGAAATACCTACACTGCTATCTGCATATACATGGAAATATCTACACAGCTGTCTCTTTACACATGGAAATAACTACACCGCTATCTCTATAAATATCGAAATATCTACACCGCCATCTGTATGAACATGGAAATATCTGCAACGCCATGTGTATGAACATATAAATATCTGCACCGCCATCTGTATTAAGAAGGAGATATCTACACCGCTATCAGTATAAACATGGAAATATCTACACCGCTATCTGTATAAACATGGAAATATCTACACCGCTATCTGTATAAACATGGAAATATCTACACCGCTACCTGTATAAACATGGAAATATCAGCACCGCTATCTGTATAAACATGGAAATATCTACACCGCTATCTGTATGAACATGGAAATATCTACACCTCTATCTGTATGAACATGGAAATACCTTCACCGCCATCTGTATGAACATGGATATATCTACACAGCCATCTGTATGAACATGGAAATATCTACTCCGCTATCTGTTTGAACATGGAAATATCTTCACCGCCATCTGTATGAACATGGATATATCTACACAGCCATCTGAATGAACATGGAAATATCTACACAGCTATCTGTATGAACATGGAAATATATACACCGCTATCTGTGTAAACATGCATACATCTTCACTGCTATCGGTATAAACATGGAAATATCTACACCACTATCTGTATGAACATGGAAATATCTACACCGCTATCTGTTTGAACATGGAAATATCTACACCGCTATCTGCATGAAAATGGAAATATCTACACAGCAATCTGCATATACATGGAAATGTCTACAAAGCTATCTCTTTACACATGGATATAACTACACCGCTATCTCTATAAACATGGAAATATCTACACCGCTACCTGTATAAACATGGAAATATCAGCACCGCTATCTGTATGAACATGGAAATATCTACACCGCTATCTGTATGAACATGGAAATATCTACACCGCTATCTGAATGAACATGGAAATAGCTACACCGCTATCTGAATGAACATGGAAATAGCTACACCGCTATCTGTATGAACATGGAAATATCTACACCACTATCTGTATGAACATGGAAATATCTACACCGCTCTCTGTATAAACATGGAAATATCTACACCGCTATCTGTATGAACATGGAAATAGCTACACCACTATCTGTATGAACATGGAAATATCTACAGCACTACCTGTATGAACATGGAAATATCTACACCTCTATCTCTATGAACATGGATATATCTACACAGCCATCTGTATGAACATGGAAATATCTGCACTGCCATCTGTATTAACATATAAATATCTACACCGCCATCTGTATTAAGATGGAGATATCTACACCGCTATCTGAATAAACATGGAAATATCTACACCGCTATCTGTATAAACATGGAAATATCTACACAGCTATCTGTATAAACATGGAACTATCTACACAGCTACCTGCATAAACATGGAAATATCAGCACCGCTATCTGTATGAACATGGATATATCTACACAGCCATCTGTATCAACATGGAAATATCTACACCACTATCTGTATGAACATGGAAATAACTACACCGCTATCTGTATGAACATGGAAATATCTACACCGCTATCTGTTTGAACATGGAAATATCTACACCGATATCTGCATGTAAATGGAAATATCTACACTGCTATCTGCATATACATTTAAATATCTACACAGCTATCTCTTTGCACATGGAAATAACTACACCGCTATCTGTATGAACATGGAAATATATACAACACCATCTGTATGAACATGGAAATATCTGCACCGCCATGTGTATGAACATGGATATATCTACACAGCCTTCTGGATGAACATGGAAATATCTACACTGTTATCTGTATGAACATGGAAATATCTGCACCGCCATCTGTATGAACATGGATATATCTACACAGCCTTCTGGATGAACATGGAAATATCTACACTGTTATCTGTATGAACATGGAAATATCTACACCGCAATCTGTGTAAACAAGCATACATCTTCACCGCTATCTGTATAAACATGGAAATATCTTCACCGTTATCTGTATGAACATGGTAATATCTACACCGCTACCTGTATAAACATGGAAATATCTACACCGCTACCTGTATAAACATGGAAATATCTACACCGCTACCTGTATAAACATGGAAATATCAGCACCGCTCTCTGTATGAACATGGAAATATCAGCCCCTCTATCTGTGTGAACATGAAAATATCTACACCGCTATCTGTATGAACATGGAAATATCTACACCGCTATCCGTATGAACATGGAAATATCTTCACCGCCATCTGAATGAACATGGATATATCTACACAGCCATCTGGATGAACATGGAAATATCTACACCGCTATCTGTATGAACATGGAAATAGCTACACCGCTATCTGTATGAATATGGAAATATCTACACCACTATCTGTATGAACATGGAAATATCTACACGGCTATCTGTATGAACATGGAAATATCTTCACCGCCATCTGTATGAACATGGATATATCTACACAGCCATCTGGATGAACATGGAAATATCTACACCACTATCTGTATGAACATGGAAATAGCTACACCGCTATCTGTATGAACATGGAAATATCTTCACCGACATCTGTATGAACATGGATATATCTACACAGCCATCTGGATGAACATGGAAATATCTACACAGCTATCTGCATATACATGGAAATGTATACAAAGCTATCTCTTTACACATGGATTTAACTACTCTGCTATCTCTATAAACATGGAAATATCTACACCGCCATCTGTTTGAACATGGAAATATCTGCACCGCCATCTGTATGAACATATAAATATCTACACCGCCATCTATATTAAGAAGGAGATATCTACACCGCTATCTGTATAAACCTGGAAATATCTACACTGCTATCTGTATAAACATGGAAATATCTACACCGCTATCTGTATAAACATGGAAATATCTACACCGCTTCCTGTATAAACATGGAAATATCAGCACCGCTATCTGTATGAACATGGAAATATCTACACCGCTATCTGTATGAACATGGAAATATCTACACCGCTATCTGTATGAACATGGAAATAGCTACACCGCTATCTGTAGAACATGGAAATATCTACACCGCTATCTGTATGAACATGGAAATATCTACACCGCTATCTGTATGAACATGGAAATATCTACACCGCTATCTGTGTAAACATGCATACATCTTCACCGCTATCTGTATAAACATGGAAATATCTACACCGTTATCTGTATGAACATGGAAATATCTACACGGCTATCTGTTTGAACATGGAAATATCTAAACCGCTATCTGCATGAAAATGAAAATATATGCACAGCTATCTGCATATAAATGGAAATATCTACACAGCTATCTCTTTACACATGGAAATAACTACACCGCTATCTGTATGAACATGGAAATATCTACAGCACTACCTGTATGAACATGGAAATATCTACACCTCTATCTCTATGAACATGGATATATCTACACAGCCATCTGGATGAACATGGAAATATCTACACCGCTATCTGTATAAACATGGAAATATCTACACCGCTACCTGTATAAACATGGAAATATCTAAACCGCTACCTGTATAAACATGGAAATATCAGCACCGCTCTCTGTATGAATATGGAAATATCAGCACCTCTATCTGTATGAACATGGAAATATCTACACCGCTATCTGTATGAACATGGAAATATCTACACCGCTATCCATATGAACATGGAAATATCTTCACCGCCATCTATATGAGCATGGATATATCTACACAGCCATCTGGATGAACATGGAAATAGCTACACCGCTATCTGTATGTACATGGAAATAGCTACACCGCTATCTGTATGAATATGGAAGTATCTACACCGCTACCTGTATAAACATGGAAATATCTACACCGCTACCTGTATAAACATGGAAATATCTACACCGCTACCTGTATAAAAATGGAAATATCAGCACCGCTCTCTGTATGAACATGGAAATATCAGCCCCTCTCTCAGTATGAACATGGAAATATCTACACCGCTATCTGTATGAACATGGAAATATCTACACCGCTGTCTGAACATGGAAATATCTTCAACGCCATCTGTATGAAAATGGATATATCTACACAGCCATCTGGATGAACATGGAAATATCGACACCAATATCTGTATGAACATGGAAATAGCTACACCGCTATCTGTATGAACATGGAAATATCTTCACCGCCATCTATATGAACATGGATATATCTACACAGCCATCTGGATGAACATGGAAATAGCTACACCGCTATCTGTATGAACATGGAAATAGCTACACCGCTATCTGTATGAATATGGAAATATCTACACCGCTACCTGTATAAACATGGAAATATCTACACCGCTACCTGTATAAACATGGAAATGTCTACACCGCTACCTGTATAAACATGGAAATATCAGCACCGCTCTCTGTATGAACATGGAAATATCAGCCCCTCTCTCAGTATGAACATGGAAATGTCTACACCGCTGTCTGTATGAACATGGAAATATCTACACAGATATCTGAACATGGAAATATCTTCACCGCCATCTGTATGAACATGAATTTATCTACACAGCCATCTGGATGAACATGGAAATATCTACACCGCTATCTGTATGAACATGGAAATAGCTACACCGCTATCTGTATGAATATGGAAATATCTACACCACTATCTGTATGAACATGGAAATATCTACACGGCTATCTGTATGAACATGGAAATATCTTCACCGCCATCTGTATGAAAATGGATATATCTACAGAGCCATCTGGATGAACATGGAAATATCTACACCAATATCTGTATGAACATGGAAATAGCTACACCGCTATCTGTATGAACATGGAAATATCTTCACCGCCATCTGTATGAACATGGATATATCTACACAGCCATCTGGATGAACATGGTAATATTTACACAGCTATCTGTATGAACATGGAAATATATACACCGCTATCTGTGTAAACATGCATACATCTTCACTGCTATCGGTATAAACATGGAAATATCTACACCGCTATCTGTATGAACATGGAAATATCTACACCGCCATCTGCATGAAAATGCAAATATCTACACAGCTATCTGCATATACATGGAAATGTCTACAAAGCTATCTATTTACACATGGATATAACTACACCGCTATCTCTATAAACATGGAAATATCTACACCAACATTTGTATGAACATGGATATATCTACACAGCCATCTGGATGAACATGGAAATATTTACACAGCTATCTGTATGAACATGGAAATATCTACACCGCTATCTGTATGAACATGGAAATATCTACACCGCTATCTGTATAAACATGGAAATATCTACACCGCTACCTGTATAAACATGGAAATATCTACACCGCTACCTGTATAAACATGGAAATATCAGCACCGCTCTCTGTATGAACATGGAAATATCAGCACCTCTATCTGTATGAACATGGAAATATCTACACCGCTATCTGTATGAACATGGAAATATCTACACCGCTATCCGTATGAACATGGAAATATCTTCACCGCCATCTATATGAACATGGATATATCTACACAGCCATCTGGATGAACATGGAAATATCTACACCGCTATCTGTATGAACATGGAAATAGCTACACCGCTATCTGTATGAATATGGAAATATCTACACCACTATCTGTATGAACATGGAAATATCTACACCGCTATCTGTATGAAAATGGAAATATCTTCACCGCCATCTGTATGAACATGGATATAACTACACAGCCATCTGGATGAACATGGAAATATCTACACCACTATCTGTATGAACATGGAAATAGCTACACCGCTATCTGTATGAACAGGGAAATATCTTCACCGCCATCTGTATGAACATGGATATATCTACACAGCCATCTGGATGAACATGGAAATATCTACACAGCTATCTGTATGAACATGGAAATATATACACCGCTATCTGTGTAAACATGAATACATCTTCACCGCTATCTGTATAAAAATGGAAATATATTCACCGCTATCTGTATGAACATGGAAATATCTAAACCGTTATCTGTTTGAACATGGAAATATCTACACCGCTATCTGCATGAAAATGGAAATATCTACACAGCTATCTGCATATACATGGAAATGTCTACAAAGCTATCTCTTTACACATGGATATAACTACACCGCTATCTCTATAAACATGGAAATATCTACACCACCATCTGTATGAACATGGAAATATCTGCACCGCCATCTGTATGAACATATAAATATCTACACCGCCATGTATATTAAGATGGAGATATCTACACCGCTATCTGTATAAACCTGGAAATATCTACACCGCTATCTGTATAAACATGGAAATATCTACACCGCTATCTGTATAAAGATGGAAATATCTACACCGCTACCTGTATAAACATGGAAATATCAGCACCGCTATCTGAATGAACATGGAAATATCTACACCTCTATCTGCATGGAAATGGAAATATCTACACAGCTATCTGCATATACATGGAAATGTCTACAAAGCTATCTCTTTACACATGGATATAACTACACCGCTATCTCTATAAACATGGAAATATCTACACCGCTATCTGAATGAACATGGAAATAGCTACACCGCTATCTGTATGAACATGGAAATATCTACACCGCTATCTGTATGAACATGGAAATATCTACAACGCTATCTGTATAAACATGGAAATATCTACACCGCTATCTGTATGAACATGGAAATAGCTACACCACTATCTGTATGAACATGGAAATATCTACAGCACTACCTGTATGAACATGGAAATATCTACACCTCTATCTCTATGAACATGGATATATCTACACAGCCATCTGGATGAACATGGAAATATCTACAACGCTATCTGTAGAAACATGGAAATATCTACACCGCTATCTGTAAGAACAAGGAAATATCTACACCGCTATCTGTATTAACATGGAAATAGCTACACCGCTATCTGTATGAATATGGAAATATCTACACCACTATCTGTATGAACATGGAAATATCTACAACGCTATCTGTATGAACCTGGAAATATCTTCACCGCCATCTGTATGAACATGGATATAACTACACAGCCATCTGGATGAACATGGAAATATCTACACCACTATCTGTATGAACATGGAAATAGCTACACCGCTATCTGTATGAACATGGAAATATCTTCACCGCCATCTGTATGAACATGGATATATCTACACAGCCATCTGGATGAACATGGAAATATCTACACAGCTATCTGTATGAACATGGAAATATATACACCGCTATCTGTGTAAACATGCATACATCTTCACCGCTATCTGTATAAAAATGGAAATATCTACACCGCTATCTGTATGAACATGGAAATATCTAAACCGCTATCTGTTTGAACATGGAAATATCTACACCGCTATCTGCATGAAAATGGAAATATCTACACAGCTATCTGCATATACATGGAAATGTCTACAAAGCTATCTCTTTACACATGGATATAACTACACCGCTATCTCTATAAACATGGAAATATCTACACCGCCATCTGTATGAACATGGAAATATCTGCACCGCCATCTGTATGAACATATAAATATCTACACCGCCATCTATATTAAGATGGAGATATCTACACCGCTATCTGTATAAACCTGGAAATATCTACACCGCTATCTGTATAAACATGGAAATATATACACCGCTATCTGTATAAACATGGAAATATCTACACCGCTACCTGTATAAACATGGAAATATCAGCACCGCTATCTCTATGAACATGGAAATATCTACACCGCTATCTGTATGAACATGGAAATATCTACACCGCTATCTGTAGGAACATGGTAATAGCTACACCGCTATCTGTATTAACATGGAAATATCTACACCACTATCTGTATGAACATGGAAATATCTACACCGCTATCTGTATGAACATGGATATATCTACACAGCCGTCTGGATGAACATGGAAATATCTACACTGCTATCTGTATGAACATGGAAATATCTACACCGCAATCTGTGTAAACAAGCATACATCTTCACCGCTATCGGTATAAACATGGAAATATCTACACCGTTATCTGTATGAACATGGTAATATCTACACCGCTACGTGTATAAACATGGAAATATCTACACCGCTACCTGTATAAACATGGAAATATCTACACCGCTACCTGTATAAACATGGAAATATCAGCACCGCTCTCTGTATGAACATGGAAATATCAGCCCCTCTATCTGTATGAACATGGAAATATCTACACCGCTATCCATATGTACATGGAAATATCTTCACCGCCATCTGTATGAACATGGATATATCTACACAGCCATCTGGATGAACATGGAAATATCTACACCGCTATCTGTATGAACATGGAAATAGCTACACCGCTCTCTGTATGAATATGGAAATATCTACACCACTATCTGTATGAACATGGAAATATCTACACGGCTATCTGTATGAACATGGAAATATCTTCACCGCCATCTGTATGAACATGGATATATCTACACAGCCATCTGGATGAACATGGAAATATCTACACCACTATCTGTATGAACATGGAAATAGCTACACCGCTATCTGTATGAACATGGAAATATCTTCACCGACATCTGTATGAACATGGATATATCTACACAGCCATCTGGATGAACATGGAAATATCTACACCGCTATCTGTATGAACATATAAATATCTACACCGCCATCTGTATTAAGAAGGAGATATCTAAACCGCTATCTGTATAAACATGGAAATATTTACACCGCTATCTGTATAAACATGGAAATATCTACACAGTTATCTGTATAAACATGGAAATATCTACACCGCTACCTGCATAAACATGGAAATATCAGCACCGCTATCAGTATGAACATGGAAATATCTACACCGCTATCTGTATGAACATGGAAATATCTACACCGCTATCTGTATGAACACGGAAATATCTTCACCGCCATCTGTATGAACATGGATATATCTACACAGCCATGTGTATGAACATGGAAATATCTACACCGCTATCTGTATGAACATGGAAATATCTACACCGCTATCTGTATGAACATGGAAATATCTTCACCGCCATCTGTATGAACATGGATATGTCTACACAGCCATCTGGATGAACATGGAAATATCTACACCGCGATCTTTATGAACATGGAAATATCTACACCGCTTTCTGTGTAAACATGCATACATCTTCACCGCTATCTGTATAAACATGGAAACATCTACACCGCTATCTGTATGAACACGGAAATATCTACACCGCTATCTGTTTGAACATGGAAATAGCTAAACCGCTATCTCTATAAACATGGAAATATCTACACCGCCATCTGTATGAACATGGAAATATCTGCACTGCCATCTGTATTAACATATAAATATCTACACCGCCATCTGTATTAAGATGGAGATATCTTCACTGATATGTGTATAAACTTGGAAATATCTACACCGCTATCTGTATAAACCTGGAAATATCTACACCGCTATCTGTATATACATGGAAATAACTAAACCTCTATCTGTATAAACATGGAAATATCTACACCACTACCTGTATAAACATGGAAATATCAGCACCGCTATCTGCATGAACATGGCAATATCAGCCCCTCTATCTGTATGAACATGGAAATATCTACACCGCTATCTGTATGAACATGGAAATATCTTCTCCGCCATCTGTATGAACATGGATATATCTACACAGCCATCTGGATGAACATGGAAATATCTACACCGCTATCTGTATAAACATGGAGATATCTACACCGCTACCTGTATAAACATGGAAATATCTACACCACTATCTGTATAAACATGGAAATATCTACACCGCTATCTGTATGAACATGGAAATATCTACACCACCATCTGTATTAAGATGGAGATATCTACATCGCTATCTGTATAAACATGGAAATATCTACACCGCTATTTGTATAAACTTGGAAATATCTACACCGCTGCCTGTATAAACATTTAAATAACAGCACCGCTATCTGTATGAACATGGAAATATCTACACCGCTATCTGTATGAACATGGATATATCTACACAGCCATCTGGATGAACATGGAAATATCTACACCGCTATCTGTATGAACATGGAAATATCTACACCACCATGTGTATGAACATGGAAATATCTGCACCGCCATCTGTATGAACATATAAATATCTTCACCGCCATCTATATTAAGATGGTGATATCTACACCGCTATCTGTATAAACTTGGAAATATCTACACCGCTATCTGTATAAACATGGAAATATCTACACCGCTATCTGTTTGAACATGGAAATATCTACACCGCTATCTGCATGAAAATGGAAATATCTACATTGCTAACTGCATATACATGGAAATGTCTACAAAGCTATCTCTTTAGACATGGATATAACTACACCGCTATCTCTATAAACATGGAAATATCTACACCGCCATCTTTATGAACATGGAAATATCTGCATCGCCATCAGTATGAACATATAAATATCTACACCGCCATCTATATTAAGATGGAGATATCTACACCGCTATCTGTATAAACATGGAAATATATACACCGCTATCTATCTGTATAAACATGGAAATATCTACAACGCTATCTGTATAAACATGGAAATATCTACACCGCTACCTGTATAAACATGGAAATATCAGCACCGCTATCTGTATGAACATGGAAATATCTACACCGCTATCTGTATGACCTTGGAAATATCTACACCGCTATCTGTATGAACATGGAAATAGCTACACCGCTATCTGTATGAACATGGATATATCTACACCACCATGTGTATGAACATGGAAATATCTGCACCGCCATCTGTATGAACATATAAATATCTACACCGCCATCTATATTAAGATGGTGATATCTACACAGCTATCTGTATAAACTTCAAAATATCTACACCGCTATCTGTATAAACATGGAAATATCTACACCGCTATCTGTATAAACTTGGAAATATCTACACCGCTGCCTGTATAAACATTTAAATAACAGCACCGCTATCTGTATGAACATGGAAATATCTACACCGCTATCTGTATGAACATGGATATATCTACACAGCCATCTGGATGAACATGGAAATATCTACACCGCTATCTGTATGAACATGGAAATATCTACACCGCTATCTGTGTAAACATGCATACATCTTCACCGCTATCTGTATAAACATGGAAATATCTACACCGTTATCTGTATGAACATGGACATATCTACACCGCTATCTGTTTGAACATGGAAATATCTAAACCGCTATCTGCATGAAAATGAAAATATATGCACAGCTATCTGCATATACATGGAAATATCTACACAGCTATCACTTTACACATGGAAATAACTACACCGCTATCTGTATGAACATGGAAATATCTACAGCACTACCTGTATGAACATGGCAATATCAGCATCTCTATCTGTATGAACATGGAAATACCTACACCGCTATCTGTATGAACATGGAAATATCTACACCGCTATCCGTATGAACATGGAAATATCTTCACCGCCATCTATATGAACATGGATATATCTACACAGCCATCTGGATGAACATGGAAATAGCTACACCGCTATCTGTATGAACATGGAAATAGCTACACCGCTATCTGTATGAATATGGAAATATCTACACCGCTACCTGTATAAACATGGAAATATCTACACCGCTACCTGTATAAACATGGAAATATCTACACCGCTACCTGTATAAACATGGAAATATCAGCACCGCTCTCTGTATGAACATGGAAATATCAGCCCCTCTCTCAGTATGAACATGGAAATATCTACACCGCTATCTGAACATGGAAATATCTTCACCGCCATCTGTATGAACATGAATTTATCTACACAGCCATCTGGATGAACATGGAAATATCTACACCGCTATCTGTATGAACATGGAAATAGCTACACCGCTATCTGTATGAATATGGAAATATCTACACCACTATCTGTATGAACATGGAAATATCTACACGGCTATCTGTATGAACATGGAAATATCTTCACCGCCATCTGTATGAAAATGGATATATCTACACAGCCATCTGGATGAACATGGAAATATCTACACCAATATCTGTATGAACATGGAAATAGCTACACCGCTATCTGAACATGGAAATACCTTCACCGCCATCTGTATGAACATGAATTTATCTACACAGCCATCTGTATGAACATGGAAATATCAGCACCGCCATCTGTATGAACATATAAATATCTACACCGCCATCTGTATTAAGAAGGAGATATCTAAACCGCTATCTATATAAACATGGAAATATTTACACCGCTATCTGTATAAACATGGAAATATCTACACACTTATCTGTATAAACATGGAAATATCTACACCGCTACCTGCATAAACATGGAAATATCAGAACCGCTATCAGTATGAACATGGAAATATCTACACCGCTATCTGTATGAACATGGAAATATCTACACCGCTATCTGTATGAACATGGAAATATCTTCACCGCCATCTGTATGAACATGGATATATCTACACAGCCATGTGTATGAACATGGAAATATCTACACCGCTATCTGTATGAACATGGAAATATCTACACCGCTATCTGTATGAACATGGAAATATCTTCACCGCCATCTGTATGAACATGGATATGTCTACACAGCCATCTGGATGAACATGGAAATATCTACACCGCGATCTGTATGAACATGGAAATATCTACACCGCTATCTGTGTAAACATGCATACATCTTCACCGCTATCTGTATAAACATGGAAACATCTACACCGCTATCTGTATGAACATGGAAATATCTACACCGCTATCTGTTTGAACATGGAAATAGCTAAACCGCTATCTCTATAAACATGGAAATATCTACACCGCCATCTGTATGAACATGGAAATATCTGCACTGCCATCTGTATTAACATATAAATATCTACACCGCCATCTGTATTAAGATGGAGATTTCTTCACTGATATCTGTATAAACTTGGAAATATCTACACCGCTATCTGTATAAACCTGGAAATATCTACACCGCTATCTGTATATACATGGAAATAACTACACCTCTATCTGTATAAACATGGAAATATCTACACCGCTACCTGTATAAACATGGAAATATCAGCACCGCTATCTGCATGAACATGGCAATATCAGCCCCTCTATCTGTATGAACACGGAGATATCTACACCGCTATCTGTAAGAACATGGAAATATCTACACCGCTATCTGTATGAACATGGAAATATCTTCACCGCCATCTGTATGAACATGGATATATCTACACAGCCATCTGGATGAACATGGAAATATCTACACCGCTATCTGTATGAACCTGGAAATAGCTACAACGCTATCTGTATGAACATGGAAATATCTACACCGCTATCTGTATGAACATGGAAATATCTACACCGCTATCTGTATGAACATGGAAATATCTTCTCCGCCATCTGTATGAACACGGATATATCTACAGAGCCATCTGGATGAACATGTTAATATCTACACCGCTATCTGTATGAACATGGAAATATATACACCGCTATCTGTGTAAACATGCATACATCTTCACCGCTATCTGTATGAACATGGAAATATCTACACCGCTATCTGTATGAACATGGAAATATCTACACCGCTATCTGTTTGAACATGGAAATATCTACACCGCTATCTGCATGAAAATGGAAATATCTACACAGATATCTGCATATACATGGAAATATCTACAAAGCTATCTCTTTACACATGGAAATAACAACACCGCTATCTCTATAAACATGGAAATATCTACAGCGCCATCTGTATGAACATGGAAATATCTGCACCGCCATCTGTATGAACATATAAATATCTACACCGCCATCTGTATTAAGATGGAGATATCTACACCGCTATCTGTATAAACCTGGAAATATCTGCACCGCTATCTGTATAAACATGGAAAGATCCACACCGCTATGTGTATAAACATGGAAATATCTACACCGCTACCTGAATAAACATGGAAATATCAGCACAGCTATCTGTATGAACATGGAAATATCTACACCGCTATCTGAACGAACATGGAAATATCTACACCGCTATATGTATGAACATGGAAATAGCTACACCGCTATCTGTATCAACATGGAAATATCTACACCACTCTCTGTATGAACATGGAAATATCTACACCGCTATCTGTATGAACATGGATATATCTACACAGCCATCTGGATGAACACGGAAATATCTACACCGCTATCTGTAAGAACCTGGAAATATCTACTCCGCTAACTGTGTAAACATGCATTCATCTTCACCGCTATCTGTTTAAACATGGAAATATCTACACCGCTATCTGTATGAACACGGAAATAGCTACACCGCTATCAGTATGAACTTGGAAATATCTACACCGCTATCTGTTTGAAGATGGAAATATCTACACCGCTATCTGTGTAAACATGCATACATCTTCACCGCTATCTGTATAAACATGGAAATATCTACACCGCTATCTGTATGAAAATGGAAATATCTACACCGCTATCTGTTTGAACATGGAAATATCTAAACCGCTATCTGCATGAAAATGAAAATATGTGCACAGCTTTCTGCATATACATGGAAATATCTACACAGCTATCTCTTTACACATGGAAATAATTACACCGCTATCTGTATGAACATGGAAATATCTACACCACCAGCTGTATGAACATGGAAATATCAGCACCGACATCCGTATGAACATATAAATATCTACACCGCCATCTGTATTAAGAAGGAGATATCTAAACCGCTATCTGTATAAACATGGAAATATCTACACCGCTATCTGTATAAACATGGAAATATCTACACAGTTATCTGTATAAACATGGAAATATCTACACCGCTACCTGCATAAACATGGAAATATCAGCACCGGTATCAGTATGAACATGGAAATATCTACACCGCTATCTGTATTAACATGGAAATATCTACACCGCTATCTGTATGAACATGGAAATATCTTCACCGCCATCTGTATGAACATGGATATATCTACACAGCCATGTGTATGAACATGGAAATATCTACACCGCTATCTGTATGAACATGCAAATATCTACACCGCTATCTGTATGAAAATGGAAATATCTTCTCCGCCATCTGTATGAACATGGATATGTCTACACAGCCATCTGGATGAACACGGAAATATCTACACCGCGATCTGTATGAACATGGAAATATCTACACCGCTATCTGGGTAAACATGCATACATCTTCACCGCTATCTGTATAAACATGGAAACATCTACACCGCTATCTGTATGAACATGGAAATATCTACACCGCTATCTGTTTGAACATGGAAATAGCTAAACCGCTATCTCTATAAACATGGAAATATCTACAACGCCATCTGTATGAACATGGAAATATCTGCACTGCCATCTGTATTAACATATAAATATCTACACCGCCATCTGTATTAAGATGGAGATATCTTCACTGATATCTGTATAAACTTAGAAATATCTACACCGCTATCTGTATAAACCTGGAAATATCTACACCGCTATCTGTATATACATGGAAATAACTACACCTCTATCTGTATAAACATGGAAATATCTACACCGCTACCTGTATAAACATGGAAATATCAGGACCGCTATCTGCATGAACATGGCAATATCAGCCCCTCTATCTGTATGAACATGGAGATATCTACACCGCTATCTGTAAGAACATGGAAATATCTACACAGCTATCTGTATGAACATGGAAATATCTTCACCGCCATCTGTATGAACATGGATATATCTACACAGCCATCTGGATGAACATGGAAATATCTACACTGCTATCTGTATGAACATGGAAATAGCTACAACGCTATCTGTATTAACATGGAAATATCTACACCGCTATATGTATGAACATGGAAATATCTACACCGCTATCTGTATGAACATGGATATATCTACACCACCATGTGTATGAACATGGAAATATCTGCACCGCCATCTGTATGAACATATAAATATCTACACCGCCATCTATATTAAGATGGTGATATCTACACTGCTATCTGTATAAACTTGGAAATATCTACACCGCTATCTGTATAAACATGGAAATATCTACACCGCTATCTGTTTGAACATGGAAATATCTACACCGCTATCTGCATGAAAATGGAAATATCTACACAGCTATCTGCATATACATGGAAATGTCTACAAAGCTATCTCTTTAGACATGGATATAACTACACCGCTATCTCTATAAACATGGAAATATCTACACCGCCATCTGTATGAACATGGAAATATCTGCATCGCCATCAGTATGAACATATAAATATCTACACCGCCATCTATATTAAGATGGAGATATCTACACCGCTATCTGTATAAACATGGAAATATATACACCGCAATCTGTATAAACATGGAAATATCTACAACGCTATCTGTATAAACATGGAAATATCTACACCGCTACCTGCATAAACATGGAAATATCAGCACCGCTATCTGTATGAACATGGAAATATCTACACCGCTATCTGTATGAACTTGGAAATATCTACACCGCTATCTGTATGAACATGGAAATAGCTACACCGCTATCTGTATGAACATGGAAATATCTACACCGCTATCTGTATGAACATGGATATATCTACACAGCCTTCTGCATGAACATGGAAATATCTACACTGTTATCTGTATGAACATGGAAATATCTACACCGCAATCTGTGTAAACAAGCATACATCTTCACCGCTATCTGTATAAACATGGAAATATCTACACCGTTATCTGTATGAACATGGTAATATCTACACAGCTACCTGTATAAACATGGAAATATCTACACAGCTACCTGTATAAACATGGAAATATCTACACCGCTACCTGTATAAACATGGAAATATCAGCACCGCTCTCTGTATGAACATGGAAATATCAGCCCCTCTATCTGTATGAACATGAAAATATCTACACCGCTATCTGTATGAACATGGAAATATCTACAGCGCTATCCGTATGAACATGGAAATATCTTCACCGCCATCTGTATGAACATGGATATATCTACACAGCCATCTGGATGAACATGGAAATATCTACACCGCTATCTGTATGAACATGGAAATAGCTACACCGCTATCTGTATCAATATGGAAATATCTACATCACTATCTGTATGAACATGGAAATATCTACACGGCTATCTGTATGAACATGGAAATATCTTCACCGCCATCTGTATGAACATGGATATATCTACACAGCCATCTGGATGAACATGGAAATATCTACACCACTATCTGTATGAACATGGAAATAGCTACACCACTATCTGTATGAACATGGAAATATCTTCTCCGACATCTGTATGAACATGGATATATCTACAAAGCCACCTGGATGAACATGGAAATATCTACACAGCTATCTGCATATACATGGAAATGTCTACAAAGCTATCTCTTTACACATGGATGTCACTACTCTGCTATCTCTATAAACATGGAAATATCTACACCGCCATCTGTTTGAACATGGAAATATCTGCACCGCCATCTGTATGAACATATAAATATCTACACCGCCATCTATATTAAGATGGAGATATCTACACCGCTATCTGTATAAACCTGGAAATATCTACACCGCTATCTGTATAAACATGGAAATATCTACACCGCTATCTGTATAAACATGGAAATATCTACACCGCTACCTGTATAAACATGGAAATATCAGCACCGCTGTCTGTATGAACATGGAAATATCTACACCGCTATCTGTATGAACATGGAAATATCTACACCGCTATCTGTATGAACATGGAAATAGCTACACCGCTATCTGTAGAACATGGAAATATCTACACCACTATCTGTATGAACATGGAAATATCTACACCGCTATGTGTATGAACATGGATATATCTACACAGCCATCTGTATGAACATGGAAATATCTACACGGCTATCTGTATGAACATGGATATATCTACACAGCCTTCTGGATGAACATGGAAATATCTACACTGTTATCTGTATGAACATGGAAATATCTACACCGCAATCTGTGCAAACAAGCATACATCTTCACCGCAATCTGTATAAACATGGAAATATCTACACCGTTATCTGTATGAACATGGTAATATCTACACCGCTACCTGTATAAACATGGAAATATCTACACAGCTACCTGTATAAACATGGAAATATCTACACCGCTACCTGTATAAACATGGAAATATCAGCACCGCTCTCTGTATGAACATGGAAATATCAGCACCTCTATCTGTATGAACATGAAAATATCTACACCGATATCTGTATGAACATGGAAATATCTACAGCGCTATCCGTATGAACATGGAAATATCTTCACCGCCATCTGTATGAACATGGATATATCTACACAGCCATCTGGATGAACATGGAAATATCTACACCGCTATCTGTATGAACATGGAAATAGCTACACCACTATCTGTATGAACATGGAAATAGCTACACCGCTATCTGTATGAACATGGAAATATCTTCTCCGACATCTGTATGAACATGGATATATCTACAAAGCCATCTGGATGAACATGGAAATATCTACACCGCTATCTGTATGAACATGGAAATATCTACACCGCTATCCGTATGAACATGGAAATATCTTCACCGCCACTTATATGAACATGGATATATCTACACAGCCATCTGGATGAACATGTAAATAGCTACACCGCTATCTGTATGAACATGGAAATAGCTACACCGCTATCTGTATGAATATGGAAATATCTACACCGCTACCTGTATAAACATGGAAATATCTACACTGCTACCTGTATAAACATGGAAATATCTAAACCGCTACCTGTATAAACATGGAAATATCAGCACCGCTCTCTGTATGAACATGGAAATATCAGCCCCTCTCTCAGTATGAACATGGAAATATCTACACCGCTATCTGTATGAACATGGAAATATCTACACCGCTATCTGAACATGGAAATATCTTCACCGCCATCTGTATGAACATGAATTTATCTACACAGCCATCTGGATGAACATGGAAATATCTACACCGCTATCTGTATGAACATGGATATATCTACACAGCCATCTGTATGAACATGGAAATATCTACACCGCTATCTGTATGAACATGGATATATCTACACAGCCTTCTGGATGAACATGGAAATATCTACACTGTTATCTGTATGAACATGGAAATATCTACACCGCAATCTGTGTAAACAAGCATACATCTTCACCGCTATCTGTATAAACATGGAAATATCTACACCGTTATCTGTATGAACATGGTAATATCTACACCGCTACCTGTATAAACATGGAAATATCTACACAGCTACCTGTATAAACATGGAAATATCTACACCGCTACCTGTATAAACATGGAAATATCAGCATCTCTATCTGTATGAACATGGAAATATCTACACCGCTATCTGTATGAACATGGAAATATCTACACCGCTATCCGTATGAACATGGAAATATCTTCACCGCCACCTATATGAACATGGATATATCTACACAGCCATCTGGATGAACATGGAAATAGCTACACCGCTATCTGTATGAACATGGAAATAGCTACACCGCTATCTGTATGAATATGGAAATATCTACACCGCTACCTGTATAAACATGGAAATATCTACACTGCTACCTGTATAAACATGGAAATATCTAAACCGCTACCTGTATAAACATGGAAATATCAGCACCTGTCTCTGTATGAACATGGAAATATCAGCCCCTCTCTCAGTATGAACATGGAAATATCTACACCGCTATCTGTATGAACATGGAAATATCTACACCGCTATCTGAACATGGAAATATCTTCACCGCCATCTGTATGAACATGAATTTATCTACACAGCCATCTGGATGAACATGGAAATATCTACACCGCTATCTGTATGAACATGGAAATAGCTACACCGCTATCTGTATGAATATGGAAATATCTACACCACTATCTGTATGAACATGGAAATATCTACACGGCTATCTGTATGAACATGGAAATATCTTCACTGCCATCTGTATGAAAATGGATATATCTACACAGCCATCTGGATGAACATGGAAATATCTACACCAATATCTGTATGAACATGGAAATAGCTACACCGCTATCTGAACATGGAAATACCTTCACCGCCATCTGTATGAACATGAATTTATCTACACAGCCATCTGTATGAACATGGAAATATCAGCACCGCCATCTGTATGAACATATAAATATCTACACCGCCATCTGTATTAAGAAGGAGATATCTAAACCGCTATCTGTATAAACATGGAAATATTTAAACCGCTATCTGTATAAACATGGAAATATCTACACAGTTATCTGTATAAACATGGAAATATCTACACCGCTACCTGCATAAACATGGAAATATCAGCACCGCTATCAGTATGAACATGGAAATATCTACACCGCTATCTGTATGAACATGGAAATATCTACACCGCTATCTGTATGAACATGGAAATATCTTCACCGCCATCTGTATGAACATGGATATATCTACACAGCCATGTGTATGAACATGGAAATATCTACACCGCTATCTGTATGAACATGGAAATATCTACACCGCTATCGGTATGAACATGGAAATATCTTCACCGCCATCTGTATGAACATGGATATGTCTACACAGCCATCTGGATGAACATGGAAATATCTACACCGCGATCTGTATGAACATGGAAATATCTACACCGCTATCTGTGTAAACATGCATACATCTTCACCGCTATCTGTATAAACATGGAAACATCTACACCGCTATCTGTATGAACATGGAAATATCTACACCGCTATCTGTTTGAACATGGAAATAGCTAAACCGCTATCTCTATAAACATGGAAATATCTACACCGCCATCTGTATGAACATGGAAATATCTGCACTGCCATCTGTATTAACATATAAATATCTACACCGCCATCTGTATTAAGATGGAGATATCTTCACTGATATCTGTATAAACTTGGAAATATCTACACCGCTATCTGTATAAACCTGGAAATATCTACACCGCTATCTGTATATACATGGAAATAACTACACCTCTATCTGTATAAACATGGAAATATCTACACCGCTACCTGTATAAACATGGAAATATCAGCACCGCTATCTGCATGAACATGGCAATATCAGCCCCTCTATCTGTATGAACATGGAGATATCTACACCGCTATCTGTAAGAACATGGAAATATCTACACCGCTATCTGTATGAACATGGAAATATCTTCACCGCCATCTGTATGAACATGGATATATCTACACAGCCATCTGGATGAACATGGAAATATCTACACCGCTATCTGTATGAACCTGGAAATAGCTACAACGCTATCTGTATGAACATGGAAATATCTACACCGCTATCTGTATGAACATGGAAATATCTACACCGCTATCTGTATGAACATGGAAATATCTTCTCCGCCATCTGTATGAACATGGATATATCTACAGAGCCATCTGGATGAACATGGAAATATCTGCACCGTTATCTGTATGAACATGGAAATATATACACCGCTCTCTGTGTAAACATGCATACATCTTCACCGCTATCTGTATGAACATGGAAATATCTACACCGCTATCTGTATGAACATGGAAATATCTACACCGCTATCTGTTTGAACATGGAAATATCTACACCGCTATCTGGATGAAAATGGAAATATCTAAACAGATATCTGCATATACATGGAAATATCTACAAAGCTATCTCTTTACACATGGAAATAACAACACCGCTATCTCTATAAACATGGAAATATCTACAGCGCCATCTGTATGAACATGGAAATATCTGCACCGCCATCTGTATGAACATATAAATATCTACACCGCCATCTGTATTAAGATGGAGATATCTACACCGCTATCTGTATAAACCTGGAAATATCTACACCGCTATCTGTATAAACATGGAAAGATCCACACAACTATGTGTATAAACATGGAAATATCTACACCGCTACCTGAATAAACATGGAAATATCAGCACCGCTATCTGTATGAACATGGAAATATCTTCACCGCCATCTGTATGAACATGAATATATCTACACAGCCATCTGGATGAACATGGAAATACATACACCGCTATCTGTATGAACATGGAAATATCTACACCGCTATCTGTATGAACATGGAAATATCTACACCGCTATCTGTATGAACATGGAAATAGCTACACCGCTATCTGTATTAACATGGAAATATCTACACCACTATCTGTATGAACATGGAAATATCTACACCGCTATCTGTATGAACATGGATATATCTACACAGCCTTCTGGATGAACATGGAAATATCTACACTGTTATCTGTATGAACATGGAAATATCTACACCGCAATCTGTGTAAACAAGCATACATCTTCACCGCTATCTGTATAAACATGGAAATATCTACACCGTTATCTGTATGAACATGGTAATATCTACACCGCTACCTGTATAAACATGGAAATATCTACACAGCTACCTGTATAAACATGGAAATATCTACACCGCTACCTGTATAAACATGGAAATATCAGCACCGCTCTCTGTATGAACTTGGAAATATCAGCCCCTCTATCTGTATGAACATGAAAATATCTACACCGCTATCTGTATGAACATGAAAATATCTACACCGCTATCCGTATGAACATGGAAATATCTTCACCGCCATCTGTATGAACATGGATATATCTACACAGCCATCTGGATGAACATGGAAATATCTACACCGCTATCTGTATGAACATGGAAATAGCTACACCGCTATCTGTATCAATATGGAAATATCTACATCACTATCTGTATGAACATGGAAATATCTACACGGCTATCTGTATGAACATGGAAATATCTTCACCGCCATCTGTATGAACATGGATATATCTACACAGCCCTCTGGATGAACATGGAAATATCTACACCACTATCTGTATGAACATGGAAATAGCTACACCGCTATCTGTATGAACATGGAAATATCTTCTCCGACATCTGTATGAACATGGATATATCTACAAAGCCATCTGGATGAACATGGAAATATCTACACAGCTATCTTCATATACATGGAAATGTCTACAAAGCTATCTCTTTACACATGGATGTCACTACTCTGCTATCTCTATAAACATGGAAATATCTACACCGCCATCTGTTTGAACATGGAAATATCTGCACCGCCATCTGTATGAACATATAAATATCTACACCGCCATCTATATTAAGATGGAGATATCTACACCGCTATCTGTATAAACCTGGAAATATCTACACCGCTATCTGTATAAACATGGAAATATCTACACCGCTATCTGTATAAACATGGAAATATCTACACCGCTACCTGTATAAACATGGAAATATCAGCACCGCTGTCTGTATGAACATGGAAATATCTACACCGCTATCTGTATGAACATGGAAATATCTACACCGCTATCTGTATGAACATGGAAATAGCTACACCGCTATCTGTAGAACATGGAAATATCTACACCACTATCTGTATGAACATGGAAATATCTACACCGCTATCTGTATGAACATGGATATATCTACACAGCCATCTGGATGAACATGGAAATATCTACACCGCTATCTGTATGAACATGGAAATATCTACACCGCTATCTGTGTAAACATGCATACATCTTCACCGCTATCTGTATAAACATGGAAATATCTACACCGTTATCTGTATGAACATGGAAATATCTACACCGCTATCTGTTTGAACATGGAAATATCTAAACCGCTATCTGCATGAAAATGAAAATATATGCACAGCTATCTGCATATACATGGAAATATCTACACAGCTATCTCTTTACACATGGAAATAACTACACCGCTATCTGTATGAACATGGAAATATCTACAGCACTACCTGTATGAACATGGAAATATCTACACCTCTATCTCTATGAACATGGATATATCTACACAGCCATCTGGATGAACACGGAAATATCTACACCGCTATCTGTATAAACATGGAAATATCTACACCGCTACCTGTATAAACATGGAAATATCTACACCGCTACCTGTATAAACATGGAAATATCAGCACCGCTCTCTGTATGAACATGGAAATATCAGCATCTCTATCTGTATGAACATGGAAATATCTACACCGCTATCTGTATGAACATGGAAATATCTACACCGCTATCCGTATGAACATGGAAATATCTTCACCGCCACCTATATGAACATGGATATATCTACACAGCCATCTGGATGAACATGTAAATAGCTACACCGCTATCTGTATGAACATGGAAATAGCTACACCGCTATCTGTATGAATATGGAAATATCTACACCGCTTCCTGTATAAACATGGAAATATCTACACTGCTACCTGTATAAACATGGAAATATCTAAACCGCTACCTGTATAAACATGGAAATATCAGCACCGCTCTCTGTATGAACATGGAAATATCAGCCCCTCTCTCAGTATGAACATGGAAATATCTACACCGCTATCTGTATGAACATGGAAATATCTACACCGCTATCTGTATGAACATGGAAATAGCTACACCGCTATATGTATGAATATGGAAATATCTACACCACTATCTGTATGAACATGGAAATATCTACACGGCTATCTGTATGAACATGGAAATATCTTCACTGCCATCTGTATGAAAATGGATATATCTACACAGCCATCTGGATGAACATGGAAATATCTACACCAATATCTGTATGAACATGGAAATAGCTACACCGCTATCTGAACATGGAAATACCTTCACCGCCATCTGTATGAACATGAATTTATCTACACACCATCTGTATGAACATGGAAATATCAGCACCGCCATCTGTATGAACATATAAATATCTACACCGCCATCTGTATTAAGAAGGAGATATCTAAACCGCTATCTGTATAAACATGGAAATATTTAAACCGCTATCTGTATAAACATGGAAATATCTACACAGTTATCTGTATAAACATGGAAATATCTACACCGCTACCTGCATAAACATGGAAATATCAGCACCGCTATCAGTATGAACATGGAAATATCTACACCGCTATCTGTATGAACATGGAAATATCTACACCGCTATCTGTATGAACATGGAAATATCTTCACCGCCATCTGTATGAACATGGATATATCTACACAGCCATGTGTATGAACATGGAAATATCTACACCGCTATCTGTATGAACATGGAAATATCTACACCGCTATCTGTATGAACATGGAAATATCTTCACCGCCATCTGTATGAACATGGATATGTCTACTCAGCCATCTGGATGAACATGGAAATATCTACACCGCGATCTGTATGAACATGGAAATATCTACACCGCTATCTGTGTAAACATGCATACATCTTCACCGCTATCTGTATAAACATGGAAACATCTACACCGCTATCTGTATGAACATGGAAATATCTACACCGCTCTCTGTTTGAACATGGAAATAGCTAAACCGCTATCTCTATAAACATGGAAATATCTACACCGCCATCTGTATGAACATGGAAATATCTGCACTGCCATCTGTATTAACATATAAATATCTACACCGCCATCTGTATTAAGATGGAGATACCTTCACTGATATCTGTATAAACTTGGAAATATCTACACCGCTATCTGTATAAACCTGGAAATATCTACACCGCTATCTGTATATACATGGAAATAACTACACCTCTATCTGTATAAACATGGAAATATCTACACCGCTACCTGTATAAACATGGAAATATCAGCACCGCTATCTGCATGAACATGGCAATATCAGCCCCTCTATCTGTATGAACATGGAGATATCTACACCGCTATCTGTAAGAACATGGAAATATCTACACCGCTATCTGTATGAACATGGAAATATCTTCACCGCCATCTGTATGAAAATGGATATATCTACACAGCCATCTGGATGAACATGGAAATATATACACCGCTATCTGTATGAACCTGGAAATAGCTACAACGCTATCTGTATGAATATGGAAATATCTACACCGCTATCTGTATGAACATGGAAATATCTACACCGCTATCTGTATGAACATGGAAATATCTTCTCCGCCATCTGTATGAACATGGATATACCTACAGAGCCATCTGGATGAACATGGAAATATCTGCACCGCTATCTGTATGAACATGGAAATATATACACCGCTATCTGTGTAAACATGCATACATCTTCACCGCTATCTGTATGAACATGGAAATATCTACACCGCTATCTGTATGAACATGGAAATATCTACACCGCTATCTGTTTGAACATGGAAATATCTACACCGCTATCTGGATGAAAATGGAAATATCTACACAGATATCTGCATATACATGGAAATATCTACAAAGCTATCTCTTTACACATGGAAATAAAAACACCGCTATCTCTATAAACATGGAAATATCAACAGCGCCATCTGTATGAACATATAAATATCTACACCGCCATCTGTATTAAGATGGAGATATCTACACCGCTATCTGTATAAACCTGGAAATATCTACACCGCTATCTCTATAAACATGGAAAGATCCACACCGCTATGTGTATAAACATGGAAATATCTACACCGCTACCTGAATAAACATGGAAATATCAGCACAGCTATCTGTATGAACATGGAAATATCTACACCGCTATCTGAACGAACATGGAAATATCTACACCGCTATCTGTATGAACATGGAAATAGCTACACCGCTATCTGTATCAACATGGAAATATCTACACCACTATCTGTATGAACATGGAAATATCTACACCGCTATCTGTATGAACATGGATATATCTACACAGCCATCTGGATGAACATGGAAATATCTACACCGCTATCTGTAAGATCCTGGAAATATCTACTCCGCTATCTGTGTAAACATGCATTCATCTTCACCGCTATCTGTTTAAACATGGAAATAGCTAAACCGCTATCTCTATAAACATGGAAATATCTACACCGCCATCAGTATGAACATGGAAATATCTGCACTGCCATCTGTATTAACATATAAATATCTACACCGCCATCTGTATTAAGATGGAGATATCTTCACTGATATCTGTATAAACTTGGAAATATCTACACCGCTATCTGTATAAACCTGGAAATATCTACACCGCTATCTGTATATACATGGAAATAACTACACCTCTATCTGTATAAACATGGAAATATCTACACCGCTACCTGTATAAACATGGAAATATCAGCACCGCTATCTGCATGAACATGGCAATATCAGCCCCTCTATCTGTATGAACATGGAGATATCTACACCGCTATCTGTAAGAACATGGAAATATCTACACCGCTATCTGTATGAACATGGAAATATCTTCACCGCCATCTGTATGAACATGGAAATATCTACACAGCCATCTGGATGAACATGGAAATATCTACACCGCTATCTGTATGAACATGGAAATAGCTACAACGCTATCTGTATGAACATGGAAATATCTACACCGCTATCTGTATGAAGATGGAAATATCTACACCGCTATCTGTATGAACATGGAAATATCTTCTCCGCCATCTGTATGAACATGGATATATCTACAGAGCCATCTGGATGAACATGGAAATATCTACACCGCTATCTGTATGAACATGGAAATATATACACCGCTCTCTGTGTAAACATGCATACATCTTCACCGCTATCTGTATGAACATGGAAATATCTACACCGCTATCTGTATGAACATGGAAATATCTACACCGCTATCTGTTTGAACATGGAAATATCTACACCGCTATCTGCATGAAAATGGAGATATCTACACAGATATCTGCATATACATGGAAATATCTACAAAGCTATCTCTTAACACATGGAAATAACAACACCGCTATCTCTATAAACATGGAAATATCTACAGCGCCATCTGTATGAACATGGAAATATCTGCACCGCCATCTGTATGAACATATAAATATCTACACCGCCATCTGTATTAAGATGGAGATATCTACACCGCTATCGGTATAAACCTGGGAATATCTACACCGCTATCTGTATAAACATGGAAAGATCCACACCGCTATCTGTATAAACATGGAAATATCTACACCGCTACCTGAATAAACATGGAAATATCAGCACAGCTATCTGTATGAACATGGAAATATCTACACCGCTATCTGAACGAACATGGAAATATCTACACCGCTATCTTTATGAACATGGAAATAGCTACACCGCTATCTGTATCAACATGGAAATATCTACACCACTATCTGTATGAACATGGAAATATCTACACCGCTATCTGTATGAACATGGATATATCTACACAGCCATCTGGATGAACATGGAAATATCTACACCGCTATCAGTAAGAACCTGGAAATATCTACTCCGCTATCTGTGTAAACATGCATTCATCTTCACCGCTATCTGTTTAAACATGGAAATATCTACACCGCTATATGTATGAACATGGAAATAGCTACACCGCTATCAGTATGAACTTGAAATATCTACACCGCTATCTGTTTGAAGATGGAAATATCTACACCGCTATCTGCCTGAAAATGGAAATACCTACACTGCTATCTGCATATACATGGAAATATCTACACAGCTGTCTCTTTACACATGGAAATAACTACACCGCTATCTCTATAAATATCGAAATATCTACACCGCCATCTGTATGAACATGGAAATATCTGCACCGCCATGTGTATGAACATATAAATATCTGCACCGCCATCTGTATTAAGAAGGAGATATCTACACCGCTATCAGTATAAACATGGAAATATCTACATCGCTATCTGTATAAACATGGAAATATCTACACCGCTATCTGTATAAACATGGAAATATCTACACCACTACCTGTATAAACATGGAAATATCAGCACCGCTATCTGTATAAACATGGAAATATCTACACCGCTATCTGTATGAACATGGAAATAGCTACACCGCTATCTGTATCAATATGGAAATATCTACATCACTATCTGTATGAACATGGAAATATCTACACGGCTATCTGTATGAACATGGAAATATCTTCACCGCCATCTGTATGAACATGGATATATCTACACAGCCATCTGGATGAACATGGAAATATCTACACCACTATCTGTATGAACATGGAAATAGCTACACCGCTATCTGTATGAACATGGAAATATCTTCTCCGACATCTGTATGAACATGGATATATCTACAAAGCCATCTGGATGAACATGGAAATATCTACACAGCTATCTGCATATACATGGAAATGTCTACAAAGCTATCTCTTTACACATGGATGTCACTACTCTGCTATCTCTATAAACATGGAAATATCTACACCGCCATCTGTTTGAACATGGAAATATCTGCACCGCCATCTGTATGAACATATAAATATCTACACCGCCATCTATATTAAGATGGAGATATCTACACCGCTATCTGTATAAACCTGGAAATATCTACACCGCTATCTGTATAAACATGGAAATATCTACACCGCTATCTGTATAAACATGGAAATATCTACACCGCTACCTGTATAAACATGGAAATATCAGCACCGCTGTCTGTATGAACATGGAAATATCTACACCGCTATCTGTATGAACATGGAAATATCTACACCGCTATCTGTATGAACATGGAAATAGCTACACCGCTATCTGTAGAACATGGAAATATCTACACCACTATCTGTATGAACATGGAAATATCTACACCGCTATCTGTATGAACATGGATATATCTACACAGCCATCTGGATGAACATGGAAATATCTACACCGCTATCTGTATGAACATGGAAATATCTACACCGCTATCTGTGTAAACATGCATACATCTTCACCGCTATCTGTATAAACATGGAAATATATACACCGTTATCTGTATGAACATGGAAATATCTACACCGCTATCTGTTTGAACATGGAAATATCTAAACCGCTATCTGCATGAAAATGAAAATATATGCACAGCTATCTGCATATACATGGAAATATCTACACAGCTATCTCTTTACACATGGAAATAACTACACCGCTATCTGTATGAACATGGAAATATCTACAGCACTACCTGTATGAACATGGAAATATCTACACCTCTATCTCTATGAACATGGATATATCTACACAGCCATCTGGATGAACACGGAAATATCTACACCGGTATCTGTATAAACATGGAAATATCTACACCGCTACCTGTATAAACATGGAAATATCTACACCGCTACCTGTATAAACATGGAAATATCAGCACCGCTCTCTGTATGAACATGGAAATATCAGCATCTCTATCTGTATGAACATGGAAATATCTACACCGCTATCTGTATGAACATGGAAATATCTACACCGCTATCCGTATGAACATGGAAATATCTTCACCGCCACCTATATGAACATGGATATATCTACACAGCCATCTGGATGAACATGTAAATAGCTACACCGCTATCTGTATGAACATGGAAATAGCTACACCGCTATCTGTATGAATATGGAAATATCTACACCGCTTCCTGTATAAACATGGAAATATCTACACTGCTACCTGTATAAACATGGAAATATCTAAACCGCTACCTGTATAAACATGGAAATATCAGCACCGCTCTCTGTATGAACATGGAAATATCAGCCCCTCTCTCAGTATGAACATGGAAATATCTACACCGCTATCTGTATGAACATGGAAATATCTACACCGCTATCTGAACATGGAAATATCTTCACCGCCATCTGTATGAACATGAATTTATCTACACAGCCATCTGGATGAACATGGAAATATCTACACCGCTATCTGTATGAACATGGAAATAGCTACACCGCTATCTGTATGAATATGGAAATATCTACACCACTATCTGTATGAACATGGAAATATCTACACGGCTATCTGTATGAACATGGAAATATCTTCACTGCCATCTGTATGAAAATGGATATATCTACACAGCCATCTGGATGAACATGGAAATATCTACACCAATATCTGTATGAACATGGAAATAGCTACACCGCTATCTGAACATGGAAATACCTTCACCGCCATCTGTATGAACATGAATTTATCTACACACCATCTGTATGAACATGGAAATATCAGCACCGCCATCTGTATGAACATATAAATATCTACACCGCCATCTGTATTAAGAAGGAGATATCTAAACCGCTATCTGTGTAAACATGGAAATATTTAAACCGCTATCTGTATAAACATGGAAATATCTACACAGTTATCTGTATAAACATGGAAATATCTACACCGCTACCTGCATAAACATGGAAATATCAGCACCGCTATCAGTATGAACATGGAAATATCTACACCGCTATCTGTATGAACATGGAAATATCTACACCGCTATCTGTATGAACATGGAAATATCTTCACCGCCATCTGTATGAACATGGATATATCTACACAGCCATGTGTATGAACATGGAAATATCTACACCGCTATCTGTATGAACATGGAAATATCTACACCGCTATCTGTATGAACATGGAAATATCTTCACCGCCATCTGTATGAACATGGATATGTCTACACAGCCATCTGGATGAACATGGAAATATCTACACCGCGATCTGTATGAACATGGAAATATCTACACCGCTATCTGTGTAAACATGCATACATCTTCACCGCTATCTGTATAAACATGGAAACATCTACACCGCTATCTGTATGAACATGGAAATATCTACACCGCTATCTGTTTGAACATGGAAATAGCTAAACCGCTATCTCTATAAACATGGAAATATCTACACCGCCATCTGTATGAACATGGAAATATCTGCACTGCCATCTGTATTAACATATAAATATCTACACCGCCATCTGTATTAAGATGGAGATATCTTCACTGATATCTGTATAAACTTGGAAATATCTACACCGCTATCTGTATAAACCTGGAAATATCTACACCGCTATCTGTATATACATGGAAATAACTACACCTCTATCTGTATAAACATGGAAATATCTACACCGCTACCTGTATAAACATGGAAATATCAGCACCGCTATCTGCATGAACATGGCAATATCAGGCCCTCTATCTGTATGAACATGGAGATATCTACACCGCTATCTGTAAGAACATGGAAATATCTACACCGCTATCTGTATGAACATGGAAATATCTTCACCGCCATCTGTATGAACATGGAAATATCTACACAGCCATCTGGATGAACATGGAAATATCTACACCGCTATCTGTATGAACATGGAAATAGCTACAACGCTATCTGTATGAACATGGAAATATCTACACCGCTATCTGTATGAAGATGGAAATATCTACACCGCTATCTGTATGAACATGGAAATATCTTCTCCGCCATCTGTATGAACATGGATATATCTACAGAGCCATCTGGATGAACATGGAAATATCTACACCGCTATCTGTATGAACATGGAAATATCAGCCCCTCTATCTGTATGAACATGGAAATATCTACACCGCTATCTGTTTGAACATGGAAAGATCTAAACCGCTATCTGCATATACATGGAAATATGTACACAACTGTCTCTTTACACATGGAAATAACTACCGAGCTATCTGTATGAACATGGAAATATCTTCACCGCCATCTGAATGAACATGGATATATCTAAACAGCTATCTGTGTAAACATGCATACATCTTCACCGCTATCTGTATAAACATGGAAATATCTACACTGCTATCTGCATGAACATGGAAATATCTACACCGCTATCTGTTTGAACATGGAAATATCTACACCACCATGTGTATGAACATGGAAATATCTGCACCGCCATCTGTATGAACATATAAATATCTACACCGCCATCTATATTAAGATGGTGATATCTACACAGCTATCTTTACAAACTTGGAAATATCTACACCGCTATCTGTATAAACATGGAAATATCTACACCACTATCTGTATAAACTTGGAAATATCTACACCGCTGCCTGTATAAACATTTAAATAACAGCACCGCTATCTGTATGAACATGGATATATCTACACCGCTATCTCTATGAACATGGAAATATCTACACCGCTATCTGTATGAACATGGAAATAGCTACACCACTATCTGTATGAACATGGAAATATCTACAGCACGACCTGTATGAACATGGAAATATCTACACCTCTATCTCTATGAACATGGATATATCTACACAGCCATCTGGATGAACATGGAAATATCTACACTGCTATCTCTATAAACATGGAAATATCTACACCGCTACCTGTCTAAACATGGAAATATCTACACCGCTACCTGTATAAACATGGAAATATCAGCACCGCTCTCTGTATGAACATGGAAATATCAGCCCCTCAATCTGTATGAACATGGAAATATCTACACCGCTATCTGTATGAACATGGAAATATCTACACCGCTATCCATATGAACATGGAAATATCTTCACTGCCATCTATATGAACATGGATATATCTACACAGCCATCTGGATGAACATGGAAATATCTACACCGCTATCTGTATGAACATGGAAATAGCTACACCGCTATATGTATGAATTTGGAAATATCTACACCACTATCTGTATGAACATGGAAATATCTACACCGCTATCTGTGTAAACAAGCATACATCTCTACCGCTATCTGTATAAACATGGAAATATCTACACCGTTATCTGTATGAACATGGTAATATCTACACCGCTACGTGTATAAACATGGAAATATCTACACCGCTACCTGTATAAACATGGAAATATCTACACCGCTACCTGTATAAACATGGAAATATCAGCACCGCTCTCTGTATGAACATGGAAATATCAGCCACTCTCTCTGTATGAACATGGAAATATCTACACCGCTATCTGTATGAACATGGAAATATCTTCACCGCCATCTGTATGAACATGAATATATCTACACAGCCATCTGGATGAACATGGAAATATCTACACCGCTATCTGTATGAACATGGAAATATCTACACCGCTATCTGTATGAACATGGAAATATCTACACCGCTATCTGTATGAACATGGAAATAGCTACACCGCTATCTCTATTAACATGGAAATATCTACACCACTATCTGTATGAACATGGAAATATCTACACCGCTATCTGTATGAACATGGATATATCTACACAGCCTTCTGGATGAACATGGAAATATCTACACTGTTATCTGTATGAACATGGAAATATCTACACCGCAATCTGTGTAAACAAGCATACATCTTCACCGCTATCTGTATAAACATGGAAATATCTACACCGTTATCTGTATGAACATGGTAATATCTACACCGCTACCTGTATAAACATGGAAATATCTACACCGCTACCTAAAATAAACATGGAAATATCTACACCGCTACCTGTATAAACATGGAAATATCAGCACCGCTCTCTGTATGAACATGGAAATATCAGCCCCTCTATCTGTATGAACATGAAAATATCTACACCGCTATCTGTATGAACATGGAAATATCTACACCGCTATCCGTATGAACATGGAAATATCTTCACCGCCATCTGTATGAACATGGATATATCTACACAGCCATCTGGATGAACATGGAAATATCTACACCGCTATCTGTATGAACATGGAAATAGCTACACCGCTATCTGTATCAATATGGAAATATCTACACCACTATCTGTATGAACATGGAAATATCTACACGGCTATCTGTATGAACATGGAAATATCTTCACCGCCATCTGTATGAACATGGATATATCTACACAGCCATCTGGATGAACATGGAAATATCTACACCACTATCTGTATGAACATGGAAATAGCTACACCGCTATCTGTATGAACATGGAAATATCTTCTCCGACATCTGTATGAACATGGATATATCTACAAAGCCATCTGGATGAACATGGAAATATCTACACAGCTATCTGCATATACATGGAAATGTCTACAAAGCTATCTCTTTACACATGGATTTAACTACTCTGCTATCTCTATAAACATGGAAATACCTACACCGCCATCTGTTTGAACATGGAAATATCTGCACCGCCATCTGTATGAACATATAAATATCTACACCGCCATCTATATTAAGATGGAGATATCTACACCGCTATGTGTATAAACCTGGAAATATCTACACCGCTATCTGTATAAACATGGAAATATCTACACCGCTATCTGTATGAACATGGAAATATCTACACCGCTATCTGTATGAACATGGAAATAGCTACACCGCTATCTGTAGAACATGGAAATATCTACACCACTATCTGTATGAACATGGAAATATCTACACCGCTATCTGTATGAACATGGATATATCTACACAGCCATCTGGATGAACATGGAAATATCTACACCGCTATCTGTATGAACATGGAAATATCTACACCGCTATCTGTGTAAACATGCATACATCTTCACCGCTATCTGTATAAACATGGAAATATCTACACCGTTATCTGTATGAACATGGAAATATCTACACCGCTATCTGTTTGAACATGGAAATATCTAAACCGCTATCTGCATGAAAATGAAAATATATGCACAGCTATCTGCATATACATGGAAATATCTACACAGCTATCTCTTTACACATGGAAATAACTACACCGCTATCTGTATGAACATGGAAATATCTACAGCACTACCTGTATGAACATGGAAATATCTACACCTCTATCTCTATGAACATGGATATATCTACACAGCCATCTGGATGAACATGGAAATATCTACACCGCTATCTGTATGATCATGGAAATAGCTACATCGCTATCTGTATGAATATGGAAATATCTGCACCACTATCTGTATGAACGTGGAAATATCTACACGGCTATCTGTATGAACATGGAAATATCTTCACCGCCATCTGTATGAAAATGGATATATCTACACAGCCATCTGGATGAACATGGAAATATCTACACCACTATCTGTATGAACATGGAAATAGCTACACCGCTATCTGTATGAACATGGAAATATCTTCACCGCCATCTGTATGAACATGGATATATCTACACAGCCATCTGGATGAACATGGAAATATCTACACAGCTATCTGTATGAACATGGAAATATATACACCGCTATCTGTGGAAACATGCATACATCTTCACCGCTATCTGTATAAACATGGAAATATCTACACCGCTATCTGTATGAACATGGAAATATCTACACCGCTATCTGTTTGAACATGGAAATATCTACACCGCTATCCGCATGAAAATGGAAATATCTACACAGCTATCTGCATATACATGGAAATGTCTACAAAGCTATCTCTTTACACATGGATATAACTACACCGCTATCTCTATAAACATGGAAATATCTACACCGCCATCTGTATGAACATGGAAATATCTGCATCGCCATCAGTATGAACATATAAATATCTACACCGCCATCTATATTAAGATGGCGATATCTACACCGCTATCTGTATAAACATGGAAATATCTACACTGCTATCTGTATAAACATGGAAATATCTACACCGCTATCTGTATAATCATGGAAATATCTACACCGCTACCTGTATAAACTTGGAAATATCAGCACCGCTATCTGTATGAACATGGAAATATCTACACCGCTATCTGTATGAACATGGAAATATCTACACCGCTATCTGTATGAACATGGAAATAGCTACACCGCTATCTGTATGAACATGGAAATATCTACACCACTATCTGTATAAACATGGAAATATCTACACCGCTATGTGTATGAACATGGATATATCTACACCACCATGTGTATGAACATGGAAATATCTGTACCGCCATCTGTATGAACATATAAATATCTACATCACCATCTATATTAAGATGGTGATATCTACACCGCTATCTGTATAAACTTGGAAATATCTACACCGCTATCTGTATAAACATGGAAATATCTACACCGCTATCTGTATAAACTTGGAAATATCTACACCGCTACCTGTATAAACATGGAAATATAAGCACCGCTATCTGTATGAACATGGATATATCAGCCCCTCCATCTGTATGAACATGGAAATATCTACACCGCTATCTGCATAAACATGGAAATATCTACACCGCTATCTGTATAAACATGGAAATATCTACACCGCTATCTGAACATGGAAATATCTACACCGCTATCTGCATGAAAATGGAAATATCTACACAGCTATCTGCATATACATGGAAATGTCTACAAAGCTATCTCTTTACACATGGATATAACTACACCGCTATCTCTATAAACATGGAAATATCTACACCGCCATCTGTATGAACATATAAATATCTACACCGCCATCTACATTAAGATGGAGATATCTACACCGCTATCTGTATAAACATGGAAATATCTACACCGCTATCTGTATAAACAAGGAAATATCTACAACGCTATCTGTATAAACATGGAAATATCTACACCGCTACCTGTATAAACATGAAAATATCAGCACCGCTATCTGTATGAACATTGAAATATCTACACCGCTATCTGTATGAACATGGGAATATCTACACCGCTATCTGTATAAAAATGGAAATAGTTACACCGCTATCTGTATGAACATGGAAATATCTACACCACTATCTGTATGAACATGGAAATATCTACACCGCTATCTGTATGAACATGGATATATCTACACCACCATGTGTATGAACATGGAAATATCTGCACCGCCATCTGTATGAACATATAAATATCTACACCGCCATCTATATTAAGATGGTGATATCTACACCGCTAACTGTATAAACTTGGAAATATCTACACCGCTACCTGTATAAACATGGAAATATCTACACCGCTACCTGTATAAACATGGAAATATCAGCACCGCTCTCTGTTTGAACATGGAAATACCAGCCCCTCTATCTGTATGAACATGGAAATATCTACACCGCTATCTGTATGAACATGGAAATATCTTCACCGCTATCCGTATGAACATGGAAATATCTTCACCGCCATCTATATGAACATGGATATATCTACACAGCCATCTGGAGGAACATGGAAATATCTACACCGCTATCTGTATGAACATGGAAATAGCTACACCGCTATCTGTATGAATATGGAAATATCTACACCACTATCTGTATGAACATGGAAATGTCTACACCGCTATCTGTATGAACATGGAAATATCTTCACCGCCATCTGTATGAACATGGATATATCTACACAGCCATCTGGATGAACAAGGAAATATCCACACCACTATCTGTATGAACATGGAAATATCTACACCGCTATCCGTATGAACATGGAAATATCTTCACCGCCATCTATATTAACACGGAGATATCTACACCGCTATCTGTATAAACATGGAAATATCTATACCGCTACCTGTATAAAGATGGAAATATCAGCACCGCTATCTGTATGAACATGGAAATATCTACACCGCTATCTGTAAGAACATGGAAATATCTACACCGCTATCTGTATGAACATGGAAATAGCTACACCGCTATCTGTATTAACATGTAAATATCTACACCACTATCTGTATGAACATGGAAATATCTACACCGCTATCTGTATGAACATGGATATATCTACACAGCCATCTGGATGAACATGGAAATATCTTCACTGCTATCTGTATGAACATGGAAATATCTACACCGTTATCTGTGTAAACAAGCTTACATCTTCACCGCTATCTGTATAAACATGGAAATATCTACACCGTTATCTGTATGAACAAGGTAATATCTACACCGCTACCTGTATAAACATTGAAATATCTACACCGCTACCAGTATAAACATGGAAATATCTACACCGCTACCTGTATAAACATGGAAATATCAGCACCGCTCTCTGTATGAACATGGAAATATAAGCCCCTCTCTCTGTATGAACATGGAAATATCTACACCGCTATCTGTATGAACATGGAAATATCTACACCGCTATCTGAACATGGAAATATCTTCACCGCCATCTGTATGAACATGAATTTATCTTCACAGCCATCTGGATGAACATGGAAATATCTACACCGCTATCTGTATGAACATGGAAATAGCTACACAGCTATCTGTATGAATAAGGAAATATCTACACCACTATCTGTAAGAACATGGAAATATCTACACGGCTATCTGTATGAACATGGAAATATCTTCACCGCCATCTGTATGAAAATGGATATATCTACACAGCCATCTGGATGAACATGGAAATATCTACACCAATATCTGTATGAACATGGAAATAGCTACACCGCTATCTGTATGAACATGGAAATATCTTCACCGCCATCTGTATGAACATGGATATATCAACACAGCCATCTGGATGAACATGGAAATATCTACACAGCTATCTGTATGAACATGGAAATATATACACCGCTATCTGTGTAAACATGCATACACCTTCACTGCTATCGGTATAAACATGGAATTATCTACACCGCTATCTGTATGAACATGGAAATATCTACACCGCTATCTGTTTGAACATGGAAATATCTACACCGCTATCTGCATGAAAATGGAAATATCTACACAGCAATCTGCATATACATGGAAATGTCTACAAAGCTATCTCTTTACACATGGATATAACTACACCGCTATCTCTATAAACATGGAAATATCTACACCGCCATCTGTATGAACATGGAAATATCTGCATCGCCATCTGTATGAACATATAAATATCTACACCGACATCTATATTAAGATGGAGATATCTACACCGCTATCTGTATAAACATGGAAATATCTACACCGCTATCTGTATAAACATGGAAATATCTACACCGCTATCTGTATAAACATGGAAATATCTACACCGCTACCAGTATAAACATGGAAATATCAGGACCGCTATCTGTATGAACATGGAAATATCTACACCGCTATCTGTATGAACATGGAAATATCTACACCGCTATCTGAATGAACATGGAAATAGCTACACCGCTATCTGTATGAACATGGAAATATCTACACCACTATCTGTATGAACATGGAAATATCTACACCGCTATCTGTATAAACATGGAAATATCTACACCGCTATCTGTTTGAACATGGAAATAGCTACACCACTATCTGTATGAACATGGAAATATCTACAGCACTACCTGTATGAACATGGAAATATCTACACCTCTATCTCTATGAACATGGATATATCTACACAGCCATCTGGATGAACATGGAAATATCTACACCGCTATCTGTATAAACATGGAAATATCTACACCGCTACCTGTATAAACATGGAAATATCTACACCGCTACCTGTATAAACATGGAAATATCAGCACCTCTCTCTGTATGAACATGGAAATATCAGCACCTCTATCTGTATGAACATGGAAATATCCACACCGCTATCTGTAAGAACATGGAAATATCTACACCGCTATCCGTATGAACATGGAAATATCTTCACCGCCATCTATATGAACATGGATATATCTACACAGCTATCTGGATGAACATGGAAATATCTACACCGCTATCTGTATGAACATGGAAATAGCTACACCGCTATCTGTATGAATATGGAAATATCTACACCGCTACCTGTATAAACATGGAAATATCTACACCGCTACCTGTATAAACATGGAAATATCTACACCGCTACCTGTATAAACATGGAAATATCAGCACCGCTCTCTGTATGAACATGGAAATATCAGCCCCTCTCTCGGTATGAACATGGAAATATCTACACCGCTATCTGTATGAACATGGAAATATCTACACCGCTATTTGAACATGGAAATATCTTCACCGCCATCTGTATGAACATGAATTTATCTACACAGCCATCTGGATGAACATGGAAATATCTACACCGCTATCTGTATGAACATGGAAATAGCTACACCGCTATCTGTATAAATATGGAATTATCTACACCACTATCTGTATGAACATGGAAATATCTACACGGCTATCTGTATGAACATGGAAATATCTTCACCGCCATCTGTATGAAAATGGATATATCTACACAGCCATCTGGATGAACATGGAAATATCTACACCAATATCTGTATGAACATGGAAATAGCTACAACGCTATCTGTATGAACATGGAAATATCTTCACCGCCATCTGTATGAACATGGATATATCTACACTGCTATCTGTATGAACATGGAAATAGCTACACCACTATCTGTATGAACATGGAAATATCTACAGCACTACCTGTATGAACATGGAAATATCTACACCTCTATCTCAATGAACATGGATATATCTACACAGCCATCTGGATGAACATGGAAATATCTACACCGCTATCTGTATAAACATGGAAATATCTACACCGCTACCTGTATAAACATGGAAATATCTACACCGCTACCTGTATAAACATGGAAATATCAGCACCGCTCTCTGTATGAACATGGAAATATCAGCACCTCTATCTGTATGAACATGGAAATATCTACACCGCTATCTGTATGAAGATGGAAATATCTACACCGCTATCCGTATGAACATGGAAATATCTTCACCGCCATCTATATGAACATGGATATATCTACACACCCATCTGGATGAACATGGAAATATCTACACCGCTATCTGTATGAACATGGAAATAGCTACACCGCTATCTGTATGAATATGGAAATATCTACACCGCTATCTGTATGAAGATGGATATATCTACACCGCTATCTGTATGAACATGGAAATATCTTCACCGCCATCTGTATGAACATGGATATAACTACACAGCCATCTGGATGAACATGGAAATATCTACACCACTATCTGTATGAACATGGAAATAGCTACACCGCTATCTGTATGAACATGGAAATATCTTCACCGCCATCTGTATGAACATGGATATATCTACACAGCCATCTGGATGAACATGGAAATATCTACACAGCTATCTGTATGAACATGGAAATATATACACCGCTATCTGTGTAAACATGCATACATCTTCACCGCTATCTGTATAAAAATTGAAATATCTACACCGCTATCTGTATGAACATGGAAATATCTAAACCGCTATCTGTTTGAACATGGAAATATCTAAACCGCTATCTGCATGAAAATGGAAATATCTACACAGCTATCTGCATATACATGGAAATGTCTACAAAGCTATCTCTTTACACATGGATATAACTACACCGCTATCTCTATAAACATGGAAATATCTACACCGCCATCTGTATGAACATGGAAATATCTGCACCGCCATCTGTATGAACATATAAATATCTACACCGCCATCTATATTAAGATGGAGATATCTACACCGCTATCTGTATAAACGTGGAAATATCTACACCGCTATCTGTATAAACATGGAAATATCTACACCGCTACCTGTATAAACATGGAAATATCTACACCGCTACCTGTATAAACATGGAAATATCAGCACCGCTATCAGTATGAACATGGAAATATCTACACCGCTATCTGTATGAACATGGAAATATCTACACCGCTATCTGTATGAACATGGAAATAGCTACACCGCTATCTGTATTAACATGGAAATATCTACACCGCTATCTGTATGAACATGGATATATCTACACAGCCTTCTGGATGAACATGGAAATATCTACACTGTTATCTGTATGAACATGGAAATATCTACACCGCAATCTGTGTAAAAAAGCATACATCTTCACCGCTATCTGTATAAACATGGAAATATCTACACCGTTATCTGTATGAAAATGGTAATACCTACACCGCTACCTGTATAAACATGGAAATATCTACACCGCTACCTGTATAAACATGGAAATATCTACACCGCTACCTGTATAAACATGGAAATATCAGCACCGCTCTCTGTATGAACATGGAAATATCAGCCCCTCTATCTGTATGAACATGAAAATACCTACACCGCTATCTGTATGAACATGGAAATATCTACACCGCTATCCGTATGAACATGGAAATATCTTCACCGCCATCTGTATGAACATGGATATATCTACACAGCCATCTGGATGAACATGGAAATATCTACACCGCTATCTGTATGAACATGGAAATAGCTACACCGCTATCTGTATGAATATGGAAATATCTACACCACTATCTGTATGAACATGGAAATATCTACACGGCTATCTGAATGAACATGGAAATATCTTCACCGCCATCTGTATGAACATGGATATATCTACACAGCCATCTGGATGAACATGGAAATATCTACACCACTATCTGTATGAACATGGAAATAGCTACACCGCTATCTGTATGAACATGGAAATATCTTCACCAACATCTGTATGAACATGGATATATCTACACAGCCATCTGGATGAACATGGAAATATCTACACAGCTATCTGCATATACATGGAAATGTCTACAAAGCTATCTCTTTACACATGGATTTAACTACTCTGCTATCTCTATAAACATGGAAATATCTACACCGCCATCTGTTTGAACATGGAAATATCTGCACCGCCATCTGTATGAACGTATAAATATCTACACCGCCATCTATATTAAGATGGAGATATCTACACCGCTATCTGTATAAACCTGGAAATATCTACACTGCTATCTGTATAAACATGGAAATATCTACACCGCTATCTGTATAAACATGGAAATATCTACACCGCTACCTGTATAAGCATGGAAATATCAGCACCGCTATCTGTATGAACATGGAAATATCTACACCGCTATCTGTATGAACATGGAAATATCTACACCGCTATCTGTATGAACATGGAAATATCTACACCGCTATCTGTATGAACATGGAAATATCTACACCGCTATCTGTGTAAACATGCATACATCTTCACCGCTATCTGTATAAACATGGAAATATCTACACCGTTATCTGTATGAACATGGAAATATCTACACCTCTATCTGCTTGAACATGGAAATATCTAAACCCCTATCTGCATGAAAATGAAAATATATGCACAGCTATCTGCATATACATGGAAATATCTACACAGCTATCTCTTTACACATGGAAATAACTACACCGCTATCTGTATGAACATGGAAATATCTACAGCACTACCTGTATGAACATGGAAATATCTACACCTCTATCTCTATGAACATGGATATACCTACACAGCCATCTGGTTGAACATGGAAATATCTACACCGCTATCTGTATAAACATGGAAATATCTACACCGCTACCTGTATAAACATGGAAATATCTACACCGCTACCTGTATAAACATGGAAATATCAGCACCGCTCTCTGTATGAATATGGAAATATCAGCACCTCTATCTGTATGAACATGGAAATATCTACACCGCTATCTGTATGAACATGGAAATATCTACACCGCTATCCGTATGAATATGGAAATATCTTCACCACCATCTATATGAACATGGATATATCTACACAGCCATCTGGATGAACATGGAAATAGCTACACCGCTATCTGTATGAACATGGAAATAGCTACACCGCTATCTGTATGAATATGGAAATATCTACACCGCTACCTGTATAAACATGGAAATATCTACACCGCTACCTGTATAAACATGGAAATATCTACACCGCTACCTGTATAAAGATGGAAATATCAGCACCGCTCTCTGTATGAACATGGAAATATCAGCCCCTCTCTCAGTATGAACATGGAAATATCTACACCGCTATCTGTATGAACATGGAAATATCTACACCGCTATCTGAACATGGAAATATCTTCACCGCCATCTGTATGAACATGAATTTATCTACACAGCCATCTGGATGAACATGGAAATATCTACACCGCTATCTGTATGAACATGGAAATATCTACACCGCTATCTGTATGAATATGGAAATATCTACACCACTATCTGTATGAACATGGAAATATCTACACGGCTATCTGTATGAACATGGAAATATCTTCACCGCCATCTGTATGAAAATGGATATATCTACACAGCCATCTGGATGAACATGGAAATATCTACACCAATATCTGTATGAACATGGAAATAGCTACACCGCTATCTGTATGAACATGGAAATATCTTCACCGCCATCTATATGAACATGGATATATCTACACAGCCATCTGGATGAACATGGAAATAGCTACACCGCTATCTGTATGAACATAGAAATAGCTACACCGCTATCTGTATGAATATGGAAATATCTACACCGCTACCTGTATAAACATGGAAATATCTACACCGCTACCTGTATAAACATGGAAATATCTACACCGCTACCTGTATAAACATGGAAATATCAGCACCGCTCTCTGTATGAACATGAAAATATCAGCCCCTCTCTCAGTATGAACATGGAAATATCTACACCGCTATCTGTATGAACATAGAAATATCTACACCGCTATCTGAACATGGAAATATCTTCACCGCCATCTGTATGAACATGAGTTTATCTACACAGCCATCTGGATGAACATGGAAATATCTACACCGCTATCTGTATGAACATGGAAATAGCTACACCGCTATCTGTATGAATATGGAAATATCTACACCACTATCTGTATGAACATGGAAATATCTACACCGGTATCTGTATGAACATGGAAATATCTTCACCGCCATCTGTATGAAAATGGATATATCTACACAGCCATCTGGATGAACATGGAAATATCTACACCAATATCTGTATGAACATGGAAATAGCTACACCGCTATCTGTATGAACATGGAAATATCTTCACCGCCATCTGTATGAACATGGATATATCTACACAGCCATCTGGATGAACATGGAAATATTTACACAGCTATCTGTGAACATGGAAATATATACACCGCTATCTGTGTAAACATGCATACATCTTCACTGCTATCGGTATAAACATGGAAATATCTACACCGCTATCTGTATGAACATGGAAATATCTACACCGCTATCTGCATGAAAATGCAAATATCTACACAGCTATCTGCATATACATGGAAATGTCTACAAAGCTATCTATTTACACATGGATATAACTACACCGCTATCTCTATAAACATGGAAATATCTACACCGCCATCTGAATGAACATGGAAATATCTGCATCGCCATCTGTATGAACATATAAATATCTACACCGCCATCTATATTAAGATGGAGATATCTACACCGCTATCTGTATAAACATGGAAATATCTACACCGCTATCTGTATAAACATGGAAATATCTACACCGCTATCTGTATAAACATGGAAATATCTACACCGCTACCTGTATAAACATGGAAATATCAGCACCGCTATCTGTATGAATATGGAAATATCTACACCGCTATCTGTATGAACATGGAAATATCTACACCGCTATCTGAATGAACATGGAAATAGATACACCGCTATCTGTATGAACATGGAAATATCTACACCACTATCTGTATGAACATGGAAATATCTACACCGCTATCTTTATAAACATGGAAATATCTACACCGCTATCTGTATGAACATGGAAATAGCTACACCACTATCTGTATGAACATGGAAATATCTACAGCACTACCTGTATGAACATGGAAATATCTACACCTCTATCTGTATGAACATGGATATATCTACACAGCCATCTGGATGAACATGGAAATAACTACACCGCTATCTGTATAAACATGGAAATATCTACACCGCTACCTGTATAAACATGGAAATATCTACACCGCTAACTATATAAACATGGAAATATCAGCACCGCTCTCTGTATGAACATGGAAATATCAGCACCTCTATCTGTATGAACATGGAAATATCTACACCGCTATCTGTATGAACATGGAAATATCTACACCGCTATCCGTATGAACATGGAAATATCTTCACCGCCATCTATATGAACATGGATATATCTACACAGCCATCTGGATGAACGTGGAAATATCTACAACGCTATCTGTATGAACATGGAAATAGCTACACCGCTATCTGTATGAATATGGAAATATCTACACCACTATCTGTATGAACATGGAAATATCTACACCGGTATCTGTATGAACATGGAAATATCTTCACCGCCATCTGTATGAACATGGATATAACTACACAGCCATCTGGATGAACATGGAAATATCTACACCACTATCTGTATGAACATGGAAACAGCTACACCGCTATCTGTATGAACATGGAAATATCTTCACCGCCATCTGTATGAACATGGATATATCTACACAGCCATCTGGATGAACATGGAAATATCTACACAGCTATTTGTATGAACATGGAAATATATACACCGCTATCTGTGTAAACATGCATACATCTTCACCGCTATCTGTATAAAAGTGGAAATATCTACACCGCTATCTGTATGAACATGGAAATATCTAAACCGTTATCTGTTTGAACATGGAAATATCTACACCGCTATCTGCATGAAAATGGAAATATCTACACATCTATCTGCATATACATGGAAATGTCTACAAAGCTATCTCTTTACACATGGATATAACTACACCGCTATCTCTATAAACATGGAAATATCTACACCACCATCTGTATGAACATGGAAATATCTGCACCGCCATCTGTATGAACATATAAATATCTACACCGCCATCTATATTAAGATGGAGATATCTACACCGCTATCTGTATAAACCTGGAAATATCTACACTGCTATCTGTATAAACATGGAAATATCTACACCGCTATCTGTATAAACATGGAAATATCTACACCGCTACCTGTATAAACATGGAAATATCAGCACCGCTATCTGTATGAACATGGAAATATCTACACCTCTATCTGCATGAAAATGGAAATATCTACACAGCTATCTGCATATACATGGAAATGTCTACAAAGCTATCTCTTTACACATGGGTATAACTACACCGCTATCTCTATAAACATGGAAATATCTACACCGCCATCTGTATGAACATGGAAATATCTGCATCGCCATCTGTATGAACATATAAATATCTACACCGCCATCTATATTAAGATGGAGATATCTACACAGCTATCTGTATAAACATGGAAATAGCTACACCGCTATCTGTATGAATATGGAAATATCTACACCACTATCTGTATGAACATGGAAATATCTACACCGGTATCTGTATGAACATGGAAATATCTTCACCGCCATCTGTATGAAAATGGATATATCTACACAGCCATCTGGATGAACATGGAAATATCTACACCAATATCTGTATGAACATGGAAATATCTACACCGCTATCTGTATGAACATGGAAATATCTTCACCGCCATCTGTATGAACATGGATATATCTACACAGCCATCTGGATGAACATGGAAATATTTACACAGCTATCTGTGAACATGGAAATATATACACCGCTATCTGTGTAAACATGCATACATCTTCACTGCTATCGGTATAAACATGGAAATATCTACACCGCTATCTGTATGAACATGGAAATATCTACACCGCTATCTGCATGAAAATGCAAATATCTACACAGCTATCTGCATATACATGGAAATGTCTACAAAGCTATCTATTTACACATGGATATAACTACACCGCTATCTCTATAAACATGGAAATATCTACACCGCCATCTGAATGAACATGGAAATATCTGCATCGCCATCTGTATGAACATATAAATATCTACACCGCCATCTATATTAAGATGGAGATATCTACACCGCTATCTGTATAAACATGGAAATATCTACACCGCTATCTGTATAAACATGGAAATATCTACACCGCTATCTGTATAAACATGGAAATATCTACACCGCTACCTGTATAAACATGGAAATATCAGCACCGCTATCTGTATGAATATGGAAATATCTACACCGCTATCTGTATGAACATGGAAATATCTACACCGCTATCTGAATGAACATGGAAATAGATACACCGCTATCTGTATGAACATGGAAATATCTACACCACTATCTGTATGAACATGGAAATATCTACACCGCTATCTTTATAAACATGGAAATATCTACACCGCTATCTGTATGAACATGGAAATAGCTACACCACTATCTGTATGAACATGGAAATATCTACAGCACTACCTGTATGAACATGGAAATATCTACACCTCTATCTGTATGAACATGGATATATCTACACAGCCATCTGGATGAACATGGAAATAACTACACCGCTATCTGTATAAACATGGAAATATCTACACCGCTACCTGTATAAACATGGAAATATCTACACCGCTACCTGTATAAACATGGAAATATCAGCACCGCTCTCTGTATGAACATGGAAATATCAGCACCTCTATCTGTATGAACATGGAAATATCTACACCGCTATCTGTATGAACATGGAAATATCTACACCGCTATCCGTATGAACATGGAAATATCTTCACCGCCATCTATATGAACATGGATATATCTACACAGCCATCTGGATGAACGTGGAAATATCTACAACGCTATCTGTATGAACATGGAAATAGCTACACCGCTATCTGTATGAATATGGAAATATCTACACCACTATCTGTATGAACATGGAAATATCTACACCGGTATCTGTATGAACATGGAAATATCTTCACCGCCATCTGTATGAACATGGATATAACTACACAGCCATCTGGATGAACATGGAAATATCTACACCACTATCTGTATGAACATGGAAACAGCTACACCGCTATCTGTATGAACATGGAAATATCTTCACCGCCATCTGTATGAACATGGATATATCTACACAGCCATCTGGATGAACATGGAAATATCTACACAGCTATCTGTATGAACATGGAAATATATACACCGCTATCTGTGTAAACATGCATACATCTTCACCGCTATCTGTATAAAAGTGGAAATATCTACACCGCTATCTGTATGAACATGGAAATATCTAAACCGTTATCTGTTTGAACATGGAAATATCTACACCGCTATCTGCATGAAAATGGAAATATCTACACATCTATCTGCATATACATGGAAATGTCTACAAAGCTATCTCTTTACACATGGATATAACTACACCGCTATCTCTATAAACATGGAAATATCTACACCACCATCTGTATGAACATGGAAATATCTGCACCGCCATCTGTATGAACATATAAATATCTACACCGCCATCTATATTAAGATGGAGATATCTACACCGCTATCTGTATAAACCTGGAAATATCTACACTGCTATCTGTATAAACATGGAAATATCTACACCGCTATCTGTATAAACATGGAAATATCTACACCGCTACCTGTATAAACATGGAAATATCAGCACCGCTATCTGTATGAACATGGAAATATCTACACCTCTATCTTCATGAAAATGGAAATATCTACACAGCTATCTGCATATACATGGAAATGTCTACAAAGCTATCTCTTTACACATGGGTATAACTACACCGCTATCTCTATAAACATGGAAATATCTACACCGCCATCTGTATGAACATGGAAATATCTGCATCGCCATCTGTATGAACATATAAATATCTACACCGCCATCTATATTAAGATGGAGATATCTACACAGCTATCTGTATAAACATGGAAATATCTACACCGCTATCTGTATAAACATGGAAATATCTACACCGCTATCTGTATAAACATGGAAATATCTACACCGCTACCTGTATAAACATGGAAATATCAGCACCGCTATCTGTATGAACATGGAAATATCTACACCGCTATCTGTATGAACATGGAAATATCTACACCGCTATCTGAATGAACATGGAAATAGCTACACCGCTATCTCTATGAACATGGAAATATCTACACCAATATCTGTATGAACATGGAAATATCTACACCGCTATCTGTATAAACATGGAAATATCTACACCGCTATCTGTATGAACATGGAAATAGCTACACCACTATCTGTATGAACATGGAAATATCTACAGCACTACCTGTATGAACATGGAAATATCTACACCTCTATCTCTATGAACATGGATATATCTACACAGCCATCTGGATGAACATGGAAATATCTACACCGCTATCTGTAGAAACATGGAGATATCTACACCGCTACCTGTATAAACATGGAAATATCTACACCGCTACCTGTATAAACATGGAAATATCAGCACCGCTCTCTGTATGAACATGGAAATATCAGCCCCTCTATCTGTATGAACATGAAAATATCTACACCGCTATCTGTATGAACATGGAAATATCTACACCGCTATCCGTATGAACATGGAAATATCTTCACCGCCATCTGTATGAACATGGATATATCTACACAGCCATCTGGATGAACATGGAAATATCTACACCGCTATCTGTATGAACATGGAAATAGCTACACCGCTATCTGTATGAATATGGAAATATCTACACCACTATCTGTATGAACATGGAAATATCTACACGGCTATCTGTATGAACATGGAAATATCTTCACCGCCATCTGAATGAACATGGATATATCTACACAGCCATCTGGATGAACATGGAAATATCTACACCACTATCTCTATGAACATGGAAATAGCTACACCGCTATCTGTATGAACATGGAAATATCTTCACCGACATCTGTATGAACATGGATATATCTACACAGCCATCTGGATGAACATGGAAATATCTACACAGCTATCTGCATATACATGGAAATGTCTAGAAAGCTATCTCTTTACACATGGATTTAACTACTCAGCTATCTCTATAAACATGGAAATATCTACACCGCCATCTGTTTGAACATGGAAATATCTGCACCGCCATCTGTATGAACATATAAATATCTACACCGCCATCTATATTAAGATGGAGATATCTACACCGCTATCTGTATAAACCTGGAAATATCTACACCGCTATCTGTATAAACATGGAAATATCTACACCGCTATCTGTATAAACATGGAAATATCTACACCGCTACCTGTATAAACATGGAAATATCAGCACCGCTATCTGTATGAACATGGAAATATCTACACCGCTATCTGTATGAACATGGAAATATCTACACCGCTATCTGTATGAACATGGAAATAGCTACACCGCTATCTGTAGAACATGGAAATATCTACACCACTATCTGTATGAACATGGAAATATCTACACCGCTATCTGTATGAACATGGAAATATCTACAGAGCCATCTGGATGAACATGGAAATATCTACACCGCTATCTGTATGAACATGGAAATATCTTCACCGCCATCTGTATGAACATGGATATATCTACACAGCCATCTGGATGAACATGGAAATATCTACACCGCTATCTGTATGAACATGGAAATAGCTACAACGCTATCTGTATGAACATGGAAATATCTACACGGCTATCTGTATGAACATGGAAATAACTACACCGCTATCTGTATGAACATGGAAATATCTTCTCCGCCATCTGTATGAACATGGATATATCTACAGAGCCATCTGGATGAACATGGAAATATCTACACCGCTATCTGTATGAACATGGAAATATATACACTGCTATCTGTGTAAACATGCATACATCTTCACCCCTATCTGTATGAACATGGAAATATCTACACCGCTATCTGTATGAACATGGAAATATCTACACCGCTATCTGTTTGAACATGGAAATATCTACACCGCTATCTGCATGAAAATGGAAATATCTACACAGATATCTGCATATACATGGAAATATCTACAAAGATATCTCTTTACACATGGAAATAACAACACCGCTATCTCTATAAACATGGAAATATCTACAGCGTCATCTGTATGAACATGGAAATATCTGCACCGCCATCTGTATGAACATATAAATATCTACACCGCCATCTGTATTAAGATGGAGATATCTACACCGCTATCTGTATAAACCTGGAAATATCTACACCGCTATCTGTATAAACATGGAAAGATCCACACCGCTCTCTGTATAAACATGGAAATATCTACACCGCTACCTGAATAAACATGGAAATATCAGCACAGCTATCTGTATGAACATGGAAATATCTACACCGCTATCTGAACGAACATGGAAATATCTACACCGCTATCTGTATGAACATGGAAATAGCTACACCGCTATCTGTATCAACATGGAAATATCTACACCACTATCTGTATGAACATGGAAATATCTACACCGCTATCTGTATGAACATGGATATATCTACACAGCCATCTGGATGAACATGGAAATATCAGCACCGCCATCTGTATGAACATATAAATATCTACACCGCCATCTGTATTAACAAGGAGATATCTAAACCGCTATCTGTATAAACATGGAAATATCTACACCGCTATCTGTATAAACATGGAAATATCTACACAGTTATCTGTATAAACATGGAAATATCTACACCGCTACCTGCATAAACATGGAAATATCAGCACCGCTATCAGTATGAACATGGAAATATCTACACCGCTATCTGTATGAACATGGAAATATCTGCACCGCTATCTGTATGAACATGGAAATATCTACACCGCCATCTGTATGAACATGGATATATCTACACCGCCATCTGGATGAACATGGAAATATCTACACCGCTATCTGTATGAACATGGAAATATCTTCACCGCCATCTGTATGAACATGGATATGTCTACACAGCCATCTGGATGAACATGGAAATATCTACACCGCGATCTGTATGAACATGGAAATATCTACACCGCTATCTGTGTAAACATGCATACATCTTCACCGCTATCTGTATAAACATGGAAACATCTACACCGCTATCTGTATGAACATGGAAATATCTACACCGCTATCTGTTTGAACATGGAAATAGCTAAACCGCTATCTCTATAAACATGGAAATATCTACAACGCCATCTGTATGTACATGGAAATATCTGCACTGCCATCTGTATTAACATATAAATATCTACACCGCCATCTGTATTAAGATGGAGATATCTTCACTGATATCTGAATAAACTTGGAAATATCTACACCGCTATCTGTATAAACCTGGAAATATCTACACCGCTATCTGTATATACATGGAAATAACTACACCTCTATCTGTATAAACATGGAAATATCTACACCGCTACCTGTATAAACATGGAAATATCAGCACCGCTATCTGCATGAACATGGCAATATCAGCCCCTCTATCTGTATGAACATGGAGATATCTACACCGGTATCTGTAAGAACATGGAAATATCTACACCGCTATCTGTATGAACATGGAAATATATTCACCGCCATCTGTATGAACATGGATATATCTACACAGCCATCTGGATGAACATGGAAATATCTACACCGCTATCTGTATGAACATGGAAATAGCTACAACGCTATCTGTATGAACATGGAAATATCTACACCGCTATCTCTATGAACATGGAAATATCTACACCGCTATCTGTATGAACATGGAAATATCTTCTCCGCCATCTGTATGAACATGGATATATCTACAGAGCCATCTGGATGAACATGGAAATATCTACACCGCTATCTGTATGAACATGGAAATATATACACCGCTATCTGTGTAAACATGCATATATCTTCACCGCTATCTGTATGAACATGGAAATATCTACACCGCTATCTGTATGAACATGGAAATATCTACACCGCTATCTGTTTGAACATGGAAATATCTACACCGCTATCTGCATGAAAATGGAAATATCTACACAGATATCTGCATATACATGGAAATATCTAGAAAGCTATCTCTTTACACATGGAAATAACAACACCGCTATCTCTATAAACATGGAAATATCTACAGCGCCATCTGTATGAACATGGAAATATCTGCACCGCCATCTGTATGAACATATAAATATCTACACCGCCATCTGTATTAAGATGGAGATATCTACACCGCTATCGGTATAAACCTGGAAATATCTACACCGCTATCTGTATAAACATGGAAAGATCCACACCGCTATCTGTACAAACATGGAAATATCTACACCGCTACCTGAATAAACATGGAAATATCAGCACAGCTATCTGTATGAACATGGAAATATCTACACCGCTATCTGAACGAACATGGAAATATCTACACCGCTATCTGCATGAACATGGAAATAGCTACACCGCTATCTGCATATACATGGAAATATCTACACCACTATCTGTATGAACATGGAAATATCTACACCGCTATCTGTATGAACATGGATATATCTACACAGCCATCTGGATGAACATGGAAATATCTACACCGCTATCTGTAAGAACCTGGAAATATCTACTCCGCTATCTGTGTAAACATGCATTCATCTTCACCGCTATCTGTTTAAACATGGAAATATCTACACTGCTATCTGTATGAACATGGAAATAGCTACACCGCTATCAGTATGAACTTGGAAATATCTACACCGCTATCTGTTTGAAGATGGAAATATCTACACCGCTATCTGCATGAAAATGGAAATACCTACACTGCTATCTGCATATACATGGAAATATCTATACAGCTGTCTCTTTACACATGGAAATAACTACACCGCTATCTCTATAAATATCGAAATAACTACACCACCATCTGTATGAAGATGGAAATATCTGCACCGCCATGTGTATGAACATATAAATATCTGCACCGCCATCTGTATTAAGAAGGAGATATCTACACCGCTATCAGTATAAACATGGAAATATCTACACCGCTATCTGTATAAACATGGAAATATCTACACCGCTATCTGTATAAACATGGAAATATCTACACCGCTACCTGTATAAACATGGAAATATCAGCACCGCGATCTGTATAAACATGGCAAGATCTACACCGCTATCGGTATAAACATGGAAATATCAACGCCGCTATCTGTATGAACATGGAAATATCTTCACCGCCATCTGTATGAACATGGATATATCTACACAGCCATCTGTATAAACATGGAAATATCTACTCCACTATCTGTATGAACAAGGAAATATCTACACCGTTATCTGTATGAACATGGAAATATCTTCACCACCATCTGTATGAACATGGATATGTCTACACAGCCATCAGGATGAACATGGAAATATCTACACTGCGATCTGTATGAACATGGAAATATCTACACCGCTATCTGTGTAAACATGCATACGTTTAACCGCTATCTGTATAAACATGGAAATATCTACACCGCTATCTGTATGAACATGGAAATATCTACACCGCTATCTGTTTGAACATGGAAATATCTAAACCGCTATCTGCATGAAAATAGAAATACCTACACAGCTATCTGCATATACATGGAAATATCTACAAAGCTATCTCTTTACAGATAGAAATAACTACACAGCTATCTTTATAAACATGGAAATATCTACACCGCCATCTGTATGAACATGGAAATGTCTGCACTGCCATCAGTATGAACATATAAATATCTGCACCGCCATCTGTATTAAGATGGAGATATCTTCACCGCTATCTGTATATACTTGGAAATATCTACACCGCTATCTGTGTAAACCTGGAAATATCTACACCGCTATCTGTATAAACATGGAAATATCTACTCCACTACCTGTATAAACATGGAAATATCAGCACCGCTATCTGTATGAACGTGGAAATATCTAAACCGCTATCTCTATGAACATGCAAATATCTACACCGCTAACTGTATGAACATGGAAATATCTGCACCGCCATCTGTATGAACATATAAATATCTACACCGCCATCTGTATTAAGATGGAGATATCTACACCGCTATCTGTATAAACATGGAAATATCTACACCGCTATCTATATAAACATGGAAATATCTACATTGCTATCTGTATAAACTTGGAAATATCTACACCGCTACATGTATAAACATGGAAATAACAGCACCGCTATCTGTATGAACATGGAAATATCAGCCCCTCTATCTGTATGAACATGGAAATATCTACACCGCTATCTGTTTGAACATGGAAAGATCTAAACAGCTATCTGCATATACATGGAAATATGTACACAACTGTCTCTTTACACATGGAAATAACTAATGAGCTATCTGTATGAACATGGAAATATCTTCACCGCCATCTGAATGAACATGGATATATCTAAACAGCTATCTGTGTAAACATGCATACATCTTCACCGCTATCTGTATAAACATGGAAATATCTACACAGCTATCTGCATGAACATGGAAATATCTACACCGCTATCTGTTAGAACATGGAAATATCTACACCGCTATCTGCCTGAAAATGGAAATACCTACACAGCGATCTGCATATACATGGAAATATCTACAAAGCTATCTCTTTACACATGGAAATAACTACAGCGCTATCTCTATAAACAAGGAAATATCTACACCACCATCTGTATGAACATGGAAATATCTGCACCGCCATCTGTATGAACATATAAATATCTACACCGCCATCTATATTAAGATGGTGATATCTACACCGCTATCTGTATAAACTTTTAAATATCTACACCGCTATCTGTATAAACATGGAAATATCTACACCGCTATCTGTATAAACATGGAAATATCTACACCGCTACCTATATAAACATTTAAATATCAGCACCGCTATCTGTATGAACATGGAAATATCTACACAGCTATCTCTATGAACACGGAAATATCTACACCGCTATCTGTATGAACATGGAAATAGCTACACCACTATCTGTATGAAAATGGAAATATCTACAGCACTACCTGTATGAACATGGAAATAACTACACCTCTATCTCTATGAACATGGATATATCTACACAGCCATCTGGATGAACATGGAAACATCTACACCGCTATCTGTATAAACATGGAAATATCTACACCGCTACCTGTATAAACATGGAAATATCTACACCGCTACCTGTATAAACATGGAAATATCAGCACCGCTCTCTGTGTGAACATGGAAATACCAGCCCCTCTATCTGTATGAACATGGAAATATCTACACCGCTATCTGTATGAACATGGAAATATCTTCACCGCCATCTGTATGAACACGGATACATCTACACAGCCATCTGGATGAACATGGAAATATCTACACCGCTATCTGTATGAACATGGAAATATCTACACCGCTATCTGTATGAATATGGAAATATCTACACCACTATCTGTATGAACATGGAAATATCTACACCGCTATCTGTATGAACATGGAAATATCTTCACCGCCATCTGTATGAACAGGGATATATCTACACAGCCATCTGGATGAACATGGAAATATCTACACCGCTATCTGTATGAACATGGAAATATATACAACGCTATCTGTATGAACATGGAAATATCTACACCGCTATCTGTATGAACATGGAAATATCTACACCGCTATCTGAATGAACATGGAAATAGCTACACCGCTATCAGTATGAACATGGAAATATCTACACCGCTATCTGTATGAACATGGAAATATATACACCGCTATCTGTATAAACATGGAAATATCTACACCGCTATCTGTATGAACATGGAAATAGCTACACCACTATCTGTATGAACATGGAAATATCTACAGCACTACCTGTATGAACATGGAAATATCTACACCTCTATCTCTATGAACATGGATATATCTACACAGCCATCTGGATGAACATGGAAATATCTACACAGCTATCTGTATAAACATGGAAATATCTACACCGCTACCAGTATAAACATGGAAATATCTACACCGCTACCTGTATAAACATGGAAATATCAGCACCGCTCTCTGTATGAACATGGAAATATCAGCACCTCTATCTGTATGAACATGGAAATATCTACACCGCTATCTGTATGAACATGGAAATATCTACACCGCTATCTGCATGAAAATGCAAATATCTACACAGATATCTGCATATACATGGAAATGTCTACAAAGCTATCTATTTACACATGGATATAACTACACCGCTATCTCTATAAACATGGAAATATCTACACCCCCATCTGTATGAACATGGAAATATCTGCATCGCCATCTGTATGAACATATAAATATCTACACCGCCATCTATATTAAGATGGAGATATCTACACCGCTATCTGTATAAACATGGAAATATCTACACCGCTATCTGTATAAACATGGAAATATCTAAACCGCTATCTGTATAAACATGGAAATATCTACACCGCTACCTGTATAAACATGGAAATATCAGCACCGCTATCTGTATGAACATGGAAATATCTACACCGCTATCTGTATAAACATGGAAATATCTACACCGCTATCTGTATGAACATGGAAATAGCTACACCACTATCTGTATGAACATGGAAATATCTACAGCACTACCTGTATGAACATGGAAATATCTACACCTCTATCTCTATGAACATGGATATATCTACACAGCCATGTGGATGAACATGGAAATATCTACACCGCTATCTGTATAAACATGGAAATATCTACACCGCTACCTGTATAAACATGGAAATATCTACACCGCTACCTGTATAAACATGGAAATATCAGCACCGCTCTCTGTATGAACATGGAAATATCAGCACCTCTATCTGTATGAACATGGAAATATCTACACCGCTATCTGTATGAACATGGAAATATCTACACCGCTATCCGTATGAACATGGAAATATCTTCACCGCCATCTATATGATCATGGATATATCTACACAGCCATCTGGATGAACATGGAAATATCTAGACCGCTATCTGTATGAACATGGAAATAGCTACACCGCTATCTGTATGAATATGGAAATATCTACACCACTATCTGTATGAACATGGAAATATCTACACCGCTATCCGTATGAACATGGAAATATCTTCACCGCCATCTGTATGAACATGGATATAACTACACAGCCATCTAGATGAACATGGAGATATCTACACCACTATCTGTATGAACATGGAAATAGCTACACCGCTATCTGTATGAACATGGAAATATCTTCACCGCCATCTGTATGAACATGGATATATCTACACAGCCATCTGGATGAACATGGAAATATCTACACAGCTATCTGTATGAACATGGAAATATATACACCGCTATCTGTGTAAACATGCATACATCTTCACCGCTATCTGTATAAAAATGGAAATATCTACACCGCTATCTGTATGAACGTGGAAATATCTAAACCGTTATCTGTTTGAACATGGAAATATCTACACCGCTATCTGCATGAAAATGGAAATATCTACACAGCTATCTGCATATACATGGAAATGTCTACAAAGCTATCTCTTTACACATGGATATAACTACACCGCTATCTCTATAAAGATGGAAATATCTACACCACCATCTGTATGAACATGGAAATATCTGCACCGCCATCTGTATGAACATATAAATATCTACACCGCCATCTATATTAAGATGGAGATATCTACACCGCTATCTGTATAAACCTGGAAATATCTACACTGCTATCTGTATAAACATGGAAATATCTACACCGCTATCTGTATAAACATGGAAATATCTACACCGCTACCTGTATAAACATGGAAATATCAGCACCGCTATCTGTATGAACATGGAAATATCTACACCTCTATCTGCATGAAAATGGAAATATCTACACAGCTATCTGCATATACATGGAAATGTCTACAAAGCTATCTCTTTACACATGGGTATAACTACACCGCTATCTCTATAAACATGGAAATATCTACACCGCCATCTGTATGAACATGGAAATATCTGCATCGCCATCTGTATGAACATATAAATATCTACACCGCCATCTATATTAAGATGGAGATATCTACACAGCTATCTGTATAAACATGGAAATAGCTACACCGCTATCTGTATGAATATGGAAATATCTACACCACTATCTGTATGAACATGGAAATATCTACACCGGTATCTGTATGAACATGGAAATATCTTCACCGCCATCTGTATGAAAATGGATATATCTACACAGCCATCTGGATGAACATGGAAATATCTACACCAATATCTGTATGAACATGGAAATATCTACACCGCTATCTGTATGAACATGGAAATATCTTCACCGCCATCTGTATGAACATGGATATATCTACACAGCCATCTGGATGAACATGGAAATATTTACACAGCTATCTGTGAACATGGAAATATATACACCGCTATCTGTGTAAACATGCATACATCTTCACTGCTATCGGTATAAACATGGAAATATCTACACCGCTATCTGTATGAACATGGAAATATCTACACCGCTATCTGCATGAAAATGCAAATATCTACACAGCTATCTGCATATACATGGAAATGTCTACAAAGCTATCTATTTACACATGGATATAACTACACCGCTATCTCTATAAACATGGAAATATCTACACCGCCATCTGAATGAACATGGAAATATCTGCATCGCCATCTGTATGAACATATAAATATCTACACCGCCATCTATATTAAGATGGAGATATCTACACCGCTATCTGTATAAACATGGAAATATCTACACCGCTATCTGTATAAACATGGAAATATCTACACCGCTATCTGTATAAACATGGAAATATCTACACCGCTACCTGTATAAACATGGAAATATCAGCACCGCTATCTGTATGAATATGGAAATATCTACACCGCTATCTGTATGAACATGGAAATATCTACACCGCTATCTGAATGAACATGGAAATAGATACACCGCTATCTGTATGAACATGGAAATATCTACACCACTATCTGTATGAACATGGAAATATCTACACCGCTATCTTTATAAACATGGAAATATCTACACCGCTATCTGTATGAACATGGAAATAGCTACACCACTATCTGTATGAACATGGAAATATCTACAGCACTACCTGTATGAACATGGAAATATCTACACCTCTATCTGTATGAACATGGATATATCTACACAGCCATCTGGATGAACATGGAAATAACTACACCGCTATCTGTATAAACATGGAAATATCTACACCGCTACCTGTATAAACATGGAAATATCTACACCGCTACCTGTATAAACATGGAAATATCAGCACCGCTCTCTGTATGAACATGGAAATATCAGCACCTCTATCTGTATGAACATGGAAATATCTACACCGCTATCTGTATGAACATGGAAATATCTACACCGCTATCCGTATGAACATGGAAATATCTTCACCGCCATCTATATGAACATGGATATATCTACACAGCCATCTGGATGAACGTGGAAATATCTACAACGCTATCTGTATGAACATGGAAATAGCTACACCGCTATCTGTATGAATATGGAAATATCTACACCACTATCTGTATGAACATGGAAATATCTACACCGGTATCTGTATGAACATGGAAATATCTTCACCGCCATCTGTATGAACATGGATATAACTACACAGCCATCTGGATGAACATGGAAATATCTACACCACTATCTGTATGAACATGGAAACAGCTACACCGCTATCTGTATGAACATGGAAATATCTTCACCGCCATCTGTATGAACATGGATATATCTACACAGCCATCTGGATGAACATGGAAATATCTACACAGCTATCTGTATGAACATGGAAATATATACACCGCTATCTGTGTAAACATGCATACATCTTCACCGCTATCTGTATAAAAGTGGAAATATCTACACCGCTATCTGTATGAACATGGAAATATCTAAACCGTTATCTGTTTGAACATGGAAATATCTACACCGCTATCTGCATGAAAATGGAAATATCTACACATCTATCTGCATATACATGGAAATGTCTACAAAGCTATCTCTTTACACATGGATATAACTACACCGCTATCTCTATAAACATGGAAATATCTACACCACCATCTGTATGAACATGGAAATATCTGCACCGCCATCTGTATGAACATATAAATATCTACACCGCCATCTATATTAAGATGGAGATATCTACACCGCTATCTGTATAAACCTGGAAATATCTACACTGCTATCTGTATAAACATGGAAATATCTACACCGCTATCTGTATAAACATGGAAATATCTACACCGCTACCTGTATAAACATGGAAATATCAGCACCGCTATCTGTATGAACATGGAAATATCTACACCTCTATCTTCATGAAAATGGAAATATCTACACAGCTATCTGCATATACATGGAAATGTCTACAAAGCTATCTCTTTACACATGGGTATAACTACACCGCTATCTCTATAAACATGGAAATATCTACACCGCCATCTGTATGAACATGGAAATATCTGCATCGCCATCTGTATGAACATATAAATATCTACACCGCCATCTATATTAAGATGGAGATATCTACACAGCTATCTGTATAAACATGGAAATATCTACACCGCTATCTGTATAAACATGGAAATATCTACACCGCTATCTGTATAAACATGGAAATATCTACACCGCTACCTGTATAAACATGGAAATATCAGCACCGCTATCTGTATGAACATGGAAATATCTACACCGCTATCTGTATGAACATGGAAATATCTACACCGCTATCTGAATGAACATGGAAATAGCTACACCGCTATCTCTATGAACATGGAAATATCTACACCAATATCTGTATGAACATGGAAATATCTACACCGCTATCTGTATAAACATGGAAATATCTACACCGCTATCTGTATGAACATGGAAATAGCTACACCACTATCTGTATGAACATGGAAATATCTACAGCACTACCTGTATGAACATGGAAATATCTACACCTCTATCTCTATGAACATGGATATATCTACACAGCCATCTGGATGAACATGGAAATATCTACACCGCTATCTGTAGAAACATGGAGATATCTACACCGCTACCTGTATAAACATGGAAATATCTACACCGCTACCTGTATAAACATGGAAATATCAGCACCGCTCTCTGTATGAACATGGAAATATCAGCCCCTCTATCTGTATGAACATGAAAATATCTACACCGCTATCTGTATGAACATGGAAATATCTACACCGCTATCCGTATGAACATGGAAATATCTTCACCGCCATCTGTATGAACATGGATATATCTACACAGCCATCTGGATGAACATGGAAATATCTACACCGCTATCTGTATGAACATGGAAATAGCTACACCGCTATCTGTATGAATATGGAAATATCTACACCACTATCTGTATGAACATGGAAATATCTACACGGCTATCTGTATGAACATGGAAATATCTTCACCGCCATCTGAATGAACATGGATATATCTACACAGCCATCTGGATGAACATGGAAATATCTACACCACTATCTCTATGAACATGGAAATAGCTACACCGCTATCTGTATGAACATGGAAATATCTTCACCGACATCTGTATGAACATGGATATATCTACACAGCCATCTGGATGAACATGGAAATATCTACACAGCTATCTGCATATACATGGAAATGTCTAGAAAGCTATCTCTTTACACATGGATTTAACTACTCAGCTATCTCTATAAACATGGAAATATCTACACCGCCATCTGTTTGAACATGGAAATATCTGCACCGCCATCTGTATGAACATATAAATATCTACACCGCCATCTATATTAAGATGGAGATATCTACACCGCTATCTGTATAAACCTGGAAATATCTACACCGCTATCTGTATAAACATGGAAATATCTACACCGCTATCTGTATAAACATGGAAATATCTACACCGCTACCTGTATAAACATGGAAATATCAGCACCGCTATCTGTATGAACATGGAAATATCTACACCGCTATCTGTATGAACATGGAAATATCTACACCGCTATCTGTATGAACATGGAAATAGCTACACCGCTATCTGTAGAACATGGAAATATCTACACCACTATCTGTATGAACATGGAAATATCTACACCGCTATCTGTATGAACATGGAAATATCTACAGAGCCATCTGGATGAACATGGAAATATCTACACCGCTATCTGTATGAACATGGAAATATCTTCACCGCCATCTGTATGAACATGGATATATCTACACAGCCATCTGGATGAACATGGAAATATCTACACCGCTATCTGTATGAACATGGAAATAGCTACAACGCTATCTGTATGAACATGGAAATATCTACACGGCTATCTGTATGAACATGGAAATAACTACACCGCTATCTGTATGAACATGGAAATATCTTCTCCGCCATCTGTATGAACATGGATATATCTACAGAGCCATCTGGATGAACATGGAAATATCTACACCGCTATCTGTATGAACATGGAAATATATACACTGCTATCTGTGTAAACATGCATACATCTTCACCCCTATCTGTATGAACATGGAAATATCTACACCGCTATCTGTATGAACATGGAAATATCTACACCGCTATCTGTTTGAACATGGAAATATCTACACCGCTATCTGCATGAAAATGGAAATATCTACACAGATATCTGCATATACATGGAAATATCTACAAAGATATCTCTTTACACATGGAAATAACAACACCGCTATCTCTATAAACATGGAAATATCTACAGCGTCATCTGTATGAACATGGAAATATCTGCACCGCCATCTGTATGAACATATAAATATCTACACCGCCATCTGTATTAAGATGGAGATATCTACACCGCTATCTGTATAAACCTGGAAATATCTACACCGCTATCTGTATAAACATGGAAAGATCCACACCGCTCTCTGTATAAACATGGAAATATCTACACCGCTACCTGAATAAACATGGAAATATCAGCACAGCTATCTGTATGAACATGGAAATATCTACACCGCTATCTGAACGAACATGGAAATATCTACACCGCTATCTGTATGAACATGGAAATAGCTACACCGCTATCTGTATCAACATGGAAATATCTACACCACTATCTGTATGAACATGGAAATATCTACACCGCTATCTGTATGAACATGGATATATCTACACAGCCATCTGGATGAACATGGAAATATCAGCACCGCCATCTGTATGAACATATAAATATCTACACCGCCATCTGTATTAACAAGGAGATATCTAAACCGCTATCTGTATAAACATGGAAATATCTACACCGCTATCTGTATAAACATGGAAATATCTACACAGTTATCTGTATAAACATGGAAATATCTACACCGCTACCTGCATAAACATGGAAATATCAGCACCGCTATCAGTATGAACATGGAAATATCTACACCGCTATCTGTATGAACATGGAAATATCTGCACCGCTATCTGTATGAACATGGAAATATCTACACCGCCATCTGTATGAACATGGATATATCTACACCGCCATCTGGATGAACATGGAAATATCTACACCGCTATCTGTATGAACATGGAAATATCTTCACCGCCATCTGTATGAACATGGATATGTCTACACAGCCATCTGGATGAACATGGAAATATCTACACCGCGATCTGTATGAACATGGAAATATCTACACCGCTATCTGTGTAAACATGCATACATCTTCACCGCTATCTGTATAAACATGGAAACATCTACACCGCTATCTGTATGAACATGGAAATATCTACACCGCTATCTGTTTGAACATGGAAATAGCTAAACCGCTATCTCTATAAACATGGAAATATCTACAACGCCATCTGTATGTACATGGAAATATCTGCACTGCCATCTGTATTAACATATAAATATCTACACCGCCATCTGTATTAAGATGGAGATATCTTCACTGATATCTGAATAAACTTGGAAATATCTACACCGCTATCTGTATAAACCTGGAAATATCTACACCGCTATCTGTATATACATGGAAATAACTACACCTCTATCTGTATAAACATGGAAATATCTACACCGCTACCTGTATAAACATGGAAATATCAGCACCGCTATCTGCATGAACATGGCAATATCAGCCCCTCTATCTGTATGAACATGGAGATATCTACACCGGTATCTGTAAGAACATGGAAATATCTACACCGCTATCTGTATGAACATGGAAATATATTCACCGCCATCTGTATGAACATGGATATATCTACACAGCCATCTGGATGAACATGGAAATATCTACACCGCTATCTGTATGAACATGGAAATAGCTACAACGCTATCTGTATGAACATGGAAATATCTACACCGCTATCTCTATGAACATGGAAATATCTACACCGCTATCTGTATGAACATGGAAATATCTTCTCCGCCATCTGTATGAACATGGATATATCTACAGAGCCATCTGGATGAACATGGAAATATCTACACCGCTATCTGTATGAACATGGAAATATATACACCGCTATCTGTGTAAACATGCATATATCTTCACCGCTATCTGTATGAACATGGAAATATCTACACCGCTATCTGTATGAACATGGAAATATCTACACCGCTATCTGTTTGAACATGGAAATATCTACACCGCTATCTGCATGAAAATGGAAATATCTACACAGATATCTGCATATACATGGAAATATCTAGAAAGCTATCTCTTTACACATGGAAATAACAACACCGCTATCTCTATAAACATGGAAATATCTACAGCGCCATCTGTATGAACATGGAAATATCTGCACCGCCATCTGTATGAACATATAAATATCTACACCGCCATCTGTATTAAGATGGAGATATCTACACCGCTATCGGTATAAACCTGGAAATATCTACACCGCTATCTGTATAAACATGGAAAGATCCACACCGCTATCTGTACAAACATGGAAATATCTACACCGCTACCTGAATAAACATGGAAATATCAGCACAGCTATCTGTATGAACATGGAAATATCTACACCGCTATCTGAACGAACATGGAAATATCTACACCGCTATCTGCATGAACATGGAAATAGCTACACCGCTATCTGCATATACATGGAAATATCTACACCACTATCTGTATGAACATGGAAATATCTACACCGCTATCTGTATGAACATGGATATATCTACACAGCCATCTGGATGAACATGGAAATATCTACACCGCTATCTGTAAGAACCTGGAAATATCTACTCCGCTATCTGTGTAAACATGCATTCATCTTCACCGCTATCTGTTTAAACATGGAAATATCTACACTGCTATCTGTATGAACATGGAAATAGCTACACCGCTATCAGTATGAACTTGGAAATATCTACACCGCTATCTGTTTGAAGATGGAAATATCTACACCGCTATCTGCATGAAAATGGAAATACCTACACTGCTATCTGCATATACATGGAAATATCTATACAGCTGTCTCTTTACACATGGAAATAACTACACCGCTATCTCTATAAATATCGAAATAACTACACCACCATCTGTATGAAGATGGAAATATCTGCACCGCCATGTGTATGAACATATAAATATCTGCACCGCCATCTGTATTAAGAAGGAGATATCTACACCGCTATCAGTATAAACATGGAAATATCTACACCGCTATCTGTATAAACATGGAAATATCTACACCGCTATCTGTATAAACATGGAAATATCTACACCGCTACCTGTATAAACATGGAAATATCAGCACCGCGATCTGTATAAACATGGCAAGATCTACACCGCTATCGGTATAAACATGGAAATATCAACGCCGCTATCTGTATGAACATGGAAATATCTTCACCGCCATCTGTATGAACATGGATATATCTACACAGCCATCTGTATAAACATGGAAATATCTACTCCACTATCTGTATGAACAAGGAAATATCTACACCGTTATCTGTATGAACATGGAAATATCTTCACCACCATCTGTATGAACATGGATATGTCTACACAGCCATCAGGATGAACATGGAAATATCTACACTGCGATCTGTATGAACATGGAAATATCTACACCGCTATCTGTGTAAACATGCATACGTTTAACCGCTATCTGTATAAACATGGAAATATCTACACCGCTATCTGTATGAACATGGAAATATCTACACCGCTATCTGTTTGAACATGGAAATATCTAAACCGCTATCTGCATGAAAATAGAAATACCTACACAGCTATCTGCATATACATGGAAATATCTACAAAGCTATCTCTTTACAGATAGAAATAACTACACAGCTATCTTTATAAACATGGAAATATCTACACCGCCATCTGTATGAACATGGAAATGTCTGCACTGCCATCAGTATGAACATATAAATATCTGCACCGCCATCTGTATTAAGATGGAGATATCTTCACCGCTATCTGTATATACTTGGAAATATCTACACCGCTATCTGTGTAAACCTGGAAATATCTACACCGCTATCTGTATAAACATGGAAATATCTACTCCACTACCTGTATAAACATGGAAATATCAGCACCGCTATCTGTATGAACGTGGAAATATCTAAACCGCTATCTCTATGAACATGCAAATATCTACACCGCTAACTGTATGAACATGGAAATATCTGCACCGCCATCTGTATGAACATATAAATATCTACACCGCCATCTGTATTAAGATGGAGATATCTACACCGCTATCTGTATAAACATGGAAATATCTACACCGCTATCTATATAAACATGGAAATATCTACATTGCTATCTGTATAAACTTGGAAATATCTACACCGCTACATGTATAAACATGGAAATAACAGCACCGCTATCTGTATGAACATGGAAATATCAGCCCCTCTATCTGTATGAACATGGAAATATCTACACCGCTATCTGTTTGAACATGGAAAGATCTAAACAGCTATCTGCATATACATGGAAATATGTACACAACTGTCTCTTTACACATGGAAATAACTAATGAGCTATCTGTATGAACATGGAAATATCTTCACCGCCATCTGAATGAACATGGATATATCTAAACAGCTATCTGTGTAAACATGCATACATCTTCACCGCTATCTGTATAAACATGGAAATATCTACACAGCTATCTGCATGAACATGGAAATATCTACACCGCTATCTGTTAGAACATGGAAATATCTACACCGCTATCTGCCTGAAAATGGAAATACCTACACAGCGATCTGCATATACATGGAAATATCTACAAAGCTATCTCTTTACACATGGAAATAACTACAGCGCTATCTCTATAAACAAGGAAATATCTACACCACCATCTGTATGAACATGGAAATATCTGCACCGCCATCTGTATGAACATATAAATATCTACACCGCCATCTATATTAAGATGGTGATATCTACACCGCTATCTGTATAAACTTTTAAATATCTACACCGCTATCTGTATAAACATGGAAATATCTACACCGCTATCTGTATAAACATGGAAATATCTACACCGCTACCTATATAAACATTTAAATATCAGCACCGCTATCTGTATGAACATGGAAATATCTACACAGCTATCTCTATGAACACGGAAATATCTACACCGCTATCTGTATGAACATGGAAATAGCTACACCACTATCTGTATGAAAATGGAAATATCTACAGCACTACCTGTATGAACATGGAAATAACTACACCTCTATCTCTATGAACATGGATATATCTACACAGCCATCTGGATGAACATGGAAACATCTACACCGCTATCTGTATAAACATGGAAATATCTACACCGCTACCTGTATAAACATGGAAATATCTACACCGCTACCTGTATAAACATGGAAATATCAGCACCGCTCTCTGTGTGAACATGGAAATACCAGCCCCTCTATCTGTATGAACATGGAAATATCTACACCGCTATCTGTATGAACATGGAAATATCTTCACCGCCATCTGTATGAACACGGATACATCTACACAGCCATCTGGATGAACATGGAAATATCTACACCGCTATCTGTATGAACATGGAAATATCTACACCGCTATCTGTATGAATATGGAAATATCTACACCACTATCTGTATGAACATGGAAATATCTACACCGCTATCTGTATGAACATGGAAATATCTTCACCGCCATCTGTATGAACAGGGATATATCTACACAGCCATCTGGATGAACATGGAAATATCTACACCGCTATCTGTATGAACATGGAAATATATACAACGCTATCTGTATGAACATGGAAATATCTACACCGCTATCTGTATGAACATGGAAATATCTACACCGCTATCTGAATGAACATGGAAATAGCTACACCGCTATCAGTATGAACATGGAAATATCTACACCGCTATCTGTATGAACATGGAAATATATACACCGCTATCTGTATAAACATGGAAATATCTACACCGCTATCTGTATGAACATGGAAATAGCTACACCACTATCTGTATGAACATGGAAATATCTACAGCACTACCTGTATGAACATGGAAATATCTACACCTCTATCTCTATGAACATGGATATATCTACACAGCCATCTGGATGAACATGGAAATATCTACACAGCTATCTGTATAAACATGGAAATATCTACACCGCTACCAGTATAAACATGGAAATATCTACACCGCTACCTGTATAAACATGGAAATATCAGCACCGCTCTCTGTATGAACATGGAAATATCAGCACCTCTATCTGTATGAACATGGAAATATCTACACCGCTATCTGTATGAACATGGAAATATCTACACCGCTATCTGCATGAAAATGCAAATATCTACACAGATATCTGCATATACATGGAAATGTCTACAAAGCTATCTATTTACACATGGATATAACTACACCGCTATCTCTATAAACATGGAAATATCTACACCCCCATCTGTATGAACATGGAAATATCTGCATCGCCATCTGTATGAACATATAAATATCTACACCGCCATCTATATTAAGATGGAGATATCTACACCGCTATCTGTATAAACATGGAAATATCTACACCGCTATCTGTATAAACATGGAAATATCTAAACCGCTATCTGTATAAACATGGAAATATCTACACCGCTACCTGTATAAACATGGAAATATCAGCACCGCTATCTGTATGAACATGGAAATATCTACACCGCTATCTGTATAAACATGGAAATATCTACACCGCTATCTGTATGAACATGGAAATAGCTACACCACTATCTGTATGAACATGGAAATATCTACAGCACTACCTGTATGAACATGGAAATATCTACACCTCTATCTCTATGAACATGGATATATCTACACAGCCATGTGGATGAACATGGAAATATCTACACCGCTATCTGTATAAACATGGAAATATCTACACCGCTACCTGTATAAACATGGAAATATCTACACCGCTACCTGTATAAACATGGAAATATCAGCACCGCTCTCTGTATGAACATGGAAATATCAGCACCTCTATCTGTATGAACATGGAAATATCTACACCGCTATCTGTATGAACATGGAAATATCTACACCGCTATCCGTATGAACATGGAAATATCTTCACCGCCATCTATATGATCATGGATATATCTACACAGCCATCTGGATGAACATGGAAATATCTAGACCGCTATCTGTATGAACATGGAAATAGCTACACCGCTATCTGTATGAATATGGAAATATCTACACCACTATCTGTATGAACATGGAAATATCTACACCGCTATCCGTATGAACATGGAAATATCTTCACCGCCATCTGTATGAACATGGATATAACTACACAGCCATCTAGATGAACATGGAGATATCTACACCACTATCTGTATGAACATGGAAATAGCTACACCGCTATCTGTATGAACATGGAAATATCTTCACCGCCATCTGTATGAACATGGATATATCTACACAGCCATCTGGATGAACATGGAAATATCTACACAGCTATCTGTATGAACATGGAAATATATACACCGCTATCTGTGTAAACATGCATACATCTTCACCGCTATCTGTATAAAAATGGAAATATCTACACCGCTATCTGTATGAACGTGGAAATATCTAAACCGTTATCTGTTTGAACATGGAAATATCTACACCGCTATCTGCATGAAAATGGAAATATCTACACAGCTATCTGCATATACATGGAAATGTCTACAAAGCTATCTCTTTACACATGGATATAACTACACCGCTATCTCTATAAAGATGGAAATATCTACACCACCATCTGTATGAACATGGAAATATCTGCACCGCCATCTGTATGAACATATAAATATCTACACCGCCATCTATATTAAGATGGAGATATCTACACCGCTATCTGTATAAACCTGGAAATATCTACACCGCTATCTGTATAAACATGGAAATATCTACACCGCTATCTCTATAAACATGGAAATATCTACACCGCTACCTGTATAAACATGGAAATATCAGCACCGCTATCTGTATTAACATGGAAATATCTACACCTCCATCTGCATGAAAATGGAAATATCTACACAGCTATCTGCATATACATGGAAATGTCTACAAAGCTATCTCTTTACACATGGATATAACTACACCGCTATCTCTATAAACATGGAAATATCTACACCGCCATCTGTATGAACATGGAAATATCTGCATCGCCATCTGTATGAACATATAAATATCTACACCGCCATCTATATTAAGATGGAGATATCTACACCGCTATCTGTATAAACATGGAAATATCTACACCGCTATCTGTATAAACATGGAAATATCTACACCGCTATCTGAATAAACATGGAAATATCTACACCGCTACCTGTATAAACATGGAAATATCAGCACCGCTATCTGTATGAACATGGAAATATCTACACCGCTATCTGTATGAACATGGAAATATCTACACCGCTATCTGAATGAACATGGAAATAGCTACACCGCTATCTGTATGAACATGGAAATATCTACAACGCTATCTGTATGAACATGGAAATATCTACACCGCTATCTGTATAAACATGGAAATATCTACACCGCTCTCTGTATGAACATGGAAATAGCTACAGCACTATCTGTATGAACATGGAAATATCTACAGCACTACCTGTATGAACATGGAAATATCTACACCTCTATCTCTATGAACATGGATATATCTACACAGCCATCTGGATGAACATGGAAATATCTACACCGCTATCTGTAGAAACATGGAAATATCTACACCGCTACCTGTATAAACATGGAAATATCTACACCGCTACCTGTATAAACATGGAAATATCAGCACCGCTCTCTGTATGAACATGGAAATATCAGCACCTCTATCTGTATGAACATGGAAATATCTACACCGCTATCTGTATGAACATGGAAATATCTACACCGCTATCCGTATGAACATGGAAATATCTTCACCGCCATCTATATGAACATGGATATATCTACACAGCCATCTGGATGAACATGGAAATATCTACACCGCTATCTGTATGAACATGGAAATAGCTACACCGCTATCTGTATGAATATGGAAATATCTACACCACTATCTGTATGAACATGGAAATATCTACACCGCTATCTGTATGAACATGGAAATATCTTCACCGCCATCTGTATGAACATGGATATAACTACACAGCCATCTGGATGAACATGGAAATATCTACACCACTATCTGTATGAACATGGAAATAGCTACACCGCTATCTGTATGAACATGGAAATATCTTCACCGCCATCTGTATGAACATGGATATATCTACACAGCCATCTGGATGAACATGGAAATATCTACACAGCTATCTGTATGAACATGGAAATATATACACCGCTATCTGTGTAAACATGCATACATCTTCACCGCTATCTGTATAAACATGGAAATATCTACACCGCTATCTGTTTGAACAAGGAAATACCTACACCGCTATCTGCATGAAAATGCAAATATCTACACAGCTATCTGCATATACATGGAAATGTCTACAAAGCTATCTCTTTACACATGGATATAACTACACCGCTATCTCTATAAACATGGAAATATCTACACCGCCATCTGTATGAACATGGAAATATCTGCACCGCCATCTGTATGAACATATAAATATCTACACCGCCATCTATATTAAGATGGAGATATCTACACCGCTATCTGTATAAACCTGGAAATATCTACACCGCTATCTGTATAAACATGGAAATATATACACCGCTATCTGTATCAACATGGAAATATCTACACCGCTACCTGTATAAACATGGAAATATCAGCACCGGTATCTGTATGAACATGGAAATATATACACCGCTATCTGTATTAACATGGAAATATCTACACCACTATCTGTATGAACATGGAAATATGTACACCGCTATCTGTATGAACATGGATATAACTACACAGCCTTCTGGATGAACATGGAAATATCTACACTGCTATCTGTATGAACAAGGAAATATCTACACCGCAATCTGTGTAAACAAGGATACATCTTCACCGTTATCTGTATGAACATGGTAATATCTACACCGCTACCTGTATAAACATGGAAATATCTACACCGCTACCTGTATAAACATGGAAATATCTACACCGCTAACTGTATAAACATGGAAATATTAGCTCCGCTCTCTGTATGAACATGGAAATATCAGCCCCTCTATCTGTATGAACATGAAAATATATACACCGCTATCTGTATGAACATGGAAATATCTACACCGCTATCCATATGAACATGGAAATATCTTCACCGCCATCTGTATGAACATGGATATATCTACACAGCCATCTGGATGAACATGGAAATATCTACACCGCTATCTGTATGAACATGGAAATAGCTACACCGCTATCTGTATGAATATGGAAATATCTACACCACTATCTGTATGAACATGGAAATATCTACACGGCTATCTCTATGAACATGGAAATATCTTCACCGCCATCTGTATGAACATGGATATATCTACACAGCCATCTGGATGAACATGGAAATATCTACACAACTATCTGTATGAACATGGAAATAGCTACACCGCTATCTGTATGAACATGGAAATATCTTCACCGACATCTGTATGAACATGGATATATCTACACAGCCATCTGGATGAACATGGAAATATCTACACAGCTATCTGCATATACATGGAAATGTCTACAAAGCTATCTCTTTACACATGGATTTAACTACTCTGCTATCTCTATAAACATGGAAATATCTACACCGCCATCTGTTTGAACCTGGAAATATCTGCACCGCCATCTGTATGAACATATAAATATCTACACCGCCATCTATATTAAGATGGAGATATCTACACCGCTATCTGTATAAACCTGGAAATATCTACACCGCTATCTGTATAAACATGGAAATATCTACACCGCTATCTGTATAAACATGGAAATATCTACACCTCTACCTGTATAAACATGGAAATATCAGCACCGCTATCTGTATGAACATGGAAATATCTACACCGCTATCTGTATGAACATGGAAATATCTACACCGCTATCTGTATGAACATGGAAATAGCTACACCGCTATCTGTAGAACATGGAAATATCAGCACCGCTATCTGTATGAACATGGAAATATCTACACCGCTATCTGTTTGAACATGGAAATATCTAAACCGCTATCTGCATATACATGGAAATATCTAAACAACTATCTCTTTACACATGGAAATAACTACCGAGCTATCTGTATGAACATGGAAATATCTTCACCGCCATCTGAATGAACATGGATATATCTAAACAGCTATCTGTGTAAACATGCATACATCTTCACCGCTATCTGTATAAACATGGAAATATCTACACTGCTATCTGCATGAACATGGAAATATCTACACCGCTATCTGTTTGAACATGGAAATATCTACACCGCTCTCTGCATGAAAATGGAAATACCTACACAGCGATCTGAATATACATGGAAATATCTACAAAGCTATCTCTTTACACATGGAAATAACTACAGCGCTATCTCTATAAACAAGGAAATATCTACACCACCATCTGTATGAACATGGAAATATCTGCACCGCCATCTGTATGAACTTATAAATATCTACAAAGCCATCTATATTAAGATGGTGATATCTACACCGCTATCTGTATAAACTTGGAAATATCTACACCGCTATCTGTATAAACATGGAAATATCTACACCGCTACCTATATAAACATTTAAATATCAGCACCGCTATCTGTATGAACATGGAAATATCTACACCGCTATCTCTATGAACATGGAAATATCTACACCGCTATCTGTATGAACATGGAAATAGCTACACCACTATCTGTATGAAAATGGAAATATCTACAGCACTACCTGTATGAACATGGAAATAACTACACCTCTATCTCTATGAACATGGATATATCTACACAGCCATCTGGATGAACATGGAAACATCTACACCGCTATCTGTATAAACATGGAAATATCTACACCGCTACCTGTATAAACATGGAAATATCTACACCGCTACCTGTATAAACATGGAAATATCAGCACCGCTCTCTGTATGAACATGGAAATACCAGCCCCTGTATCTGTATGAACATGGAAATATCTACACCGCTATCTGCATGAACATGGAAATATCTTCACCGCCATCTGTATGAACATGGATACATCTACACAGCCATCAGGATGAACATGGAAATATCTGCACCTCTATCTGTATGAACATGGAAATAGCTACACCGCTATCTGTATGAATATGGAAATATCTACACCACTATCTGTATGAACAAGTAAATATCTACACCGCTATCTGTATGAACATGGAAATATCTTCACCGCCATCTGTTTGAACATGGATATATCTACACAGCCATCTGGATGAACATGGAAATACCTACACCGCTATCTGTATGAACATGGAAATATATACAACGCTATCTGTGTAAACATGCATACATCTTCACCGCTATCTGTATAAACATGGAAATATCTACACCGCTATCTGTATGAACATGGAAATATCTAAACCGCTATCTGTTTGAACATGGAAATATGTACACCGCTATCTGCATGAAAATGGAAATATCTACACAGCTATCTGCATATACATGGAAATGTCTACAAAGCTATCTCTTTACACATGGATATAACTACACCGCTATCTCTATAAACATGGAAATATCTACACCACCATCTGTATGAACATGGAAATATCTGCACCGCCATCTGTATGAACATATAAATATCTACACCGCCATCTATATTAAGATGGAGATATCTACACCGCTATCTGTATAAACCTGGAAATATCTACACCGCTATCTGTATAAACATGGAGATATCTACACCGCTAAATGTATAAACATGGAAATATCAGCACCGGTATCTGTATGAACATGGAAATATCTACACCGCTATCTGTATAAACATGGAAATATCTACACCGCTAAATGTATAAACATGGAAATATCAGCACCGGTATCTGTATGAACATGGAAATATCTACACCGCTATCTGTATGAACATGGAAATATCTGCACCGCAATCTGTATGAACATGGAAATAGCTACACCGCTATCTATATTAACATGGAAATATCTACACCACTATCTGTATGAACATGGAAATATCTACACCGCTATCTTTATGAACATGGAAATAGCTACACCGCTATCTGTATTAACATGGAAATATCTACACCACTATCTGTATGAACATGGAAATATCTACACCGCTATCTGTATGAACATGGATATATCTACACCACCATGTGTATGAACATGGAAATATCTGCACCGCCATCTGTATGAACATATAAATATCTACACCGCCATCTATATTAAGATGGAGATATCTACACCGCTATCTGTATAAACATGGAAATATATACACCGCTATCTGTATAAACATGGAAACATCTACAATGCTATCTGTATAAACATGGAAATATCTACACCGCTACCTGTATAAACATGGAAATATCAGCACCGCTATCTGTATGAACATGGAAATATCTACACCGCTATCTGTATGAACTTGGAAATATCTACACCGCTATCTGTATGAACATGGAAATAGCTACACCGCTATCTGTATGAACATGGATATATCTACACCACCATGTGTATGAACATGGAAATATCTGAACCGCCATCTATATGAACATATAAATATCTACACCGCCATCTATATTAAGATGGTGATATCTACACAGCTATCTGTATAAACTTGGAAATATCTACACCGCTATCTGTATAAACATGGAAATATCTACACCGCTATCTGTATAAACTTGGAAATATCTACACCGCTGCCTGTATAAACATTTAAATAACAGCACCGCTATCTGTATGAACATGGAAATATCTACACCGCTACCTCTATGAACATGGAAATATCTACACCGCTATCTGTATGAACATGGAAATAGCTACACCACTATCTGTATGAACATGGAAATATCTACAGCACTACCTGTATGAACATGGAAATATCTACACCTCTATCTCTCTGAACATGGATATATCTACACAGCCATCTGGATGAACATGGAAATATCTACACCGCTATCTGTATAAACATGGAAATATCTACACCGCTACCTGTATAAACATGGAAATATCTACACCGCTACCTGTATAAACATGGAAATATCAGCACCGCTCTCTGTATGAACATGGAAATATCAGCCCCTCTATCTGTATGAACATGGAAATATCTACACCGCTATGTGTATGAACATGGAAATATCTACACCGCTATCCGTATGAACATGGAAATACCTTCACTGCCATCTATATGAACATGGATATATCTACACAGCCATCTGGATGAACATGGAAATATCTACACCGCTATCTGTATGAACATGGAAATAGCTACACCGCTATCTGTATGAATTTGGAAATATCTACACCACTATCTGTATGAACATGGAAATATCTACACCGCTATCTGTGTAAACAAGCATACATCTCCACCGCTATCTGTATAAACATGGAAATATCTACACCGTTGTCTGTATGAACATGGTAATATCTACACGGCTACCTGTATAAACAAGGAAATATCTACACCGCTACCTGTATAAACATGGAAATATCTACACCGCTACCTGTATAAACATGGAAATATCAGCACCGCTCTCTGTATGAACATGGAAATATCAGCCACTCTCTCTGTATGAACATGGAAATATCTACACCGCTATCTGTGTGAACATGGAAATATCTTCACCGCCATCTGTATGAACATGAATATATCTACACAGCCATCTGGATGAACATGGAAATATCTACACCGCTATCTGTATGAACATGGAAATAGCTACACCGCTATCTGTATGAATATGGAAATATCTACACCACTATCTGTATGAACATGGAAATATCTACACGGCTATCTGTATGAACATGGAAATATCTTCACCGCCATCTGTATGAAAATGGATATATCTACACAGCCATCTGGATGAACATGGAAATATCTACACCGCTATCTGTATGAACATGGAAATAGCTGCACCGCTATCTGTATGAACATGGAAATATCTTCACCGCCATCTGTATGAACTTGGATATATCTACACAGCCATCTGGATGAACATGGAAATATCTACAGAGCTATCTGTATGAACATGGAAATATATACACCGCTATCTGTGTAAACATGCATACATCTTCACCGCTATCTGTATAAACATGGAAATATCTACACCGCTATCTGTATGAACATGGAAATATCTAAACCGCTATCTGTTTGAACATGGAAATATCTACACTGCTATCTGCATGAAAATGGAAATATCTACACAGCTATCTGCATATACATGGAAATGTCTACAAAGCTATCTCTTTACACATGGATATAACTACACCGCTATCTCTATAAACATGGAAATATCTACACCGCCATCTGTATGAACATGGAAATATCTGCACCGCCATCTGTATGAACATATAAATATCTACACCGCCATCTATATTAAGATGGAGATATCTACACAGATATCTGTATAAACCTGGAAATATCTACACCGCTATCAGTATAAACATGGAAATATCTACACCGCTATCTGTATAAACATGGAAATATCTACACCGCTACCTGTATAAACATGGGAATATCAGCACCGCTATCTGTATGAACATGGAAATATCTACACCGCTATCTGTATGAACATGGAAATATCTACACCGCTATCTGTATGAACATGGAAATAGCTACACCGCTATCTGTATTAACATGGAAATATCTACACCGCTATCTATATGAACATGGAAATATCTACACCGCTATCTGTATGAACATGGATATATCTACACAGCCATCTGGATGAACATGGAAATATGTACACTGCTATCTGTATGAACATGGAAATATCTACACCGCAATCTGTGTAAACAAGCATACATCTTCACCGCTATCTGTATAAACATGGAAATATCTACACCGTTATCTGTATGAACATGGTAATATCTACACCGCTACCTGTATAAACATGGAAATATCTACACCGCTACCTGTATAAACATGGAAATATCTACACCGCTACCTGTATAAACATGGAAATATCAGCACCGCTCTCTGTATGAACATGGAAATATCAGCCCCTCTATCTGTATGAACATGGAAATATCTACACCGCTATCAGTATGAACATGGAAATATCTACACCGCTATCCGTATGAACATGGAAATATCTTCACCGCCATCCGTATGAACATGGATATATCTACACAGCCATCGGGATGAACATGGAAATATCTACACCGCTATCTGTATGAACATGGAAATAGCTACACCGCTATCTGTATGAATATGGAAATATCTACACCACTATCTGTATGAACATGGAAATATCTACACGGCTATCTGTATGAACATGGAAATATCTTCACCGCCATCTGTATGAACATGGATATATCTACACAGCCATCTGGATGAACATGGAAATATCTACACCACTATCTGTATGAACATGGAAATAGCTACACCGCTACCTGCATGAACATGGAAATATCTTCACCGACATCTGTATGAACATGGATATATCTACACAGCCATCTGGATGAACATGGAAATATCTACACAGCTATCTGCATATACATGGAAATGTCTACAAAGCTATCTCTTTACACATGGATTTAACTACTCTGCTATCTCTAAAAACATGGAAATATCTACACCGCCATCTGTTTGAACATGGAAATATCTGCACCGCCATCTGTATGAACATATAAATATCTACACCGCCATCTATATTAAGATGGAGATATCTACACCGCTATCTGTATAAACCTGGAAATATCTACACCGCTATCTGTATAAACATGGAAATATCTACACAGCTATCTGTATAAACATGGAAATATCTACACCGCTACCTGTATAAACATGGAAATATCAGCACCGCTATCTGTATGAACATGGAAATATCTACACCGCTATCTGTATGAACATGGAAATATCTACACCGCTATCTGTATGAACATGGAAATAGCTACACCGCTATCTGTATGAACATGGAAATATCTACACCACTATCTGTATGAACATGGAAATATCTACACCGCTATCTGTATGAACATGGATATATCTACACAGCCATCTGGATGAACATGGAAATATCTACACCGCTATCTGTATGAACATGGAAATATCTACTCCGCTATCTGTGTAAACATGCATACATCTTCACCGCTATCTGTATAAACATGGAAATATCTACACCGTTATCTGTATGAACATGGAAATATCTACACCGCTATCTGTTTGAACATGGATATATCTAAACCGCTATCTGCATGAAAATGGAAATATGTGCACAGCTATCTGCATATACATGGAAATATCTACACAGCTATCTCTTTACACATGGAAATAACTACACCGCTATCTGTATGAACATGGAAATACCTACACCACCATCTGTATGAACATGGAAATATCAGCACCGCCATCTGTATGAACATATAAATATCTACACCGCCATCTGTATTAAGAAGGAGATATCTAAACCGCTATCAGTATAAACATGGAAATATCTACACCGCTATCTGTATAAACATGGAAATATCTACACAGCTATCTGTATAAACATGGAAATATCTACACCGCTACCTGCATAAACATGGAAATATCAACACCGCTATCAGTATGAACATGGAAATATCTACACCGCTATCTGTATGAACATGGAAATATCTAAACCGCTATCTGTATGAACATGGAAATATCTTCACCGCCATCTGTATGAACATGGATATATCTACACAGCCATCTGTATGAACATGGAAATATCTACACCGCTATCTGTATGAACATGGATATATCTACACCGCTATCTGTATGAACATGGAAATATCTTCACCGCCATCTGTATGAACATGGATATGTCTACACAGCCATCTGGATGAACATGGAAATATCTACACCGCGATCTGTATGCACATGGAAATATCTACACCGCTATCTGTGTAAACATGCATACATCTTCACCGCTATCTGTATAAACATGGAAACATCTACACCGCTATCTGTATGAACATGGAAATATCTACACCGCTATCTGTTTGAACATGGAAATAGCTAAACTGCTATCTCTATAAACATGGAAATATCTACACCGCCATCTGTATGAACATGGAAATATCTGCACCGCCATCTGTATGAACATATAAATATCTACACTGCCATCTGTATTAAGATGGAGATATCTACACCGCTATCTGTATAAACCTGGAAATATCTACACCGCTATCTGTATAAACTTGGCAAGATCTACACCGCTATCTGTATAAACATGGAAATATCTACAACGCTACCTGTATAAACATGGAAATATCAGCACCGCTATCTGTATGAACATGGAAATATCTACACCGCTATCTGTATGAACATGGAAATATCTACACCGCTATCTGTTTGAACATGGAAATATCTACACCGCTGTCTGCATGAAAATGGAAATATCTACACAGGTATCTGCATGTACATGGAAATATCTACAAAGCTATCTCTTTACACATGGAAATAACTGCACCGCTATCTTTATAAACATGGAAATATATACACCGCCATCTGTATGAACATGGAAATATCTGCACTGATATCTGTATGAACATATAAATATCTACACCGCCATCTGTATTAAGATGGAGATATCTTCACTGATATCTGTATAAACTTGGAAATATCTACACCGCTATCTGTATAAACCTGGAAATATCTACACGGCTATCTGTATATACATGGAAATAACTACACCTCTATCTGTATAAACATGGAAATATCTACACCGCTACATGTATAAACATGGAAATATCAGCAACGCTATCTGCATGAACATGGCAATATCAGCCCCTCTATCTGTGTGAACATGGAGATATCTACACCGCTATCTGTAAGAACATGGAAATATCTACACCGCTATCTGTCTGAACATGGAAATATCTTCACCGCCATCTGTATGAACATGGATATATCTACACAGCCATCTGGATGAACATGGAAATATGTACACCGCTATCTGTATGAACATGGAAATAGCTACACCGCTATCTGTATGAACATGGAAATATCTACAACACTATCTGTATGAACATGGAAATATCTACACCGCTATCTGTATGAACATGGAAATATCTACACGGCTATCTGTATGAACATGGAAATATCTTCACCGCCATCTGTATGAAAATGGATATATCTACACAGCCATCTGGATGAACATGGAAATATCTACACCAATATCTGTATGAACATGGAAATAGCTGCACCGCTATCTGTATGAACATGGAAATATCTTCACCGCCATCTGTATGAACTTGGATATATCTACACAGCCATCTGGATGAACATGGAAATATCTACACAGCTATCTGTATGAACATGGAAATTTATACACCGCTATCTGTGTAAACATGCATACATCTTCACTGCTATCTGTATAAATATGGAAATATCTACACCGCTATCTGTATGAACATGGAAATATCTACACCGCTATCTGTTTGAACATGGAAATATCTACACTGCTATCTGCATGAAAATGGAAATATCTACACAGCTATCTGCATATACATGGAAATGTCTACAAAACTATCTCTTTACAAATGGATATAACTACACCACTATCTCTATAAACATGGAAATATCTACACCGCCATCTGTATGAACATGGAAATATCTGCATCGCCATCTGTATGAACATATAAATATCTACACCGCCATCTATATTAAGATGGAGATATCTACACCGCTATCTGTATAAACATGGAAATATCTACACCGCTATCTGTATAAACATGGAAATATCTACACCGCTATCTGTATAAACATGGAAATATCTACACCGCTACCTATATAAACATGGAAATATCAGCACCGCTATCTGTATGAACATGGAAATATCTACACCGCTATCTGTATGAACATGGAAATATCTACACCGCTATCTGAATGAACATGGAAATAGCTACAACGCTATCTGTATGAACATGGAAATATCTACACCGCTATCTGTATGAACATGGAAATATCTACACCGCTATCTGTATGAACATGGAAATATCTACACCGCTATCTGTATAAACATGGAAATATCTACACCGCTATCTGTATGAACATGGAAATAGCTACACCACTATCTGTATGAACATGGAAATATCTACAGCACTACCTGTATGAACATGGAAATATCTACACCTCTATCTCCATGAACATGGATATATCTACACAGCCATCTGTATGAACATGGAAATATCTACACCGCTATCTGTATAAACATGGAAATATCTACACCGCTACCTGTATAAACATGGAAATATCTACACCGCTACCTGTATAAACATGGAAATATCAGCACCGCTCTCTGTATGAACATGGAAATATCAGCCCCTCTATCTGTATGAACATGGATATATCTACGCCGCTATCTGTATGAACATGGAAATATCTACACCGCTATCCGTATGAACATGGAAATATCTTCACCGCCATCTATATGAACATGGATATATCTACACAGCCATCTGGATGAACATGGAAATATCTATACCGCTATCTGTATGAACATGGAAATATCTACACCGCTATCTGTATGAACATTGAAATATCTTCACCGCCTTCTGTATGAAGATGGATATAACTACACAGCCATCTGGATGAACATGGAAATATCTACACCACTATCTGTATGAACATGGAAATATCTACACCGCTATCTGTATGAACTTGGAAATATCTTCACCGCCATCTGTATGAACATGGATATATCTACACAGCCATCTGGATGAACATGGAAATATCTACACAGCTATCTGTATGAACATGGAAATATATACACCGCTATCTGTGTAAACATGCATACATCTTCACCGCTATCTGTATAAAAATGGAAATATCTACACCGCTATCTGTATGAACATGGAAATATCTAAACCGCTTTCTGTTTGAACATGGAAATATCTACACCGCTATCTGCATGAAAATGGAAATATCTACACAGCTATCTGCATATACATGGAAATGTCTACAAAGCTATCTCTTTACACATGGATATAACTACACCGCTATCACTATAAACATGGAAATATCTACACCGCCATATGTATGAACATGGAAATATCTGCACCGCCATCTGTATGAACATATAAATATCTACACTGCCATCTATATTAAGATGGAGATATATACACCGATATCTGTATAAACATGGAAATATCTACACCGCTAGTTGTATAAACATGGAAATATCTACACCGCTACCTGTATAAACATGGAAATATCAGCACCGCTATCTGTATGAACATGGAAATATCTACACCGCTATCTGTATGAACATGGAAATATCTACACCGCTATCTGTATGAACATGGAAATAGCTACACCGCTATCTGTATGAACATGGAAATATCTACACCACTATCTGTATGAACATGGAAATATCTACACCGCTATCTGTATGAACATGGATATATCTACACAGCCATCTGGATGAACATGGAAATATCTACACCGCTATCTGTATGAACATGGAAATATCTACACCGCTATCTGTGTAAACATGCATACATCTTCACCGCTATCTGTATAAACATGGAAATATCTACACCGTTATCTGTATGAACATGGAAATATCTACACCGCTATCTGTTTGAACATGGAAATATCTAAACCGCTATCTGCATGAAAATGGAAATATGTGCACAGCTATCTGCATATACATGGAAATATCTACACAGCTATCTCTTTACACATGGAAATAACTACACCGCTATCTGTATGAACATGGAAGTACCTACACCACCATCTGTATGAACATGGAAATATCAGCACCGCAATCTGTATGAACATATAAATATCTACACCGCCATCTGTATTAAGTAGGAGATATCTAAACCGCTATCTGTATAAACATGGAAATATCTACACCGCTATCTGTATAAACATGGAAATATCTACAGAGCTATCTGTATAAACATGGAAATATCTGCACCGCTACCTGCATAAACATGGAAATATCAGCACCGCTATCAGTATGAACATGGAAATATCTACACCGCTATCTGTATGAACATGGAAATATCTACACCGCTATCTGTATGAACATGGAAATATCTTTTTGGCCATCTGTATGAACATGGATATATCTACACAGCCATCTGTATGAACATGGAAATATCTACACCGCTATCTGTATGAACATGGATATATCTACACCGCTATCTGTATGAACATGGAAATATCTTCACCGCCATCTGTATGAACATGGATATGTCTACACAGCCATCTGGATGAACATGGAAATATCTACACCGCGATCTGTATGAACATGGAAATATCTACACCGCTATCTGTTTGAACATGGAAATAGCTAAACCGCTATCTCTATAAACATGGAAATATCTACACCACCATCTGTATGAACATGGAAATATCTGCACCGCCATCTGTATGAACATATAAATATCTACACTGCCATCTGTATTAAGATGGAGATATCTACACCGCTATCTGTATAAACCTGGAAATATCTACACCGCTATCTGTATAAACATGGCAAGATCTACACCGCTATCAGTATAAACATGGAAATATCTACACCGCTACCTGTATAAACATGGAAATATCAGCACCGCTATCTGTATGAACATGGAAATATCTACACCGCTATCTGTATGAACCTGGAAATATCTACTCCGCTATCTGTGTAAACATGCATACATCTTCACCGCTATCAGTATAAACATGGAAATATCTACACCACTATCTGTATGAACATGGAAATAGCTACACCGCTATCTGTATGAACATGGAAATATCTACACCGCTATCTGTATGAACATGGATATATCTACACAGCCATCTGCATGAACATGGAAATATCTACACCGCTATCTGTGTAAACATGCATGCATCTTCACCGCTATCTGTATGAACATGGAAATATCTACAACGCTATCTGTATCAACATGGAAATATCTACACCGCTATCTGTATGAACATGGAAATATCTACACCGCTATCTGTTTGAACATGGAAATATCTACACCGCTATCTGCATGAAAATGGAAATATCTACACTGCTATCTGCATATACATGGAAATATCTACACAGCTATCTCTTTACACATGGAAATAACTACACCGCTATCAGTTTGAACATGGAAATATCTACACCGCCATCTGTATGAACATCGGAATATATGCACCGCCATCTGAATGAACATATAAATATCTACACCGCCATCTGTATTAAGATGGAGATATCTACACCGCTATATGTATAAACATGGAAATATCTACAGCGCTTTCTGTATAAACATGGAAATATCTACACCGCTATCTGTGAACATGGAAATATCTACACCGCTATCTGTATGAACATGGAAATATCTACACCGCTATCTGTATGAACATGGAAATATCTGCACCGCTATCTGTTTGAACACGGAAATATCTACACCGCTGTCTGCAAGAAAGTGGAAATATCTACACAGCTATCTGCATATACATGGAAATATCTACAAAGCTATCTCTTTACACATGGAAATAACTACACCGCTATCTCTATAAATATCGAAATATCTACACCGCCATCTGTATGAACATGGAAATATCTGCACCGCCATGTGAATGAACATATAAATATCTGCACCGCCATCTGTATTAAGAAGGAGATATCTACACCGCTATCAGTATAAACATGGAAATATCTACACCGCTATCTGTATAAACATGGAAATATCTTCACCGCCATCTGTATGAACTTGGATATATCTACACAGCCATCTGGATGAACATGGAAATATCTACAGAGCTATCTGTATGAACATGGAAATATATACACCGCTATCTGTGTAAACATGCATACATCTTCACCGCTATCTGTATAAACATGGAAATATCTACACCGCTATCTGTATGAACATGAAAATATCTACACCGCTATCTGTTTGAACATGGAAATATCTACACTGCTATCTGCATGTAAATGGAAATATCTACACAGCTATCTGCATATACATGGAAATGTCTACAAAGCTATCTCTTTACACATGGATATAACTACACCGCTATCTCTATAAACATGGAAATATCTACACCGCCATCTGTATGAACATGGAAATATCTGCACCGCCATCTGTATGAACATATAAATATCTACAGCGCCATCTATATTAAGATGGAGATATCTACACAGATATCTGTATAAACCTGGAAATATCTACACCGCTATCAGTATAAACATGGAAATATCTACACCGCTATCTGTATAAACATGGAAATATCTACACCGCTACCTGTATAAACATGGGAATATCAGCACCGCTATCTGTATGAACATGGAAATATCTACACCGCTATCTGTATGAACATGGAAATAGCTACACCGCTATCTGTATTAACATGGAAATATCTACACCACTATCTATATGAACATGGAAATATCTACACCGCTATCTGTATGAACATGGATATATCTACACAGCCATCTGGATGAACATGGAAATATCTACACTGCTATCTGTATGAACATGGAAATATCTACACCGCAATCTGTGTAAACAAGCATACATCTTCACCGCTATCTGTATAAACATGGAAATATCTACACCGTTATCTGTATGAACATGGTAATTTCTACACCGCTACCTGTATAAACATGGAAATATCTACACCGCTACCTGTATAAACATGGAAATATCTACACCGCTACCTGTATAAACATGGAAATATCAGCACCGCTCTCTGTATGAACATGGAAATATCAGCCCCTCTATCTGTATGAACATGGAAATATCTACACCGCTATCAGTATGAACATGGAAATATCTACACCGCTATCCGTATGAACATGGAAATATCTTCACCGCCATCTGTATGAACATGGATATATCTACACAGCCATCTGGATGAACATGGAAATATCTACACCGCTATCTGTATGAACATGGAAATAGCTACACCGCTATCTGTATGAATATGGAAATATCTACACCACTATCTGTATGAACATGGAAATATCTACACGGCTATCTGTATGAACATGGAAATATCTTCACCGCCATCTGTATGAACATGGATATATCTACACAGCCATCTGGATGAACATGGAAATATCTACACCACTTTCTGTATGAACATGGAAATAGCTACACCGCTACCTGTATGAACATGGAAATATCTTCACCGACATCTGTATGAACATGGATATATCTACACAGCCATCTGGATGAACATGGAAATATCTACACAGCTATCTGCATATACATGGAAATGTCTACAAAGCTATCTCTTTACACATGGATTTAACTACTCTGCTATCTCTAAAAACATGGAAATATCTACACCGCCATCTGTTTGAACATGGAAATATCTGCACCGCCATCTGTATGAACATATAAATATCTACACCGCCATCTATATTAAGATGGAGATATCTACACCGCTATCTGTATAAACCTGGAAATATCTACACCGCTATCTGTATAAACATGGAAATATCTACACAGCTATCTGTATAAACATGGAAATATCTACACCGCTACCTGTATAAACATGGAAATATCAGCACCGCTATCTGTATGAACATGGAAATATCTACACCGCTATCTGTATGAACATGGAAATATCTACACCGCTATCTGTATGAACATGGAAATAGCTACACCGCTATCTGTATGAACATGGAAATATCTACACCACTATCTGTATGAACATGGAAATATCTACACCGCTATCTGTATGAACATGGATATATCTACACAGCCATCTGGATGAACATGGAAATATCTACACCTCTATCTGTATGAACATGGAAATATCTACTCCGCTATCTGTGTAAACATGCATACATCTTCACCGCTATCTGTATAAACATGGAAATATCTACACCGTTATCTGTATGAACATGGAAATATCTACACCGCTATCTGTTTGAACATGGAAATATCTAAACCGCTATCTGCATGAAAATGGAAATATGTGCACTGCTATCTGCATATACTTGGAAATATCTACACAGCTATCTCTTTACACATGGAAATAACTACACCGCTATCTGTATGAACATGGAAATACCTACACCACCATCTGTATGAACATGGAAATATCAGCACCGCCATCTGTATGAACATATAAATATCTACACCGCCATCTGTATTAAGAAGGAGATATCTAAACCGCTATCTGTATAAACATGGAAATATCTACACCGCTATCTGTATAAACATGGAAATATCTACACAGCTATCTGTATAAACATGGAAATATCTACACCGCTACCTGCATAAACATGGAAATATCAACAACGCTGTCAGTATGAACATGGAAATATCTACACCGCTATCTGTATGAACATGGAAATATCTAAACCGCTATCTGTATGAACATGGAAATATCTTCACCGCCATCTGTATGAACATGGATATATCTACACAGCCATCTGTATGAACATGGAAATATCTACACCGCTATCTGTATGAACATGGATATATCTACACCGCTATCTGTATGAACATGGAAATATCTTCACCGCCATCTGTATGAACATGGATATGTCTACACAGCCATCTGGATGAACATGGAAATATCTACACCGCTATCTGTATGCACATGGAAATAGCTACACCGCTATCTGTGTAAACATGCATACATCTTCACCGCTATCTGTATAAACATGGAAACATCTACACCGCTATCTGTATGAACATGGAAATATCTACACCGCTATCTGTATGAACATGGAAATATCTACACGGCTATCTGTATGAACATGGAAATATCTTCACCGCCATCTGTATGAACTTGGATATATCTACACAGCCATCTGGATGAACATGGAAATATCTACACAGCTATCTGTATGAACATGGAAATTTATACACCGCTATCTGTGTAAACATGCATACATCTTCACTGCTATCTGTATAAACATGGAAATATCTACACCGCTATCTGTATGAACATGGAAATATCTACACCGCCATCTGTTTGAACATGGAAATATCTACACTGCTATCTGCATGAAAATGGAAATATCTACACAGCTATCTGCATATACATGGAAATGTCTACAAAACTATCTCTTTACACATGGATATAACTACACCACTATCTCTATAAACATGGAAATATCTACACCGCCATCTCTATGAACATGGAAATATCTGCATCGCCATCTGTATGAACATATAAATAACTACACCGCCATCTATATTAAGATGGAGATATCTACACCGCTATCTGTATAAACATGGAAATATCTACACCGCTATCTGTATAAACATGGAAATATCTACACCGCTATCTGTATAAACATGGAAATATCTACACCGCTACCTATATAAACATGGAAATATCAGCACCGCTATCTGTATGAACATGGAAATATCTACACCGCTATCTGTATGAACATGGAAATATCTACACCGCTATCTGAATGAACATGGAAATAGCTACAACGCTATCTGTATGAACATGGAAATATCTACACCACTATCTGTATGAACATGGAAATATCTACACCGCTATCTGTATAAACATGGAAATATCTACACCGCTATCTGTATGAACATGGAAATAGCTACACCGCTATCTGTATGAACATGGAAATATCTACAGCACTACCTGTATGAACATGGAAATATCTACACCTCTATCTCCATGAACATGGATATATCTACACAGCCATCTGTATGAACATGGAAATATCTACACCGCTATCTGTATAAACATGGAAATATCTACACCGCTACCTGTATAAACATGGAAATATCTACACCGCTACCTGTATAAACATGGAAATATCAGCACCGCTCTCTGTATGAACATGGAAATATCAGCCCCTCTATCTGTATGAACATGGATATATCTACGCCGCTATCTGTATGAACATGGAAATATCTACACCGCTATCCGTATGAACATGGAAATATCTTCACCGCCATCTGTATGAACATATAAATATCTACACTGCCATCTGTATTAAGATGGAGATATCTACACCGCTATCTGTATAAACCTGGAAATATCTACACCGCTATCTGTATAAACATGGCAAGATCTACACCGCTATCTGTATAAACATGGAAATATCTACACCGCTACCTGTATAAACATGGAAATATCAGCACCGCTATCTGTATGAACATGGAAATATCTACACCGCTATCTGTATGAACATGGAAATATCTACACCGCTATCTGTTTGAACATGGAAATATCTACACCGCTGTCTGTATATACATGGAAATAACTACACCTCTATCTGTATAAACATGGAAATATCTACACCGCTACCTGTATAAACATGGAAATATCAGCAACGCTATCTGCATGAACATGGCAATATCAGCCCCTCTATCTGTGTGAACATGGAGATATCTACACCGCTATCTGTAAGAACATGGAAATATCTACACCGCTATCTGTCTGAACATGGAAATATCTTCACCGCCATCTGTATGAACATGGATATATCTACACAGCCATCTGGATGAACATGGAAATATGTACACCGCTATCTGTATGAACATGGAAATAGCTACACCGCTATCTGTATGAACATGGAAATATCTACAACACTATCTGTATGAACATGGAAATATCTACATCGCTATCTGTATGAACATGGAAATATCTACACGGCTATCTGTATGAACATGGAAATATCTTCACCGCCATCTGTATGAAAATGGATATATCTACACAGCCATCTGGATGAACATGGAAATATCTACACCAATATCTGTATGAACATGGAAATAGCTGCACCGCTATCTGTATGAACATGGAAATATCTTCACCGCCATCTGTATGAACTTGGATATATCTACACAGCCATCTGGATGAACATGGAAATATCTACACAGCTATCTGTATGAACATGGAAATTTATACACCGCTATCTGTGTAAACATGCATACATCTTCACTGCTATCTGTATAAACATGGAAATATCTACACCGCTATCTGTATGAACATGGAAATATCTACACAGCCATCTGTTTGAACATGGAAATATCTACACTGCTATCTGCATGAAAATGGAAATATCTACACAGCTATCTGCATATACATGGAAATGTCTACAAAACTATCTCTTTACACATGGATATAACTACACCACTATCTCTATAAACATGGAAATATCTACACCGCCATCTGTATGAACATATAAATATCTACACCGCCATCTATATTAAGATGGAGATATCTACACCGCTATCTGTATAAACATGGAAATATCTACACCGCTATCTGTATAAACATGGAAATATCTACACCGCTATCTGTATAAACATGGAAATATCTACACCGCTACCTATATAAACATGGAAATATCAGCACCGCTATCTTTATAAACATGGAAATATATACACCGCCATCTGTATGAACATGGAAATATCTGCACTGATATCTGTATGAACATATAAATATCTACACCGCCATCTGTATTAAGATGGAGATATCTTCAGTGATATCTGTATAAACTTGGAAATATCTACACCGCTATCTGTATAAACCTGGAAATATCTACACCGCTATCTGTATATACATGGAAATAACTACACCTCTATCTGTATAAACATGGAAATATCTACACCGCTACCTGTATAAACATGGAAATATCAGCAACGCTATCTGCATGAACATGGCAATATCAGCCCCTCTATCTGTGTGAACATGGAGATATCTACACCGCTATCTGTAAGAACATGGAAATATCTACACCGCTATCTGTCTGAACATGGAAATATCTTCACCGCCATCTGTATGAACATGGATATATCTACACAGCCATCTGGATGAACATGGAAATATGTACACCGCTATCTGTATGAACATGGAAATAGCTACACCGCTATCTGTATGAACATGGAAATATCTACAACACTATCTGTATGAACATGGAAATATCTACATCGCTATCTGTATGAACATGGAAATATCTACACGGCTATCTGTATGAACATGGAAATATCTTCACCGCCATCTGTATGAAAATGGATATATCTACACAGCCATCTGGATGAACATGGAAATATCTACACCAATATCTGTATGAACATGGAAATAGCTGCACCGCTATCTGTATGAACATGGAAATATCTTCACCGCCATCTGTATGAACTTGGATATATCTACACAGCCATCTGGATGAACATGGAAATATCTACACAGCTATCTGTATGAACATGGAAATTTATACACCGCTATCTGTGTAAACATGCATACATCTTCACTGCTATCTGTATAAACATGGAAATATCTACACCGCTATCTATATGAACATGGAAATATCTACACAGCCATCTGTTTGAACATGGAAATATCTACACTGCTATCTGCATGAAAATGGAAATATCTACACAGCTATCTGCATATACATGGAAATGTCTACAAAACTATCTCTTTACACATGGATATAACTACACCACTATCTCTATAAACATGGAAATATCTACACCGCCATCTGTATGAACATATAAATATCTACACCGCCATCTATATTAAGATGGAGATATCTACACCGCTATCTGTATAAACATGGAAATATCTACACCGCTATCTGTATAAACATGGAAACATCTACACCGCTATCTGTATGAACATGGAAATATCTACACCGCTATCTGTTTGAACATGGAAATAGCTAAACCGCTATCTCTATAAACATGGAAATATCTACACCGCCATCTGTATGAACATGGAAATATCTGCTCCGCCATCTGTATGAACATATAAATATCTACACTGCCATCTGTATTAAGATGGAGATATCTACACCGCTATCTGTATAAACCTGGAAATATCTACACCGCTATCTGTATAAACATGGCAAGATCTACACCGCTATCTGTATAAACATGGAAATATCTACACCGCTACCTGTATAAACATGGAAATATCAGCACCGCTATCTGTATGAACATGGAAATATCTACACCGCTATCTGTATGAACATGGAAATATCTACACCGCTATCTGTTTGAACATGGAAATATCTACACCGCTGTCTGCATGAAAATGGAAATATCTACACAGGTATCTGCATATACATGGAAATATCTACAAAGCTATCTCTTTACACATGGAAATAACTGCACCGCTATCTTTATAAACATGGAAATATATACACCGCCATCTGTATGAACATGGAAATATCTGCACTGATATCTGTATGAACATATAAATATCTACACCGCCATCTGTATTAAGATGGAGATATCTTCACTGATATCTGTATAAACTTGGAAATATCTACACCGCTATCTGTATAAACCTGGAAATATCTACACCGCTATCTGTATATACATGGAAATAACTACACCTCTATCTGTATAAACATGGAAATATCTACACCGCTACCTGTATAAACATGGAAATATCAGCAACGCTATCTGCATGAACATGGCAATATCAGCCCCTCTATCTGTGTGAACATGGAGATATCTACACCGCTATCTGTAAGAACATGGAAATATCTACACCGCTATCTGTCTGAACATGGAAATATCTTCACCGCCATCTGTATGAACATGGATATATCTACACAGCCATCTGGATGAACATGGAAATATGTACACCGCTATCTGTATGAACATGGAAATAGCTACACCGCTATCTGTATGAACATGGAATTATCTACAACACTATCTGTATGAACATGGAAATATCTACATCGCTATCTGTATGAACATGGAAATATCTACACGGCTATCTGTATGAACATGGAAATATCTTCACCGCCATCAGTATGAAAATGGATATATCTACACAGCCATCTGGATGAACATGGAAATATCTACACCAATATCTGTATGAACATGGAAATAGCTGCACCGCTATCTGTATGAACATGGAAATATCTTCACCGCCATCTGTATGAACTTGGATATATCTACACAGCCATCTGGATGAACATGGAAATATCTACACAGCTATCTGTATGAACATGGAAATTTATACACCGCTATCTGTGTAAACATGCATACATCTTCACTGCTATCTGTATAAACATGGAAATATCTACACCGCTATCTGTATGAACATGGAAATATCTACACAGCCATCTGTTTGAACATGGAAATATCTACACTGCTATCTGCATGAAAATGGAAATATCTACACAGCTATCTGCATATACATGGAAATGTCTACAAAACTATCTCTTTACACATGGATATAACTACACCACTATCTCTATAAACATGGAAATATCTACACCGCCATCTGTATGAACATATAAATATCTACACCGCCATCTATATTAAGATGGAGATATCTACACCGCTATCTGTATAAACATGGAAATATCTACACCGCTATCTGTATAAACATGGAAATATCTACACCGCTATCTGTATAAACATGGAAATATCTACACCGCTACCTATATAAACATGGAAATATCAGCACCGCTATCTGTATGAACATGGAAATATCTACACCGCTATCTGTATGAACATGGAAATATCTACACCGCTATCTGAATGAACATGGAAATAGCTACAACGCTATCTGTATGAACATGGAAATATCTACACCACTATCTGTATGAACATGGAAATATCTACACCGCTATCTGTATAAACATGGAAATATCTACACCGCTATCTGTATGAACATGGAAATAGCTACACCACTATCTGTATGAACATGGAAATATCTACAGCACTACCTGTATGAACATGGAAATATCTACACCTCTATCTCCATGAACATGGATATATCTACACAGCCATCTGTATGAACATGGAAATATCTACACCGCTGCCTGTATAAACATGGAAATATCTACACCGCTACCTGTATAAACATGGAAATATCAGCACCGCTCTCTGTATGAACATGGAAATATCAGCCCCTCTATCTGTATGAACATGGATATATCTACGCCGCTATCTGTATGAACATGGAAATATCTACACCGCTATCCGTATGAACATGGAAATATCTTCACCGCCATCTATATGAACATGGATATATCTACACAGCCATCTGGATGAACATGGAAATATCTACACCGCTATCTGTATGAACATGGAAATAGCTACACCGCTATCCATATGAACATGGAAATATCTTCACCGCCATCTATATGAACATGGATATATCTACACAGCCATCTGGATGAACATGGAAATATCTATACCGCTATCTGTATGAACATGGAAATATCTACACCGCTATCTGTATGAACATGGAAATATCTTCACCGCCTTCTGTATGAAGATGGATATAACTACACAGCCATCTGGATGAACATGGAAATATCTACACCACTATCTGTATGAACATGGAAATATCTACACCGCTATCTGTATGAACTTGGAAATATCTTCACCGCCATCTGTATGAACATGGATATATCTACACAGCCATCTGGATGAACATGGAAATATCTACACAGCTATCTGTATGAACATGGAAATATATACACCGCTATCTGTGTAAACATGCATACATCTTCACCGCTATCTGTATAAAAATGGAAATATCTACACCGCTATCTGTATGAACATGGAAATATCTAAACCGCTATCTGTTTGAACATGGAAATATCTACACCGCTATCTGCATGAAAATGGAAATATCTACACAGCTATCTGCATATACATGGAAATGTCTACAAAGCTATCTCTTTACACATGGATATAACTACACCGCTATCACTATAAACATGGAAATATCTACACCGCCATATGTATGAACATGGAAATATCTGCACCGCCATCTGTATGAACATATAAATATCTACACCGCCATCTATATTAAGATGGAGATATCTACACCGATATCTGTATAAACATGGAAATATCTACACCGCTAGTTGTATAAACATGGAAATATCTACACCGCTACCTGTATAAACATGGAAATATCAGCACCGCTATCTGTATGAACATGGAAATATCTACACCGCTATCTGTATGAACATGGAAATATCTGCACCGCTATATGTATGAACATGGAAATAGCTACACCGCTATCTGTATGAACATGGAAATATCTACACCACTATCTGTATGAACATGGAAATATCTACACCGCTATCTGTATGAACATGGATATATCTACACAGCCATCTGGATGAACATGGAAATATCTACACCGCTATCTGTATGAACATGGAAATATCTACACCGCTATCTGTGTAAACATGCATACATCTTCACCGCTATCTGTATAAACATGGAAATATCTACACCGTTATCTGTATGAACATGGAAATATCTACACCGCTATCTGTTTGAACATGGAAATATCTAAACCGCTATCTGCATGAAAATGGAAATATGTGCACAGCTATCTGCATGTACATGGAAATATCTACACAGCTATCTCTTTACACATGGAAATAACTACACCGCTATCTGTATGAACATGGAAGTACCTACACCACCATCTGTATGAACATGGAAATATCAGCACCGCCATCTGTATGAACATATAGATATCTACACTGCCATCTGTATTAAGAAGGAGATATCTAAACCGCTATCTGTATAAACATGGAAATATCTACACCGCTATCTGTATAAACATGGAAATATCTACACAGCTATCTGTATAAACATGGAAATATCTACACCGCTACCTGCATAAACATGGAAATATCAGCACCGCTATCAGTATGAACATGGAAATATCTACACCGCTATCTGTATGAACATGGAAATATCTACACCGCTATCTGTATGAACATGGAAATATCTTCACCGCCTTCTGTATGAACATGGATATATCTACACAGCCATCTGTATGAACATGGAAATATCTACACCGCTATCTGTATGAACATGGATATATCTACTCCGCTATCTGTATGAACATGGAAATATCTTCACCGCCATCTGTATGAACATGGATATGTCTACACAGCCATCTGGATGAACATGGAAATATCTACACCGCGATCTGTATGAACATGGAAATATCTACACCGCTATCTGTGTAAACATGCATACATCTTCACCGCTATCTGTATAAACATGGAAACATCTACACCGCTATCTGTATGAACATGGAAATATCTACACCGCTATCTGTTTGAACATGGAAATAGCTAAACCGCTATCTCTATAAACATGGAAATATCTACACCGCCATCTGTATGAACATGGAAATATCTGCACCGCCATCTGTATGAACATATAAATGTCTACACTGCCATCTGTATTAAGATGGAGATATCTACACCGCTATCTGTATAAACCTGGAAATATCTACACCGCTATCTGTATAAACATGGCAAGATCTACACCGCTATCTGTATAAACATGGAAATATCTACACCGCTACCTGTATAAACATGGAAATATCAGCACCGCTATCTGTATGAACATGGAAATATCTACACCGCTATCTGTATGAACATGGAAATATCTACACCGCTATCTGTTTGAACATGGAAATATCTACACCGCTGTCTGCATGAAAATGGAAATATCTACACAGCTATCTGCATATACATGGAAATATCTACAAAGCTATCTCTTTACACATGGAAATAACTACACCGCTGTCTTTATTAACATGGAAATATATACACCGCCATCTGTATGAACATGGAAATATCTGCACTGCCATCTGTATGAACATATAAATATCTACACCGCCATCTGTATTAAGATGGAGATATCTTCACTGATATCTGTATAAACTTGGAAATATCTACACCGCTATCTGTATAAACCTGGAAATATCTTCACGGCTATCTGTATATACATGGATATAACTACACCTCTATCTGTATAAACATGGAAATATCTACACCGCTACCTGTATAAACATGGAAATATCAGCAACGCTATCTGCATGAACATGGCAATATCAGCCCCTCTATCTGTGTGAACATGGAGATATCTACACCGCTATCTGTAAGAACATGGAGATATCTACACCGCTATCTGTCTGAACATGGAAATATCTTCACCGCCATCTGTATGAACATGGATATATCTACACAGCCATCTGGATGAACATGGAAATATGTACACCGCTATCTGTATGAACATGGAAATAGCTACACCGCTATCTGTATGAACATGGAAATATCTACAACACTATCTGTATGAACATGGAAATATCTACACCGCTATCTGTATGAACATGGAAATATCTACACGGCTATCTGTATGAACATGGAAATATCTTCACCGCCATCTGTATGAACTTGGATATATCTACACAGCCATCTGGATGAACATGGAAATATCTACACAGCTATCTGTATGAACATGGAAATTTATACACCGCTATCTGTGTAAACATGCATACATCTTCACTGCTATCTGTATAAACATGGAAATATCTACACCGCTATCTGTATGAACATGGAAATATCTACACCGCCATCTGTTTGAACATGGAAATATCTACACTGCTATCTGCATGAAAATGGAAATATCTACACAGCTATCTGCATATACATGGAAATGTCTACAAAACTATCTCTTTACACATGGATATAACTACACCACTATCTCTATAAACATGGAAATATCTACACCGCCATCTCTATGAACATGGAAATATCTGCATCGCCATCTGTATGAACATATAAATAACTACACCGCCATCTATATTAAGATGGAGATATCTACACCGCTATCTGTATAAACATGGAAATATCTACACCGCTATCTGTATAAACATGGAATTATCTACACCGCTATCTGTATAAACATGGAAATATCTACACCGCTACCTATATAAACATGGAAATATCAGCACCGCTATCTGTATGAACATGGAAATATCTACACCGCTATCTGTATGAACATGGAAATATCTACACCGCTATCTGAATGAACATGGAAATAGCTACAACGCTATCTGTATGAACATGGAAATATCTACACCACTATCTTTATGAACATGGAAATATCTACACCGCTATCTGTATAAACATGGAAATATCTACACCGCTATCTGTATGAACATGGAAATAGCTACACCGCTATCTGTATGAACATGGAAATATCTACAGCACTACCTGTATGAACATGGAAATATCTACACCTCTATCTCCATGAACATGGATATATCTACACAGCCATCTGTATGAACATGGAAATATCTACACCGCTATCTGTATAAACATGGAAATATCTACACCGCTACCTGTATAAACATGGAAATATCTACACCGCTACCTGTATAAACATGGAAATATCAGCACCGCTCTCTGTATGAACATGGAAATATCAGCCCCTCTATCTGTATGAACATGGATATATCTACGCCGCTATCTGTATGAACATGGAAATATCTACACCGCTATCCGTATGAACATGGAAATATCTTCACCGCCATCTATATGAACATGGATATATCTACACAGCCATCTGGATGAACATGGAAATATCTACACCGCTATCTGTATGAACATGGAAATAGCTACACCGCTATAGGTATGAACATGGAAATATCTTCACCGCCATCTATATGAACATGGATATATCTACACAGCCATCTGGATGAACATGGAAATATCTATACCGCTATCTGTATGAACATGGAAATATCTACACCGCTATCTGTATGAACATGGAAATATCTTCACCGCCTTCTGTATGAAGATGGATATAACTACACAGCCATCTGGATGAACATGGAAATATCTACACCACTATCTGTATGAACATGGAAATATCTACACCGCTATCTGTATGAACTTGGAAATATCTTCACCGCCATCTGTATGAACATGGATATATCTACACAGCCATCTGGATGAACATGGAAATATCTACACAGCTATCTGTATGAACATGGAAATATATACACCGCTATCTGTGTAAACATGCATACATCTTCACCGCTATCTGTATAAAAATGGAAATATCTACACCGCTATCTGTATGAACATGGAAATATCTAAACCGCTATCTGTTTGAACATGGAAATATCTACACCGCTATCTGCATGAAAATGGAAATATCTACACAGCTATCTGCATATACATGGAAATGTCTACAAAGCTATCTCTTTACACATGGATATAACTACACCGCTATCACTATAAACATGGAAATATCTACACCGCCATATGTATGAACATGGAAATATCTGCACCGCCATCTGTATGAACATATAAATATCTACACCGCCATCTATATTAAGATGGAGATATCTACACCGATATCTGTATAAACATGGAAATATCTACACCGCTAGTTGTATAAACATGGAAATATCTACACCGCTACCTGTATAAACATGGAAATATCAGCACCGCTATCTGTATGAACATGGAAATATCTACACCGCTATCTGTATGAACATGGAAATATCTGCACCGTTATATGTATGAACATGGAAATATCTACACCGCTATCTGTATGAACATGGAAATATCTACACCACTATCTGTATGAACATGGAAATATCTACACCGCTATCTGTATGAACATGGATATATCTACACAGCCATCTGGATGAACATGGAAATATCTACACCGCTATCTGTATGAACATGGAAATATCTACACCGCTATCTGTTTGAACATGGAAATATCTACACCGCTGTCTGCATGAAAATGGAAATATCTACACAGCTATCTGCATATACATGGAAATATCTACAAAGCTATCTCTTTACACATGGAAATAACTACACCGCTATCTTTCTTAACATGGAAATATATACACCGCCATCTGTATGAACATGGAAATATCTGCACTGCCATCTGTATGAACATATAAATATCTACACCGCCATCTGTATTAAGATGGAGATATCTTCACTGATATCTGTATAAACTTGGAAATATCTACACCGCTATCTGTATAAACCTGGAAATATCTACACGGCTATCTGTATATACATGGAAATAACTACACCTCTATCTGTATAAACATGGAAATATCTACACCGCTACCTGTATAAACATGGAAATATCAGCAACGCTATCTGCATGAACATGGCAATATCAGCCCCTCTATCTGTGTGAACATGGAGATATCTACACCGCTATCTGTAAGAACATGGAAATATCTACACCGCTATCTGTCTGAACATGGAAATATCTTCACCGCCATCTGTATGAACATGGATATATCTACACAGCCATCTGGATGAACATGGAAATATGTACACCGCTATCTGTATGAACATGGAAATAGCTACACCGCTATCTGTATGAACATGGAAATATCTACAACACTATCTGTATGAACATGGAAATATCTACACCGCTATCTGTATGAACATGGAAATATCTACACGGCTATCTGTATGAACATGGAAATATCTTCACCGCCATCTGTATGAACTTGGATATATCTACACAGCCATCTGGATGAACATGGAAATATCTACACAGCTATCTGTATGAACATGGAAATTTATACACCGCTATCTGTGTAAACATGCATACATCTTCACTGCTATCTGTATAAACATGGAAATATCTACACCGCTATCTGTATGAACATGGAAATATCTACACCGCCATCTGTTTGAACATGGAAATATCTACACTGCTATCTGCATGAAAATGGAAATATCTACACAGCTATCTGCATATACATGGAAATGTCTACAAAACTATCTCTTTACACATGGATATAACTACACCACTATCTCTATAAACATGGAAATATCTACACCGCCATCTCTATGAACATGGAAATATCTGCATCGCCATCTGTATGAACATATAAATAACTACACCGCCATCTATATTAAGATGGAGATATCTACACCGCTATCTGTATAAACATGGAAATATCTACACCGCTATCTGTATAAACATGGAATTATCTACACCGCTATCTGTATAAACATGGAAATATCTACACCGCTACCTATATAAACATGGAAATATCAGCACCGCTATCTGTATGAACATGGAAATATCTACACCGCTATCTGTATGAACATGGAAATATCTACACCGCTATCTGAATGAACATGGAAATAGCTACAACGCTATCTGTATGAACATGGAAATATCTACACCACTATCTGTATGAACATGGAAATATCTACACCGCTATCTGTATAAACATGGAAATATCTACACCGCTATCTGTATGAACATGGAAATAGCTACACCGCTATCTGTATGAACATGGAAATATCTACAGCACTACCTGTATGAACATGGAAATATCTACACCTCTATCTCCATGAACATGGATATATCTACACAGCCATCTGTATGAACATGGAAATATCTACACCGCTATCTGTATAAACATGGAAATATCTACACCGCTACCTGTATAAACATGGAAATATCTACACCGCTACCTGTATAAACATGGAAATATCAGCACCGCTCTCTGTATGAACATGGAAATATCAGCCCCTCTATCTGTATGAACATGGATATATCTACGCCGCTATCTGTATGAACATGGAAATATCTACACCGCTATCCGTATGAACATGGAAATATCTTCACCGCCATCTATATGAACATGGATATATCTACACAGCCATCTGGATGAACATGGAAATATCTACACCGCTATCTGTATGAACATGGAAATAGCTACACCGCTATAGGTATGAACATGGAAATATCTTCACCGCCATCTATATGAACATGGATATATCTACACAGCCATCTGGATGAACATGGAAATATCTATACCGCTATCTGTATGAACATGGAAATATCTACACCGCTATCTGTATGAACATGGAAATATCTTCACCGCCTTCTGTATGAAGATGGATATAACTACACAGCCATCTGGATGAACATGGAAATATCTACACCACTATCTGTATGAACATGGAAATATCTACACCGCTATCTGTATGAACTTGGAAATATCTTCACCGCCATCTGTATGAACATGGATATATCTACACAGCCATCTGGATGAACATGGAAATATCTACACAGCTATCTGTATGAACATGGAAATATATACACCGCTATCTGTGTAAACATGCATACATCTTCACCGCTATCTGTATAAAAATGGAAATATCTACACCGCTATCTGTATGAACATGGAAATATCTAAACCGCTATCTGTTTGAACATGGAAATATCTACACCGCTATCTGCATGAAAATGGAAATATCTACACAGCTATCTGCATATACATGGAAATGTCTACAAAGCTATCTCTTTACACATGGATATAACTACACCGCTATCACTATAAACATGGAAATATCTACACCGCCATATGTATGAACATGGAAATATCTGCACCGCCATCTGTATGAACATATAAATATCTACACCGCCATCTATATTAAGATGGAGATATCTACACCGATATCTGTATAAACATGGAAATATCTACACCGCTAGTTGTATAAACATGGAAATATCTACACCGCTACCTGTATAAACATGGAAATATCAGCACCGCTATCTGTATGAACATGGAAATATCTACACCGCTATCTGTATGAACATGGAAATATCTGCACCGTTATATGTATGAACATGGAAATATCTACACCGCTATCTGTATGAACATGGAAATATCTACACCACTATCTGTATGAACATGGAAATATCTACACCGCTATCTGTATGAACATGGATATATCTACACAGCCATCTGGATGAACATGGAAATATCTACACCGCTATCTGTATGAACATGGAAATATCTACACCGCTATCTGTTTGAACATGGAAATATCTACACCGCTGTCTGCATGAAAATGGAAATATCTACACAGCTATCTGCATATACATGGAAATATCTACAAAGCTATCTCTTTACACATGGAAATAACTACACCGCTATCTTTCTTAACATGGAAATATATACACCGCCATCTGTATGAACATGGAAATATCTGCACTGCCATCTGTATGAACATATAAATATCTACACCGCCATCTGTATTAAGATGGAGATATCTTCACTGATATCTGTATAAACTTGGAAATATCTACACCGCTATCTGTATAAACCTGGAAATATCTACACGGCTATCTGTATATACATGGAAATAACTACACCTCTATCTGTATAAACATGGAAATATCTACACCGCTACCTGTATAAACATGGAAATATCAGCAACGCTATCTGCATGAACATGGCAATATCAGCCCCTCTATCTGTGTGAACATGGAGATATCTACACCGCTATCTGTAAGAACATGGAAATATCTACACCGCTATCTGTCTGAACATGGAAATATCTTCACCGCCATCTGTATGAACATGGATATATCTACACAGCCATCTGGATGAACATGGAAATATGTACACCGCTATCTGTATGAACATGGAAATAGCTACACCGCTATCTGTATGAACATGGAAATATCTACAACACTATCTGTATGAACATGGAAATATCTACACCGCTATCTGTATGAACATGGAAATATCTACACGGCTATCTGTATGAACATGGAAATATCTTCACCGCCATCTGTATGAAAATGGATATATCTACACAGCCATCTGGATGAACATGGAAATATCTACACCAATATCTGTATGAACATGGAAATAGCTGCACCGCTATCTGTATGAACATGGAAATATCTTCACCGCCATCTGTATGAACTTGGATATATCTACACAGCCATCTGGATGAACATGAAAATATCTACACAGCTATCTGTATGAACATGGAAATTTATACACCGCTATCTGTGTAAACATGCATACATCTTCACTGCTATCTGTATAAACATGGAAATATCTACACCGCTATCTGTATGAACATGGAAATATCTACACCGCTATCTGTTTGAACATGGAAATATCTACACTACTATCTGCATGAAAATGGAAATATCTACACAGCTATCTGCATATACATGGAAATGTCTACAAAACTATCTCTTTACACATGGATATAACTACACCACTATCTCTATAAACATGGAAATATCTACACCGCCATCTGTATGAACATGGAAATATCTGCATCGCCATCTGTATGAACATATAAATATCTACACCGCCATCTATATTAAGATGGAGATATCTACACCGCTATCTGTATAAACATGGAAATATCTACACCGCTATCTGTATAAACATGGAAATATCTACACCGCTATCTGTATAAACATGGAAATATCTACACCGCTACCTATATAAACATGGAAATATCAGCACCGCTATCTGTATGAACATGGAAATATCTACACCGCTATCTGTATGAACATGGAAATATCTACACCGCTATCTGAATGAACATGGAAATAGCTACAACGCTATCTGTATGAACATGGAAATATCTACACCACTATCTGTATGAACATGGAAATATCTACACCGCTATCTGTATAAACATGGAAATATCTACACCGCTATCTGTATGAACATGGAAATAGCTACACCACTATCTGTATGAACATGGAAATATCTACAGCACTACCTGTATGAACATGGAAATATCTACACCTCTATCTCCATGAACATGGATATATCTACACGGCCATCTGTATGAACATGGAAATATCTACACCGCTATCTGTATAAACATGGAAATATCTACACCGCTACCTGTATAAACATGGAAATATCTACACCGCTACCTGTATAAACATGGAAATATCAGCACCGCTCTCTGTATGAACATGGAAATATCAGCCCCTCTATCTGTATGAACATGGATATATCTACGCCGCTATCTGTATGAACATGGAAATATCTACACCGCTATCCGTATGAACATGGAAATATCTTCACCGCCATCTATATGAACATGGATATATCTACACAGCCATCTGGATGAACATGGAAATATCTACACCGCTATCTGTATGAACATGGAAATAGCTACACCGCTATCCGTATGAACATGGAAATATCTTCACCGCCATCTATATGAACATGGATATATCTACACAGCCATCTGGATGAACATGGAAATATCTATACCGCTATCTGTATGAACATGGAAATATCTACACCGCTATCTGTATGAACATGGAAATATCTTCACCGCCTTCTGTATGAAGATGGATATAACTACACAGCCATCTGGATGAACATGGAAATATCTACACCACTATCTGTATGAACATGGAAATATCTACACCGCTATCTGTATGAACTTGGAAATATCTTCACCGCCATCTGTATGAACATGGATATATCTACACAGCCATCTGGATGAACATGGAAATATCTACACAGCTATCTGTATGAACATGGAAATATATACACCGCTATCTGTGTAAACATGCATACATCTTCACCGCTATCTGTATAAAAATGGAAATATCTACACCGCTATCTGTATGAACATGGAAATATCTAAACCGCTATCTGTTTGAACATGGAAATATCTACACCGCTATCTGCATGAAAATGGAAATATCTACACAGCTATCTGCATATACATGGAAATGTCTACAAAGCTATCTCTTTACACATGGATATAACTACACCGCTATCACTATAAACATGGAAATATCTACACCGCCATATGTATGAACATGGAAATATCTGCACCGCCATCTGTATGAACATATAAATATCTACACCGCCGTCTATATTAAGATGGAGATATCTACACCGATATCTGTATAAACATGGAAATATCTACACCGCTAGTTGTATAAACATGGAAATATCTACACCGCTACCTGTATAAACATGGAAATATCAGCACCGCTATCTGTATGAACATGGAAATATCTACACCGCTATATGTATGAACATGGAAATATCTGCACCGCTATATGTATGAACATGGAAATAGCTACACCGCTATCTGTATGAACATGGAAATATCTACACCACTATCTGTATGAACATGGAAATATCTACACCGCTATCTGTATGAACATGGATATATCTACACAGCCATCTGGATGAACATGGAAATATCTACACCGCTATCTGTATGAACATGGAAATATCTACACCGCTATCTGTGTAAACATGCATACATCTTCACCGCTATCTGTATAAACATGGAAATATCTACACCGTTATCTGTATGAACATGGAAATATCTACACCGCTATCTGTTTGAACATGGAAATATCTAAACCGCTATCTGCATGAAAATGGAAATATGTGCACAGCTATCTGCATGTACATGGAAATATCTACACAGCTATCTCTTTACACATGGAAATAACTACACCGCTATCTGTATGAACATGGAAGTACCTACACCACCATCTGTATGAACATGGAAATATCAGCACCGCCATCTGTATGAACATATAGATATCTACACCGCCATCTGTATTAAGAAGGAGATATCTAAACCGCTATCTGTATAAACATGGAAATATCTACACCGCTATCTGTATAAACATGGAAATATCTACACAGCTATCTGTATAAACATGGAAATATCTACACCGCTACCTGCAGAAACATGGAAATATCAGCACCGCTATCAGTATGAACATGGAAATATCTACACCGCTATCTGTATGAACATGGAAATATCTACACCGCTATCTGTATGAACATGGAAATATCTTTTTGGCCATCTGTATGAACATGGATATATCTACACAGCCATCTGTATGAACATGGAAATATCTACACCGCTATCTGTATGAACATGGATATATCTACTCCGCTATCTGTATGAACATGGAAATATCTTCACCGCCATCTGTATGAACATGGATATGTCTACACAGCCATCTGGATGAACATGGAAATATCTACACCGCGATCTGTATGAACATGGAAATATCTACACCGCTATCTGTGTAAACATGCATACATCTTCACCGCTATCTGTATAAACATGGAAACATCTACACCGCTATCTGTATGAACATGGAAATATCTACACCGCTATCTGTTTGAACATGGAAATAGCTAAACCGCTATCTCTATAAACATGGAAATATCTACACCGCCATCTGTATGAACATGGAAATATCTGCACCGCCATCTGTATGAACATATAAATGTCTACACTGCCATCTGTATTAAGATGGAGATATCTACACCGCTATCTGTATAAACCTGGAAATATCTACACCGCTATCTGTATAAACATGGCAAGATCTACACCGCTATCTGTATAAACATGGAAATATCTACACCGCTACCTGTATAAACATGGAAATATCAGCACCGCTATCTGTATGAACATGGAAATATCTACACCGCTATCTGTATGAACATGGAAATATCTACACCGCTATCTGTTTGAACATGGAAATATCTACACCGCTGTCTGCATGAAAATGGAAATATCTACACAGCTATCTGCATATACATGGAAATATCTACAAAGCTATCTCTTTACACATGGAAATAACTACACCGCTATCTTTATTAACATGGAAATATATACACCACCATCTGTATGAACATGGAAATATCTGCACTGCCATCTGTATGAACATATAAATATCTACACCGCCATCTGTATTAAGATGGAGATATCTTCACTGATATCTGTATAAACTTGGAAATATCTACACCGCTATCTGTATAAACCTGGAAATATCTACACGGCTATCTGTATATACATGGAAATATCTACACCTCTATCTGTATAAACATGGAAATGTCTACACCGCTACCTGTATAAACATGGAAATATCAGCAACGCTATCTGCATGAACATGGCAATATCAGCCCCTCTATCTGTGTGAACATGGAGATATCTACACCGCTATCTGTAAGAACATGGAAATATCTACACCGCTATCTGTCTGAACATGGAAATATCTTCACCGCCATCTGTATGAACATGGATATATCTACACAGCCATCTGGATGAACATGGAAATATGTACACCGCTATCTGTATGAACATGGAAATAGCTACACCGCTATCTGTATGAACATGGAAATATCTACATCACTATCTGTATGAACATGGAAATATCTACACCGCTATCTGTGTAAACATGCATACATCTTCACCGCTATCTGTATAAACATGGAAATATCTACACCGTTATCTGTATGAACATGGAAATATCTACACCGCTATCTGTTTGAACATGGAAATATCTAAACCGCTATCTGCATGAAAATGGAAATATGTGCACAGCTATCTGCATGTACATGGAAATATCTACACAGCTATCTCTTTACACATGGAAATAACTACACCGCTATCTGTATGAACATGGAAGTACCTACACCACCATCTGTATGAACATGGAAATATCAGCACCGCCATCTGTATGAACATATAGATATCTACACCGCCATCTGTATTAAGAAGGAGATATCTAAACCGCTATCTGTATAAACATGGAAATATCTACACCGCTATCTGTATAAACATGGAAATATCTACACAGCTATCTGTATAAACATGGAAATATCTACACCGCTACCTGCAGAAACATGGAAATATCAGCACCGCTATCAGTATGAACATGGAAATATCTACACCGCTATCTGTATGAACATGGAAATATCTACACCGCTATCTGTATGAACATGGAAATATCTTTTTGGCCATCTGTATGAACATGGATATATCTACACAGCCATCTGTATGAACATGGAAATATCTACACCGCTATCTGTATGAACATGGATATATCTACTCCGCTATCTGTATGAACATGGAAATATCTTCACCGCCATCTGTATGAACATGGATATGTCTACACAGCCATCTGGATGAACATGGAAATATCTACACCGCGATCTGTATGAACATGGAAATATCTACACCGCTATCTGTGTAAACATGCATACATCTTCACCGCTATCTGTATAAACATGGAAACATCTACACCGCTATCTGTATGAACATGGAAATATCTACACCGCTATCTGTTTGAACATGGAAATAGCTAAACCGCTATCTCTATAAACATGGAAATATCTACACCGCCATCTGTATGAACATGGAAATATCTGCACCGCCATCTGTATGAACATATAAATGTCTACACTGCCATCTGTATTAAGATGGAGATATCTACACCGCTATCTGTATAAACCTGGAAATATCTACACCGCTATCTGTATAAACATGGCAAGATCTACACCGCTATCTGTATAAACATGGAAATATCTACACCGCTACCTGTATAAACATGGAAATATCAGCACCGCTATCTGTATGAACATGGAAATATCTACACCGCTATCTGTATGAACATGGAAATATCTACACCGCTATCTGTTTGAACATGGAAATATCTACACCGCTGTCTGCATGAAAATGGAAATATCTACACAGCTATCTGCATATACATGGAAATATCTACAAAGCTATCTCTTTACACATGGAAATAACTACACCGCTATCTTTATTAACATGGAAATATATACACCACCATCTGTATGAACATGGAAATATCTGCACTGCCATCTGTATGAACATATAAATATCTACACCGCCATCTGTATTAAGATGGAGATATCTTCACTGATATCTGTATAAACTTGGAAATATCTACACCGCTATCTGTATAAACCTGGAAATATCTACACGGCTATCTGTATATACATGGAAATATCTACACCTCTATCTGTATAAACATGGAAATGTCTACACCGCTACCTGTATAAACATGGAAATATCAGCAACGCTATCTGCATGAACATGGCAATATCAGCCCCTCTATCTGTGTGAACATGGAGATATCTACACCGCTATCTGTAAGAACATGGAAATATCTACACCGCTATCTGTCTGAACATGGAAATATCTTCACCGCCATCTGTATGAACATGGATATATCTACACAGCCATCTGGATGAACATGGAAATATGTACACCGCTATCTGTATGAACATGGAAATAGCTACACCGCTATCTGTATGAACATGGAAATATCTACAACACTATCTGTATGAACATGGAAATATCTACACCGCTATCTGTATGAACATGGAAATATCTACACGGCTATCTGTATGAACATGGAAATATCTTCACCGCCATCTGTATGAAAATGGATATATCTACACAGCCATCTGGATGAACATGGAAATATCTACACCAATATCTGTATGAACATGGAAATAGCTGCACCGCTATCTGTATGAACTTGGAAATATCTTCACCGCCATCTGTATGAACTTGGATATATCTACACAGCCATCTGGATGAACATGGAAATATCTACACAGCTATCTGTATGAACATGGAAATTTATACACCGCTATCTGTGTAAACATGCATACATCTTCACTGCTATCTGTATAAACATGGAAATATCTACACCGCTATCTGTATGAACATGGAAATATCTACACCGCTATCTGTTTGAACATGGAAATATCTACACTGCTATCTGCATGAAAATGGAAATATCTACACAGCTATCTGCATATACATGGAAATGTCTACAAAACTATCTCTTTACACATGGATATAACTACACCACTATCTCTATAAACATGGAAATATCTACACCGCCATCTGTATGAACATGGAAATATCTGCATCGCCATCTGTATGAACATATAAATATCTACACCGCCATCTATATTAAGATGGAGATATCTACACCGCTATCTGTATAAACATGGAAATATCTACACCGCTATCTGTATAAACATGGAAATATCTACACCGCTATCTGTATAAACATGGAAATATCTACACCGCTACCTATATAAACATGGAAATATCAGCACCGCTATCTGTATGAACATGGAAATATCTACACCGCTATCTGTATGAACATGGAAATATCTACACCGCTATCCGAATGAACATGGAAATAGCTACAACGCTATCTGTATGAACATGGAAATATCTACACCACTATCTGTATGAACATGGAAATATCTACACCGCTATCTGTATAAACATGGAAATATCTACACCGCTATCTGTATGAACATGGAAATAGCTACACCACTATCTGTATGAACATGGAAATATCTACAGCACTACCTGTATGAACATGGAAATATCTACACCTCTATCTCCATGAACATGGATATATCTACACAGCCATCTGTATGAACATGGAAATATCTACACCGCTATCTGTATAAACATGGAAATATCTACACCGCTACCTGTATAAACATGGAAATATCTACACCGCTACCTGTATAAACATGGAAATATCAGCACCGCTCTCTGTATGAACATGGAAATATCAGCCCCTCTATCTGTATGAACATGGATATATCTACGCCGCTATCTGTATGAACATGGAAATATCTACACCGCTATCCGTATGAACATGGAAATATCTTCACCACCATCTATATGAACATGGATATATCTACACAGCCATCTGGATGAACATGGAAATATCTACACCGCTATCTGTATGAACATGGAAATAGCTACACCGCTATCCGTATGAACATGGAAATATCTTCACCGCCATCTATATGAACATGGATATATCTACACAGCCATCTGGATGAACATGGAAATATCTATACCGCTATCTGTATGAACATGGAAATATCTACACCGCTATCTGTATGAACATGGAAATATCTTCACCGCCTTCTGTATGAAGATGGATATAACTACACAGCCATCTGGATGAACATGGAAATATCTACACCACTATCTGTATGAACATGGAAATATCTACACCGCTATCTGTATGAACTTGGAAATATCTTCACCGCCATCTGTATGAACATGGATATATCTATACAGCCATCTGGATGAACATGGAAATATCTACACAGCTATCTGTATGAACATGGAAATATATACACCGCTATCTGTGTAAACATGCATACATCTTCACCGCTATCTGTATAAAAATGGAAATATCTACACCGCTATCTGTATGAACATGGAAATATCTAAACCGCTATCTGTTTGAACATGGAAATATCTACACCGCTATCTGCATGAAAATGGAAATATCTACACAGCTATCTGCATATACATGGAAATGTCTACAAGGCTATCTCTTAACACATGGATATAACTACACCGCTATCACTATAAACATGGAAATATCTACACCGCCATATGTATGAACATGGAAATATCTGCACCGCCATCTGTATGAACATATAAATATCTACACCGCCATCTATATTAAGATGGAGATATCTACACCGATATCTGTATAAACATGGAAATATCTACACCGCTATCTGTATAAACATGGAAATATCTACACCGCTACCTGTATAAACATGGAAATATCAGCACCGCTATCTGTATGAACATGCAAATATCTACACCGCTATCTGTATGAACATGGAAATATCTACACCGCTATCTGTATGAACATGGAAATAGCTACACCGCTATCTGTATGAACATGGAAATATCTACACCACTATCTGTATGAACATGGAAATATCTACACCGCTATCTGTATGAACATGGATATATCTACACAGCCATCTGGATGAACATGGAAATATCTACACCGCTATCTGTATGAACATGGAAATATCTACACCGCTATCTGTGTAAACATGCATACATCTTCACCGCTATCTGTATAAACATGGAAATATCTACACCGTTATCTGTATGAACATGGAAATATCTACACCGCTATCTGTTTGAACATGGAAATATCTAAACCGCTATCTGCATGAAAATGGAAATATGTGCACAGCTGTCTGCATATACATGGAAATATCTACACAGCTATCTCTTTACACATGGAAATAACTACACCGCTATCTGTATGAACATGGAAGTACCTACACCACCATCTGTATGAACATGGAAATATCAGCACCGCCATCTGTATGAACATATAAATATCTACACCGCCATCTGTATTAAGAAGGAGATATCTAAACCGCTATCTGTATAAACATGGAAATATATACACTGCTATCTGTATAAACATGGAAATATCTACACAGCTATCTGTATAAACATGGAAATATCTACACCGCTACCTGTATAAACATGGAAATATCAGCACCGCTATCTGCATGAACATGGCAATATCAGCCCCTCTATCTGTGTGAACATGGAGATATCTACACCGCTATCTCTATAAACATGGAAATATCTACACCGCCATCTGTCTGAACATGGAAATACCTTCACCGCCATCTGTATGAACATGGATATATCTACACAGCCATCTGGATGAACATGGAAATATCTACACCGCTATCTGTATGAACATGGAAATAGCTACACCGCTATCTGTATGAACATGGAAATGTCTACAACACTATCTGTATGAACATGGAAATATCTACACCGCTATCTGTATGAACATGGAAATATCTACACGGCTATCTGTATGAACATGGAAATATCTTCACCGCCATCTGTATGAAAATGGATATATCTACACAGCCATCTGGATGAACATGGAAATATCTACACCAATATCTGTATGAACATGGAAATAGATGCACCGCTATCTGTATGAACATGGAAATACCTTCACCGCCATCTGTATGAACTTGGATATATCTACACAGCCATCTGGATGAACATGGAAATATCTACACAGCTATCTGTATGAACATGGAAATATATACACCGCTATCTATGTAAACATGCATACATCTTCACTGCTATCTGTATAAACATGGAAATATCTACACCGCTATCTGTATGAACATGGAAATATCTACACCGCTATCTGTTTGAACATGGAAATATCTACACCGCTATCTGCATGAAAATGGAAATATCTACACAGCTATCTGCATATACATGGAAATGTCTACAAAGCTATCTCTTTACACATGGATATAACTACACCGCTATCTGTATAAACATGGAAATATCTACACCGCCATCTGTATGAACATGGAAATATCTGCACCGCCATCTGTATGAACATATAAATATCTACACCGCCATCTATATTAACATGGAGATATCTACACCGCTATCTGCATGAAAATGGAAATATCTACACGGCTATCTGCATATACATGGAAATATCTACAAAGCTATCTCTTTACACATGGAAATAATTACACGGCTATCTCTATAAACATGGAAATATCCTCACCGCCGTCTGTATGAACATGGAAATACCTGCACCGCCATCTGTATGAACATATAAGTATCTACACAGCCATCTGGATGAACATGGAAAGATCTACACCGCTATCTGTATAAACATGGAAATATCAAAACTGCTACCTGAATAAACATGGAAATATCAGCACAGCTATCTGTATGAACATGGAAAAATCTACTCCGCTATCTGTACGAACATGGAAATATCTACACCGCTATCTGTATGAACATGGAAATAGCTACACCGCTATCTGTATCAACATGGAAATATCTACACCACTATCTGTATGAACATGGAAATATCTACACCGCCATCTGTATGAACATGGATATATCTACACAGCCATCTGGATGAACATGGAAATATCTACACCGCTATCTGTATGAACCTGGAAATATCTACTCCGCTATCTGTGTAAACATGCATACATCTTCACCGCTATCAGTATAAACATGGAAATATCTACACCACTATCTGTATGAACATGGAAATAGCTACACCGCTATCTGTATGAACATGGAAATATCTACACCGCTATCTGTATGAACATGGATATATCTACACAGCCATCTGCATGAACATGGAAATATCTACACCGCTATCTGTGTAAACATGCATGCATCTTCACCGCTATCTGTATGAACATGGAAATATCTACAACGCTATCTGTATCAACATGGAAATATCCACACCGCTATCTGTATGAACATGGAAATATCTACACCGCTATCTGTTTGAACATGGAAATATCTACACCGCTATCTGCATGAAAATGGAAATATCTACACTGCTATCTGCATATACATGGAAATATCTACACAGCTATCTCTTTACTCATGGAAATAACTACACCGCTATCAGTTTGAACATGGAAATATCTACACCGCCATCTGTATGAACATCGGAATATCTGCACCGCCATTTAAATGAACATATAAATATCTACACCGCCATCTGTATTAAGATGGAGATATCTACACCGCTATATGTATAAACATGGAAATATCTACAGCGCTTTCTGTATAAATATGGAAATATCTACACCGCTATCTGTGAACATGGAAATATCTACACCGCTATCTGTATGAACATGGAAATATCTACACCGCTATCTGTATGAACATGGAAATATCTACACCGCTATCTGTTTGAACACGGAAATATCTACACCGCTGTCTGCAAGAAAATGGAAATATCTACACAGCTATCTGCATATACATGGAAATATCTACAAAGCTATCTCTTTACACATGGAAATAACTACACCGCTATCTCTATAAATATCGAAATATCTACACCGCCATCTGTATGAACATGGAAATATCTGCACCGCCATGTGAATGAACATATAAATATCTGCACCGCCATCTGTATTAAGAAGGAGATATCTACACCGCTATCAGTATAAACATGGAAATATCTACACCGCTATCTGTATAAACATGGAAATATCTTCACCGCCATCTGTATGAACTTGGATATATCTACACAGCCATCTGGATGAACATGGAAATATCTACAGAGCTATCTGTATGAACATGGAAATATATAAACCGCTATCTGTGTAAACATGCATACATCTTCACCGCTATCTGTATAAACATGGAAATATCTACACCGCTATCTGTATGAACATGAAAATATCTAAACCGCTATCTGTTTGAACATGGAAATATCTACACTGTTATCTGCATGTAAATGGAAATATCTACACAGCTATCTGCAAATACATGGAAATGTCTACAAAGCTATCTCTTTACACATGGATATAACTACACCGCTATCTCTATAAACATGGAAATATCTACACCGCCATCTGTATGAACATGGAAATATCTGCACCGCCATCTGTATGAACATGTAAATATCTACACCGCCATCTATATTAAGATGGAGATATCTACACAGATATCTGTATAAACCTGGAAATATCTACACCGCTATCAGTATAAACATGGAAATATCTACACCGCTATCTGTATAAACATGGAAATATCTACACCGCTACCTGTATAAACATGGGAATATCAGCACCGCTATCTGTATGAACATGGAAATATCTACACCGCTATCTGTATGAACATGGAAATATCTACACCGCTATCTGTATGAACATGGAAATAGCTACACCGCTATCTGTATTAACATGGAAATATCTACACCACTATCTATATGAACATGGAAATATCTACACCGCTATCTGTATGAACATGGATATATCTACACAGCCATCTGGATGAACATGGAAATATCTACACTGTTATCTGTATGAACATGGAAATATCTACACCGCAATCTGTGTAAACAAGCATACATCTTCACCGCTATCTGTATAAACATGGAAATATCTACACCGTTATCTGTATGAACATGGTAATATCTACACCGCTACCTGTATAAACATGGAAATATCTACACCGCTACCTGTATAAACATGGAAATATCTACACCGCTACCCGTATAAACATGGAAATATCAGCACCGCTCTCTGTATGAACATGGAAATATCAGCCCCTCTATCTGTATGAACATGGAAATATCTACACCGCTATCAGTATGAACATGGAAATATCTACACCGCTATCCGTATGAACATGGAAATATCTTCACCGCCATCTGTATGAACATGGATATATCTACACAGCCATCTGGATGAACATGGAAATATCTACACCGCTATCTGTATGAACATGGAAATAGCTACACCGCTATCTGTATGAATATGGAAATATCTACACCACTATCTCTATGAACATGGAAATATCTACACGGCTATCTGTATGAACATGGAAATATCTTCACCGCCATCTGTATGAACATGGATATATCTACACAGCCATCTGGATGAACATGGAAATATCTACACCACTATCTGTATGAACATGGAAATAGCTACACCGCTACCTGTATGAACATGGAAATATCTTCACCGACATCTGTATGAACATGGATATATCTACACAGCCATCTGGATGAACATGGAAATATCTACACAGCTATCTGCATATACATGGAAATGTCTACAAAGCTATCTCTTTACACATGGATTTAACTACTCTGCTATCTCTAAAAACATGGAAATATCTACACCGCCATCTGTTTGAACCTGGAAATATCTGCACCGCCATCTGTATGAACATATAAATATCTACACCGCCATCTATATTAAGATGGAGATATCTACACCGATATCTGTATAAACATGGAAATATCTACACCGCTATCTGTATAAACATGGAAATATCTACACCGCTACCTGTATAAACATGGAAATATCAGCACCGCTATCTGTATGAACATGGAAATATCTACACCGCTATCTGTATGAACATGGAAATATCTACACCGCTATCTGTATGAACATGGAAATAGCTACACCGCTATCTGTATGAACATGGAAATATCTACACCACTATCTGTATGAACATGGAAATATCTACACCGCTATCTGTTTGAACATGGATATATCTACACAGCCATCTGGATGAACATGGAAATATCTACACCGCTATCTGTATGAACATGGAAATATCTACACCGCTATCTGTGTAAACATGCATACATCTTCACCGCTATCTGTATAAACATGGAAATATCTACACCGTTATCTGTATGAACATGGAAATATCTACACCGCTATCTGTTTGAACATGGAAATATCTAAACCGCTATCTGCATGAAAATGGAAATATGTGCACAGCTATCTGCATATACATGGAAATATCTACACAGCTATCTCTTTACACATGGAAATAACTACACCGCTATCTGTATGAACATGGAAGTACCTACACCACCATCTGTATGAACATGGAAATATCAGCACCGCCATCTGTATGAACATATAAATATCTACACCGCCATCTGTATTAAGAAGGAGATATCTAAACCGCTATCTGTATAAACATGGAAATATCTACACCGCTATCTGTATAAACATGGAAATATCTACACAGCTATCTGTATAAACATGGAAATATCTACACCGCTACCTGTATAAACATGGAAATATCAGCACCGCTATCTGCATGAACATGGCAATATCAGCCCCTCTATCTGTGTGAACATGGAGATATCTACACCGCTATCTGTAAGAACATGGAAATATCTACACCGCCATCTGTCTGAACATGGAAATACCTTCACCGCCATCTGTATGAACATGGATATATCTACACAGCCATCTGGATGAACATGGAAATATCTACACCGCTATCTGTATGAACATGGAAATAGCTACACCGCTATCTGTATGAACATGGAAATATCTACAACACTATCTGTATGAACATGGAAATATCTACACCGCTATCTGTATGAACATGGAAATATCTACACGGCTATCTGTATGAACATGGAAATATCTTCACCGCCATCTGTATGAAAATGGATATATCTACACAGCCATCTGGATGAACATGGAAATATCTACACCAATATCTGTATGAACATGGAAATAGATGCACCGCTATCTGTATGAACATGGAAATACCTTCACCGCCATCTGTATGAACTTGGATATATCTACACAGCCATCTGGATGAACATGGAAATATCTACACAGCTATCTGTATGAACATGGAAATATATACACCGCTATCTATGTAAACATGCATACATCTTCACTGCTATCTGTATAAACATGGAAATATCTACACCGCTATCTGTATGAACATGGAAATATCTACACCGCTATCTGTTTGAACATGGAAATATCTACACCGCTATCTGCATGAAAATGGAAATATCTACACAGCTATCTGCATATACATGGAAATGTCTACAAAGCTATCTCTTTACACATGGATATAACTACACCGCTATCTCTATAAACATGGAAATATCTACACCGCCATCTGTATGAACATGGAAATATCTGCACCGCCATCTGTATGAACATATAAATATCTACACCGCCATCTATATTAACATGGAGATATCTACACCGCTATCTGCATGAAAATGGAAATATCTACACGGCTATCTGCATATACATGGAAATATCTACAAAGCTATCTCTTTACACATGGAAATAATTACACGGCTATCTCTATAAACATGGAAATATCCTCACCGCCGTCTGTATGAACATGGAAATACCTGCACCGCCATCTGTATGAACATATAAGTATCTACACAGCCATCTGGATGAACATGGAAAGATCTACACCGCTATCTGTATAAACATGGAAATATCAAAACCGCTACCTGAATAAACATGGAAATATCAGCACAGCTATCTGTATGAACATGGAAAAATCTACACCGCTATCTGTACGAACATGGAAATATCTACACCGCTATCTGTATGAACATGGAAATAGCTACACCGCTATCTGTATCAACATGGAAATATCTACACCACTATCTGTATGAACATGGAAATATCTACACCGCCATCTGTATGAACATGGATATATCTACACAGCCATCTGGATGAACATGGAAATATCTACACCGCTATCTGTATGAACCTGGAAATATCTACTCCGCTATCTGTGTAAACATGCATACATCTTCACCGCTATCAGTATAAACATGGAAATATCTACACCACTATCTGTATGAACATGGAAATAGCTACACCGCTATCTGTATGAACATGGAAATATCTACACCGCTATCTGTATGAACATGGATATATCTACACAGCCATCTGCATGAACATGGAAATATCTACACCGCTATCTGTGTAAACATGCATGCATCTTCACCGCTATCTGTATGAACATGGAAATATCTACAACGCTATCTTTATCAACATGGAAATATCTACACCGCTATCTGTATGAACATGGAAATATCTACACCGCTATCTGTTTGAACATGGAAATATCTACACCGCTATCTGCACGAAAATGGAAATATCTACACTGCTATCTGCATATACATGGAAATATCTACACAGCTATCTCTTTACACATGGAAATAACTACACCGCTATCAGTTTGAACATGGAAATATCTACACCGCCATCTGTATGAACATCGGAATATCTGCACCGCCATTTAAATGAACATATAAATATCTACACCGCCATCTGTATTAAGATGGAGATATCTACACCGCTATATGTATAAACATGGAAATATCTACAGCGCTTTCTGTATAAATATGGAAATATCTACACCGCTATCTGTGAACATGGAAATATCTACACCGCTATCTGTATGAACATGGAAATATCTACACCGCTATCTGTATGAACATGGAAATATCTACACCGCTATCTGTTTGAACACGGAAATATCTACACCGCTGTCTGCAAGAAAATGGAAATATCTACACAGCTATCTGCATATACATGGAAATATCTACAAAGCTATCTCTTTACACATGGAAATAACTACACCGTTATCTCTATAAATATCGAAATATCTACACCGCCATCTGTATGAACATGGAAATATCTGCACCGCCATGTGAATGAACATATAAATATCTGCACCGCCATCTGTATTAAGAAGGAGATATCTACACCGCTATCAGTATAAACATGGAAATATCTACACCGCTATCTGTATAAACATGGAAATATCTTCACCGCCATCTGTATGAACTTGGATATATCTACACAGCCATCTGGATGAACATGGAAATATCTACAGAGCTATCTGTATGAACATGGAAATATAGAAACCGCTATCTGTATAAACATGCATACATCTTCACCGCTATCTGTATAAACATGGAAATATCTACACCGCTATCTGTATGAACATGAAAATATCTAAACCGCTATCTGTTTGAACATGGAAATATCTACACTGCTATCTGCATGTAAATGGAAATATCTACACAGCTATCTGCAAATACATGGAAATGTCTACAAAGCTATCTCTTTACACATGGATATAACTACACCGCTATCTCTATAAACATGGAAATATCTACACCGCCATCTGTATGAACATGGAAATATCTGCACCGCCATCTGTATGAACATGTAAATATCTACACCGCCATCTATATTAAGATGGAGATATCTACACAGATATCTGTATAAACCTGGAAATATCTACACCGCTATCAGTATAAACATGGAAATATCTACACCGCTATCTGTATAAACATGGAAATATCTACACCGCTACCTGTATAAACATGGGAATATCAGCACCGCTATCTGTATGAACATGGAAATATCTACACCGCTATCTGTATGAACATGGAAATATCTACACCGCTATCTGTATGAACATGGAAATAGCTACACCGCTATCTGTATTAACATGGAAATATCTACACCACTATCTATATGAACATGGAAATATCTACACCGCTATCTGTATGAACATGGATATATCTACACAGCCATCTGGATGAACATGGAAATATCTACACTGTTATCTGTATGAACATGGAAATATCTACACCGCAATCTGTGTAAACAAGCATACATCTTCACCGCTATCTGTATAAACATGGAAATATCTACACCGTTATCTGTATGAACATGGTAATATCTACACCGCTACCTGTATAAACATGGAAATATCTACACCGCTACCTGTATAAACATGGAAATATCTACACCGCTACCTGTATAAACATGGAAATATCAGCACCGCTCTCTGTATGAACATGGAAATATCAGCCCCTCTATCTGTATGAACATGGAAATATCTACACCGCTATCAGTATGAACATGGAAATATCTACACCGCTATCCGTATGAACATGGAAATATCTTCACCGCCATCTGTATGAACATATAAATATCTACACCGCCATCTATATTAAGATGGAGATATCTACACCGATATCTGTATAAACATGGAAATATCTACACCGCTAGTTGTATAAACATGGAAATATCTACACCGCTACCTGTATAAACATGGAAATATCAGCACCGCTATCTGTATGAACATGGAAATATCTACACCGCTATCTGTATGAACATGGAAATACCTGCACCGCTATATGTATGAACATGGAAATAGCTACACCGCTATCTGTATGAACATGGAAATATCTACACCACTATCTGTATGAACATGGAAATATCTACACCGCTATCTGTATGAACATGGATATATCTACACAGCCATCTGGATGAACATGGAAATATCTACACCGCTATCTGTATGAACATGGAAATATCTACACCGCTATCTGTGTAAACATGCATACATCTTCACCGCTATCTGTATAAACATGGAAATATCTACACCGTTATCTGTATGAACATGGAAATATCTACACCGCTATCTGTTTGAACATGGAAATATCTAAACCGCTATCTGCATGAAAATGGAAATATGTGCACAGCTATCTGCATGTACATGGAAATATCTACACAGCTATCTCTTTACACATGGAAATAACTACACCGCTATCTGTATGAACATGGAAGTACCTACACCACCATCTGTATGAACATGGAAATATCAGCACCGCCATCTGTATGAACATATAGATATCTACACCGCCATCTGTATTAAGAAGGAGATATCTAAACCGCTATCTGTATAAACATGGAAATATCTACACCGCTATCTGTATAAACATGGAAATATCTACACAGCTATCTGTATAAACATGGAAATATCTACACCGCTACCTGCATAAACATGGAAATATCAGCACCGCTATCAGTATGAACATGGAAATATCTACACCGCTATCTGTATGAACATGGAAATATCTACACCGCTATCTGTATGAACATGGAAATATCTTTTTGGCCATCTGTATGAACATGGATATATCTACACAGCCATCTATATGAACATGGAAATATCTACACCGCTATCTGTATGAACATGGATATATCTACTCCGCTATCAGTATGAACATGGAAATATTTTCACCGCCATCTGTATGAACATGGATATGTCTACACAGCCATCTGGATGAACATGGAAATATCTACACCGCGATCTGTATGAACATGGAAATATCTACACCGCTATCTGTGTAAACATGCATACATCTTCACCGCTATCTGTATAAACATGGAAACATCTACACAGCTATCTGTATGAACATGGAAATATCTACACCGCTATCTGTTTGAACATGGAAATAGCTAAACCGCTATCTCTATAAACATGGAAATATCTACACCGCCATCTGTATGAACATGGAAATATCTGCACCGCCATCTGTATGAACATATAAATATCTACACTGCCATCTGTATTAAGATGGAGATATCTACACCGCTATCTGTATAAACCTGGAAATATCTACACCGCTATCTGTATAAACATGGCAAGATCTACACCGCTATCTGTATAAACATGGAAATATCTACACCGCTACCTGTATAAACATGGAAATATCAGCACCGCTATCTGTATGAACATGGAAATATCTACACCGCTATCTGTATGAACATGGAAATATCTACACCGCTATCTGTTTGAACATGGAAATATCTACACCGCTGTCTGCATGAAAAAGGAAATATCTACACAGCTATCTGCATATACATGGAAATATCTACAAAGCTATCTCTTTACACATGGAAATAACTACACCGCTATCTTTATTAACATGGAAATATATACACCGCCATCTGTATGAACATGGAAATATCTGCACTGCCATCTGTATGAACATATAAATATCTACACCTCCATCTGTATTAAGATGGAGATATCTTCACTGATATCTGTATAAACTTGGAAATATCTACACCGCTATCTGTATAAACCTGGAAATATCTACACCGCTATCTGTATATACATGGAAATAACTACACCTCTATCTGTATAAACATGGAAATATCTACACCGCTACCTGTATAAACATGGAAATATCAGCACCGCTATCTGCATGAACATGGCAATATCAGCCCCTCTATCTGTGTGAACATGGAGATATCTACACCGCTATCTGTAAGAACATGGAAATATCTACACCGCTATCTGTCTGAACATGGAAATAACTTCACCGCCATCTGTATGAACATGGATATATCTACACAGCCATCTGGATGAACATGGAAATATCTACACCGCTATCTGTATGAACATGGAAATAGCTACACCGCTATCTGTATGAACATGGAAATATCTACAACACTATCTGTATGAACATGGAAATATCTACACTGCTATCTGTATGAACATGGAAATATCTACACAGCTATCTGTATGAACATGGAAATATCTTCACCGCCATCTGTATGAAAATGGATATATCTACACAGCCATCTGGATGAACATGGAAATATCTACACTGCTATCTGTATGAACATGGAAATTTATACACCGCTATCTGTGTAAACATGCATACAACTTCACTGCTATCTGTATAAACATGGAAATATCTACACCGCTATCTGTATGAACATGGAAATATCTACACCGCTATCTGTTTGATCATGGAAATATCTACACTGCTATCTGCATGAAAATGGAAATATCTACACAGCTATCTGCATATACATGGAAATGTCTACAAAACTATCTCTTTACACATGGATATAACTACACCACTATCTCTATAAACATGGAAATATCTACACCGCCATCTGTATGAACATGGAAATATCTGCATCGCCATCTGTATGAACATATAAATATCTACACCGCCATCTATATTAAGATGGAGATATCTACACCGCTATCTGTATAAACATGGAAATATCTACACCGCTATCTGTATAAACATGGAAATATCTACACCGCTATCTGTATAAACATGGAAATATCTACACCGCTACCTATATAAACATGGAAATATCAGCACCGCTATCTGTATGAACATGGAAATATCTACACCGCTATCTGTATGAACATGGAAATATCTACACCGCTATCTGAATGAACATGGAAATAGCTACAACGCTATCTGTATGAACATGGAAATATCTACACCACTATCTGTATGAACATGGAAATATCTACACCGCTATCTGTATAAACATGGAAATATCTACACCGCTATCTGTATGAACATGGAAATAGCTACACCACTATCTGTATGAACATGGAAATATCTACAGCACTACCTGTATGAACATGGAAATATCTACACCTCTATCTCCATGAACATGGATATATCTACACAGCCATCTGTATGAACATGGAAATATCTACACCGCTATCTGTATAAACATGGAAATATCTACACCGCTACCTGTATAAACATGGAAATATCTACACCGCTACCTGTATAAACATGGAAATATCAGCACCGCTCTCTGTATGAACATGGAAATATCAGCCCCTCTATCTGTATGAACATGGATATATCTACGCCGCTATCCGTATGAACATGGAAATATCTTCACCGCCATCTATATGAACATGGATATATCTACACAGCCATCTGGATGAACATGGAAATATCTACACCGCTATCTGTATGAACATGGAAATAGCTACACCGCTATCCGTATGAACATGGAAATATCTTCACCGCCATCTATATGAACATGGATATATCTACACAGCCATCTGGATGAACATGGAAATATCTATACCGCTATCTGTATGAACATGGAAATATCTACACCGCTATCTGTATGAACATGGAAATATCTTCACCGCCTTCTGTATGAAGATGGATATAACTACACAGCCATCTGGATGAACATGGAAATATCTACACCACTATCTGTATGAACATGGAAATATCTACACCGCTATCTGTATGAACTTGGAAATATCTTCACCGCCATCTGTATGAACATGGATATATCTACACAGCCATCTGGATGAACATGGAAATATCTACACAGCTATCTGTATGAACATGGAAATATATACACCGCTATCTGTGTAAACATGCATACATCTTCACCGCTATCTGTATAAAAATGGAAATATCTACACCGCTATCTGTATGAACATGGAAATATCTAAACCGCTATCTGTTTGAACATGGAAATATCTACACCGCTATCTGCATGAAAATGGAAATATCTACACAGCTATCTGCATATACATGGAAATGTCTACAAAGCTATCTCTTTACACATGGATATAACTACACCGCTATCACTATAAACATGGAAATATCTACACCGCCATATGTATGAACATGGAAATATCTGCACCGCCATCTCTATGAACATATAAATATCTACACCGCCATCTATATTAAGATGGAGATATCTACACCGATATCTGTATAAACATGGAAATATCTACACCGCTAGTTGTATAAACATGGAAATATCTACACCGCTACCTGTATAAACATGGAAATATCAGCACCGCTATCTGTATGAACATGGAAATATCTACACCGCTATCTGTATGAACATGGAAATATCTGCACCGCTATATGTATGAACATGGAAATAGCTACACCGCTATCGGTATGAACATGGAAATATCTACACCACTATCTGTATGAACATGGAAATATCTACACCGCTATCTGTATGAACATGGATATATCTACACAGCCATCTGGATGAACATGGAAATATCTACACCGCTATCTGTATGAACATGGAAATATCTACACCGCTATCAGTGTAAACATGCATACATCTTCACCGCTATCTGTATAAACATGGAAATATCTACACCGTTATCTGTATGAACATGGAAATATCTACACCGCTATCTGTTTGAACATGGAAATATCTAAACCGCTATCTGCATGAAAATGGAAATATGTGCACAGCTATCTGCATGTACATGGAAATATCTACACAGCTATCTCTTTACACATGGAAATAACTACACCGCTATCTGTATGAACATGGAAGTACCTACACCACCATCTGTATGAACATGGAAATATCAGCACCGCCATCTGTATGAACATGGAAATATCTACACAGCTATCTGTATAAACATGGAAATATCTACACCGCTACCTGCATAAACATGGAAATATCAGCACCGCTATCAGTATGAACATGGAAATATCTACACCACTATCTGTATGAACATGGAAATATCTACACCGCTATCTGTATGAACATGGATATATCTACACAGCCATCTGGATGAACATGGAAATATCTACACCGCTATCTGTATGAACATGGAAATATCTACACCGCTATCTGTGTAAACATGCATACATCTTCACCGCTATCTGTATAAACATGGAAATATCTACACCGTTATCTGTATGAACATGGAAATATCTACACCGCTATCTGTTTGAACATGGAAATATCTAAACCGCTATCTGCATGAAATTGGAAATATGTGCACAGCTATCTGCATGTACATGGAAATATCTACACAGCTATCTATTTACACATGGAAATAACTACACCGCTATCTGTATGAACATGGAAGTACCTACACCACCATCTGTATGAACATGGAAATATCAGCACCGCCATCTGTATGAACATATAGATATCTACACCGCCATCTGTATTAAGAAGGAGATATCTAAACCGCTATCTGTATAAACATGGAAATATCTACACCGCTATCTGTATAAACATGGAAATATCTACACAGCTATCTGTATAAACATGGAAATATCTACACCGCTACCTGCATAAACATGGAAATATCAGCACCGCTATCAGTATGAACATGGAAATATCTACACCGCTATCTGTATGAACATGGAAATATCTACACCGCTATCTGTATGAACATGGAAATATCTTTTTGGCCATCTGTATGAACATGGATATATCTACACAGCCATCTATATGAACATGGAAATATCTACACCGCTATCTGTATGAACATGGATATATCTACTCCGCTATCTGTATGAACATGGAAATATCTTCACCGCCATCTGTATGAACATGGATATGTCTACACAGCCATCTGGATGAACATGGAAATATCTACACCGCGATCTGTATGAACATGGAAATATCTACACCGCTATCTGTGTAAACATGCATACATCTTCACCGCTATCTGTATAAACATGGAAACATCTACACCGCTATCTGTATGAACATGGAAATATCTACACCGCTATCTGTTTGAACATGGAAATAGCTAAACCGCTATCTCTATAAACATGGAAATATCTACACCGCCATCTGTATGAACATGGAAATATCTGCACCGCCATCTGTATGAACATATAAATATCTACACTGCCATCTGTATTAAGATGGAGATATCTACACCGCTATCTGTATAAACCTGGAAATATCTACACCGCTATCTGTATAAACATGGCAAGATCTACACCGCTATCTGTATAAACATGGAAATATCTACACCGCTACCTGTATAAACATGGAAATATCAGCACCGCTATCTGTATGAACATGGAAATATCTACACCGCTATCTGTAGGAACATGGAAATATCTACACCGCTGTCTGTTTGATCATGGAAATATCTAAACCGCTATGTGCATATAAATAGAAATATCTACACAGCTATCTGCATATAAATGGAAATATCTACAAAGATATTTTTTTACACATGGAAATAACTACACCGCTATCTCTATAAACATGGAAATATCTACACCGCCATCTGTATGAACATGGAAATATCTGCACCGCCATCTGTATGAACATATAAATATCTACACCGCCATCTATATTAACATGGAGATATCTACACCGCTATCTGCATGAAAATGGAAATATCTACACGGCTATCTGCATATACATGGAAATATCTACAAAGCTATCTCTTTACACATGGAAATAATTACACGGCTATCTCTATAAACATGGAAATATCCACACCGCCGTCTGTATGAACATGGAAATACCTGCACCGCCATCTGTATGAACATATAAGTATCTACACAGCCATCTGGATGAACATGGAAAGATCTACACCGCTACCTGTATAAACATGGAAATATCTACACCGCTACCTGAATAAACATGGAAATATCAGCACAGCTATCTGTATGAACATGGAAAAATCTACACCGCTATCTGTACGAACATGGAAATATCTACACCGCTATCTGTATGAACATGGATATAGCTACACCGCTATCTGTATCAACATGGAAATATCTACACCACTATCTGTATGAACATGGAAATATCTACACCGCCATCTGTATGAACATGGATATATCTACACAGCCATCTGGATGAACATGGAAATATCTACACCGCTATCTGTATGAACCTGGAAATATCTACTCCGCTATCTGTGTAAACATGCATACATCTTCACCGCTATCAGTATAAACATGGAAATATCTACACCACTATCTGTATAAACATGGAAATAGCTACACCGCTATCTGTATGAACATGGAAATATCTACACCGCTATCTGTATGAACATGGATATATCTACACAGCCATCTGCATGAACATGGAAATATCTACACCGCTATCTGTGTAAACATGCATGCATCTTCACCGATATCTGTATGAACATGGAAATATCTACACCGCTATCTGTATCAACATGGAAATATCTACACCGCTATCTGTTTGAACATGGAAATATCTACACCGCTATCTGCATGAAAATGGAAATATCTACACTGCTATCTGCATATACATGGAAATATCTACACAGCTATCTCTTTACACATGGAAATAACTACACCGCTATCAGTTTGAACATGGAAATATCTACACCGCCATCTGTATGAACATCGGAATATCTGCACCGCCATCTGAATGAACATATAAATATCTACACCGCCATCTGTATTAAGATGGAGATATCTACACCGCTATATGTATAAACATGGAAATATCTACAGCGCTTTCTGTATAAACATGGAAATATCTACACCGCTATCTGTGAACATGGAAATATCTACACCGCTATCTGTATGAACATGGAAATATCTACACCGCTATCTGTATGAACATGGAAATATCTACACCGCTATCTGTTTGAACACGGAAATATCTACACCGCTGTCTGCAAGAAAATGGAAATATCTACACAGCTATCTGCATATACATGGAAAAATCTACAAAGCTATCTCTTTACACATGGAAATAACTACACCGCTATCTCTATAAACATCGAAATATCTACACCGCCATCTGTATGAACATGGAAATATCTGCACCGCCATGTGAATGAACATATAAATATCTGCACCGCCATCTGTATTAAGAAGGAGATATCTACACCGCTATCAGTATAAACATGGAAATATCTACACCGCTATCTGTATAAACATGGAAATATCTACAGCGCTATCTGTATAAACATGGAAATATCTACACCGCTACCTGTATAAACATGGAAATATCAGCACCGCTATCTGTATAAACATGGAAATACCTACACCGCTATCTGTATGAACATGGAAATATCTACACCGTTATCTGTATGAACATGGATATATCTACACAGCCATCTGGATGAACATGCATATGTCTACACAGCCATCTGGATGAACATGGAAATATCTACACCGCGATCTGTATGAACATGGAAATATCTACACCGCTATCTGTGTAAACATGCATACATTTCACCGCTATCTGTATAAACATGGAAGTATCTACACCGCTGTCTGTATGAAAATGGAAATATCTACACCACTATCTGTTTGAACATGGAAATATCTAAACCGCTATCTGTATGAAAATAGAAATATCTACACAGCTATCTGCATATACATGAAAATATCTACAAAGCTATCTCTTTACAGATAGAAATAACTACACCGCTATCTTTATAAACGTGGAAATATCTACACCGCCATCTGTATTATCATGGAAATGTCTGCACTGCTATCTGTATGAACATATAAATATATGCACCGCCATCTGTATTAAGATGGAGATATCTTCACCGCTATCTGTATAAACTTGGAAATATCTACACCGCTATCTCTATAAACCTGGAAATATCTACACGGCTATCTGTATAAACATGGAAATATCTGCACCACTACATGTATAAACATGGAAATATCAGCACCGCTATCTGTATGAACATGGAAATGTCTACACCGCTATCTCTATGAACATGGAAATATCTACACCGCTATCTGTATGAACATGGAAATAGCTACACCGCTATCTGTATGAACATGGAAATATCCACACCGCTATCTGTATGAACATGGAAATAGCTACACCGCTATCTGTATGAACATGGAAATAGCTACACCGCTATCTGTATGAACATGGAAATATCTACACCGCTATCTGTATGAACTTGGAAATATCTATACCGCTATCTGTATGAACATGGATATATCTACACAGCCATCTGGATGAACATGGAAATATCTACACCGCTATCTGTATAAACATGGAAATATCTACACCGCTATCTGTATAAACATGGAAATATCTACACCGCTATCAGCATGAAAATGGAAATATCTACACAGCTATCTGCATATACATGGAAATATCTACAAAGCTATCTCTTTACAGATGGAAATAACTACACCACTATCTCTATAAACATGGAAATATCTACACCGCCATCTATATGAACATGGAAATATCTGCACCGCCATCTGTATGAACATATAAATATATACACCACCATCTGTATTAAGATGGAGATATCTACACCGTTATCTGTATAAACCTGGAAATATCTACACAGCTATCTGTATAAACATGGAAAGATCTACACCGCTATCTGTATAAACATGGAAATATCTACACCGCCATCTGTATGAACATGGAAATAGCTACACCGCTATCTGTATGAACATGGAAATATCTACACCGCTATCTGTATGAACATGGATATATCTACACAGCCATCTGGATGAACATAGAAATATCTACACTGCTATCTGTGCAAACATGCATACATCTTCACCGCTATCTGTATGAACATGGAAATATCTACACCGCTATCTGTATGAACATGGAAATATCTACACCGCTATCTGTATGAACATGGAAATATCTACACGGTTATCTGTATGAACATGGAAATACTTTCACCGCCATATGTATGAACATGGATATGTCTACGCAGCCATCTGGATGAACATGGAAATATCTACACCGCGATCTGTATGAACATGGAAATATCTACACCGCTATCTGTATGAACTTGGAAATATCTATACCGCTATCTGTATGAACATGGCTATATCTACATAGCCATCTGGATGAACATGCAAATATCTACACCGCTATCTGTATAAACATGGAAATATCTACACCGCTATCTATATAAACATGGAAATATCTACACCGCTATCTGTATGAACATGGAAATATCTACACCGCTATCTGTATAAACATGGAAATATCTACACCGCTATCTGTATGAACATGGAAATATCTACACCGCTATCTGTTTGAACACGATAATATCTACACCGCTGTCTGCATGACAATGGAAATTTCTACACAGCTATCTGCATATACATGGAAATATCTACACAGCTATCTCTTTACACATGGAAATAACTACACCTCTATCTCTATAAACATCGAAATATCTACACCACCATCTGTATGAACATGGAAATATCTGCACCGCCATGTGTATGAACATATAAATATCTGCACCGCCATCTGTATTAAGAAGGAGATATCTACACCGCTATCAGTATAAACATGGAAATATCTACACCGCTATCTGTATAAACATGGAAATATCTACAACGCTATCTGTATAAATATGGAAATATCTTCTCCGGTACCTGTATAAACATGGAAATATCAGCACCGCTATCTGTATAAACATGGAAATATCTATACCGCTATCTGTATGAACATGGAAATATCTACACCGCTATCTGTATGAACATGGATATATCTACACACCCATCTGGATGAACGTGGAAATATCTACACCGCTATCTGCATGAACATGGAAATATCTACACCGCTATCTGTGTAAACATGCATACATCTTTACCGCAATCTGCATAAGCAAGGAAATATCTACGCCGCTATCTGTATGAACATGGAAATATCTACACCGCTATCTGTTTGAACATGGGAATATCTAAACCGCTATCTGTGTAAACATGCATACATCTTCACCGCTATCTGTATAAACATGGAAATATCTACACCGCCATCTGTATGAACATGGAAATAGCTACACCACTATCTGTATGAACATGGAAATATCTACACCGCTATCTGTATGAACATGGATATATCTACACAGCCATCTGGATGAACATGGAAATATCTACACTGCTATCTGTGCAAACATGCATACATCTTCACCGCTATCTGTATGAACATGGAAATATCTACACCGCTATCTGTATGAACATGGAAATATCTACACCGCTATCTGTATGAACATGGAAATATCTACTCCGCTATCTGTTTGAACATGGAAATATCTACACCGCTATCTGCATGAAAATGGAAATATCTACACTGCTATCTGCATATACATGGAAATATATACACAGCTATCTCTTTACTCATGGAAATAACTACACCGCTATCAGTTTGAACATGGAAATATCTACACCGCCATCTGTATGAACATGGAAATATCTGCACCACCATCTGTATGAACATATAAATATCTACACCGCCATCTGTATTAAGATGGAGATATCTACACCGCTATCTGTATAAACATGGAAATATCTACACCGCTATCTGTATGAACATGGAAATATCTACACCTCAATCGGTATGAGCATGGAAATATCTACACCGCTATCTGTATGAACATGGATATATCTACACAGCCATCTGGATGAACATGGAAATATCTACACCACTATCTGCATGAAAATGGAAATATCTACACCGCTATCTGTGTAAACATGCATACATCTTCACCGCAATCTGCATAAGCAAGGAAATATCTACACCGCTATCTGTATGAACATGGAAATATCTACACCGCTATCTGTATGAACATGGAAATAGCTACACCGCTATCTGTATGAACATGGAAATATCTACACCGCTACCTGTATAAACATGGAAATATCAGCACCGCTATCTGTATGAACATGGAAATATCTACACCGCTATCTGTATGAACATGGAAATATCTACACCGCTATCTGTTTGAACATGGAAATATCTACACCGCTGTCTGCATGAAAATGGAAATATCTACACAGGTATCTGCATATACATGGAAATATCTACAAAGTTATCTCTTTACACATGGAAATAACTACACCGCTATCTTTATAAACATGGAAATATATACACCGCCATCTGTATGAACATGGAAATATCTGCACTGCCAACTGTATGAACATATAAATATCTACACCGCCATCTGTATTAAGATGGAGATATCTTCACTGATATCTGTATAAACTTGGAAATATCTACACCGCTATCTGTATAAACATGGAAATATCTACACCGCTACCTGTATAAACATGGAAATATCTACACCGCTACCTGTTTAAACATGGAAATATCTACACCGCTACCTGTATAAACATGGAAATATCAGCACCGCTCTCTGTATGAACATGGAAATATCAGCCCCTCTATCTGTATGAACATGGATATATCTACACCGCTATCTGTATGAACATGGAAATATCTACACCGCTATCCGTATGAACATGGAAATATCTTCACCGCCATCTATATGAACATGGATATATCTACACAGCCATCTGGATGAACATGGAAATATCTACACCGCTATCTGTATGAACATGGAAATAGCTACACCGCTATCCATATGAACATGGAAATATCTTCACCGCCATCTATATGAACATGGATATCTCTACACAGCCATCTGGATGAACATGGAAATATCTACACCGCTATCTGTATGAATATGGAAATATCTACACCGCTATCTGTATGAACATGGAAATATCTTCACCGCCTTCTGTATGAAGATGGATATAACTACACAGCCATCTGGATGAACATGGAATTATCTACACCACTATCTGTATGAACATGGAAATAGCTACACCGCTATCTGTATGAACTTGGAAATATCTTCACCGCCATCTGTATGAACATAGATATATCTACACAGCCATCTGGATGAACATGGAAATATCTACACAGCTATCTGTATGAACATGGAAATATATACACCGCTATCTGTGTAAACATGCATACATCTTCACCGCTATCTGCATAAAAATGGAAATATCTACACCGCTATCTGTATGAACATGGAAATATCTAAACCGCTATCTGTTTGAACATGGAAATATCTACACCGCTATCTGCATGAAAATGGAAATATCTACACAGCTATCTGCATATACATGGAAATTTCTACAAAGCTATCTCTTTACACATGGATATAACTACACCGCTATCACTATAAACATGGAAAGATCTACACCGCCATCTGCATGAACATGGAAATATCTGCACCGCCATCTGTATGAACATATAAATATCTACACCGCCATCTATATTAAGATGGAGATATCTACACCGCTACCTGTATAAACATGGAAATATCAGCACCGCTATCTGTATGAACATGGAAATATCTACACCGCTATCTGTATGAACATGGAAATATCTACACCGCTATCTGTTTGAACATGGAAATATCTACACCGCTGTCTGCATGAAAATGGAAATATCTACACAGGTATCTGCATATACATGGAAATATCTACAAAGCTATCTCTTTACACATGGAAATAACTACACCGCTATCTTTATAAACATGGAAATATATACACCGCCATCTGTATGAACATGGAAATATCTGCACTGCCAACTGTATGAACATATAAATATCTACACCGCCATCTGTATTAAGATGGAGATATCTTCACTGATATCTGTATAAACTTGGAAATATCTACACCGCTATCTGTATAAACATGGAAATATCTACACCGCTACCTGTATAAACATGGAAATATCTACACCGCTACCTGTTTAAACATGGAAATATCTACACCGCTACCTGTATAAACATGGAAATATCAGCACCGCTCTCTGTATGAACATGGAAATATCAGCCCCTCTATCTGTATGAACATGGATATATCTACACCGCTATCTGTATGAACATGGAAATATCTACACCGCTATCCGTATGAACATGGAAATATCTTCACCGCCATCTATATGAACATGGATATATCTACACAGCCATCTGGATGAACATGGAAGTATCTACACCGCTATCTGTATGAACATGGAAATAGCTACACCGCTATCCATATGAACATGGAAATATCTTCACCGCCATCTATATGAACATGGATATATCTACACAGCCATCTGGATGAACATGGAAATATCTACACCGCTATCTGTATGAATATGGAAATATCTACACCGCTATCTGTATGAACATGGAAATATCTTCACCGCCTTCTGTATGAAGATGGATATAACTACACAGCCATCTGGATGAACTTGGAATTATCTACACCACTATCTGTATGAACATGGAAATAGCTACACCGCTATCTGTATGAACTTGGAAATATCTTCACCGCCATCTGTATGAACATAGATATATCTACACAGCCATCTGGATGAACATGGAAATATCTACACAGCTATCTGTATGAACATGGAAATATATACACCGCTATCTGTGTAAACATGCATACAACTTCACCGCTATCTGCATAAAAATGGAAATATCTACACCGCTATCTGTATGAACATGGAAATATCTAAACCGCTACCTGTTTGAACATGGAAATATCTACACCGCTATCTGCATGAAAATGGAAATATCTACACAGCTATCTGCATATACATGGAAATTTCTACAAAGCTATCTCTTTACACATGGATATAACTACACCGCTATCACTATAAACATGGAAATATCTACACCGCCATCTGCATGAACATGGAAATATCTGCACCGCCATCTGTATGAACATATAAATATCTACACCGCCATCTATATTAAGATGGAGATATCTACACCGATATCTGTATAAACATGGAAATACCTACACCGCTATCTGTATAAACATGGAAATATCTACACCGCTACCTGTATAAACATGGAAATATCAGCACCGCTATCTGTATGAACATGGAAATATCTACACCGCTATCTGTATGAACATGGAAATATCTACACCGCTATCTGTATGAACATGGAAATAGCTACACCGCTATCTGTATGAACATGGAAATATCTACACCACTATCTGTATGAACATGGAAATATCTACACCGCTATCTGTATGAACATGGATATATCTACACAGCCATCTGGATGAACATGGAAATATCTACACCGCTATCTGTATGAACATGGAAATATCTACACCGCTTTCTGTGTAAACATGCATACGTCTTCACCGCTATCTGTATAAACATGGAAATATCTACACCGTTATCTGTATGAACCTGGAAATATCTACACTGCTATCTGTTTGAACATGGAAATATCTAAACAGCTATCTGCATGAAAATGGAAATATGTGCACAGATATCTGCATATACATGGAAATATCTACACAGCTATCTCTTTACACATGGAAATATCAGCACCGCCATCTGTATGAACATGTAAATATCTACACCGCCATCTGTATTAAGAAGGAGATATCTAAACCGCTGTCTGTATAAACATGGAAATATCTACACCGCTATCTCTATAAACATGGAAATATCTACACAGCCATCTGTATAAAGATGGAAATATCTACACCGCTACCTGCATAAACATGGAAATATCAGCACCGCTATCAGTATGAACATGGAAATATCTACACCGCTATCTGTATGAACATGGAAATATCTACACCGCTATCTGTATGAACATGGAAATATCTTTTTGGCCATCTGTATGAACATGGATATATCTACACAGCCATCTGTATGAACATGGAAATATCTACACCGCTACCTGTATGAACATGGATATATCTACACCGCTATCTGTATGAACATGGAAATATCTTCACCGCCATCTGTATGAACATGGATATGTCTACACAGCCATCTGGATGAACATGGATATATCTACACCGCGATCTGTATGAACATGGAAATATCTACACCGCTATCTGTGTAAACATGCATACACCTTCACCGCTATCTGTATAAACATGGAAACATCTACACCGCTATCTGTATGAACATGGAAATATCTACACCGCTATCTGTTTGAACATGGAAATAGCTAAACCGCTATCTCTATAAACATGGAAATATCTACACCGCCATCTGTATGAACATGGAAATATCTGCACCGCCATCTGTATGAACATATAAATATCTACACTGCCATCTGTATTAAGATGGAGATATCTACACCGCTATCTGTATAAACCTGGAAATATCTACACCGCTATCTGTATAAACATGGCAAGATCTACACCGCTATCTGTATAAACATGGAAATATCTACACCGCTACCTGTATAAACATGGAAATATCAGCACGGCTATCTGAATGAACTTGGAAATATCTACACCGCTATCTGTATGAACATGGAAATAACTACACCGCTATCTGTTTGAACATGGAAATATCTACACCGCTGTCTGCATGAAAATGGAAATATCTACACAGCTATCTGCATATACATGGAAATATCTACAAAGCTATCTCTTTACACATGGAAATAACTACACCGCTATCTTTATTAACATGGAAATATATACACCGCCATCTGTATGAACATGGAAATATCTGCACTGCCATCTGTATGAACATATAAATATCTACACCGCCATCTGTATTAAGATGGAGATATCTTCACTGATATCTGTATAAACTTGGAAATATCTACACCGCTATCTGTATAAACCTGGAAATATCTACACCGCTATCTGTATATACATGGAAAGAACTACACCTCTATCTGTATAAACGTGGAAATATCTACACCGCTACCTGTATAAACATGGAAATATCAGCACCGCTATCTGCATGAACATGGCAATATCAGCCCCTCTATCTGTGTGAACATGGAGATATCTACACCGCTATCTGTAAGAACATGGAAATATCTACACCGCTATCTGTCTGAACATGGAAATATCTTCACCGCCATCTGTATGAACATGGATATATCTACACAGACATCCGGATGAACATGGAAATATCTACACCGCTATCTGTATGAACATGGAAATAGCTACACCGCTATCTGTATGAACATGGAAATATCTACAACACTATCTGTATGAACATGGAAATATCTACACCACTATCTGTATGAACATGGAAATATCTACACGGCTATCTGTATGAACATGGAAATATCTTCACCGCCATCTGTATGAAAATGGATATATCTACACAGCCATCTGGATGAACATGGAAATATCTACACCAATATCTGTATGAACATGGAAATAGCTGCACCGCTACCTGTATGAACATGGAAATATCTCCACCGCCATCTGTATCAACTTGGATATATCTACACAGCCATCTGGATGAACATGGAAATATCTACACAGCTAACTGTATGAACATGGAAATATATACACCGCTATCTATGTAAACATGCATACAACTTCACTGCTATCTGTATAAACATGGAAATATCTACACCGCTATCTGTATGAACATGGAAATATCTACACCGCTATCTGTTTGAACATGGAAATATCTACACCGCTATCTGCATGAAAATGGAAATATCTACACAGCTATCTGCATATACATGGAAATGTCTACAAAACTATCTCTTTACACATGGATATAACTACACCGCTATCTCTATAATCATGGAAATATCTACACCGCCATCTGGATGAACATGGAAATATCTGCATCGCCATCTCTATGAACGTATAAATATCTACACCGCCATCTATATTAAGATGGAGATATCTACACCGCTATCTGTATAAACCTGGAAATATCTACACCGCTATCTGTAGAAACATGGAAATATCTACACCGCTATCTGTATAAACATGGAAATATCTACACCGCTATCTGAACATGGAAATATCTACACCGCTATCTGCATGAAAATGGAAATATCTACACAGCTATCTGCATATACATGGAAATGTCTACAAAGCTATCTCTTTACACATGGATATAACTACACCGCTATCTCTATAAACATGGAAATATCTACACCGCCATCTGTAGGAACATATAAATATCTACACCGCCATCTATATTAAGATGGAGATATCTACACCGCTATCTGTATAAACATGGAAATATCTACACCGCTATCTGTATAAACAAGGAAATATCTACACCGCTATCTGTATAAACATGGAAATATCTACACCGCTACCTGTATAAACATGAAAATATCAGCACCGCTATCTGTATGAACATTGAAATATCTACACCGCTATCTGTATGAACATGGGAATATCTACACCGCTATCTGTATGAAAATGGAAATAGCTACACCGCTATCTGTATGAACATGGAAATATCTACACCACTATCTGTATGAACATGGAAATATCTACACCGCTATCTGTATGAACATGGATATATCTACACCACCATGTGTATGAACATGGAAATATCTGCACCGCCATCTGTATGAACATATAAATATCTACACCGCCATCTATATTAAGATGGTGATATCTACACCGCTAACTGTATAAACTTGGAAATATCTACACCGCTACCTGTATAAACATGGAAATATCTACACCGCTACTTGTATAAACATGGAAATATCAGCACCGCTCTCTGTATGAACATGGAAATATCAGCCCCTCTGTCTGTATGAACATGGAAATATCTACACCGCTATCTGTATGAACATGGAAATATCTACACCGCTATCCGTATGAACATGGAAATATCTTCACCGCCATCTATATGAACATGGATATATCTACACAGCCATCTGGAGGAACATGGAAATATCTACACCGCTATCTGTATGAACATGGAAATAGCTACACCGCTATCTGTATGAATATGGAAATATCTACACCACTATCTGTATAAACATGGAAATGTCTACACCGCTATCTGTATGAACATGGAAATATCTTCACCGCCATCTGTATGAACATGGATATATCTACACAGCCATCTGGATGAACAAGGAAATATCCACACCACTATCTGTATGAACATGGAAATATCTACACCGCTATCCGTATGAACATGGAAATATCTTCACGGCCATCTATATTAACATGGATATATCTACACAGCCATCTGGATGAACATGGAAATATCTATACCGCTATCTGTATGAAAATGGAAATAGCTACACCGCTATCTGTATGAATATGGAAATATCTACACCACTATCTGTATGAACATGGAAATATCTACACCGCTATCTGTATGAACATGGAAATATCTACACCGCTATCTGTTTGAACATGGAAATATCTACACCGCTATCTGCATGAAAATGGAAATATCTGCACAGCTATCTGCATATACATGGAAATGTCTACAAAGCTATCTCTTTACACATGGATATAACTACACCGCTATCTCTAAAAACATGGAAATATCTACACCGACATCTGTATGAACATGGAAATATCTGCACCGCCATCTGTATGAACATATAAATATCTACACCGCCATCTATATTAAGATGGAGATATCTACACCGCTATCTGTATAAACCTGGAAATATCTACACCGCTATCTGTATAAACACGGAGATATCTACACCGCTATCTGTATAAACATGGAAATATCTATACCGCTACCTGTATAAAGATGGAAATATCAGCACCGCTATCTGTATGAACATGGAAATATCTACACCGCTATCTGTATGAACATGGAAATATCTACACCGCTATCTGTATGAACATGGAAATATCTACACCGCTATCTGTATGAACATGGGAATATCTACACCGCTATCTGAATGAACATAGAAATAGCTACACCGCTATCTGTATGAACATGGAAGTATCTTCACCACTATCTGTATGAAAATGGAAATATCTACACCGCTATCTGTATAAACATGGAAATATCTACACCGCTATCTGTATGAACATGGAAATAGCTACACCACTATCTGTATGAACATGGAAATATCTACAGCACTACCTGTATGAACATGGAAATATCTACACCTCTATCTCTATGAACATGGATATATCTACACAGCCATCTGGATGAACATGGAAATATCTACACCGCTATCTGTATAAACATGGAAATATCTACACCGCTACCTGTATAAACATGGAAATATCTACACCGCTACCTGTATAAACATGGAAATATCAGCACCGCTCTCTGTATGAACATGGAAATATCAGCACCTCTATCTGTATGAACATGGAAATATCTACACCGCTATCTGTATGAAGATGGAAATATCTACACCGCTATCCGTATGAACATGGAAATATCTTCACCGCCATCTATATGAACATGGATATATCTACACACCCATCTGGATGAACATGGAAATATCTACACCGCTATCTGTATGAACATGGAAATAGCTACACCGCTATCTGTATGAATATGGAAATATCTACACCACTATCTGTATGAACATGGATATATCTACACCGCTATCTGTATGAACATGGAAATATCTTCACCGCCATCTGTATGAACATGGATATAACTACACAGCCATCTGGATGAACATGGAAATATCTACACCACTATCTGTATGAACATGGAAATAGCTACACCGCTATCTGTATGAACATGGAAATATCTTCACCGCCATCTGTATGAACATGGATATATCTACACAGCCATCTGGATGAACATGGAAATATCTACACAGCTATCTGTATGAACATGGAAATATATACACCGCTATCTGTGTAAACATGCATACATCTTCACCGCTATCTGTATAAAAATGGAAATATCTACACCGCTATCTGTATGAACATGGAAATATCTAAACCGCTATCTGTTTGAACATGGAAATATCTACACCGCTATCTGCATGAAAATGGAAATATCTACACAGCTATCTGCATATACATGGAAATGTCTACAAAGCTATCTCTTTACACATGGATATAACTACACCGCTATCTCTATAAACATGGAAATATCTACACCGCCATCTGTATGAACATGGAAATATCTGCACCGCCATCTGTATGAACATATAAATATCTACACCGCCATCTATATTAAGATGGAGATATCTACACCGCTATCTGTATAAACGTGGAAATATCTACACCGCTATCTGTATAAACATGGAAATATCTACACCGCTACCTGTATAAACATGGAAATATCTACACCGCTACCTGTATAAACATGGAAATATCAGCACCGCTATCTGTATGAACATGGAAATATCTACACCGCTATCTGTATGAACATGGAAATATCTACACCGCTATCTGTATGAACATGGAAATATCTACACCGCTATCTGTATTAACATGGAAATATCTACACCGCTATCTGTATGAACATGGATATATCTACACAGCCTTCTGGATGAACATGGAAATATCTACACTGTTATCTGTATGAACATGGAAATATCTACTCCGCAATTTGTGTAAACAAGCATACATCTTCACCGCTATCTGTATAAACATGGAAATATCTACACCGTTATCTGTATGAACATGGTAATATCTACACCGCTACCTGTATAAACATGGAAATATCTACACCGCTACCTGTATAAACATGGAAATATCTACACCGCTACCTGTATAAACATGGAAATATCAGCACCGCTCTCTGTATGAACATGGAAATATCAGCCCCTCTATCTGTATGAACATGAAAATACCTACACCGCTATCTGTATGAACATGGAAATATCTACACCGCTATCCGTATGAACATGGAAATATCTTCACCGCCATCTGTATGAACATGGATATATCTACACAGCCATCTGGATGAACATGGAAATATCTACACCGCTATCTGTATGAACATGGAAATAGCTACACCGCTATCTGTATGAATATGGAAATATCTACACCACTATCTGTATGAACATGGAAATATCTACACGGCTATCTGTATGAACATGGAAATATCTTCACCGCCATCTGTATGAACATGGATATATCTACACAGCCATCTGGATGAACATGGAAATATCTACACCACTATCTGTATGAACATGGAAATAGCTACACCACTATCTGTATGAACATGGAAATATCTTCACCAACATCTGTATGAACATGGATATATCTACACAGCCATCTGGATGAACATGGAAATATCTACACAGCTATCTGCATATACATGGAAATGTCTACAAAGCTATCTCTTTACACATGGATTTAACTACTCTGCTATCTCTATAAACATGGAAATATCTACACCGCCATCTGTTTGAACATGGAAATATCTGCACCGCCATCTGTATGAACATATAAATATCTACACCGCCATCTATATTAAGATGGAGATATCTACACCGCTATTTGTATAAACCTGGAAATATCTACACTGCTATCTGTATAAACATGGAAATATCTACACCGCTTTCTGTATAAACATGGAAATATCTACACCGCTACCTGTATAAGCATGGAAATATCAGCACCGCTATCTGTATGAACATGGAAATATCTACACCGCTATCTGTATGAACATGGAAATATCTACACCGCTATCTGTATGAACATGGAAATATCTACACCGCTATCTGTATGAACATGGAAATATCTACACCGCTATCTGTGTAAACATGCATACATCTTCACCGCTATCTGTATAAACATGGAAATATCTACACCATTATCTGTATGAACATGGAAATATCTAAACCGCTATCTGCATGAAAATGAAAATATATGCACAGCTATCTGCATATACATGGAAATATCTACACAGCTATCTCTTTACACATGGAAATAACTACACCGCTATCTGTATGAACATGGAAATATCTACAGCACTACCTGTATGAACATGGAAATATCTACACCTCTATCTCTATGAACATGGATATACCTACACAGCCATCTGGTTGAACATGGAAATATCTACACCGCTATCTGTATAAACATGGAAATATCTACACCGCTTTCTGTATAAACATGGAAATATCTACACCGCTACCTGGATAAACATGGAAATATCAGCACCGCTCTCTGTATGAATATGGAAATATCAGCACCTCTATCTGTATGAACATGGAAATATCTACACCGCTATCTGTATGAACATGGAAATATCTACACCGCTATCCTTATGAATATGGAAATATCTTCACCGCCATCTATATGAACATGGATATATCTACACAGCCATCTGGATGAACATGGAAATAGCTACACCGCTATCTGTATGAACATGGAAATAGCTACACCGCTATCTGTATGAATATGGAAATATCTACACCGCTACCTGTATAAACATGGAAATATCTACACCGCTACCTGTATAAACATGGAAATATCTACACCGCTACCTGTATAAAGATGGAAATATCAGCACCGCTCTCTGTATGAACATGGAAATATCAGCCCCTCTCTCAGTATGAACATGGAAATATCTACACCGCTATCTGTATGAACATGGAAATATCTACACCGCTATCTGAACATGGAAATATCTTCACCGCCATCTGTATGAACATGAATTTATCTACACAGCCATCTGGATGAACATGGAAATATCTACACCGCTATCTGTATGAACATGGAAATATCTACACCGCTATCTGTATGAATATGGAAATATCTACACCACTATCTGTATGAACATGGAAATATCTACACGGCTATCTGTATGAACATGGAAATATCTTCACCGCCATCTGTATGAAAATGGATATATCTACACAGCCATCTGGATGAACATGGAAATATCTACACCAATATCTGTATGAACATGTAAATAGCTACACCGCTATCTGTATGAACATGGAAATATCTTCACCGCCATCTATATGAACATGGATATATCTACACAGCCATCTGGATGAACATGGAAATAGCTACACAGCTATCTGTATGAACATAGAAATAGCTACACCGCTATCTGTATGAATATGGAAATATCTACACCGCTACCTGTATAAACATGGAAATATCTACACCGCTACCTGTATAAACATGGAAATATCTACACCGCTACCTGTATAAACATGGAAATATCAGCACCGCTCTCTGTATGAACATGAAAATATCAGCCCCTCTCTCAGTATGAACATGGAAATATCTACACCGCTATCTGTATGAACATAGAAATATCTACACCGCTATCTGAACATGGAAATATCTTCACCGCCATCTGTATGAACATGAATTTATCTACACAGCCATCTGGATGAACATGGAAATATCTACACCGCTATCTGTATGAACATGGAAATAGCTACACCGCTATCTGTATGAATATGGAAATATCTACACCACTATCTGTATGAACATGGAAATATCTACACGGCTATCTGTATGAACATGGAAATATCTTCACCGCCATCTGTATGAAAATGGATATATCTACACAGCCATCTGGATGAACATGGAAATATCTACACCAATATCTGTATGAACATGGAAATAGCTACACCGCTATCTGTATGAACATGGAAATATCTTCACCGCCATCTGTATGAACATGGATATATCTACACAGCCATCTGGATGAACATGGAAATATTTACACAGCTATCTGTATGAACATGGAAATATATACACCGCTATCTGTGTAAACATGCATACATCTTCACTGCTATCGGTATAAACTTGGAAATATCTACACTGCTATCTGTATGAACATGGAAACATCTACACCGCTATCTGCATGAAAATGCAAATATCTACACAGCTATCTGCATATACATGGAAATGTCTACAAAGCTATCTATTTACACATGGATATAACTACACCGCTATCTCTATAAACATGGAAATATCTACACCGCCATCTGAATGAACATGGAAATATCTGCATCGCCATCTGTATGAACATATAAATATCTACACCGCCATCTATATTAAGATGGAGATATCTACACCGCTATCTGTATAAAGATGGAAATATCTACACCGCTATCTGTATAAACATGGAAATATCTACACCGCTATCTGTAGAAACATGGAAATATCTACACCGCTACCTGTATAAACATGGAAATATCAGCACCGCTATCTGTATGAACATGGAAATATCTACACCGGTATCTGTATGAACATGGAAATATCTACACCGCTATCTGAATGAACATGGAAATAGATACACCGCTATCTGTATGAACATGGAAATATCTACACCACTATCTGTATGAACATGGAAATATCTACACCGCTATCTGTATAAACATGGAAATATCTACACCGCTATCTGTATGAACATGGAAATAGCTACACCACTATCTGTATGAACATGGAAATATCTACAGCACTACCTGTATGAACATGGAAATATCTACACCTCTATCTGTATGAACATGGATATATCTAGACAGCCATCTGGATGAACATGGAAATAACTACACCGCTATCTGTATAAACATGGAAATATCTACACCGCTACCTGTATAAACATGGAAATATCTACACCGCTACCTGTATAAACATGGAAATATCAGCACCGCTCTCTGTATGAACATGGAAATATCAGCACCTCTATCTGTATGAACATGGAAATATCTACACCGCTATCTGTATGAACATGGAAATATCTACACCGCTATCCGTATGAACATTGAAATATCTTCACCGCCATCTATATGAACATGGATATATCTACACAGCCATCTGGATGAACGTGGAAATATCTACAACGCTATCTGTATGAACATGGAAATAGCTACACCGCTATCTGTATGAATATGGAAATATCTACACCACTATCTGTATGAACATGGAAATATCTACACCGGTATCTGTATGAACATGGAAATATCTTCACCGCCATCAGTATGAACATGGATATAACTACACAGCCATCTGGATGAACATGGAAATATCTTCACCGCCATCTGTATGAACATGGATATATCTACACAGCCATCTGGATGAACATGGAAATATCTACACAGCTATCTGTATGAACATGGAAATATAAACACCGCTATCTGTGTAAACATGCATACATCTTCACCGCTATCTTTATAAAAGTGGAAATATCTACACCGCTATCTGTATGAACATGGAGATATCTAAACCGTTATCTGTTTGAACATGGAAATATCTACACCGCTATCTGCATGAAAATGGAAATATCTACAGAGCTATCTGCATATACATGGAAATGTCTACAAAGCTATCTCTTTACACATGGATATAACTACACCGCTATCTCTATAAACATGGAAATATCTACACCACCATCTGTATGAACATGGAAATATCTGCACCGCCATCTGTATGAACATATAAATATCTACACCGCCATCTATATTAAGATGGAGATATCTACACCGCTATCTGTATAAACCTGGAAATATCTACACTGCTATCTCTATAAACATGGAAATATCTACACCGCTATCTGTATAAACATGGAAATATCTACACCGCTACCTGTATAAACATGGAAATATCAGCACCGCTATCTGTATGAACATGGAAATATCTACACCTCTATCTGCATGAAAATGGAAATATCTACACAACTATCTGCATATACATGGAAATGTCTACAAAGCTATCTCTTTACACATGGGTATAACTTCACCGCTATCTCTATAAACATGGAAATATCTACACCGCCATCTGTATGAACATGGAAATATCTGCATCGCCATCTGTATGAACATATAAATATCTACACCGCCATCTATATTAAGATGGAGATATCTACACCGCTATCTGTATAAACATGGAAATATCTACACCGCTATCTGTATAAACATGGAAATATCTACACCGCTATCTGTATAAACATGGAAATATCTACACCGCTACCTGTATAAACATGGAAATATCAGCACCGCTATCTGTATGAACATGGAAATATCTACACCGCTATCTGTATGAACATGGAAATATCTACACCGCTATCTGAATGAACATGGAAATAGCTACACCGCTATCTGTATGAACATGGAAATATCTACACCAATATCTGTATGAACATGGAAATATCTACACCGCTATCTGTATAAACATGGAAATATCTACACCGCTATCTGTATGAACAAGGAAATAGCTACACCACTATCTGTATGAACATGGAAATATCTACAGCACTACCTGTATGAACATGGAAATATCTACACCTCTATCTCTATGAACATGGATATATCTACACAGCCATCTGGATGAACATGTAAATATCTACACCGCTATCTGTAGAAACATGGAGATATCTACACCGCTACCTGTATAAACATGGAAATATCTACACCGCTACCTGTATAAACATGGAAATATCAGCACCGCTCTCTGTATGAACATGGAAATAACAGCCCCTCTATCTGTATGAACATGAAAATATCTACACCGCTATCTGTATGAACATGGAAATATCTACACCGCTATCCATATGAACATGGAAATATCTTCATCGCCATCTGTATGAACATGGATATATCTACACAGCCATCTGGATGAACATGGAAATATCTACACCGCTATCTGTATGAACATGGAAATAGCTACACCGCTATCTGTATGAATATGGAAATATCTACACCACTATCTGTATGAACATGGAAATATCTACACGGCTATCTGTATGAACATGGAAATATCTTCACCGCCATCTGTATGAACATGGATATATCTACACAGCCATCTGGATGAACATGGAAATATCTACACCACTATCTGTATGAACATGGAAATAGCTACACCGCTATCTGTATGAACATGGAAATATCTTCACCGACATCTGTATGAACATGGATATATCTACACAGCCATCTGGATGAACATGGAAATATCTACACAGCTATCTGCATATACATGGAAATGTCTACAAAGCTATCTCTTTACACATGGATTTAACTACTCTGCTATCTCTATAAACATGGAAATATCTACACCGCCATCTGTTTGAACATGGAAATATCTGCACCGCCATCTGTATGAACATATAAATATCTACACCGCCATCTATATTAAGATGGAGATATCTACACCGCTATCTGTATAAACATGGAAATATCTACACCGCTATCTGTATAAACATGGAAATATCTACACCGCTACCTGTATAAACATGGAAATATCAGCACCGCTATCTGTATGAACATGGAAATATCTACACCGCTATCTGTATGAACATGGAAATAGCTACACCGCTATCTGTATGAACATGGAAATAGCTACACCGCTATCTGTAGAACATGGAAATATCTACACCACTATCTGTATGAACATGGAAATATCTACACCGCTATCTGTATGAACATGGAAATATCTACAGAGCCATCTGGATGAACATGGAAATATCTACACCGCTATCTGTATGAACATGGAAATATCTTCACCGCCATCTGTATGAACATGGATATATCTACACAGCCATCTGGATGAACATGGAAATATCTACACCGCTATCTGTATGAACATGGAAATAGCTACAACGCTATCTGTATGAACATGGAAATATCTACACCGCTATCTGTATGAACATGGAAATATCTACACCGCTATCTGTATGAACATGGAAATATCTTCTCCGCCATCTGTATGAACATGGATATATCTACAGAGCCATCTGGATGAACATGGAAATATCTACACCGCTATCTATATGAACATGGAAATATATACACTGCTATCTGTGTAAACATGCATACATCTTCACCGCTATCTGTATGAACATGGAAATATCTACACCGCTATCTGTATGAACATGGAAATATCTACACCGCTATCTGTTTGAACATGGAAATATCTACACCGCTATCTGCATGAAAATGGAAATATCTACACAGATATCTGCATATACATGGAAATATCTACAAAGATATCTCTTTACACATGGAAATAACAACACCGCTATCTCTATAAACATGGAAATATCTACAGCGTCATCTGTATGAACATGGAAATATCTGCACCGCCATCTGTATGAACATATAAATATCTACACAGCCATCTGTATTAAGATGGAGATATCTACACCGCTATCTGTATAAACCTGGAAATATCTACACCGCTATCTTTATAAACATGGAAAGATCCACACCGCTATCTGTATAAACATGGAAATATCTACACCGCTACCTGAATAAACATGGAAATATCAGCACAGCTATCTGTATGAACATGGAAATACCTACACCGCTATCTGAACGAACATGGAAATATCTACACCACTATCTGTATGAACATGGAAATAGCTACACCGCTATCTGTATCACCATGGAAATATCTACACCACTATCTGTATGAACATGGAAATATCTACACCGCTATCTGTATGAACATGGATATATCTACACAGCCGTCTGGATGAACATGGAAATATCTACACCGCTATCTGTAAGAACCTGGAAATATCTACTCCGCTATCTGTGTAAACATGCATTCATCTTCACCGCTATCTGTTTAAACATGGAAATATCTACACCGCTATCTGTATGAACATGGAAATAGCTACACCGCTATCAGTATGAACTTGGAAATATCTACACCGCTATCTGTTTGAAGATGGAAATATCTACACCGCTATCTGTGTAAACATGCATACATCTTCACCGCTATCTGTATAAACATGGAAATATCTACTCCGTTATCTGTATGAAAATGGAAATATCTACACCGCTATCTGTTTGAACATGGAAATATCTAAACCGATATCTGCATGAAAATGAAAATATGTGCACAGCTATCTGCATATACATGGAAATATCTACACAGCTATCTCTTTACACATGGAAATAACTACACCGCTATCTGTATGAACATGGAAATATCTACACCACCATCTGTATGAACATGGAAATATCAGCACCGCCATCTGTATGAACATATAAATATCTACACCGCCATCTGTATTAAGAAGGAGATATCTAAACCGCTATCTGTATAAACATGGAAATATCTACACCGCTATCTGTATAAACATGGAAATATCTACACAGTTATCTGTATAAACATGGAAATATCTACACCGCTACCTGCATAAACATGGAAATATCAGCACCGCTATCAGTATGAACATGGAAATATCTACACCGCTATCTGTATGAACATGGAAATATCTACACCGCTATCTGTATGAACATGGAAATATCTTCACCGCCATCTGTATGAACATGGATATATCTACACAGCCATGTGTATGAACATGGAAATATCTACACCGCTATCTGTATGAACATGGAAATATCTACACCGCTATCTGAATGAACATGGAAATATCTTCACCGCCATCTGTATGAACATGGATATGTCTACACAGCCATCTGGATGAACATGGAAATATCTACACCGCGATCTGTATGAACATGGAAATATCTACACCGCTATCTGTGTAAACATGCATACATCTTCACCGCTATCTGTATAAACATGGAAACATCTACACCGCTATCTGTATGAACATGGAAATATCTACTCCGCTATCTGTTTGAACATGGAAATAGCTAAACCGCTATCTCTATAAACATGGAAATATCTACACCGCCATCTGTATGTACATGGAAATATCTGCACTGCCATCTGTATTAACATATAAATATCTACACCGCCATCTGTATTAAGATGGAGATATCTTCACTGATATCTGAATAAACTTGGAAATATCTACACCGCTATCTGTATAAACCTGGAAATATCTACACCGCTATCTGTATATACATGGAAATAACTACACCTCTTTCTGTATAAACATGGAAATATCTACACCGCTACCTGTATAAACATGGAAATATCAGCACCGCTATCTGCATGAACATGGCAATATCAGCCCCTCTATCTGTATGAACATGGAGATATCTACACCGCTATCTGTAAGAACATGGAAATATCTACACCGCTATCTGTATGAACATGGAAATATCTTCACCGCCATCTGTATGAACATGGATATATCTACACAGCCATCTGGATGAACATGGAAATATCTACACCGCTATCTGTATGAACATGGAAATAGCTACAACGCTATCTGTATGAACATGGAAATATCTACACCGCTATCTCTATGAACATGGAAATATCTACACCGCTATCTGTATGAACATGGAAATATCTTCTCCGCCATCTGTATGAACATGGATATATCTACAGAGCCATCTGGATGAACATGGAAATATCTACACCGCTATCTGTATGAACATGGAAATATATACACCGCTATCTGTGTAAACATGCATATATCTTCACCGCTATCTGTATGAACATGGAAATATCTACACCGCTATCTGTATGAACATGGAAATATCTACACCGCTATCTGTTTGAACATGGAAATATCTACACCGCTATCTGCATGAAAATGGAAATATCTACACAGATATCTGCATATACATGGAAATATCTAGAAAGCTATCTCTTTACACATGGAAATAACAACACCGCTATCTCTATAAACATGGAAATATCTACAGCGCCATCTGTATGAACATGGAAATATCTGCACCGCCATCTGTATGAACATATAAATATCTACACCGCCATCTGTATTAAGTTGGAGATATCTACACCGCTATCGGTATAAACCTGGAAATATCTACACCGCTATCTGTATAAACATGGAAAGATCCACACCGCTATCTGTACAAACATGGAAATATCTACACCGCTACCTGAATAAACATGGAAATATCAGCACAGCTATCTGTATGAACATGGAAATATCTACACCGCTATCTGAACGAACATGGAAATATCTTCACCGCTATCTGCATGAACATGGAAATAGCTACACCGCTATCTGCATATACATGGAAATATCTACACCACTATCTGTATGAACATGGAAATATCTATACCGCTATCTGTATGAACATGGATATATCTACTCAGCCATCTGGATGAACATGGAAATATCTACACCGCTATCTGTAAGAACCTGGAAATATCTACTCCGCTATCTGTGTAAACATGCATTCATCTTCACCGCTATCTGTTTAAACATGGAAATATCTACACCGCTATCTGTATGAACATGGAAATAGCTACACCGCTATCAGTATGAACTTGGAAATATCTACACCGCTATCTGTTTGAAGATGGAAATATCTACACCGCTATCTGCATGAAAATGGAAATACCTACACTGCTATCTGCATATACATGGAAATATCTATACAGCTGTCTCTTTACACATGGAAATAACTACACCGCTATCTCTATAAATATCGAAATAACTACACCACCATCTGTATGAAGATGGAAATATCTGCACCGCCATGTGTATGAACATATAAATATCTGCACCGCCATCTGTATTAAGAAGGAGATATCTACACCGCTATCAGTATAAACATGGAAATATCTACACCGCTATCTGTATAAACATGGAAATATCTACACCGCTATCTGTATAAACATGGAAATATCTACACCGCTACCTGTATAAACATGGAAATATCAGCACCGCGATCTGTATAAACATGGAAATATCTACACCGCTATCTGTATGAACATGGAAATATCAACGCCGCTATCTGTATGAACATGGAAATATCTTCACCGCCATCTGTATGAACATGGATATATCTACACCGCCATCTGTATAAACATGGAAATATCTACTCCACTATCTGTATGAACAAGGAAATATCTACACCGTTATCTGTATGAACATGGAAATATCTTCACCACCATCTGTATGAACATGGATATGTCTACACAGCCATCTGGATGAACATGGAAATATCTACACTGCGATCTGTATGAACATGGAAATATCTACACCGCTATCTGTGTAAACATGCATACGTTTAACCGCTATCTGTATAAACATGGAAATATCTACACCGCTATCTGTATGAACATGGAAATATCTACACCGCTATCTGTTTGAACATGGAAATATCTAAACCGCTATCTGCATGAAAATAGAAATACCTACACAGCTATCTGCATATACATGGAAATATCTACAAAGCTATCTCTTTACAGATAGAAATAACTACACCGCTATCTTTATAAACATGGAAATATCTACACCGCCATCTGTATGAACATGGAAATGTCTGCACTGCCATCAGTATGAACATATAAATATCTGCACCGCCATCTGTATTAAGATGGAGATATCTTCACCGCTATCTGTATATACTTGGAAATATCTACACCGCTATCTGTATAAACCTGGAAATATCTACACCGCTATCTGTATAAACATGGAAATATCTACTCCACTACCTGTATAAACATGGAAATATCAGCACCGCTATCTGTATGAACGTGGAAATATCTAAACCGCTATCTCTATGAACATGCAAATATCTACACCGCTAACTGTATGAACATGGAAATATCTGCACCGCCATCTGTATGAACATATAAATATCTACACCGCCATCTGTATTAAGATGGAGATATCTACACCGCTATCTGTATAAACATGGAAATATCTACACCGCTATCCATATAAACATGGAAATATCTACACTGCTATCTGTATAAACTTGGAAATATCTACACCGCTACATGTATAAACATGGAAATAACAGCACCGCTATCTGTATGAACAAGGAAATATCAGCCCCTCTATCTGTATGAACATGGAAATATCTACACCGCTATCTGTTTGAACATGGAAAGATCTAAACCGCTATCTACATATACATGGAAATATGTACACAACTGTCTCTTTACACATGGAAATAACTAATGAGCTATCTGTATGAACATGGAAATATCTTCACCGCCATCTGAATGAACATGGATATATCTAAACAGCTATCTGTGTAAACATGCATACATCTTCACCACTATCTGTATAAACATGGAAATATCTACACAGCTATCTGCATGAACATGGAAATATCTACACCGCTATCTGTTAGAACATGGAAATATCTACACCGCTATCTGCATGAAAATGGAAATACCTACACAGCGATCTGCATATACATGGAAATATCTACAAAGCTATCTCTTTACACATGGAAATAACTACAGCGCTATCTCTATAAACAAGGAAATATCTACACCACCATCTGTATGAACATGGAAATATCTGCACTGCCATCTGTATGAACATATAAATATCTACACCGCCATCTATATTAAGATGGTGATATCTACACCGCTATCTGTATAAACATGGAAATATCTACACCGCTATCTGTATAAACATGGAAATATCTACACCGCTATCTGTATAAACATGGAAATATCTACACCGCTACCTATATAAACATTTAAATATCAGCTCCGCTATCTGTATGAACATGGAAATATCTACACAGCTATCTCTATGAACACGGAAATATCTACACCGCTATCTGTATGAACATGGAAATAGCTACACCGCTATCTGTATGAAAATGGAAATATCTACAGCACTACCTGTATGAACATGGAAATAACTACACCTCTATCTCTATGAACATGGATATATCTACACAGCCATCTGGATGAACATGGAAACATCTACACCGCTATCTGTATAAACATGGAAATATCTACACCGCTACCTGTATAACCATGGAAATATCTACACCGCTACCTGTATAAACATGGAAATATCAGCACCGCTCTCTGTTTGAACATGGAAATACCAGCCCCTCTATCTGTATGAACATGGAAATATCTACACCGCTATCTGTATGAACATGGAAATATCTTCACCGCCATCTGTATGAACACGGATACATCTACACAGCCATCTGGATGAACATGGAAATATCTACACCGCTATCTGTATGAACATGGAAATAGCTACACCGCTATCTGTATGAATATGGAAATATCTACACCACTATCTGTATGAACATGGAAATATCTACACCGCTATCTGTATGAACATGGAAATATCTTCACCGCCATCTGTATGAACATGGATATATCTACACAGCCATCTGGATGAACATGGAAATATCTACACCGCTATCTGTATGAACATGGAAATATATACAACGCTATCTGTGTAAACATTCATACATCTTCACCGCTATCTGTATAAACATGGAAATATCTACACCGCTATCTGCATGAAAATGGAAATATCTACACAGCTCTCTGCATATACATGGAAATGTCTACAAAGCTATCTCTTTACACATGGATATAACTACACCGCTATCTCTATAAACATGTAAATATCTACACCACCATCTGTATGAACATGGAAATATCTGCACTGCCATCAGTATGAACATATAGATATCTGCACCGCCATCTGTATTAAGATGGAGATATCTTCACCGCTATCTGTATAAACTTGGAAATATCTACACCGCTATCTGTATAAACCTGGAAATATCTACACCGCTATCTGTATAAACATGGAAATATCTACTCCACTACCTGTATAAACATGGAAATATCAGCACCGCTATCTGTATGAATGTGGAAATATCTAAACCGCTATCTCTATGAACATGCAAATATCTACACCGCTAACTGTATGTACATGGAAATATCTGCACCGCCATCTGTATGAACATATAAATATCTACACCGCCATCTGTATTAAGATGGAGATATCTACACCGCTATCTGTATAAACATGGAAATATCTACACCGCTATCTATATAAACATGGAAATATCTACACTGCTATCTGTATAAACTTGGAAATATCTACACCGCTACATGTATAAACATGGAAATAACAGCAACGCTATCTGTATGAACATGGAAATATCAGCCCCTCTATCTGTATGAACATGGAAATATCTACACCGCTATCTGTTTGAACATGGAAAGATCTAAACCGCTATCTGCATATACATGGAAATATGTACACAACTATCTCTTTACACATGGAAATAACTACCGAGCTATCTGTATGAACATGGAAATATCTTCACCGCCATCTGAATGAACATGGATATATCTAAACAGCTATCTGTATAAACATGGAAATATCAGCACCGCTATCTATATGAACATGGAAATATCTACACCGCTATCTGTATGAACATGGAAATATCTACACCGCTATCTGTATGAACTTGGAAATATCTACACCGCTGCCTGTATAAACATTTAAATAACAGCACCGCTATCTGTATGAACATGGAAATATCTACACCGCTATCTCTATGAACATGGAAATATATACACCGCTATCTGTATGAACATGGAAATATCTACACCGCTATCTGTTTGAACATGGAAATATCTACACCGCTATCTGTATGAACATGGAAATATCTACACCGCTATCCGTATGAACATGGAAATATCTTCACTGCCATCTATATGAACATGGATATATCTACACAGCCATCTGGATGAACATGGAAATATCTACACCGCTATCTGTATGAACATGGAAATAGCTACACCGCTATATGTATGAATTTGGAAATATCTACACCACTATCTGTATGAACATGGAAATATCTACACCGCTATCTGTGTAAACAAGCATACATCTCCACCGCTATCTGTATAAACATGGAAATATCTACACCGTTATCTGTATGAACATGGTAATATCTACACCGCTACGTGTATAAACATGGAAATATCTACACCGCTACCTGTATAAACATGGAAATATCTACACCGCTACCTGTATAAACATGGAAATATCAGCACCGCTCTCTGTATGAACATGGAAATATCAGCCACTCTCTCTGTATGAACATGGAAATATCTACACCGCTATCTGTATGAACATGGAAATATCTACAGAGCCATCTGGATGAACATGGAAATATCTACACCACTATCTGTATGAACATGGAAATAGCTACACCGCTATCTGTATGAACATGGAAATATCTTCACCAACATCTGTATGAACATGGATATATCTACACAGCCATCTGGATGAACATGGAAATATCTACACAGCTATCTGCATATACATGGAAATGTCTACAAAGCTATATCTTTACACATGGATTTAACTACTCTGCTATCTCTATAAACATGGAAATATCTACACCGCCATCTGTTTGAACATGGAAATATCTGCACCGCCATCTGTATGAACATATAAATATCTACACCGCCATCTATATTAAGATGGAGATATCTACACCGCTATCTGTATAAACCTGGAAATATCTACACTGCTATCTGTATAAACATGGAAATATCTACACCGCTTTCTGTATAAACATGGAAATATCTACACCGCTACCTGTATAAGCATGGAAATATCAGCACCGCTATCTGTATGAACATGGAAATATCTACACCGCTATCTGTATGAACATGGAAATAACTACACCTCTATCTGTATGAACATGGAAATATTTACACCGCTATCTGTATGAACATGGAAATATCTACACCGCTATCTGTGTAAACATGCATACATCATCACCGCTATCTGTATAAACATGGAAATATCTACACCATTATCTGTATGAACATGGAAATATCTACACCGCTATCTGTTTGAACATGGAAATATCTAAACCGCTATCTGCATGAAAATGAAAATATATGCACAGCTATCTGCATATACATGGAAATATCTACACAGCTATCTCTTTACACATGGAAATAACTACACCGCTATCTGTATGAACATGGAAATATCTACAGCACTACCTGTATGAACATGGAAATATCTACACCTCTATCTCTATGAACATGGATATACCTACACAGCCATCTGGTTGAACATGGAAATATCTACACCGCTATCTGTATAAACATGGAAATATCTACACCGCTACCTGTATAAACATGGAAATATCTACACCGCTACCTGTATAAACATGGAAATATCAGCACCGCTTTCTGTATGAATATGGAAATATCAGCACCTCTATCTGTATGAACATGGAAATATCTACACCGCTATCTGTATGAACATGGAAATATCTACACCGCTATCCGTATGAATATGGAAATATCTTCACCGCCATCTATATGAACATGGATATATCTACACAGCCATCTGGATGAACATGGAAATAGCTACACCGCTATCTGTATGAACATGGAAATAGCTACACCGCTATCTGTATGAATATGGAAATATCTACACCGCTACCTGTATAAACATGGAAATATCTACACCGCTACCTGTATAAACATGGAAATATCTACACCACTACCTGTATAAAGATGGAAATATCAGCACCGCTGTCTGTATGAACATGGAAATATCAGCCCCTCTCTCAGTATGAACATGGAAATATCTACACCGCTATCTGTATGAACATGGAAATATCTACACCGCTATCTGAACATGGAAATATCTTCACCGCCATCTGTATGAACATGAATTTATCTACACAGCCATCTGGATGAACATGGAAATATCTACACCGCTATCTGTATGAACATGGAAATATCTACACCGCTATCTGTATGAATATGGAAATATCTACACCACTATCTGTATGAACATGGAAATATCTACACGGCTATCTGTATGAACATGGAAATATCTTCACCACCATCTGTATGAAAATGGATATATCTACACAGCCATCTGGATGAACATGGAAATATCTACACCAATATCTGCATGAACATGGAAATAGCTACACCGCTATCTGTATGAACATGGAAATATCTTCACCGCCATCTATATGAACATGGATATATCTACACAGCCATCTGGATGAACATGGAAATAGCTACACCGCTATCTGTATGAACATAGAAATAGCTACACCGCTATCTGTATGAATATGGAAATATCTACACCGCTACCTGTATAAACATGGAAATATCTACACCGCTACCTGTATAAACATGGAAATATCTACACCGCTACCTGTATAAACATGGAAATATCAGCACCGCTCTCTGTATGAACATGAAAATATCAGCCCCTCTCTCAGTATGAACATGGAAATATCTACACCGCTATCTGTATGAACATAGAAATATCTACACCGCTATCTGAACATGGAAATATCTTCACCGCCATCTGTATGAACATGAATTTATCTACACAGCCATCTGGATGAACATGGAAATATCAGCACCCCTATCTGTATGAACATGGAAATATCTACACCGCTATCTGTATGAAGATGGAAATATCTACACCGCTATCATTATGAACATGGAAATATCTTCACCGCCATCTATATGAACATGGATATATCTACACACCCATCTGGATGAACATGGAAATATCTACACCGCTATCTGTATGAACATGGAAATACCTACACCGATATCTGTATGAATATGGAAATATCTACACCACTATCTGTATGAACATGGATATATCTACACCGCTATCTGTATGAACATGGAAATATCTTCACCGCCATCTGCATGAACATGGATATAACTACACAGCCATCTGGATGAACATGGAAATATCTACACCACTATCTGTATGAACATGGAAATAGCTGCACCGCTATCTGTATGAACATGGAAATATCTTCACCGCCATCTGTATGAACATGGATATATCTACACAGCCATCTGGATGAACATGGAAATATCTACACAGCTATCTGTATGAACATGGAAATATATACACCGCTATCTGTGTAAACATGCATACATCTTCACCGCTATCTGTATAAAAATGGAAATATCTACACCGCTATCTGTATGAACATGGAAATATCTAAACCGCTATCTGTTTGAACATGGAAATATCTACACCGCTATCTGCATGAAAATGGAAATATCTACACAGCTATCTGCATATACATGGAAATGTCTACAAAGCTATCTCTTTACACATGGATATAACTACACCGCTATCTCTATAAACATGGAAATATCTACACCGCCATCTGTATGAACATGGAAATATCTGCACCGCCATCTGTATGAACATATAAATATCTACACCGCCATCTATATTAAGATGGAGATATCTACACCGCTATCTGTATAAACGTGGAAATATCTACACCGCTATCTGTATAAACATGGAAATATCTACACCGCTACCTGTATAAACATGGAAATATCTACACCGCTACCTGTATAAACATGGAAATATCAGCACCGCTATCTGTATGAACATGGAAATATCTACACCGCTATCTGTATGAACATGGAAATATCTACACCGCTATCTGTATGAACATGGAAATATCTACACCGCTATCTGTATTAACATGGAAATATCTACACCGCTATCTGTATGAACATGGATATATCTACACAGCCTTCTGGATGAACATGGAAATATCTACACTGTTATCTGTATGAACATGGAAATATCTACTCCGCAATCTGTGTAAACAAGCATACATCTTCACCGCTATCTGTATAAACATGGAAATATCTACACCGTTATCTGTATGAAAATGGTAATATCTACACCTCTACCTGTATAAACATGGAAATATCTACACCGCTACCTGTATAAACATGGAAATATCTACACCGCTAACTGTATAAACATGGAAATATCAGCACCGCTCTCTGTATGAACATGGAAATATCAGCCCCTCTATCTGTATGAACATGAAAATACCTACACCGCTATCTGTATGAACATGGAAATATCTACACCGCTATCCGTATGAACATGGAAATATCTTCACCGCCATCTGTATGAACATGGATATATCTACACAGCCATCTGGATGAACATGGAAATATCTACACCGCTATCTGTATGAACATGGAAATAGCTACACCGCTATCTGTATGAATATGGAAATATCTACACCACTATCTGTATGAACATGGAAATATCTACACGGCTATCTGTATGAACATGGAAATATCTTCACCGCCATCTGTATGAACATGGAAATATCTACACCGCTATCTGTATGAACATGGAAATATCTACAGAGCCATCTGGATGAACATGGAAATATCTACACCGCTATCTGTATGAACATGGAAATATCTTCACCGCCATCTGTATGAACATGGATATATCTACACAGCCATCTGGATGAACATGGAAATATCTACACCGCTATCTGTATGAACATGGAAATAGCTACAACGCTATCTGTATGAACATGGAAATATCTACACCGCTATCTGTATGAACATGGAAATATCTACACCGCTATCTGTATGAACATGGAAATATCTTCTCCGCCATCTGTATGAACATGGATATATCTACAGAGCCATCTGGATGAACATGGAAATATCTACACCGCTATCTGTATGAACATGGAAATATATACACTGCTATCTGTGTAAACATGCATACATCTTCACCGCTATCTGTATGAACATGGAAATATCTACACCGCTATCTGTATGAACATGGAAATATCTACACCGCTATCTGTTTGAACATGGAAATATCTACACCGCTATCTGCATGAAAATGGAAATATCTACACAGATATCTGCATATACATGGAAATATCTACAAAGATATCTCTTTACACATGGAAATAACAACACCGCTATCTCTATAAACATGGAAATATCTACAGCGTCATCTGTATGAACATGGAAATATCTGCACCGCCATCTGTATGAACATATAAATATCTACACCGCCATCTGTATTAAGATGGAGATATCTACACCGCTATCTGTATAAACCTGGAAATATCTACACCGCTATCTTTATAAACATGGAAAGATCCACACCGCTATCTGTATAAACATGGAAATATCTACACCGCTACCTGAATAAACATGGAAATATCAGCACAGCTATCTGTATGAACATGGAAATATCTACACCGCTATCTGAACGAACATGGAAATATCTACACCACTATCTGTATGAACATGGAAATAGCTACACCGCTATCTGTATCAACATGGAAATATCTACACCACTATCTGTATGAACATGGAAATATCTACACCGCTATCTGTATGAACATGGATATATCTACACAGCCGTCTGGATGAACATGGAAATATCTACACCGCTATCTGTAAGAACCTGGAAATATCTACTCCGCTATCTGTGTAAACATGCATTCATCTTCACCGCTATCTGTTTAAACATGGAAATATCTACACCGCTATCTGTATGAACATGGAAATAGCTACACCGCTATCAGTATGAACTTGGAAATATCTACACCGCTATCTGTTTGAAGATGGAAATATCTACACCGCTATCTGTGTAAACATGCATACATCTTCACCGCTATCTGTATAAACATGGAAATATCTACTCCGTTATCTGTATGAAAATGGAAATATCTACACCGCTATCTGTTTGAACATGGAAATATCTAAACCGATATCTGCATGAAAATGAAAATATGTGCACAGCTATCTGCATATACATGGAAATATCTACACAGCTATCTCTTTACACATGGAAATAACTACACCGCTATCTGTATGAACATGGAAATATCTACACCACCATCTGTATGAACATGGAAATATCAGCACCGCCATCTGTATGAACATATAAATATCTACACCGCCATCTGTATTAAGAAGGAGATATCTAAACCGCTATCTGTATAAACATGGAAATATCTACACCGCTATCTGTATAAACATGGAAATATCTACACAGTTATCTGTATAAACATGGAAATATCTACACCGCTACCTGCATAAACATGGAAATATCAGCACCGCTATCAGTATGAACATGGAAATATCTACACCGCTATCTGTATGAACATGGAAATATCTACACCGCTATCTGTATGAACATGGAAATATCTTCACCGCCATCTGTATGAACATGGATATATCTACACAGCCATGTGTATGAACATGGAAATATCTACACCGCTATCTGTATGAACATGGAAATATCTACACCGCTATCTGAATGAACATGGAAATATCTTCACCGCCATCTGTATGAACATGGATATGTCTACACAGCCATCTGGATGAACATGGAAATATCTACACCGCGATCTGTATGAACATGGAAATATCTACACCGCTATCTGTGTAAACATGCATACATCTTCACCGCTATCTGTATAAACATGGAAACATCTACACCGCTATCTGTATGAACATGGAAATATCTACACCGCTATCTGTTTGAACATGGAAATAGCTAAACCGCTATCTCTATAAACATGGAAATATCTACACCGCCATCTGTATGTACATGGAAATATCTGCACTGCCATCTGTATTAACATATAAATATCTACACCGCCATCTGTATTAAGATGGAGATATCTTCACTGATATCTGAATAAACTTGGAAATATCTACACCGCTATCTGTATAAACCTGGAAATATCTACACCGCTATCTGTATATACATGGAAATAACTACACCTCTTTCTGTATAAACATGGAAATATCTACACCGCTACCTGTATAAACATGGAAATATCAGCACCGCTATCTGCATGAACATGGCAATATCAGCCCCTCTATCTGTATGAACATGGAGATATCTACACCGCTATCTGTAAGAACATGGAAATATCTACACCGCTATCTGTATGAACATGGAAATATCTTCACCGCCATCTGTATGAACATGGATATATCTACACAGCCATCTGGATGAACATGGAAATATCTACACCGCTATCTGTATGAACATGGAAATAGCTACAACGCTATCTGTATGAACATGGAAATATCTACACCGCTATCTCTATGAACATGGAAATATCTACACCGCTATCTGTATGAACATGGAAATATCTTCTCCGCCATCTGTATGAACATGGATATATCTACAGAGCCATCTGGATGAACATGGAAATATCTACACCGCTATCTGTATGAACATGGAAATATATACACCGCTATCTGTGTAAACATGCATATATCTTCACCGCTATCTGTATGAACATGGAAATATCTACACCGCTATCTGTATGAACATGGAAATATCTACACCGCTATCTGTTTGAACATGGAAATATCTACACCGCTATCTGCATGAAAATGGAAATATCTACACAGATATCTGCATATACATGGAAATATCTAGAAAGCTATCTCTTTACACATGGAAATAACAACACCGCTATCTCTATAAACATGGAAATATCTACAGCGCCATCTGTATGAACATGGAAATATCTGCACCGCCATCTGTATGAACATATAAATATCTACACCGCCATCTGTATTAAGTTGGAGATATCTACACCGCTATCGGTATAAACCTGGAAATATCTACACCGCTATCTGTATAAACATGGAAAGATCCACACCGCTATCTGTACAAACATGGAAATATCTACACCGCTACCTGAATAAACATGGAAATATCAGCACAGCTATCTGTATGAACATGGAAATATCTACACCGCTATCTGAACGAACATGGAAATATCTTCACCGCTATCTGCATGAACATGGAAATAGCTACACCGCTATCTGCATATACATGGAAATATCTACACCACTATCTGTATGAACATGGAAATATCTATACCGCTATCTGTATGAACATGGATATATCTACTCAGCCATCTGGATGAACATGGAAATATCTACACCGCTATCTGTAAGAACCTGGAAATATCTACTCCGCTATCTGTGTAAACATGCATTCATCTTCACCGCTATCTGTTTAAACATGGAAATATCTACACCGCTATCTGTATGAACATGGAAATAGCTACACCGCTATCAGTATGAACTTGGAAATATCTACACCGCTATCTGTTTGAAGATGGAAATATCTACACCGCTATCTGCATGAAAATGGAAATACCTACACTGCTATCTGCATATACATGGAAATATCTATACAGCTGTCTCTTTACACATGGAAATAACTACACCGCTATCTCTATAAATATCGAAATAACTACACCACCATCTGTATGAAGATGGAAATATCTGCACCGCCATGTGTATGAACATATAAATATCTGCACCGCCATCTGTATTAAGAAGGAGATATCTACACCGCTATCAGTATAAACATGGAAATATCTACACCGCTATCTGTATAAACATGGAAATATCTACACCGCTATCTGTATAAACATGGAAATATCTACACCGCTACCTGTATAAACATGGAAATATCAGCACCGCGATCTGTATAAACATGGAAATATCTACACCGCTATCTGTATGAACATGGAAATATCAACGCCGCTATCTGTATGAACATGGAAATATCTTCACCGCCATCTGTATGAACATGGATATATCTACACCGCCATCTGTATAAACATGGAAATATCTACTCCACTATCTGTATGAACAAGGAAATATCTACACCGTTATCTGTATGAACATGGAAATATCTTCACCACCATCTGTATGAACATGGATATGTCTACACAGCCATCTGGATGAACATGGAAATATCTACACTGCGATCTGTATGAACATGGAAATATCTACACCGCTATCTGTGTAAACATGCATACGTTTAACCGCTATCTGTATAAACATGGAAATATCTACACCGCTATCTGTATGAACATGGAAATATCTACACCGCTATCTGTTTGAACATGGAAATATCTAAACCGCTATCGGCATGAAAATAGAAATACCTACACAGCTATCTGCATATACATGGAAATATCTACAAAGCTATCTCTTTACAGATAGAAATAACTACACCGCTATCTTTATAAACATGGAAATATCTACACCGCCATCTGTATGAACATGGAAATGTCTGCACTGCCATCAGTATGAACATATAAATATCTGCACCGCCATCTGTATTAAGATGGAGATATCTTCACCGCTATCTGTATATACTTGGAAATATCTACACCGCTATCTGTATAAACCTGGAAATATCTACACCACTATCTGTATAAACATGGAAATATCTACTCCACTACCTGTATAAACATGGAAATATCAGCACCGCTATCTGTATGAACGTGGAAATATCTAAACCGCTATCTCTATGAACATGCAAATATCTACACCGCTAACTGTATGAACATGGAAATATCTGCACCGCCATCTGTATGAACATATAAATATCTACACCGCCATCTGTATTAAGATGGAGATATCTACACCGCTATCTGTATAAACATGGAAATATCTACACCGCTATCTATATAAACATGGAAATATCTACACTGCTATCTGTATAAACTTGGAAATATCTACACCGCTACATGTATAAACATGGAAATAACAGCACCGCTATCTGTATGAACAAGGAAATATCAGCCCCTCTATCTGTATGAACATGGAAATATCTACACCGCTATCTGTTTGAACATGGAAAGATCTAAACCGCTATCTACATATACATGGAAATATGTACACAACTGTCTCTTTACACATGGAAATAACTAATGAGCTATCTGTATGAACATGGAAATATCTTCACCGCCATCTGAATGAACATGGATATATCTAAACAGCTATCTGTGTAAACATGCATACATCTTCACCGCTATCTGTATAAACATGGAAATATCTACACAGCTATCTGCATGAACATGGAAATATCTACACCGCTATCTGTTAGAACATGGAAATATCTACACCGCTATCTGCATGAAAATGGAAATACCTACACAGCGATCTGCATATACATGGAAATATCTACAAAGCTATCTCTTTACACATGGAAATAACTACAGCGCTATCTCTATAAACAAGGAAATATCTACACCACCATCTGTATGAACATGGAAATATCTGCACCGCCATCTGTATGAACATATAAATATCTACACCGCCATCTATATTAAGATGGTGATATCTACACCGCTATCTGTATAAACATGGAAATATCTACACCGCTATCTGTATAAACATGGAAATATCTACACCGCTATCTGTATAAACATGGAAATATCTACACCGCTACCTATATAAACATTTAAATATCAGCTCCGCTATCTGTATGAACATGGAAATATCTACACAGCTATCTCTATGAACACGGAAATATCTACACCGCTATCTGTATGAACATGGAAATAGCTACACCGCTATCTGTATGAAAATGGAAATATCTACAGCACTACCTGTATGAACATGGAAATAACTACACCTCTATCTCTATGAACATGGATATATCTACACAGCCATCTGGATGAACATGGAAACATCTACACCGCTATCTGTATAAACATGGAAATATCTACACCGCTACCTGTATAAACATGGAAATATCTACACCGCTACCTGTATAAACATGGAAATATCAGCACCGCTCTCTGTTTGAACATGGAAATACCAGCCCCTCTATCTGTATGAACATGGAAATATCTACACCGCTATCTGTATGAACATGGAAATATCTTCACCGCCATCTGTATGAACACGGATACATCTACACAGCCATCTGGATGAACATGGAAATATCTACACCGCTATCTGTATGAACATGGAAATAGCTACACCGCTATCTGTATGAATATGGAAATATCTACACCACTATCTGTATGAACATGGAAATATCTACACCGCTATCTGTATGAACATGGAAATATCTTCACCGCCATCTGTATGAACATGGATATATCTACACAGCCATCTGGATGAACATGGAAATATCTACACCGCTATCTGTATGAACATGGAAATATATACAACGCTATCTGTGTAAACATTCATACATCTTCACCGCTATCTGTATAAACATGGAAATATCTACACCGCTATCTGCATGAAAATGGAAATATCTACACAGCTCTCTGCATATACATGGAAATGTCTACAAAGCTATCTCTTTACACATGGATATAACTACACCGCTATCTCTATAAACATGTAAATATCTACACCACCATCTGTATGAACATGGAAATATCTGCACTGCCATCAGTATGAACATATAGATATCTGCACCGCCATCTGTATTAAGATGGAGATATCTTCACCGCTATCTGTATAAACTTGGAAATATCTACACCGCTATCTGTATAAACCTGGAAATATCTACACCGCTATCTGTATAAACATGGAAATATCTACTCCACTACCTGTATAAACATGGAAATATCAGCACCGCTATCTGTATGAATGTGGAAATATCTAAACCGCTATCTCTATGAACATGCAAATATCTACACCGCTAACTGTATGTACATGGAAATATCTGCACCGCCATCTGTATGAACATATAAATATCTACACCGCCATCTGTATTAAGATGGAGATATCTACACCGCTATCTGTATAAACATGGAAATATCTACACCGCTATCTATATAAACATGGAAATATCTACACTGCTATCTGTATAAACTTGGAAATATCTACACCGCTACATGTATAAACATGGAAATAACAGCAACGCTATCTGTATGAACATGGAAATATCAGCCCCTCTATCTGTATGAACATGGAAATATCTACACCGCTATCTGTTTGAACATGGAAAGATCTAAACCGCTATCTGCATATACATGGAAATATGTACACAACTATCTCTTTACACATGGAAATAACTACCGAGCTATCTGTATGAACATGGAAATATCTTCACCGCCATCTGAATGAACATGGATATATCTAAACAGCTATCTGTATAAACATGGAAATATCAGCACCGCTATCTATATGAACATGGAAATATCTACACCGCTATCTGTATGAACATGGAAATATCTACACCGCTATCTGTATGAACTTGGAAATATCTACACCGCTATCTCTATGAACATGGAAATATCTACACCGCTATCTGTATGAACATGGAAATATCTACACCGCTATCTGTTTGAACATGGAAATATCTACACCGCTATCTGTATGAACATGGAAATATCTACACCGCTATCCGTATGAACATGGAAATATCTTCACTGCCATCTATATGAACATGGATATATCTACACAGCCATCTGGATGAACATGGAAATATCTACACCGCTATCTGTATGAACATGGAAATAGCTACACCGCTATATGTATGAATTTGGAAATATCTACACCACTATCTGTATGAACATGGAAATATCTACACCGCTATCTGTGTAAACAAGCATACATCTCCACCGCTATCTGTATAAACATGGAAATATCTACACCGTTATCTGTATGAACATGGTAATATCTACACCGCTACGTGTATAAACATGGAAATATCTACACCGCTACCTGTATAAACATGGAAATATCTACACCGCTACCTGTATAAACATGGAAATATCAGCACCGCTCTCTGTATGAACATGGAAATATCAGCCACTCTCTCTGTATGAACATGGAAATATCTACACCGCTATCTGTATGAACATGGAAATATCTACAGAGCCATCTGGATGAACATGGAAATATCTACACCGCTATCTGTATGAACATGGAAATATCTTCACCGCCATCTGTATGAACATGGATATATCTACACAGCCATCTGGATGAACATGGAAATATCTACACCGCTATCTGTATGAACATGGAAATAGCTACACCACTATCTGTATGAACATGGAAATATCTACACCGCTATCTGTATGAACATGGAAATATCTACACCGCTATCTGTATGAACATGGAAATATCTTCTCCGCCATCTGTATGAACATGGATATATCTACAGAGCCATCTGGATGAACATGGAAATATCTACACCGCTATCTGTATGAACATGGAAATATATACACTGCTATCTGTGTAAACATGCATACATCTTCACCGCTATCTGTATGAACATGGAAATATCTACACCGCTATCTGTATGAACATGGAAATATCTACACCGCTATCTGTTTGAACATGGAAATATCTACACCGCTATCTGCATGAAAATGGAAATATCTACACAGATATCTGCATATACATGGAAATATCTACAAAGATATCTCTTTACACATGGAAATAACAACACCGCTATCTCTATAAACATGGAAATATCTACAGCGTCATCTGTATGAACGTGGAAATATCTGCACCGCCATCTGTATGAACATATAAATATCTACACCGCCATCTGTATTAAGATGGAGATATCTACACCGCTATCTGTATAAACCTGGAAATATCTACACCGCTATCTTTATAAACATGGAAAGATCCACACCGCTATCTGTATAAACATGGAAATATCTACACCGCTACCTGAATAAACATGGAAATATCAGCACAGCTATCTGTATGAACATGGAAATATCTACACCGCTATCTGAACGAACATGGAAATATCTACACCACTATCTGTATGAACATGGAAATAGCTACACCGCTATCTGTATCAACATGGAAATATCTACACCACTATCTGTATGAACATGGAAATATCTACACCGCTATCTGTATGAACATGGATATATCTACACAGCCGTCTGGATGAACATGGAAATATCTACACCGCTATCTGTAAGAACCTGGAAATATCTACTCCGCTATCTGTGTAAACATGCATTCATCTTCACCGCTATCTGTTTAAACATGGAAATATCTACACCGCTATCTGTATGAACATGGAAATAGCTACACCGCTATCAGTATGAACTTGGAAATATCTACACCGCTATCTGTTTGAAGATGGAAATATCTACACCGCTATCTGTGTAAACATGCATACATCTTCACCGCTATCTGTATAAACATGGAAATATCTACTCCGTTACCTGTATGAAAATGGAAATATCTACACCGCTATCTGTTTGAACATGGAAATATCTAAACCGATATCTGCATGAAAATGAAAATATGTGCACAGCTATCTGCATATACATGGAAATATCTACACAGCTATCTCTTTACACATGGAAATAACTACACCGCTATCTGTATGAACATGGAAATATCTACACCACCATCTGTATGAACATGGAAATATCAGCACCGCCATCTGTATGAACATATAAATATCTACACCGCCATCTGTATTAAGAAGGAGATATCTAAACCGCTATCTGTATAAACATGGAAATATCTACACCGCTATCTGTATAAACATGGAAATATCTACACAGTTATCTGTATAAACATGGAAATATCTACACCGCTACCTGCATAAACATGGAAATATCAGCACCGCTATCAGTATGAACATGGAAATATCTACACCGCTATCTGTATGAACATGGAAATATCTACACCGCTATCTGTATGAACATGGAAATATCTTCACCGCCATCTGTATGAACATGGATATATCTACACAGCCATGTGTATGAACATGGAAATATCTACACCGCTATCTGTATGAACATGGAAATATCTACACCGCTATCTGAATGAACATGGAAATATCTTCACCGCCATCTGTATGAACATGGATATGTCTACACAGCCATCTGGATGAACATGGAAATATCTACACCGCGATCTGTATGAACATGGAAATATCTACACCGCTATCTGTGTAAACATGCATACATCTTCACCGCTATCTGTATAAACATGGAAACATCTACACCGCTATCTGTATGAACATGGAAATATCTACACCGCTATCTGTTTGAACATGGAAATAGCTAAACCGCTATCTCTATAAACATGTTAATATCTACACCGCCATCTGTATGTACATGGAAATATCTGCACTGCCATCTGTATTAACATATAAATATCTACACCGCCATCTGTATTAAGATGGAGATATCTTCACTGATATCTGAATAAACTTGGAAATATCTACACCGCTATCTGTATAAACCTGGAAATATCTACACCGCTATCTGTATATACATGGAAATAACTACACCTCTTTCTGTATAAACATGGAAATATCTACACCGCTACCTGTATAAACATGGAAATATCAGCACCGCTATCTGCATGAACATGGCAATATCAGCCCCTCTATCTGTATGAACATGGAGATATCTACACCGCTATCTGTAAGAACATGGAAATATCTACACCGCTATCTGTATGAACGTGGAAATATCTTCACCGCCATCTGTATGAACATGGATATATCTACACAGCCATCTGGATGAACATGGAAATATCTACACCGCTATCTGTATGAACATGGAAATAGCTACAACGCTATCTGTATGAACATGGAAATATCTACACCGCTATCTCTATGAACATGGAAATATCTACACCGCTATCTGTATGAACATGGAAATATCTTCTCCGCCATCTGTATGAACATGGATATATCTACAGAGCCATCTGGATGAACATGGAAATATCTACACCGCTATCTGTATGAACATGGAAATATATACACCGCTATCTGTGTAAACATGCATATATCTTCACCGCTATCTGTATGAACATGGAAATATCTACACCGCTATCTGTATGAACATGGAAATATCTACACCGCTATCTGTTTGAACATGGAAATATCTACACCGCTATCTGCATGAAAATGGAAATATCTACACAGATATCTGCATATACATGGAAATATCTAGAAAGCTATCTCTTTACACATGGAAATAACAACACCGCTATCTCTATAAACATGGAAATATCTACAGCGCCATCTGTATGAACATGGAAATATCTGCACCGCCATCTGTATGAACATATAAATATCTACACCGCCATCTGTATTAAGATGGAGATATCTACACCGCTATCGGTATAAACCTGGAAATATCTACACCGCTATCTGTATAAACATGGAAAGATCCACACCGCTATCTGTACAAACATGGAAATATCTACACCGCTACCTGAATAAACATGGAAATATCAGCACAGCTATCTGTATGAACATGGAAATATCTACACCGCTATCTGAACGAACATGGAAATATCTTCACCGCTATCTGCATGAACATGGAAATAGCTACACCGCTATCTGCATATACATGGAAATATCTACACCACTATCTGTATGAACATGGAAATATCTATACCGCTATCTGTATGAACATGGATATATCTACTCAGCCATCTGGATGAACATGGAAATATCTACACCGCTATCTGTAAGAACCTGGAAATATCTACTCCGCTATCTGTGTAAACATGCATTCATCTTCACCGCTATCTGTTTAAACATGGAAATATCTACACCGCTATCTGTATGAACATGGAAATAGCTACACCGCTATCAGTATGAACTTGGAAATATCTACACCGCTATCTGTTTGAAGATGGAAATATCTACACCGCTATCTGCATGAAAATGGAAATACCTACACTGCTATCTGCATATACATGGAAATATCTATACAGCTGTCTCTTTACACATGGAAATAACTACACCGCTATCTCTATAAATATCGAAATAACTACACCACCATCTGTATGAAGATGGAAATATCTGCACCGCCATGTGTATGAACATATAAATATCTGCACCGCCATCTGTATTAAGAAGGAGATATCTACACCGCTATCAGTATAAACATGGAAATATCTACACCGCTATCTGTATAAACATGGAAATATCTACACCGCTATCTGTATAAACATGGAAATATCTACACCGCTACCTGTATAAACATGGAAATATCAGCACCGCGATCTGTATAAACATGGAAATATCTACACCGCTATCTGTATGAACATGGAAATATCAACGCCGCTATCTGTATGAACATGGAAATATCTTCACCGCCATCTGTATGAACATGGATATATCTACACCGCCATCTGTATAAACATGGAAATATCTACTCTACTATCTGTATGAACAAGGAAATATCTACACCGTTATCTGTATGAACATGGAAATATCTTCACCACCATCTGTATGAACATGGATATGTCTACACAGCCATCTGGATGAACATGGAAATATCTACACTGCGATCTGTATGAACATGGAAATATCTACACCGCTATCTGTGTAAACATGCATACGTTTAACCGCTATCTGTATAAACATGGAAATATCTACACCGCTATCTGTATGAACATGGAAATATCTACACCGCTATCTGTTTGAACATGGAAATATCTAAACCGCTATCGGCATGAAAATAGAAATACCTACACAGCTATCTGCATATACATGGAAATATCTACAAAGCTATCTCTTTACAGATAGAAATAACTACACCGCTATCTTTATAAACATGGAAATATCTACACCGCCATCTGTATGAACATGGAAATGTCTGCACTGCCATCAGTATGAACATATAAATATCTGCACCGCCATCTGTATTAAGATGGAGATATCTTCACCGCTATCTGTATATACTTGGAAATATCTACACCGCTATCTGTATAAACCTGGAAATATCTACACCGCTATCTGTATAAACATGGAAATATCTACTCCACTACCTGTATAAACATGGAAATATCAGCACCGCTATCTGTATGAACGTGGAAATATCTAAACCGCTATCTCTATGAACATGCAAATATCTACACCGCTAACTGTATGAACAAGGAAATATCTGCACCGCCATCTGTATGAACATATAAATATCTACACCGCCATCTGTATTAAGATGGAGATATCTACACCGCTATCTGTATAAACATGGAAATATCTACACCGCAATCTATATAAACATGGAAATATCTACACTGCTATCTGTATAAACTTGGAAATATCTACACCGCTACATGTATAAACATGGAAATAACAGCACCGCTATCTGTATGAACAAGGAAATATCAGCCCCTCTATCTGTATGAACATGGAAATATCTACACCGCTATCTGTTTGAACATGGAAAGATCTAAACCGCTATCTACATATACATGGAAATATGTACACAACTGTCTCTTTACACATGGAAATAACTAATGAGCTATCTGTATGAACATGGAAATATCTTCACCGCCATCTGAATGAACATGGATATATCTAAACAGCTATCTGTGTAAACATGCATACATCTTCAGCGCTATCTGTATAAACATGGAAATATCTACACAGCTATCTGCATGAACATGGAAATATCTACACCGCTATCTGTTAGAACATGGAAATATCTACACCGCTATCTGCATGAAAATGGAAATACCTACACAGCGATCTGCATATACATGGAAATATCTACAAAGCTATCTCTTTACACATGGAAATAACTACAGCGCTATCTCTATAAACAAGGAAATATCTACACCACCATCTGTATGAACATGGAAATATCTGCACCGCCATCTGTATGAACATATAAATATCTACACCGCCATCTATATTAAGATGGTGATATCTACACCGCTATCTGTATAAACATGGAAATATCTACACCGCTATCTGTATAAACATGGAAATATCTACACCGCTATCTGTATAAACATGGAAATATCTACACCGCTACCTATATAAACATTTAAATATCAGCTCCGCTATCTGTATGAACATGGAAATATCTACACAGCTATCTCTATGAACACGGAAATATCTACACCGCTATCTGTATGAACATGGAAATAGCTACACCACTATCTGTATGAAAATGGAAATATCTACAGCACTACCTGTATAAAGATGGAAATATCAGCACCGCTCTCTGTATGAACATGGAAATATCAGCCCCTCTCTCAGTATGAACATGGAAATATCTACACCGCTATCTGTATGAACATGGAAATATCTACACCGCTATCTGAACATGGAAATATCTTCACCGCCATCTGTATGAACATGAATTTATCTACACAGCCATCTGGATGAACATGGAAATATCTACACCGCTATCTGTATGAACATGGAAATATCTACACCGCTATCTGTATGAATATGGAAATATCTACACCACTATCTGTATGAACATGGAAATATCTACACGGCTATCTGTATGAACATGGAAATATCTTCACCGCCATCTGTATGAAAATGGATATATCTACACAGCCATCTGGATGAACATGGAAATATCTACACCAATATCTGTATGAACATGGAAATAGCTACACCGCTATCTGTATGAACATGGAAATATCTTCACCGCCATCTATATGAACATGGATATATCTACACAGCCATCTGGATGAACATGGAAATAGCTACACCGCTATCTGTATGAACATAGAAATAGCTACACCGCTATCTGTATGAATATGGAAATATCTACACCGCTACCTGTATAAACATGGAAATATCTACACCGCTACCTGTATAAACATGGAAATATCTACACCGCTACCTGTATAAACATGGAAATATCAGCACCGCTCTCTGTATGAACATGAAAATATCAGCCCCTCTCTCAGTATGAACATGGAATTATCTACACCGCTATCTGTATGAACATAGAAATATCTACACCGCTATCTGAACATGGAAATATCTTCACCGCCATCTGTATGAACATGAATTTATCTACACAGCCATCTGGATGAACATGGAAATATCTACACCGCTATCTGTATGAACATGGAAATAGCTACACCGCTATCTGTATGAATATGGAAATATCTACACCACTATCTGTATGAACATGGAAATATCTACACGGCTATCTGTATGAACATGGAAATATCTTCACCGCCATCTGTATGAAAATGGATATATCTACACAGCCATCTGGATGAACATGGAAATATCTACACCAATATCTGTATGAACATGGAAATAGCTACACCGCTATCTGTATGAACATGGAAATATCTTCACCGCCATCTGTATGAACATGGATATATCTACACAGCCATCTGGATGAACATGGAAATATTTACACAGCTATCTGTATGAACATGGAAATATATACACCGCTATCTGTGTAAACATGCATACATCTTCACTGCTATCGGTATAAACTTGGAAATATCTACACTGCTATCTGTATGAACATGGAAACATCTACACCGCTATCTGCATGAAAATGCAAATATCTACACAGCTATCTGCATATACATGGAAATGTCTACAAAGCTATCTATTTACACATGGATATAACTACACCGCTATCTCTATAAACATGGAAATATCTACACCGCCATCTGAATGAACATGGAAATATCTGCATCGCCATCTGTATGAACATATAAATATCTACACCGCCATCTATATTAAGATGGAGATATCTACACCGCTATCTGTATAAAGATGGAAATATCTACACCGCTATCTGTATAAACATGGAAATATCTACACCGCTATCTGTAGAAACATGGAAATATCTACACCGCTACCTGTATAAACATGGAAATATCAGCACCGCTATCTGTATGAACATGGAAATATCTACACCGGTATCTGTATGAACATGGAAATATCTACACCGCTATCTGAATGAACATGGAAATAGATACACCGCTATCTGTATGAACACGGAAATATCTACACCGCTATCTGTATGAACATGGAAATAGCTACACCACTATCTGTATGAACATGGAAATATCTACAGCACTACCTGTATGAACATGGAAATATCTACACCTCTATCTGTATGAACATGGATATATCTACACAGCCATCTGGATGAACATGGAAATAACTACACCGCTATCTGTATAAACATGGAAATATCTACACCGCTACCTGTATAAACATGGAAATATCTACACCGCTACCTGTATAAACATGGAAATATCAGCACCGCTCTCTGTATGAACATGGAAATATCAGCACCTCTATCTGTATGAACATGGAAATATCTACACCGCTATCTGTATGAACATGGAAATATCTACACCGCTATCCGTATGAACATTGAAATATCTTCACCGCCATCTATATGAACATGGATATATCTACACAGCCATCTGGATGAACGTGGAAATATCTACAACGCTATCTGTATGAACATGGAAATAGCTACACCGCTATCTGTATGAATATGGAAATATCTACACCACTATCTGTATGAACATGGAAATATCTACACCGGTATCTGTATGAACATGGAAATATCTTCACCGCCATCAGTATGAACATGGATATAACTACACAGCCATCTGGATGAACATGGAAATATCTTCACCGCCATCTGTATGAACATGGATATATCTACACAGCCATCTGGATGAACATGGAAATATCTACACAGCTATCTGTATGAACATGGAAATATAAACACCGCTATCTGTGTAAACATGCATACATCTTCACCGCTATCTTCATAAAAGTGGAAATATCTACACCGCTATCTGTATGGACATGGAGATATCTAAACCGTTATCTGTTTGAACATGGAAATATCTACACCGCTATCTGCATGAAAATGGAAATATCTACACAGCTATCTGCATATACATGGAAATGTCTACAAAGCTATCTCTTTACACATGGATATAACTACACCGCTATCTCTATAAACATGGAAATATCTACACCACCATCTGTATGAACATGGAAATATCTGCACCGCCATCTGTATGAACATATAAATATCTACACCGCCATCTATATTAAGATGGAGATATCTACACCGCTATCTGTATAAACCTGGAAATATCTACACTGCTATCTCTATAAACATGGAAATATCTACACCGCTATCTGTATAAACATGGAAATATCTACACCGCTACCTGTATAAACATGGAAATATCAGCACCGCTATCTGTATGAACATGGAAATATCTACACCTCTATCTGCATGAAAATGGAAATATCTACACAACTATCTGCATATACATGGAAATGTCTACAAAGCTATCTCTTTACACATGGGTATAACTACACCGCTATCTCTATAAACATGGAAATATCTACACCGCCATCTGTATGAACATGGAAATATCTGCATCGCCATCTGTATGAACATATAAATATCTACACCGCCATCTATATTAAGATGGAGATATCTACACCGCTATCTGTATAAACATGGAAATATCTACACCGCTATCTGTATAAACATGGAAATATCTACACCGCTATCTGTATAAACATGGAAATATCTACACCGCTACCTGTATAAACATGGAAATATCAGCACCGCTATCTGTATGAACATGGAAATATCTACACCGCTATCTGTATGAACATGGAAATATCTACACCGCTATCTGAATGAACATGGAAATAGCTACACCGCTATCTGTATGAACATGGAAATATCTACACCAATATCTGTATGAACATGGAAATATCTACACCGCTATCTGTATAAACATGGAAATATCTACACCGCTATCTGTATGAACAAGGAAATAGCTACACCACTATCTGTATGAACATGGAAATATCTACAGCACTACCTGTATGAACATGGAAATATCTACACCTCTATCTCTATGAACATGGATATATCTACACAGCCATCTGGATGAACATGTAAATATCTACACCGCTATCTGTAGAAACATGGAGATATCTACACCGCTACCTGTATAAACATGGAAATATCTACACCGCTACCTGTATAAACATGGAAATATCAGCACCGCTCTCTGTATGAACATGGAAATAACAGCCCCTCTATCTGTATGAACATGAAAATATCTACACCGCTATCTGTATGAACATGGAAATATCTACACCGCTATCCATATGAACATGGAAATATCTTCATCGCCATCTGTATGAACATGGATATATCTACACAGCCATCTGGATGAACATGGAAATATCTACACCGCTATCTGTATGAACATGGAAATAGCTACACCGCTATCTGTATGAATATGGAAATATCTACACCACTATCTGTATGAACATGGAAATATCTACACGGCTATCTGTATGAACATGGAAATATCTTCACCGCCATCTGTATGAACATGGATATATCTACACAGCCATCTGGATGAACATGGAAATATCTACACCACTATCTGTATGAACATGGAAATAGCTACACCGCTATCTGTATGAACATGGAAATATCTTCACCGACATCTGTATGAACATGGATATATCTACACAGCCATCTGGATGAACATGGAAATATCTACACAGCTATCTGCATATACATGGAAATGTCTACAAAGCTATCTCTTTACACATGGATTTAACTACTCTGCTATCTCTATAAACATGGAAATATCTACACCGCCATCTGTTTGAACATGGAAATATCTGCACCGCCATCTGTATGAACATATAAATATCTACACCGCCATCTATATTAAGATGGAGATATCTACACCGCTATCTGTATAAACATGGAAATATCTACACCGCTATCTGTATAAACATGGAAATATCTACACCGCTACCTGTATAAACATGGAAATATCAGCACCGCTATCTGTATGAACATGGAAATATCTACACCGCTATCTGTATGAACATGGAAATAGCTACACCGCTATCTGTATGAACATGGAAATAGCTACACCGCTATCTGTAGAACATGGAAATATCTACACCACTATCTGTATGAACATGGAAATATCTACACCGCTATCTGTATGAACATGGAAATATCTACAGAGCCATCTGGATGAACATGGAAATATCTACACCGCTATCTGTATGAACATGGAAATATCTTCACCGCCATCTGTATGAACATGGATATATCTACACAGCCATCTGGATGAACATGGAAATATCTACACCGCTATCTGTATGAACATGGAAATAGCTACAACGCTATCTGTATGAACATGGAAATATCTACACCGCTATCTGTATGAACATGGAAATATCTACACCGCTATCTGTATGAACATGGAAATATCTTCTCCGCCATCTGTATGAACATGGATATATCTACAGAGCCATCTGGATGAACATGGAAATATCTACACCGCTATCTGTATGAACATGGAAATATATACACTGCTATCTGTGTAAACATGCATACATCTTCACCGCTATCTGTATGAACATGGAAATATCTACACCGCTATCTGTATGAACATGGAAATATCTACACCGCTATCTGTTTGAACATGGAAATATCTACACCGCTATCTGCATGAAAATGGAAATATCTACACAGATATCTGCATATACATGGAAATATCTACAAAGATATCTCTTTACACATGGAAATAACAACACCGCTATCTCTATAAACATGGAAATATCTACAGCGTCATCTGTATGAACATGGAAATATCTGCACCGCCATCTGTATGAACATATAAATATCTACACCGCCATCTGTATTAAGATGGAGATATCTACACCGCTATCTGTATAAACCTGGAAATATCTACACCGCTATCTTTATAAACATGGAAAGATCCACACCGCTATCTGTATAAACATGGAAATATCTACACCGCTACCTGAATAAACATGGAAATATCAGCACAGCTATCTGTATGAACATGGAAATACCTACACCGCTATCTGAACGAACATGGAAATATCTACACCACTATCTGTATGAACATGGAAATAGCTACACCGCTATCTGTATCAACATGGAAATATCTACACCACTATCTGTATGAACATGGAAATATCTACACCGCTATCTGTATGAACATGGATATATCTACACAGCCGTCTGGATGAACATGGAAATATCTACACCGCTATCTGTAAGAACCTGGAAATATCTACTCCGCTATCTGTGTAAACATGCATTCATCTTCACCGCTATCTGTTTAAACATGGAAATATCTACACCGCTATCTGTATGAACATGGAAATAGCTACACCGCTATCAGTATGAACTTGGAAATATCTACACCGCTATCTGTTTGAAGATGGAAATATCTACACCGCTATCTGTGTAAACATGCATACATCTTCACCGCTATCTGTATAAACATGGAAATATCTACTCCGTTATCTGTATGAAAATGGAAATATCTACACCGCTATCTGTTTGAACATGGAAATATCTAAACCGATATCTGCATGAAAATGAAAATATGTGCACAGCTATCTGCATATACATGGAAATATCTACACAGCTATCTCTTTACACATGGAAATAACTACACCGCTATCTGTATGAACATGGAAATATCTACACCACCATCTGTATGAACATGGAAATATCAGCACCGCCATCTGTATGAACATATAAATATCTACACCGCCATCTGTATTAAGAAGGAGATATCTAAACCGCTATCTGTATAAACATGGAAATATCTACACCGCTATCTGTATAAACATGGAAATATCTACACAGTTATCTGTATAAACATGGAAATATCTACACCGCTACCTGCATAAACATGGAAATATCAGCACCGCTATCAGTATGAACATGGAAATATCTACACCGCTATCTGTATGAACATGGAAATATCTACACCGCTATCTGTATGAACATGGAAATATCTTCACCGCCATCTGTATGAACATGGATATATCTACACAGCCATGTGTATGAACATGGAAATATCTACACCGCTATCTGTATGAACATGGAAATATCTACACCGCTATCTGAATGAACATGGAAATATCTTCACCGCCATCTGTATGAACATGGATATGTCTACACAGCCATCTGGATGAACATGGAAATATCTACACCGCGATCTGTATGAACATGGAAATATCTACACCGCTATCTGTGTAAACATGCATACATCTTCACCGCTATCTGTATAAACATGGAAACATCTACACCGCTATCTGTATGAACATGGAAATATCTACACCGCTATCTGTTTGAACATGGAAATAGCTAAACCGCTATCTCTATAAACATGGAAATATCTACACCGCCATCTGTATGTACATGGAAATATCTGCACTGCCATCTGTATTAACATATAAATATCTACACCGCCATCTGTATTAAGATGGAGATATCTTCACTGATATCTGAATAAACTTGGAAATATCTACACCGCTATCTGTATAAACCTGGAAATATCTACACCGCTATCTGTATATACATGGAAATAACTACACCTCTTTCTGTATAAACATGGAAATATCTACACCGCTACCTGTATAAACATGGAAATATCAGCACCGCTATCTGCATGAACATGGCAATATCAGCCCCTCTATCTGTATGAACATGGAGATATCTACACCGCTATCTGTAAGAACATGGAAATATCTACACCGCTATCTGTATGAACATGGAAATATCTTCACCGCCATCTGTATGAACATGGATATATCTACACAGCCATCTGGATGAACATGGAAATATCTACACCGCTATCTGTATGAACATGGAAATAGCTACAACGCTATCTGTATGAACATGGAAATATCTACACCGCTATCTCTATGAACATGGAAATATCTACACCGCTATCTGTATGAACATGGAAATATCTTCTCCGCCATCTGTATGAACATGGATATATCTACAGAGCCATCTGGATGAACATGGAAATATCTACACCGCTATCTGTATGAACATGGAAATATATACACCGCTATCTGTGTAAACATGCATATATCTTCACCGCTATCTGTATGAACATGGAAATATCTACACCGCTATCTGTATGAACATGGAAATATCTACACCGCTATCTGTTTGAACATGGAAATATCTACACCGCTATCTGCATGAAAATGGAAATATCTACACAGATATCTGCATATACATGGAAATATCTAGAAAGCTATCTCTTTACACATGGAAATAACAACACCGCTATCTCTATAAACATGGAAATATCTACAGCGCCATCTGTATGAACATGGAAATATCTGCACCGCCATCTGTATGAACATATAAATATCTACACCGCCATCTGTATTAAGTTGGAGATATCTACACCGCTATCGGTATAAACCTGGAAATATCTACACCGCTATCTGTATAAACATGGAAAGATCCACACCGCTATCTGTACAAACATGGAAATATCTACACCGCTACCTGAATAAACATGGAAATATCAGCACAGCTATCTGTATGAACATGGAAATATCTACACCGCTATCTGAACGAACATGGAAATATCTTCACCGCTATCTGCATGAACATGGAAATAGCTACACCGCTATCTGCATATACATGGAAATATCTACACCACTATCTGTATGAACATGGAAATATCTATACCGCTATCTGTATGAACATGGATATATCTACTCAGCCATCTGGATGAACATGGAAATATCTACACCGCTATCTGTAAGAACCTGGAAATATCTACTCCGCTATCTGTGTAAACATGCATTCATCTTCACCGCTATCTGTTTAAACATGGAAATATCTACACCGCTATCTGTATGAACATGGAAATAGCTACACCGCTATCAGTATGAACTTGGAAATATCTACACCGCTATCTGTTTGAAGATGGAAATATCTACACCGCTATCTGCATGAAAATGGAAATACCTACACTGCTATCTGCATATACATGGAAATATCTATACAGCTGTCTCTTTACACATGGAAATAACTACACCGCTATCTCTATAAATATCGAAATAACTACACCACCATCTGTATGAAGATGGAAATATCTGCACCGCCATGTGTATGAACATATAAATATCTGCACCGCCATCTGTATTAAGAAGGAGATATCTACACCGCTATCAGTATAAACATGGAAATATCTACACCGCTATCTGTATAAACATGGAAATATCTACACCGCTATCTGTATAAACATGGAAATATCTACACCGCTACCTGTATAAACATGGAAATATCAGCACCGCGATCTGTATAAACATGGAAATATCTACACCGCTATCTGTATGAACATGGAAATATCAACGCCGCTATCTGTATGAACATGGAAATATCTTCACCGCCATCTGTATGAACATGGATATATCTACACCGCCATCTGTATAAACATGGAAATATCTACTCCACTATCTGTATGAACAAGGAAATATCTACACCGTTATCTGTATGAACATGGAAATATCTTCACCACCATCTGTATGAACATGGATATGTCTACACAGCCATCTGGATGAACATGGAAATATCTACACTGCGATCTGTATGAACATGGAAATATCTACACCGCTATCTGTGTAAACATGCATACGTTTAACCGCTATCTGTATAAACATGGAAATATCTACACCGCTATCTGTATGAACATGGAAATATCTACACCGCTATCTGTTTGAACATGGAAATATCTAAACCGCTATCTGCATGAAAATAGAAATACCTACACAGCTATCTGCATATACATGGAAATATCTACAAAGCTATCTCTTTACAGATAGAAATAACTACACCGCTATCTTTATAAACATGGAAATATCTACACCGCCATCTGTATGAACATGGAAATGTCTGCACTGCCATCAGTATGAACATATAAATATCTGCACCGCCATCTGTATTAAGATGGAGATATCTTCACCGCTATCTGTATATACTTGGAAATATCTACACCGCTATCTGTATAAACCTGGAAATATCTACACCGCTATCTGTATAAACATGGAAATATCTACTCCACTACCTGTATAAACATGGAAATATCAGCACCGCTATCTGTATGAACGTGGAAATATCTAAACCGCTATCTCTATGAACATGCAAATATCTACACCGCTAACTGTATGAACATGGAAATATCTGCACCGCCATCTGTATGAACATATAAATATCTACACCGCCATCTGTATTAAGATGGAGATATCTACACCGCTATCTGTATAAACATGGAAATATCTACACCGCTATCTATATAAACATGGAAATATCTACACTGCTATCTGTATAAACTTGGAAATATCTACACCGCTACATGTATAAACATGGAAATAACAGCACCGCTATCTGTATGAACAAGGAAATATCAGCCCCTCTATCTGTATGAACATGGAAATATCTACACCGCTATCTGTTTGAACATGGAAAGATCTAAACCGCTATCTACATATACATGGAAATATGTACACAACTGTCTCTTTACACATGGAAATAACTAATGAGCTATCTGTATGAACATGGAAATATCTTCACCGCCATCTGAATGAACATGGATATATCTAAACAGCTATCTGTGTAAACATGCATACATCTTCACCGCTATCTGTATAAACATGGAAATATCTACACAGCTATCTGCATGAACATGGAAATATCTACACCGCTATCTGTTAGAACATGGAAATATCTACACCGCTATCTGCATGAAAATGGAAATACCTACACAGCGATCTGCATATACATGGAAATATCTACAAAGCTATCTCTTTACACATGGAAATAACTACAGCGCTATCTCTATAAACAAGGAAATATCTACACCACCATCTGTATGAACATGGAAATATCTGCACCGCCATCTGTATGAACATATAAATATCTACACCGCCATCTATATTAAGATGGTGATATCTACACCGCTATCTGTATAAACATGGAAATATCTACACCGCTATCTGTATAAACATGGAAATATCTACACCGCTATCTGTATAAACATGGAAATATCTACACCGCTACCTATATAAACATTTAAATATCAGCTCCGCTATCTGTATGAACATGGAAATATCTACACAGCTATCTCTATGAACACGGAAATATCTACACCGCTATCTGTATGAACATGGAAATAGCTACACCGCTATCTGTATGAAAATGGAAATATCTACAGCACTACCTGTATGAACATGGAAATAACTACACCTCTATCTCTATGAACATGGATATATCTACACAGCCATCTGGATGAACATGGAAACATCTACACCGCTATCTGTATAAACATGGAAATATCTACACCGCTACCTGTATAAACATGGAAATATCTACACCGCTACCTGTATAAACATGGAAATATCAGCACCGCTCTCTGTTTGAACATGGAAATACCAGCCCCTCTATCTGTATGAACATGGAAATATCTACACCGCTATCTGTATGAACATGGAAATATCTTCACCGCCATCTGTATGAACACGGATACATCTACACAGCCATCTGGATGAACATGGAAATATCTACACCGCTATCTGTATGAACATGGAAATAGCTACACCGCTATCTGTATGAATATGGAAATATCTACACCACTATCTGTATGAACATGGAAATATCTACACCGCTATCTGTATGAACATGGAAATATCTTCACCGCCATCTGTATGAACATGGATATATCTACACAGCCATCTGGATGAACATGGAAATATCTACACCGCTATCTGTATGAACATGGAAATATATACAACGCTATCTGTGTAAACATTCATACATCTTCACCGCTATCTGTATAAACATGGAAATATCTACACCGCTATCTGCATGAAAATGGAAATATCTACACAGCTCTCTGCATATACATGGAAATGTCTACAAAGCTATCTCTTTACACATGGATATAACTACACCGCTATCTCTATAAACATGTAAATATCTACACCACCATCTGTATGAACATGGAAATATCTGCACTGCCATCAGTATGAACATATAGATATCTGCACCGCCATCTGTATTAAGATGGAGATATCTTCACCGCTATCTGTATAAACTTGGAAATATCTACACCGCTATCTGTATAAACCTGGAAATATCTACACCGCTATCTGTATAAACATGGAAATATCTACTCCACTACCTGTATAAACATGGAAATATCAGCACCGCTATCTGTATGAATGTGGAAATATCTAAACCGCTATCTCTATGAACATGCAAATATCTACACCGCTAACTGTATGTACATGGAAATATCTGCACCGCCATCTGTATGAACATATAAATATCTACACCGCCATCTGTATTAAGATGGAGATATCTACACCGCTATCTGTATAAACATGGAAATATCTACACCGCTATCTATATAAACATGGAAATATCTACACTGCTATCTGTATAAACTTGGAAATATCTACACCGCTACATGTATAAACATGGAAATAACAGCAACGCTATCTGTATGAACATGGAAATATCAGCCCCTCTATCTGTATGAACATGGAAATATCTACACCGCTATCTGTTTGAACATGGAAAGATCTAAACCGCTATCTGCATATACATGGAAATATGTACACAACTATCTCTTTACACATGGAAATAACTACCGAGCTATCTGTATGAACATGGAAATATCTTCACCGCCATCTGAATGAACATGGATATATCTAAACAGCTATCTGTATAAACATGGAAATATCAGCACCGCTATCTATATGAACATGGAAATATCTACACCGCTATCTGTATGAACATGGAAATATCTACACCGCTATCTGTATGAACTTGGAAATATCTACACCGCTGCCTGTATAAACATTTAAATAACAGCACCGCTATCTGTATGAACATGGAAATATCTACACCGCTATCTCTATGAACATGGAAATATCTACACCGCTATCTGTATGAACATGGAAATATCTACACCGCTATCTGTTTGAACATGGAAATATCTACACCGCTATCTGTATGAACATGGAAATATCTACACCGCTATCCGTATGAACATGGAAATATCTTCACTGCCATCTATATGAACATGGATATATCTACACAGCCATCTGGATGAACATGGAAATATCTACACCGCTATCTGTATGAACATGGAAATAGCTACACCGCTATATGTATGAATTTGGAAATATCTACACCACTATCTGTATGAACATGGAAATATCTACACCGCTATCTGTGTAAACAAGCATACATCTCCACCGCTATCTGTATAAACATGGAAATATCTACACCGTTATCTGTATGAACATGGTAATATCTACACCGCTACGTGTATAAACATGGAAATATCTACACCGCTACCTGTATAAACATGGAAATATCTACACCGCTACCTGTATAAACATGGAAATATCAGCACCGCTCTCTGTATGAACATGGAAATATCAGCCACTCTCTCTGTATGAACATGGAAATATCTACACCGCTATCTGTATGAACATGGAAATATCTACAGAGCCATCTGGATGAACATGGAAATATCTACACCGCTATCTGTATGAACATGGAAATATCATCACCGCCATCTGTATGAACATGGATATATCTACACAGCCATCTGGATGAACATGGAAATATCTACACCGCTATCTGTATGAACATGGAAATAGCTACAACGCTATCTGTATGAACATGGAAATATCTACACCGCTATCTGTATGAACATGGAAATATCTACACCGCTATCTGTATGAACATGGAAATATCTTCTCCGCCATCTGTATGAACATGGATATATCTACAGAGCCATCTGGATGAACATGGAAATATCTACACCGCTATCTGTATGAACATGGAAATATATACACTGCTATCTGTGTAAACATGCATACATCTTCACCGCTATCTGTATGAACATGGAAATATCTACACCGCTATCTGTATGAACATGGAAATATCTACACCGCTATCTGTTTGAACATGGAAATATCTACACCGCTATCTGCATGAAAATGGAAATATCTACACAGATATCTGCATATACATGGAAATATCTACAAAGATATCTCTTTACACATGGAAATAACAACACCGCTATCTCTATAAACATGGAAATATCTACAGCGTCATCTGTATGAACGTGGAAATATCTGCACCGCCATCTGTATGAACATATAAATATCTACACCGCCATCTGTATTAAGATGGAGATATCTACACCGCTATCTGTATAAACCTGGAAATATCTACACCGCTATCTTTATAAACATGGAAAGATCCACACCGCTATCTGTATAAACATGGAAATATCTACACCGCTACCTGAATAAACATGGAAATATCAGCACAGCTATCTGTATGAACATGGAAATATCTACACCGCTATCTGAACGAACATGGAAATATCTACACCACTATCTGTATGAACATGGAAATAGCTACACCACTATCTGTATCAACATGGAAATATCTACACCACTATCTGTATGAACATGGAAATATCTACACCGCTATCTGTATGAACATGGATATATCTACACAGCCGTCTGGATGAACATGGAAATATCTACACCGCTATCTGTAAGAACCTGGAAATATCTACTCCGCTATCTGTGTAAACATGCATTCATCTTCACCGCTATCTGTTTAAACATGGAAATATCTACACCGCTATCTGTATGAACATGGAAATAGCTACACCGCTATCAGTATGAACTTGGAAATATCTACACCGCTATCTGTTTGAAGATGGAAATATCTACACCGCTATCTGTGTAAACATGCATACATCTTCACCGCTATCTGTATAAACATGGAAATATCTACTCCGTTACCTGTATGAAAATGGAAATATCTACACCGCTATCTGTTTGAACATGGAAATATCTAAACCGATATCTGCATGAAAATGAAAATATGTGCACAGCTATCTGCATATACATGGAAATATCTACACAGCTATCTCTTTACACATGGAAATAACTACACCGCTATCTGTATGAACATGGAAATATCTACACCACCATCTGTATGAACATGGAAATATCAGCACCGCCATCTGTATGAACATATAAATATCTACACCGCCATCTGTATTAAGAAGGAGATATCTAAACCGCTATCTGTATAAACATGGAAATATCTACACCGCTATCTGTATAAACATGGAAATATCTACACAGTTATCTGTATAAACATGGAAATATCTACACCGCTACCTGCATAAACATGGAAATATCAGCACCGCTATCAGTATGAACATGGAAATATCTACACCGCTATCTGTATGAACATGGAAATATCTACACCGCTATCTGTATGAACATGGAAATATCTTCACCGCCATCTGTATGAACATGGATATATCTACACAGCCATGTGTATGAACATGGAAATATCTACACCGCTATCTGTATGAACATGGAAATATCTACACCGCTATCTGAATGAACATGGAAATATCTTCACCGCCATCTGTATGAACATGGATATGTCTACACAGCCATCTGGATGAACATGGAAATATCTACACCGCGATCTGTATGAACATGGAAATATCTACACCGCTATCTGTGTAAACATGCATACATCTTCACCGCTATCTGTATAAACATGGAAACATCTACACCGCTATCTGTATGAACATGGAAATATCTACACCGCTATCTGTTTGAACATGGAAATAGCTAAACCGCTATCTCTATAAACATGTTAATATCTACACCGCCATCTGTATGTACATGGAAATATCTGCACTGCCATCTGTATTAACATATAAATATCTACACCGCCATCTGTATTAAGATGGAGATATCTTCACTGATATCTGAATAAACTTGGAAATATCTACACCGCTATCTGTATAAACCTGGAAATATCTACACCGCTATCTGTATATACATGGAAATAACTACACCTCTTTCTGTATAAACATGGAAATATCTACACCGCTACCTGTATAAACATGGAAATATCAGCACCGCTATCTGCATGAACATGGCAATATCAGCCCCTCTATCTGTATGAACATGGAGATATCTACACCGCTATCTGTAAGAACATGGAAATATCTACACCGCTATCTGTATGAACGTGGAAATATCTTCACCGCCATCTGTATGAACATGGATATATCTACACAGCCATCTGGATGAACATGGAAATATCTACACCGCTATCTGTATGAACATGGAAATAGCTACAACGCTATCTGTATGAACATGGAAATATCTACACCGCTATCTCTATGAACATGGAAATATCTACACCGCTATCTGTATGAACATGGAAATATCTTCTCCGCCATCTGTATGAACATGGATATATCTACAGAGCCATCTGGATGAACATGGAAATATCTACACCGCTATCTGTATGAACATGGTAATATATACACCGCTATCTGTGTAAACATGCATATATCTTCACCGCTATCTGTATGAACATGGAAATATCTACACCGCTATCTGTATGAACATGGAAATATCTACACCGCTATCTGTTTGAACATGGAAATATCTACACCGCTATCTGCATGAAAATGGAAATATCTACACAGATATCTGCATATACATGGAAATATCTAGAAAGCTATCTCTTTACACATGGAAATAACAACACCGCTATCTCTATAAACATGGAAATATCTACAGCGCCATCTGTATGAACATGGAAATATCTGCACCGCCATCTGTATGAACATATAAATATCTACACCGCCATCTGTATTAAGATGGAGATATCTACACCGCTATCGGTATAAACCTGGAAATATCTACACCGCTATCTGTATAAACATGGAAAGATCCACACCGCTATCTGTACAAACATGGAAATATCTACACCGCTACCTGAATAAACATGGAAATATCAGCACAGCTATCTGTATGAACATGGAAATATCTACACCGCTATCTGAACGAACATGGAAATATCTTCACCGCTATCTGCATGAACATGGAAATAGCTACACCGCTATCTGCATATACATGGAAATATCTACACCACTATCTGTATGAACATGGAAATATCTATACCGCTATCTGTATGAACATGGATATATCTACTCAGCCATCTGGATGAACATGGAAATATCTACACCGCTATCTGTAAGAACCTGGAAATATCTACTCCGCTATCTGTGTAAACATGCATTCATCTTCACCGCTATCTGTTTAAACATGGAAATATCTACACCGCTATCTGTATGAACATGGAAATAGCTACACCGCTATCAGTATGAACTTGGAAATATCTACACCGCTATCTGTTTGAAGATGGAAATATCTACACCGCTATCTGCATGAAAATGGAAATACCTACACTGCTATCTGCATATACATGGAAATATCTATACAGCTGTCTCTTTACACATGGAAATAACTACACCGCTATCTCTATAAATATCGAAATAACTACACCACCATCTGTATGAAGATGGAAATATCTGCACCGCCATGTGTATGAACATATAAATATCTGCACCGCCATCTGTATTAAGAAGGAGATATCTACACCGCTATCAGTATAAACATGGAAATATCTACACCGCTATCTGTATAAACATGGAAATATCTACACCGCTATCTGTATAAACATGGAAATATCTACACCGCTACCTGTATAAACATGGAAATATCAGCACCGCGATCTGTATAAACATGGAAATATCTACACCGCTATCTGTATGAACATGGAAATATCAACGCCGCTATCTGTATGAACATGGAAATATCTTCACCGCCATCTGTATGAACATGGATATATCTACACCGCCATCTGTATAAACATGGAAATATCTACTCCACTATCTGTATGAACAAGGAAATATCTACACCGTTATCTGTATGAACATGGAAATATCTTCACCACCATCTGTATGAACATGGATATGTCTACACAGCCATCTGGATGAACATGGAAATATCTACACTGCGATCTGTATGAACATGGAAATATCTACACCGCTATCTGTGTAAACATGCATACGTTTAACCGCTATCTGTATAAACATGGAAATATCTACACCGCTATCTGTATGAACATGGAAATATCTACACCGCTATCTGTTTGAACATGGAAATATCTAAACCGCTATCGGCATGAAAATAGAAATACCTACACAGCTATCTGCATATACATGGAAATATCTACAAAGCTATCTCTTTACAGATAGAAATAACTACACCGCTATCTTTATAAACATGGAAATATCTACACCGCCATCTGTATGAACATGGAAATGTCTGCACTGCCATCAGTATGAACATATAAATATCTGCACCGCCATCTGTATTAAGATGGAGATATCTTCACCGCTATCTGTATATACTTGGAAATATCTACACCGCTATCTGTATAAACCTGGAAATATCTACACCGCTATCTGTATAAACATGGAAATATCTACTCCACTACCTGTATAAACATGGAAATATCAGCACCGCTATCTGTATGAACGTGGAAATATCTAAACCGCTATCTCTATGAACATGCAAATATCTACACCGCTAACTGTATGAACATGGAAATATCTGCACCGCCATCTGTATGAACATATAAATATCTACACCGCCATCTGTATTAAGATGGAGATATCTACACCGCTATCTGTATAAACATGGAAATATCTACACCGCAATCTATATAAACATGGAAATATCTACACTGCTATCTGTATAAACTTGGAAATATCTACACCGCTACATGTATAAACATGGAAATAACAGCACCGCTATCTGTATGAACAAGGAAATATCAGCCCCTCTATCTGTATGAACATGGAAATATCTACACCGCTATCTGTTTGAACATGGAAAGATCTAAACCGCTATCTACATATACATGGAAATATGTACACAACTGTCTCTTTACACATGGAAATAACTAATGAGCTATCTGTATGAACATGGAAATATCTTCACCGCCATCTGAATGAACATGGATATATCTAAACAGCTATCTGTGTAAACATGCATACATCTTCACCGCTATCTGTATAAACATGGAAATATCTACACAGCTATCTGCATGAACATGGAAATATCTACACCGCTATCTGTTAGAACATGGAAATATCTACACCGCTATCTGCATGAAAATGGAAATACCTACACAGCGATCTGCATATACATGGAAATATCTACAAAGCTATCTCTTTACACATGGAAATAACTACAGCGCTATCTCTATAAACAAGGAAATATCTACACCACCATCTGTATGAACATGGAAATATCTGCACCGCCATCTGTATGAACATATAAATATCTACACCGCCATCTATATTAAGATGGTGATATCTACACCGCTATCTGTATAAACATGGAAATATCTACACCGCTATCTGTATAAACATGGAAATATCTACACCGCTATCTGTATAAACATGGAAATATCTACACCGCTACCTATATAAACATTTAAATATCAGCTCCGCTATCTGTATGAACATGGAAATATCTACACAGCTATCTCTATGAACACGGAAATATCTACACCGCTATCTGTATGAACATGGAAATAGCTACACCACTATCTGTATGAAAATGGAAATATCTACAGCACTACCTGTATGAACATGGAAATAACTACACCTCTATCTCTATGAACATGGACATATCTACACAGCCATCTGGATGAACATGGAAACATCTACACCGCTATCTGTATAAACATGGAAATATCTACACCGCTACCTGTATAAACATGGAAATATCTACACCGCTACCTGTATAAACATGGAAATATCAGCACCGCTCTCTGTTTGAACATGGAAATACCAGCCCCTCTATCTGTATGAACATGGAAATATCTACACCGCTATCTGTATGAACATGGAAATATCTTCACCGCCATCTGTATGAACACGGATACATCTACACAGCCATCTGGATGAACATGGAAATATCTACACCGCTATCTGTATGAACATGGAAATAGCTACACCGCTATCTGTATGAATATGGAAATATCTACACCACTATCTGTATGAACATGGAAATATCTACACCGCTATCTGTATGAACATGGAAATATCTTCACCGCCATCTGTATGAACATGGATATATCTACACAGCCATCTGGATGAACATGGAAATATCTACACCGCTATCTGTATGAACATGGAAATATATACAACGCTATCTGTGTAAACATTCATACATCTTCACCGCTATCTGTATAAACATGGAAATATCTACACCGCTATCTGCATGAAAATGGAAATATCTACACAGCTCTCTGCATATACATGGAAATGTCTACAAAGCTATCTCTTTACACATGGATATAACTACACCGCTATCTCTATAAACATGTAAATATCTACACCACCATCTGTATGAACATGGAAATATCTGCACTGCCATCAGTATGAACATATAGATATCTGCACCGCCATCTGTATTAAGATGGAGATATCTTCACCGCTATCTGTATAAACTTGGAAATATCTACACCGCTATCTGTATAAACCTGGAAATATCTACACCGCTATCTGTATAAACATGGAAATATCTACTCCACTACCTGTATAAACATGGAAATATCAGCACCGCTATCTGTATGAATGTGGAAATATCTAAACCGCTATCTCTATGAACATGCAAATATCTACACCGCTAACTGTATGTACATGGAAATATCTGCACCGCCATCTGTATGAACATATAAATATCTACACCGCCATCTGTATTAAGATGGAGATATCTACACCGCTATCTGTATAAACATGGAAATATCTACACCGCTATCTATATAAACATGGAAATATCTACACTGCTATCTGTATAAACTTGGAAATATCTACACCGCTACATGTATAAACATGGAAATAACAGCAACGCTATCTGTATGAACATGGAAATATCAGCCCCTCTATCTGTATGAACATGGAAATATCTACACCGCTATCTGTTTGAACATGGAAAGATCTAAACCGCTATCTGCATATACATGGAAATATGTACACAACTATCTCTTTACACATGGAAATAACTACCGAGCTATCTGTATGAACATGGAAATATCTTCACCGCCATCTGAATGAACATGGATATATCTAAACAGCTATCTGTATAAACATGGAAATATCAGCACCGCTATCTATATGAACATGGAAATATCTACACCGCTATCTGTATGAACATGGAAATATCTACACCGCTATCTGTATGAACTTGGAAATATCTACACCGCTGCCTGTATAAACATTTAAATAACAGCACCGCTATCTGTATGAACATGGAAATATCTACACCGCTATCTCTATGAACATGGAAATATCTACACCGCTATCTGTATGAACATGGAAATATCTACACCGCTATCTGTTTGAACATGGAAATATCTACACCGCTATCTGTATGAACATGGAAATATCTACACCGCTATCCGTATGAACATGGAAATATCTTCACTGCCATCTATATGAACATGGATATATCTACACAGCCATCTGGATGAACATGGAAATATCTACACCGCTATCTGTATGAACATGGAAATAGCTACACCGCTATATGTATGAATTTGGAAATATCTACACCACTATCTGTATGAACATGGAAATATCTACACCGCTATCTGTGTAAACAAGCATACATCTCCACCGCTATCTGTATAAACATGGAAATATCTACACCGTTATCTGTATGAACATGGTAATATCTACACCGCTACGTGTATAAACATGGAAATATCTACACCGCTACCTGTATAAACATGGAAATATCTACACCGCTACCTGTATAAACATGGAAATATCAGCACCGCTCTCTGTATGAACATGGAAATATCAGCCACTCTCTCTGTATGAACATGGAAATATCTACATCGCTATCTGTATGAACATGGAAATATCTTCACCGCCATCTGTATGAACATGAATATATCTACACAGCCATCTGGATGAACATGGAAATATCTACACCGCTATCTGTATGAACATGGAAATATCTACACCGCTATCTGTATGAACATGGAAATATCTACACCACTATCTGTATGAACATGGAAATAGCTACACAGCTATCTGTATTAACATGGAAATATCTACACCACTATCTGTATGAACATGGAAATATCTACACCGCTATCTGTATGAACATGGATATATCTACACAGCCTTCTGGATGAACATGGAAATATCTACACTGTTATCTGTATGAACATGGAAATATCTACACCGCAATCTGTGTAAACAAGCATACATCTTCACCGCAATCTGTATAAACATGGAAATATCTACACCGTTATCTGTATGAACATGGTAATATCTACACCGCTACCTGTATAAACATGGAAATATCTACACCGCTACCTGTATAAACTTGGAAATATCTACACCGCTACCTGTATAAACATGGAAATATCAGCACCACTCTCTGTATGAACATGGAAATATCAGCCCCTCTATCTGTATGAACATGAAAATATCTACACCGCTATCTGTATGAACATGGAAATATCTACACCGCTATCCGTATGAACATGGAAATATCTTCACCGCCATCTGTATGAACATGGATATATCTACACAGCCATCTGGATGAACATGCAAATATCTACACCGCTATCTGTATGAACATGGAAATAGCTACACCGCTATCTGTATGAATATGGAAATATCTACACCACTATCTGTATGAACATGGAAATATCTACACGGCTATCTGTATGAACATGGAAATATCTTCACCGCCATCTGTATGAACATGGATATATCTACACAGCCATCTGGATGAACATGGAAATATCTACACCACTATCTGTATGAACATGGAAATAGCTACACCGCTATCTGTATGAACATGGAAATATCTTCACCGACATCTGTATGAACATGGATATATCTACACAGCCATCTGGATGAACATGGAAATATCTACACAGCTATCTGCATATACATGGAAATGTCTACAAAGCTATCTCTTTACACATGGATTTAACTACTCTGCTATCTCTATAAATATGGAAATATCTACACCGCCATCTGTTTGAACATGGAAATATCTGCACCGCCATCTGTATGAACATATAAATATCTACACCGCCATCTATATTAAGATGGAGATATCTACACCGCTATCTGTATAAACCTGGAAATATCTACATCGCTATCTGTATAAACATGGAAATATCTACACCGCTATCTGTATAAACATGGAAATATCTACAGCGCTACCTGTATAAACATGGAAATATCAGCCCCGCTATCTGTATGAACATGGAAATATCTACACCGCTATCTGTATGAAAATGGAAATATCTACACCGCTATCTGTATGAACATGGAAATTGCTACACCGCTATATGTAGAACATGGAAATATCTACACCACTATCTGTATGAACATGGAAATATCTACACCGCTATCTGTATGAACATGGATATATCTACACAGCCATCTGGATGAACATGGAAATATCTACACCGCTATCTGTATGAACATGGAAATATCTACACCGCTATCTGTGTAAACATGCATACATCTTCACCGCTATCTGTATAAACATGGAAATATCTACACCGTTATCTGTATGAACATGGAAATATCTACACCGCTATCTGTTTGAACATGGAAATATCTAAACCGCTATCTGCATGAAAATGAAAATGTAAGCACAGCTATCTGCATATACATGGAAATATCTACACAGCTATCTCTTTACACATGGAAATAACTACACCGCTTTCTGTATGAACATGGAAATATCTACAGCACTACCTGTATGAACATGGAAATATCTACACCTCTATCTCTATGAACATGGATATATCTACACAGCCATCTGGATGAACATGGAAATATCTACACCGCTATCTGTATAAACATGGAAATATCTACACCGCTACCTGTATAAACATGGAAATATCTACACCGCTACCTGTATAAACATGGAAATATCAGCACCGCTCTCTGTATGAACATGGAAATATCAGCATCTCTATCTGTATGAACATGGAAATACCTACACCGCTATCTGAATGAACATGGAAATATTTACACCGCTATCCGTATGAACATGGAAATATCTTCACCGCCATCTATATGAACATGGATATATCTACACAGCCATCTGGATGAACATGGAAATAGCTACACCGCTATCTGTATGAACATGGAAATAGCTACACCGCTATCTGTATGAATATGGAATTATCTACACCGCTACCTGTATAAACATGGAAATATCTACACCGCTACCTGTATAAACATGGAAATATCTACACCGCTACCTGTATAAACATGGAAATATCAGCACCGCTCTCTGTATGAAGATGGAAATATCAGCCCCTCTCTCAGTATGAACATGGAAATATCTACACCGCTATCTGTATGAACATGGAAATATCTACACCGCTATCTGAACATGGAAATATCTTCACCGCCATCTGTATGAACATGAATTTATCTACACAGCCATCTGGATGAACATGGAAATATCTACACTGCTATCTGTATGAACATGGAAATAGCTACACTGCTATCTGTATGAATATGGAAATATCTACACCACTATCCGTATGAACATGGAAATATCTACACGGCTATCTGTATGAACATGGAAATATCTTCACCGCCATCTGTATGAAATTGGATATATCTACACAGCCATCTGGATGAACATGGAAATATCTACACCAATATCTGTATGAACATGGAAATAGCTACACCGCTATCTGTATGAACATGGAAATATCTTCACCGCCATCTGTATGAACATGGATATATCTACACAGCCATCTGGATGAACATGGAAATATCTACACAGCTATCTGTATGAACATGGAAATATATACACCGCTATCTGTGTAAACATGCATTCATCTTCACTGCTATCGGTATAAACATGGAAATATCTACACTGCTATCTGTATGAACATGGAAATACCTACACCGCTATCTGCATGAAAATGCAAATATCTACACAGCTATCTGCATATACATGGAAATGTCTACAAAGCTATCTATTTACACATGGATATAACTACACCGCTATCTCTATAAACATGGAAATATCTACACCGCCATCTGTATGAACATGGAAATATCTGCATCGCCATCTGTATGAACATATAAATATCTACACCGCCATCTATATTAAGATGGAGATATCTACACCGCTATCTGTATAAACATGGAAATATCTACACCGCTATCTGTATAAACCTGGAAATATCTACACCACTATCTGTATAAACATGGAAATATCTACACCGCTACCTGTATAAACATGGAAATATCAGCACCGCTATCTGTATGAACATGGAAATATCTACACCGCTATCTGTATGAACATGGAAATATCTACACCGCTATCTGAATGAAAATGGAAATAGCTACACCGCTATCAGTATGAACATGGAAATTTCTACACCACTATCTGTATGAACATGGAAATATATACACCGCTATCTGTATAAACATGGAAATATCTACACCGCTATCTGTATGAACATGGAAATAGCTACACCACTATCTGTATGAACATGGAAATATCTACAGCACTACCTGTATGAACATGGAAATATCTACACCTCTATCTCTATGAACATGGATATATCTACACAGCCATCTGGATGAACATGGAAATATCTACACAGCTATCTGTATAAACATGGAAATATCTACACCGCTACCAGTATAAACATGGAAATATCTAAACCGCTACCTGTATAAACATGGAAATATCAGCACCGCTCTCTGTATGAACATGGAAATATCAGCACCTCTATCTGTATGAACATGGAAATATCTAAACCGCTATCTGCATGAAAATGCAAATATCTACACAGCTATCTGCATATACATGGAAATGTCTACAAAGCTATCTATTTACACATGGATATAACTACACCGCTATCTCTATAAACATGGAAATATCTACACCCCCATCTGTATGAACATGGAAATATCTGCATCGCCATCTGCATGAACATATAAATATCTACACCGCCATCTATATTAAGATGGAGATATCTACACCGCTATCTGTATAAACATGGAAATATCTACACCGCTATCTGTATAAACATGGAAATATCTAAACCGCTATCTGTATAAACATGGAAATATCTACACCGCTACCTGTATAAACATGGAAATATCACCACCGCTATCTGTATGAACATGGAAATATCTACACCGCTATCTGTATAAACATGGAAATATCTACACCGCTATCTGTATGAACATGGAAATAGCTACACCACTATCTGTATGAACATGGAAATATCTACAGCACTACCTGTATGAACATGGAAATATCTACACCTCTATCTCTATGAACATGGATATATCTACACAGCCATCTGGATGAACATGGAAATATCTACACCGCTATCTGTATAAACATGGAAATATCTACACCGCTACCTGTATAAACATGGAAATATCTACACCGCTACCTGTATAAACATGGAAATATCAGCACCGCTCTCTGTATGAACATGGAAATATCAGCACCTCTATCTGTATGAACATGGAAATATCTACACCGCTATCTGTATGAACATGGAAATATCTACACCGCTATCCGTATGAACATGGAAATATCTTCACCGCCATCTATATGAACATGGATATATCTACACAGCCATCTGGATGAACATGGAAATATCTACACCGCTATCTGTATGAACATGGAAATAGCTACACCGCTATATGTATGAATTTGGAAATATCTACACCACTATCTGTATGAACATGGAAATATCTACACCGCTATCTGTATGAACATGGAAATATCTTCACCGCCATCTGTATGAACATGGATATAACTACACAGCCATCTGGATGAACATGGAGATATCTACACCACTATCTGTATGAACATGGAAATAGCTACACCGCTATCTGTATGAACATGGAAATATCTTCAACGCCATCTGTATGAACATGGATATATCTACACAGCCATCTGGATGAACATGGAAATATCTACACAGCTATCTGTATGAACATGGAAATATATACACCGCTATCTGTGTAAACATGCATACATCTTCAACGCTATCTGTATAAAAATGGAAATATCTACACCGCTATCTGTATGAACGTGGAAATATCTAAACCGTTATCTGTTTGAACATGGAAATATCTACACCTCTATCTGCATGAAAATGGAAATATCTACACAGCTATCTGCATATACATGGAAATGTCTACAAAGCTATCTCTTTACACATGGATATAACTACACCGCTATCTCTATAAACATGGAAATATCTACACCACCATCTGTATGAACATGGAAATATCTGCACCGCCATCTGTATGAACATATAAATATCTACACCGCCATCTATATTAAGATGGAGATATCTACACCGCTATCTGTATAAACCTGGAGATATCTACACCGCTATCTGTGTAAACATGGAAATATCTACACCGCTATCTCTATAAACATGGAAATATCTACACCGCTACCTGTATAAACATGGAAATATCAGCACCGCTATCTGTATTAACATGGAAATATCTACACCTCTATCTGCATGAAAATGGAAATATCTACACAGCTATCTGCATATACATGGAAATGTCTACAAAGCTATCTCTTTACACATGGATATAACTACACCGCTATCTCTATAAACATGGAAATATCTACACCGCCATCTGTATGAACATGGAAATATCTGCATCGCCATCTGTATGAACATATAAATATCTACACCGCCATCTATATTAAGATGGAAATATCTACACCACTATCTGTATGAACATGGAAATATCTACACCGCTATCTGTATGAACATGGAAATATCTTCACCGCCATCTGTATGAACATGGATATAACTACACAGCCATCTGGATGAACATGGAGATATCTACACCACTATCTGTATGATCATGGAAATAGCTACACCGCTATCTGTATGAACATGGAAATATCTTCAACGCCATCTGTATGAACATGGATATATCTACACAGCCATCTGGATGAACATGGAAATATCTACACAGCTATCTGTATGAACATGGAAATATATACACCGCTATCTGTGTAAACATGCATACTTGTTCAACGCTATCTGTATAAAAATGGAAATATCTACACCGCTATCTGTATGAACGTGGAAATATCTAAACCGTTATCTGTTTGAACATGGAAATATCTACACCGCTATCTGCATGAAAATGGAAATATCTACACAGCTATCTGCATATACATGGAAATGTCTACAAAGCTATCTCTTTACACATGGATATAACTACACCGCTATCTCTATAAACATGGAAATATCTACACCACCATCTGTATGAACATGGAAATATCTGCACCGCCATCTGTATGAACATATAAATATCTACACCGCCATCTATATTAAGATGGAGATATCTACACCGCTATCTGTATAAACCTGGAAATATCTACACCGCTATCTGTGTAAACATGGAAATATCTACACCGCTATCTCTATAAACATGGAAATATCTACACCGCTACCTGTATAAACATGGAAATATCAGCACCGCTATCTGTATTAACATGGAAATATCTACACCTCTATCTGCATGAAAATGGAAATATCTACACAGCTATCTGCATATACATGGAAATGTCTACAAAGCTATCTCTTTACACATGGATATAACTACACCGCTATCTCTATAAACATGGAAATATCTACACCGCCATCTGTATGAACATGGAAATATCTGCATCGCCATCTGTATGAACATATAAATATCTACACCGCCATCTATATTAAGATGGAGATATCTACACCGCTATCTGTATAAACATGGAAATATCTACACCGCTATCTGTATAAACATGGAAATATCTACACCGCTATCTGAATAAACATGGAAATATCTACACCGCTATCTGTATGAACATGGAAATAGCTACACCGCTATCTGTATTAACATGGAAATATCTTCACCACCATCTATATGAACATGGATATATCTACACAGCCATCTGGATGAACATGGAAATATCTACACCGCTATCTGTGTGAACATGGAAATATCTACACCGCTATATGTATGAACATGGAAATATCTACACGGCTATCTGTGTAAACATGCATACATCCTCACTACTATCTGTATAAACATGGAAATATCTACACTGCTATCTGTATGAACATGGAAATATATACACCGCTATCTGTGTAAACATGCATACATCTTCACCGCTATCTGTATAAACATGGAAATATCTACACCGCTACCTGTATAAACATGGAAATATCTACACCGCTATCTGTATGAACATGGAAATATCTACACCGCTATCTGTATGAACATGGAAATATCTACACCGCTATCTGAATGAACATAGAAATAGCTACACCGCTATCTGTATGAACATGGAAATATCTACACCACTATCTGTATGAACATGGAAATATCTACACCGCTATCTGTGTAAACATGCATACATCTTCAACGCTATCTGTATAAAAATGGAAATATCTACACCGCTATCTGTATGAACGTGGAAATATCTAAACCGTTATCTGTTTGAACATGGAAATATCTACACCGCTATCTGCATGAAAATGGAAATATCTACACAGCTATCTGCATATACATGGAAATGTGTACAAAGCTATCTCTTTACACATGGATATAACTACACCGCTATCTCTATAAACATGGAAATATCTACACCACCATCTGTATGAACATGGAAATATCTGCACCGCCATCTGTATGAACATATAAATATCTACACCGCCATCTATATTAAGATGGAGATATCTACACCGCTATCTGTATAAACCTGGAGATATCTACACCGCTATCTGTGTAAACATGGAAATATCTACACCGCTATCTCTATAAACATGGAAATATCTACACCGCTACCTGTATAAACATGGAAATATCAGCACCGCTATCTGTATTAACATGGAAATATCTACACCTCTATCTGCATGAAAATGGAAATATCTACACAGCTATCTGCATATACATGGAAATGTCTACAAAGCTATCTCTTTACACATGGATATAACTACACCGCTATCTCTATAAACATGGAAATATCTACACCGCCATCTGTATGAACATGGAAATATCTGCATCGCCATCTGTATGAACATATAAATATCTACACCGCCATCTATATTAAGATGGAAATATCTACACCACTATCTGTATGAGCATGGAAATATCTACACCGCTATCTGTATGAACATGGAAATATCTTCACCGCCATCTGTATGAACATGGATATAACTACACAGCCATCTGGATGAACATGGAGATATCTACACCACTATCTGTATGATCATGGAAATAGCTACACCGCTATCTGTATGAACATGGAAATATCTTCAACGCCATCTGTATGAACATGGATATATCTACACAGCCATCTGGATGAACATGGAAATATCTACACAGCTATCTGTATGAACATGGAAATATATACACCGCTATCTGTGTAAACATGCATACTTGTTCAACGCTATCTGTATAAAAATGGAAATATCTACACCGCTATCTGTATGAACGTGGAAATATCTAAACCGTTATCTGTTTGAACATGGAAATATCTACACCGCTATCTGCATGAAAATGGAAATATCTACACAGCTATCTGCATATACATGGAAATGTCTACAAAGCTATCTCTTTACACATGGATATAACTACACCGCTATCTCTATAAACATGGAAATATCTACACCACCATCTGTATGAACATGGAAATATCTGCACCGCCATCTGTATGAACATATAAATATCTACACCGCCATCTATATTAAGATGGAGATATCTACACCGCTATCTGTATAAACCTGGAAATATCTACACCGCTATCTGTGTAAACATGGAAATATCTACACCGCTATCTCTATAAACATGGAAATATCTACACCGCTACCTGTATAAACATGGAAATATCAGCACCGCTATCTGTATTAACATGGAAATATCTACACCTCTATCTGCATGAAAATGGAAATATCTACACAGCTATCTGCATATACATGGAAATGTCTACAAAGCTATCTCTTTACACATGGATATAACTACACCGCTATCTCTATAAACATGGAAATATCTACACCGCCATCTGTATGAACATGGAAATATCTGCATCGCCATCTGTATGAACATATAAATATCTACACCGCCATCTATATTAAGATGGAGATATCTACACCGCTATCTGTATAAACATGGAAATATCTACACCGCTATCTGTATAAACATGGAAATATCTACACCGCTATCTGAATAAACATGGAAATATCTACACCGCTATCTGTATGAACATGGAAATAGCTACACCGCTATCTGTATTAACATGGAAATATCTTCACCACCATCTATATGAACATGGATATATCTACACAGCCATCTGGATGAACATGGAAATATCTACACCGCTATCTGTGTGAACATGGAAATATCTACACCGCTATATGTATGAACATGGAAATATCTACACGGCTATCTGTGTAAACATGCATACATCCTCACTACTATCTGTATAAACATGGAAATATCTACACTGCTATCTGTATGAACATGGAAATATATACACCGCTATCTGTGTAAACATGCATACATCTTCACCGCTATCTGTATAAACATGGAAATATCTACACCGCTACCTGTATAAACATGGAAATATCTACACCGCTATCTGTATGAACATGGAAATATCTACACCGCTATCTGTATGAACATGGAAATATCTACACCGCTATCTGAATGAACATAGAAATAGCTACACCGCTATCTGTATGAACATGGAAATATCTACACCACTATCTGTATGAACATGGAAATATCTACACCGCTATCTGTATAAACATGGAAATATCTACACCGCTATCTGTATGAACATGGAAATAGCTACAACACTATCTGTATGAACATGGAAATATCTACAGCACTACCTGTATGTACATGGAAATATCTACACCTCTATCTCTATGAACATGGATATATCTACACAGCCATCTGGATGAACATGGAAATATCTACACCGCTATCTGTAGAAACATGGAAATATCTACACCGCTACCTGTATAAACATGGAAATATCTACACCGCTACCTGTATAAACATGGAAATATCAGCACCGCTCTCTGTATGAACATGGAAATATCAGCACCTCTATCTGTATGAACATGGAAATATCTACACCGCTATCTGTATGAACATGGAAATATCTACACCGCTATCCGTATGAACATGGAAATATCTTCACCGCCATCTATATGAACATGGATATATCTACACAGCCATCTGGATGAACATGGAAATATCTACACCGCTATCTGTATGAACATGGAAATAGCTACACCGCTATCTGTATGAATATGGAAATATCTACACCACTATCTGTATGAACATGGAAATATCTACACCGCTATCTGTATGAACATGGAAATATCTTCACCGCCATCTGTATGAACATGGATATAACTACACAGCCATCTGGATGAACATGGAAATATCTACACCACTATCTGTATGAACATGGAAATAGCTACACCGCTATCTGTATGAACATGGAAATATCTTCACCGCCATCTGTATGAACATGGATATATCTACACAGCCATCTGGATGAACATGGAAATATCTACACAGCTATCTGTATGAACATGGAAATATATACACCGCTATCTGTGTAAACATGCATACATCTTCACCGCTATCTGTATAAACATGGAAATATCTACACAGCTATCTGTATGAACATGGAAATATCTAAACTGCTATCTGTTTGAACATGGAAATATCTACACCGCTATCTGCATGAAAATGGAAATATCTACACAGCTATCTGCATATACATGGAAATGTCTACAAAGCTATCTCTTTACACATGGATATAACTACACCGCTATCTCTAAAAACATGGAAATATCTACACCGCCATCTGTATGAACATGGAAATATCTGCACCGCCATCTGTATGAACATATAAATATCTACACCGCCATCTATATTAAGATGGAGATATCTACACCGCTATCTGTATAAACCTGGAAATATCTACACCGCTATCTGTATAAACATGGAAATATATACACCGCTATCTGTATAAACATGGAAATATCTACACCGCTACCTGTATAAACATGGAAATATCAGCACCGGTATCTGTATGAACATGGAAATATATACACCGCTATCTGTATTAACATGGAAATATCTACACCACTATCTGTATGAACATGGAAATATGTACACCGCTATCTGTATGAACATGGATATATCTACACAGCCTTCTGGATGAACATGGAAATATCTACACTGCTATCTGTATGAACAAGGAAATATCTACACCGCAATCTGTGTAAACAAGCATACATCTTCACCGTTATCTGTATGCACATGGTAATATCTACACCGCTACCTGTATAAACATGGAAATATCTACACCGCTACCTGTATAAACATGGAAATATCTACACCGCTACCTGTATAAACATGGAAATATTAGCACCGCTCTCTGTATGAACATGGAAATATCAGCCCCTCTATCTGTATGAACATGAAAATATATACACCGCTATCTGTATGAACATGGAAATATCTACACCGCTATCCATATGAACTTGGAAATATCTTCACCTCCATGTGTATGGACATGGATATATCTACAGAGCCATCTGGATGAACATGGAAATATCTACACCGCTATCTGTATGAACATGGAAATAGCTACACCGCTATCTGTATGAACATGGAAATATCTACACGGTTATCTGTATGAACATGGAAATATCTTCACCGCCATCTGTATGAACATGGATATATCTACACAGCCATCTGGATGAACATGGAAATATATACACCACTATCTGTATGAACATGGAAATAGCTACACCGCTATCTGTATGAACATGGAAATATCTTCACCGACATCTGTATGAACATGGATATATCTACACAGCCATCTGGATGAACATGGAAATATCTACACAGCTATCTGCATATACATGGAAATGTCTACAAAGCTATCTCTTTACACATGGATTTAACTACTCTGCAATCTCTATAAACATGGAAATATCTACACCGCCATCTGTTTGAACATGGAAATATCTCCACCGCCATCTGTATGAACATATAAATATCTACACCGCCATCTATATTAAGATGGAGATATCTACACCGCTATCTGTATAAACCTGGAAATATCTACACCGCTATCTGTATAAACATGGAAATATCTACACCGCTATCTGTATAAACATGGAAATATCTACACCTCTACCTGTATAAACATGGAAATATCAGCACCGCTATCTGTATGAACATGGAAATATCTACACCGCTATCTGTATGAACATGGAAATATCTACACCGCTATCTGTATGAACATGGAAATAGCTACACCGCTATCTGTAGAACATGGAAATATCAGCACCGCTATCTGTATGAACATGGAAATATCTACACCGCTATCTGTTTGAACATGGAAATATCTAAACCGCTATCTGCATATACATGGAAATATCTACACAACTATCTCTTTACACATGGAAATAACTACCGAGCTATCTGTATGAACATGGAAATATCTTCACCGCCATCTGAATGAACATGGATATATCTAAACAGCTATCTGTGTAAACATGCATACATCTTCACCGCTATCTGTATAAACATGGAAATATCTACACTGCTATCTGCATGAACATGGAAATATCTACACCGCTATCTGTTTGAACATGGAAATATCTACACCACTCTCTGCATGAAAATGGAAATACCTACACAGCGATCTGAATATACATGGAAATATCTACAAAGCTATCTCTTTACACATGGAAATAACTACAGCGCTATCTCTATAAACAAGGAAATATCTACACCACCATCTGTATGAACATGGAAATATCTGCACCGCCATCTGTATGAACTTATAAATATCTACAAAGCCATCTATATTAAGATGGTGATATCTACACCGCTATCTGTATAAACTTGGAAATATCTACACCGCTATCTGTATAAACATGGAAATATCTACACCGCTACCTATATAAACATTTAAATATCAGCACCGCTATCTGTATGAACATGGAAATATCTACACCGCTATGTCTATGAACATGGAAATATCTACACCGCTATCTGTATGAACATGGAAATAGCTACACCACTATCTGTATGAAAATGGAAATATCTACAGCACTACCTGTATGAACATGGAAATAACTACACCTCTATCTCTATGAACATGGATATATCTACACAGCCATCTGGATGAACATGGAAACATCTACACCGCTATCTGTATAAACATGGAAATATCTACACCGCTACCTGTATAAACATGGAAATATCTACACCGCTACCTGTATAAACATGGAAATATCAGCACCGCTCTCTGTATGAACATGGAAATACCAGCCCCTGTATCTGTATGAACATAGAAATATCTACACCGCTATCTGCATGAACATGGAAATATCTTCACCGCCATCTGTATGAACACGGATACATCTACACAGCCATCTGGATGAACATGGAAATATCTGCACCGCTATCTGTATGAACATGGAAATAGCTACACCGCTATCTGTATGAATATGGAAATATCTACACCACTATCTGTATGAACAAGGAAATATCTACACCGCTATCTATATGAACATGGAAATATCTTCACCGCCATCTGTATGAACATGGATATATCTACACAGCCATCTGGATGAACATGGAAATACCTACACCGCTATCTGTATGAACATGGAAATATATACAACGCTATCTGTGTAAACATGCATACATCTTCACCGCTATCTGTATAAACATGGAAATATCTACACCGCTATCTGTATGAACATGGAAATATCTAAACCGCTGTTTGAACATGGAAATATCTACACCGCTATCTGTATGAACATGGAAATAGCTACACCGCTATCTGTATTAACATGGAAATATCTACACCACTATCTGTATGAACATGGAAATATCTACACCGCTATCTTTATGAACATGGAAATAGCTACACCGCTATCTGTATTAACATGGAAATATCTACACCACTATCTGTATGAACATGGAAATATCTACACCGCTATCTGTATGAACATGGATATATCTACACCACCATGTGTATGAACATGGAAATATCTGCACCGCCATCTGTATGAACATATAAATATCTACACCGCCATCTATATTAAGATGGAGATATCTACACCGCTATCTGTATAAACATGGAAATATATACACCGCTATCTGTATAAACATGGAAATATCTACAACGCTATCTGTATAAACATGGAAATATCTACACCGCTACCTGTATAAACATGGAAATATCAGCACCGCTATCTGTATGAACATGGAAATATCTACACCGCTATCTGTATGAACTTGGAAATATCTACACCGCTATCTGTATGAACATGGAAATAGCTACACCGCTATCTGTATGAACATGGATATATCTACACCACCATGTGTATGAACATGGAAATATCTGAACCGCCATCTATATGAACATATAAATATCTACACCGCCATCTATATTAAGATGGTGATATCTACACAGCTATCTGTATAAACTTGGAAATATCTACACCGCTATCTGTATAAACATGGAAATATCTACACCGCTATCTGTATAAACTTGGAAATATCTACACCGCTGCCTGTATAAACATTTAAATAACAGCACCGCTATCTGTATGAACATGGAAATAGCTACACCACTATCTGTATGAACATGGAAATATCTACAGCACTACCTGTATGAACATGGAAATATCTACACCTCTATCTCTATGAACATGGATATATCTACACAGCCATCTGGATGAACATGGAAATATCTACACCGCTATCTGTGTAAACATGGAAATATCTACACAGCTACCTGTATAAACATGGAAATATCTACACCGCTACCTGTATAAACATGGAAATATCAGCACCGCTATCTGTATGAACATGGAAATATCAGCCCCTCTATCTGTATGAACATGGAAATATCTACACCGCTATGTGTATGAACATGGAAATATCTACACCGCTATCCGTATGAACATGCAAATACCTTCACTGCCATCTATATGAACATGGATATATCTACACAGCCATCTGGATGAACATGGAAATATCTACACCGCTATCTGTATGAACATGGAAATAGCTACACCGCTATCTGTATGAATTTGGAAATATCTACACCACTATCTGTATGAACATGGAAATATCTACACCGCTATCTGTGTAAACAAGCATACATCTCCACCGCTATCTGTATAAACATGGAAATATCTACACCGTTGTCTGTATGAACATGGTAATATCTACACGGCTACCTGTATAAACATGGAAATATCTACACCGCTACCTGTATAAACATGGAAATATCTACACCGCTACCTGTATAAACATGGAAATATCAGCACCGCTCTCTGTATGAACATGGAAATATCAGCCACTCTCTCTGTATGAACATGGAAATATCTACACCGCTATCTGTATGAACATGGAAATATCTTCACCGCCATCTGTATGAACATGAATATATCTACACAGCCATCTGGATGAACATGGAAATATCTACACCGCTATCTGTATGAACATGGAAATAGCTACACCGCTATCTGTATGAATATGGAAATATCTACACCACTATCTGTATGAACATGGAAATATCTACACGGCTATCTGTATGAACATGGAAATATCTTCACCGCCATCTGTATGAAAATGGAAATATCTACACAGCCATCTGGATGAACATGGAAATATCTACACCGCTATCTGTATGAACATGGAAATATATACACCGCTATCTGTGTAAACATGCATACATCTTCACCGCTATCTGTATAAACATGGAAATATCTACACCGCTATCTGTATGAACATGGAAATATCTAAACCGCTATCTGTTTGAACATGGAAATATCTACACTGCTATCTGCATGAAAATGGAAATATCTACACAGCTATCTGCATATACATGGAAATGTCTACAAAGCTATCTCTTTACACATGGATATAACTACACCGCTATCTCTATAAACATGGAAATATCTACACCTCCATCTGTATGAACATGGAAATATCTGCACCGCCATCTGTATGAACATATAAATATCTACACCGCCATCTATATTAAGATGGAGATATCTACACAGATATCTGTATAAACCTGGAAATATCTACACCGCTATCAGTATAAACATGGAAATATCTACACCGCTATCTGTATAAACATGGAAATATCTACACCGCTACCTGTATAAACATGGGAATATCAGCACCGCTATCTGTATGAACATGGAAATATCTACACCGCTATCTGTATGAACATGGAAATATCTACACCGCTATCTGTATGAACATGGAAATAGCTACAGCGCTATCTGTATTAACATGGAAATATCTACACCGCTATCTATATGAACATGGAAATATCTACACCGCTATCTGTATGAACATGGATATATCTACACAGCCATCTGGATGAACATGGAAATATGTACACTGCTATCTGTATGAACATGGAAATATCTACACCGCAATCTGTGTAAACAAGCATACATCTTCACCGCTATCTGTATAAACATGGAAATATCTACACCGTTATCTGTATGAACATGGTAATATCTACACCGCTACCTGTATAAACATGGAAATATCTACACCGCTACCTGTATAAACATGGAAATATCTACACCGCTACCTGTATACACATGGAAATATCAGCACCGCTCTCTGTATGAACATGGAAATATCAGCCCCTCTATCTGTATGAACATGGAAATATCTACACCGCTATCAGTATGAACATGGAAATATCTACACCGCTATCCGTATGAACATGGAAATATCTTCACCGCCATCCATATGAACATGGATATATCTACACAGCCATCTGGATGAACATGGAAATATCTACACCGCTATCTGTATGAACATGGAAATAGCTACTCCGCTATCTGTATGAATATGGAAATATCTACACCACTATCTGTATGAACATGGAAATATCTACACGGCTATCTGTATGAACATGGAAATATCTTCACCGCCATCTGTATGAACATGGATATATCTACACAGCCATCTGGATGAACATGGAAATATCTACACCACTATCTGTATGAAAATGGAAATAGCTACACCGCTACCTGTATGAACATGGAAATATCTTCACCGCCATCTGTATGAACATGGATATATCTACACAGCCATCTGGATGAACATGGAAATATCTACACCGCTATCTGTATGAACATGGAAATATATACAACGCTATCAGTGTAAACATTCATACATCTTCACCGCTATCTGTATAAACATGGAAATATCTACACCGCTATCTGCATGAAAATGGAAATATCTACACAGCTCTCTGCATATACATGGAAATGTCTACAAAGCTATCTCTTTACACATGGATATAACTACACCGCTATCTCTATAAACATGTAAATATCTACACCACCATCTGTATGAACATGGAAATATCTGCACTGCCATCAGTATGAACATATAAATATCTGCACCGCCATCTGTATTAAGATGGAGATATCTTCACCGCTATCTGTATAAACTTGGAAATATCTACACCGCTATCTGTATAAACCTGGAAATATCTACACCGCTATCTGTATAAACATGGAAATATCTACTCCACTACCTGTATAAACATGGAAATATCAGCACCGCTATCTGTATGAATGTGGAAATATCTAAACCGCTATCTCTATGAACATGCAAATATCTACACCGCTAACTGTATGTACATGGAAATATCTGCACCGCCATCTGTATGAACATATAAATATCTACACCGCCATCTGTATTAAGATGGAGATATCTACACCGCTATCTGTATAAACATGGAAATATCTACACCGCTATCTATATAAACATGGAAATATCTACACTGCTATCTGTATAAACTTGGAAATATCTACACCGCTACATGTATAAACATGGAAATAACAGCAAAGCTATCTGTATGAACATGGAAATATCAGCCCCTCTATCTGTATGAACATGGAAATATCTACACCGCTATCTGTTTGAACATGGAAAGATCTAAACCGCTATCTGCATATACATGGAAATATGTACACAACTATCTCTTTACACATGGAAATAACTACCGAGCTATCTGTATGAACATGGAAATATCTTCACCGCCATCTGAATGAACATGGATATATCTAAACAGCTATCTGTATAAACATGGAAATATCAGCACCGCTATCTATATGAACATGGAAATATCTACACCGCTATCTGTATGAACATGGAAATATCTACACCGCTATCTGTATGAACTTGGAAATATCTACACCGCTGCCTGTATAAACATTTAAATAACAGCACCGCTATCTGTATGAACATGGAAATATCTACACCGCTATCTCTATGAACATGGAAATAACTACACCGCTATCTGTATGAACATGGAAATAGCTACACCCCTATCTGTATGAACATGGAAATATCTACACCGCTATCTGTATGAACATGGAAATATCTACACCGCTATCCGTATGAACATGGAAATATCTTCACTGCCATCTATATGAACATGGATATATCTACACAGCCATCTGGATGAACATGGAAATATCTACACCGCTATCTGTATGAACATGGAAATAGCTACACCGCTATATGTATGAATTTGGAAATATCTACACCACTATCTGTATGAACATGGAAATATCTACACCGCTATCTGTGTAAACAAGCATACATCTCCACCGCTATCTGTATAAACATGGAAATATCTACACCGTTATCTGTATGAACATGGTAATATCTACACCGCTACGTGTATAAACATGGAAATATCTACACCGCTACCTGTATAAACATGGAAATATCTACACCGCTACCTGTATAAACATGGAAATATCAGCACCGCTCTCTGTATGAACATGGAAATATCAGCCACTCTCTCTGTATGAACATGGAAATATCTACATCGCTATCTGTATGAACATGGAAATATCTTCACCGCCATCTGTATGAACATGAATATATCTACACAGCCATCTGGATGAACATGGAAATATCTACACCGCTATCTGTATGAACATGGAAATATCTACACCGCTATCTGTATGAACATGGAAATATCTACACCGCTATCTGTATGAACATGGAAATAGCTACACCGCTATCTGTATTAACATGGAAATATCTACACCACTATCTGTATGAACATGGAAATATCTACACCGCTAACTGTATGAACATGGATATATCTACACAGCCTTCTGGATGAACATGGAAATATCTACACTGTTATCTGTATGAACATGGAAATATCTACACCGCAATCTGTGTAAACAAGCATACATCTTCACCGCTATCTGTATAAACATGGAAATATCTACACCGTTATCTGTATGAACATGGTAATATCTACACCGCTACCTGTATAAACATGGAAATATCTACACCGCTACCTGTATAAACATGGAAATATCTACACCGCTACCTGTATAAACATGGAAATATCAGCACCACTCTCTGTATGAACATGGAAATATCAGCCCCTCTATCTGTATGAACATGAAAATATCTACACCGCTATCTGTATGAACATGGAAATATCTACACCGCTATCCGTATGAACATGGAAATATCTTCACCGCCATCTGTATGAACATGGATATATCTACACAGCCATCTGGATGAACATGGAAATATCTACACCGCTATCTGTATGAACATGGAAATAGCTACACCGCTATCTGTATGAATATGGAAATATCTACACCACTATCTGTATGAACATGGAAATATCTACACGGCTATCTGTATGAACATGGAAATATCTTCACCGCCATCTGTATGAACATGGATATATCTACACAGCCATCTGGATGAACATGGAAATATCTACACCACTATCTGTATGAACATGGAAATAGCTACACCGCTATCTGTATGAACATGGAAATATCTTCACCGACATCTGTATGAACATGGATATATCTACACAGCCATCTGGATGAACATGGAAATATCTACACAGCTATCTGCATATAGATGGAAATGTCTACAAAGCTATCTCTTTACACATGGATTTAACTACTCTGCTATCTCTATAAATATGGAAATATCTACACCGCCATCTGTTTGAACATGGAAATATCTGCACCGCCATCTGTATGAACATATAAATATCTACACCGCCATCTATATTAAGATGGAGATATCTACACCGCTATCTGTATAAACCTGGAAATATCTACATCGCTATCTGTATAAACATGGAAATATCTACACCGCTATCTGTATAAACATGGAAATATCTACACCGCTACCTGTATAAACATGGAAATATCAGCCCCGCTATCTGTATGAACATGGAAATATCTACACCGCTATCTGTATGAAAATGGAAATATCTACACCGCTATCTGTATGAACATGGAAATTGCTACACCGCTATATGTAGAACATGGAAATATCTACACCACTATCTGTATGAACATGGAAATATCTACACCGCTATCTGTATGAACATGGATATATCTACACAGCCATCTGGATGAACATGGAAATATCTACACCGCTATCTGTATGAACATGGAAATATCTACACCGCTATCTGTGTAAACATGCATACATCTTCACCGCTATCTGTATAAACATGGAAATATCTACACCGTTATCTGTATGAACATGGAAATATCTACACCGCTATCTGTTTGAACATGGAAATATCTAAACCGCTATCTGCATGAAAATGAAAATGTATGCACAGCTATCTGCATATACATGGAAATATCTACACAGCTATCTCTTTACACATGGAAATAACTACACCGCTATCTGTATGAACATGGAAATATCTACAGCACTACCTGTATGAACATGGAAATATCTACACCTCTATCTCTATGAACATGGATATATCTACACAGCCATCTGGATGAACATGGAAATATCTACACCGCTATCTGTATAAACATGGAAATATCTACACCGCTACCTGTATAAACATGGAAATATCTACAGCGCTACCTGTATAAACATGGAAATATCAGCACCGCTCTCTGTATGAACATGGAAATATCAGCATCTCTATCTGTATGAACATGGAAATACCTACACCGCTCTCTGAATGAACATGGAAATATTTACACCGCTATCCGTATGAACATGGAAATATCTTCACCGCCATCTATATGAACATGGATATATCTACACAGCCATCTGGATGAAGATGGAAATAGCTACACCGCTATCTGTATGAACATGGAAATAGCTACACCGCTATCTGTATGAATATGGAATTATCTACACCGCTACCTGTATAAACATGGAAATATCTACACCGCTACCTGTATAAACATGGAAATATCTACACCGCTACCTGTATAAACATGGAAATATCAGCACCGCTCTCTGTATGAACATGGAAATATCAGCCCCTCTCTCAGTATGAACATGGAAATATCTACACCGCTATCTGTATGAACATGGAAATATCTACACCGCTATCTGAACATGGAAATATCTTCACCGCCATCTGTATGAACATGAATTTATCTACACAGCCATCTGGATGAACATGGAAATATCTACACTGCTATCTGTATGAACATGGAAATAGCTACACCGCTATCTGTATGAATATGGAAATATCTACACCACTATCTGTATGAACATGGAAATATCTACACGGCTATCTGTATGAACATGGAAATATCTTCACCGCCATCTGTATGAAAATGGATATATCTACACAGCCATCTGGATGAACATGGAAATATCTACACCAATATCTGTATGAACATGGAAATAGCTACACCGCTATCTGTATGAACATGGAAATATCTTCACCGCCATCTGTATGAACATGGATATATCTACACAGCCATCTGGATGAACATGGAAATATCTACACAGCTATCTGTATGAACATGGAAATATATACACCGCTATCTGTGTAAACATGCATACATCTTCACTGCTATCGGTATAAACATGGAAATATCTACACTGCTATCTGTATGAACATGGAAATACCTACACCGCTATCTGCATGAAAATGCAAATATCTACACAGCTATCTGCATATACATGGAAATGTCTACAAAGCTACCAATTTACACATGGATATAACTACACCGCTATCTCTATAAACGTGGAAATATCTACACCGCCATCTGTATGAACATGGAAATATCTGCATCGCCATCTGTATGAACATATAAATATCTACACCGCCATCTATATTAAGATGGAGATATCTACACCGCTATCTGTATAAACATGGAAATATCTACACCGCTATCTGTATAAACATGGAAATATCTACACCACTATCTGTATAAACATGGAAATATCTACACCGCTACCTGTATAAACATGGAAATATCAGCACCGCTATCTGTATGAACATGGAAATATCTACACCGCTATCTGTATGAACATGGAAATATCTACACCGCTATCTGAATGAACATGGAAATAGCTACACCGCTATCAGTATGAACATGGAAATATCTACACCACTATCTGTATGAACATGGAAATATATACACCGCTATCTGTATAAACATGGAAATATCTACACCGCTATCTGTATGAACATGGAAATAGCTACACCACTATCTGTATGAACATGGAAATATCTACAGCACTACCTGTATGAACATGGAAATATCTACACCTCTATCTCTATGAACATGGATATATCTACACAGCCATCTGGATGAACATGGAAATATCTACACAGCTATCTGTATAAACATGGAAATATCTACACCGCTACCAGTATAAACATGGAAATATCTACACCGCTACCTGTATAAACATGGAAATATCAGCGCCGCTCTCTGTATGAACATGGAAATATCAGCACCTCTATCTGTATGAACATGGAAATATCTACACCGCTATCTGTATGAACATGGAAATAACTACACCGCTATCTGCATGAAAATGCAAATATCTACACAGCTATCTGCATATACATGGAAATGTCTACAAAGCTATCTATTTACACATGGATATAACTACACCGCTATCTCTATAAACATGGAAATATCTACACCCCCATCTGTATGAACATGGAAATATCTGCATCGCCATCTGCATGAACATATAAATATCTACACCGCCATCTATATTAAGATGGAGATATCTACACCGCTATCTGTATAAACATGGAAATATCTACACCGCTATCTGTATAAACATGGAAATATCTAAACCGCTATCTGTATAAACATGGAAATATCTACACCGCTACCTGTATAAACATGGAAATATCAGCACCGCTATCTGTATGAACATGGAAATATCTACACCGCTATCTGTATAAACATGGAAATATCTACACCGCTATCTGTATGAACATGGAAATAGCTACACCACTATCTGTATGAACATGGAAATATCTACATCACTACCTGTATGAACATGGAAATATCTACACCTCTATCTCTATGAACATGGATATATCTACACAGCCATCTGGATGAACATGGAAATATCTACACCGCTATCTGTATAAACATGGAAATATCTACACCGCTACCTGTATAAACATGGAAATATCTACACCGCTACCTGTATAAACATGGAAATATCAGCACCGCTCTCTGTATGAACATGGAAATATCAGCACCTCTATCTGTATGAACATGGAAATATCTAAACCGCTATCTGTATGAACATGGAAATATCTACACCGCTATCCGTATGAACATGGAAATATCTTCACCGCCATCTATATGAACATGGATATATCTACACAGCCATCTGGATGAACATGGAAATATCTACACCGCTATCTGTATGAACATGGAAATAGCTACACCGCTATCTGTATGAATATGGAAATATCTACACCAGTATCTGTATGAACATGGAAATATCTACACCGCTATCTGTATGAACATGGAAACATCTTCACCGCCATCTGTATGAACATGGATATAACTACACAGCCATCTGGATGAACATGGAGATGTCTACACCACTATCTGTATGAACATGGAAATAGCTACACCGCTATCTGTATGAACATGGAAATATCTTCACCGCCATCTGTATGAACATGGATATATCTACACAGCCATCTGGATGAACATGGAAATATCTACACAGCTATCTGTATGAACATGGAAATATATACACCGCTATCTGTGTAAACATGCATACATCTTCAACGCTATCTGTATAAAAATGGAAATATCTACACCGCTATCTGTATGAACGTGGAAATATCTAAACCGTTATCTGTTTGAACATGGAAATATCTACACCGCTATCTGCATGAAAATGGAAATATCTACACAGCTATCTGCATATACATGGAAATGTCTACAAAGCTATCTCTTTACACATGGATATAACTACACCGCTATCTCTATAAACATGGAAATATCTACACCACCATCTGTATGAACATGGAAATATCTGCACCGCCATCTGCATGAACATATAAATATCTACACCGCCATCTATATTAAGATGGAGATATCTACACCGCTATCTGTATAAACATGGAAATATCTACACCGCTATCTGTGTAAACATGGAAATATCTACACCGCTATCTCTATAAACATGGAAATATCTACACCGCTACCTGTATAAACATGGAAATATCAGCACCGCTATCTGTATTAACATGGAAATATCTACACCTCTATCTGCATGAAAATGGAAATATCTACACAGCTATCTGCATATACATGGAAATGTCTACAAAGCTATCTCTTTACACATGGATATAACTACACCGCTATCTCTATAAACATGGAAATATCTACACCGCCATCTGTATGAACATGGAAATATCTGCATCGCCATCTGTATGAACATATAAATATCTACACCGCCATCTATATTAAGATGGAGATATCTACACCGCTATCTGTATAAACATGGAAATATCTACACCGCTATCTGTATAAACATGGAAATATCTGCACCGCTATCTGAATAAACATGGAAATATCTACACCGCTATCTGTATGAACATGGAAATATCTACACTGCTATCTGTATGAACATGGCAATATCTTCACCACCATCTATATGAACATGGATATATCTACACAGCCATCTGGATGAACATGGAAATATCTACACCGCTATCTGTATGAACATGGAAATATCTACACCGCTATATGTATGAACATGGAAATATCTACACGGCTATCTGTGTAAACATGCATACATCCTCACTACTATCTGTATAAACATGGAAATATCTACACTGCTATCTGTATGAACATGGAAATATATACACCGCTATCTGTGTAAACATGCATACATCTTCACCGCTATCTGTATAAACATGGAAATATCTACACCGCTACCTGTATAAACATGGAAATATCTACACCGCTATCTGTATGAACATGGAAATATCTACACCGCTATCTGTATGAACATGGAAATATCTACACCGCTATCTGAATGAACATAGAAATAGCTACACCGCTATCTGTATGAACATGGAAATATCTACACCACTATCTGTATGAACATGGAAATATCTACACCGCTATCTGTAAAAACATGGAAATATCTACACCGCTATCTGTATGAACATGGAAATAGCTACAACACTATCTGTATGAACATGGAAATATCTACAGCACTACCTGTATGTACATGGAAATATCTACACCTCTATCTCTATGAACATGGATATATCTACACAGCCATCTGGATGAACATGGAAATATCTACACCGTTATCTGTAGAAACATGGAAATATCTACACCGCTACCTGTATAAACATGGAAATATCTACACCGCTACCTGTATAAACATGGAAATATCAGCACCGCTCTCTGTATGAACATGGAAATATCAGCACCTCTATCTGTATGAACATGGAAATATCTACACCGCTATCTGTATGAACATGGAAATATCTACACCGCTATCCGTATGAACATGGAAATATCTTCACCGCCATCTATATGAACATGGATATATCTACACAGCCATCTGGATGAACATGGAAATATCTACACCGCTATCTGTATGAACATGGAAATAGCTACACCGCTATCTGTATGAATATGGAAATATCTACACCACTATCTGTATGAACATGGAAATATCTACACCGCTATCTGTATGAACATGGAAATATCTTCACCGCCATCTGTATGAACATGGATATAACTACACAGCCATCTGGATGAACATGGAAATATCTACACCACTATCTGTATGAACTTGGAAATAGCTACACCGCTAACTGTATGAACATGGAAATATCTTCACCGCCATCTGTATGAACATGGATATATCTACACAGCCATCTGGATGAACATGGAAATATCTACACAGCTATCTGTATGAACATGGAAATATATACACCGCTATCTGTGTAAACATGCATACATCTTCACCGCTATCTGTATAAACATGGAAATATCTACACCGTTATCTGTATGAACATGGAAATATCTACACCGCTATCTGTTTGAACATGGAAATATCTAAACCGCTATCTGCATGAAAATGAAAATGTATGCACAGCTATCTGCATATACATGGAAATATCTACACAGCTATCTCTTTACACATGGAAATAACTACACCGCTATCTGTATGAACATGAAAATATCTACAGCACTACCTGTATGAACATGGAAATATCTACACCTCTATCTCTATGAACATGGATATATCTACACAGCCATCTGGATGAACATGGAAATATCTACACCGCTATCTGTATAAACATGGAAATATCTACACCGCTACCTGTATAAACATGGAAATATCTACAGCGCTACCTGTATAAACATGGAAATATCAGCACCGCTCTCTGTATGAACATGGAAATATCAGCATCTCTATCTGTATGAACATGGAAATACCTACACCGCTCTCTGAATGAACATGGAAATATTTACACCGCTATCCGTATGAACATGGAAATATCTTCACCGCCATCTATATGAACATGGATATATCTACACAGCCATCTGGATGAAGATGGAAATAGCTACACCGCTATCTGTATGAACATGGAAATAGCTACACCGCTATCTGTATGAATATGGAATTATCTACACCGCTACCTGTATAAACATGGAAATATCTACACCGCTACCTGTATAAACATGGAAATATCTACACCGCTACCTGTATAAACATGGAAATATCAGCACTGCTCTCTGTATGAACATGGAAATATCAGCCCCTCTCTCAGTATGAACATGGAAATATCTACACCGCTATCTGTATGAACATGGAAATATCTACACCGCTATCTGAACATGGAAATATCTTCACCGCCATCTGTATGAACATGAATTTATCTACACAGCCATCTGGATGAACATGGAAATATCTACACTGCTATCTGTATGAACATGGAAATAGCTACACCGCTATCTGTATGAATATGGAAATATCTACACCACTATCTGTATGAACATGGAAATATCTACACGGCTATCTGTATGAACATGGAAATATCTTCACCGCCATCTGTATGAAAATGGATATATCTACACAGCCATCTGGATGAACATGGAAATATCTACACCAATATCTGTATGAACATGGAAATAGCTACACCGCTATCTGTATGAACATGGAAATATCTTCACCGCCATCTGTATGAACATGGATATATCTACACAGCCATCTGGATGAACATGGAAATATCTACACAGCTATCTGTATGAACATGGAAATATATACACCGCTATCTGTGTAAACATGCATACATCTTCACTGCTATCGGTATAAACATGGAAATATCTACACTGCTATCTGTATGAACATGGAAATACCTACACCGCTATCTGCATGAAAATGCAAATATCTACACAGCTATCTGCATATACATGGAAATGTCTACAAAGCTATCAATTTACACATGGATATAACTACACCGCTATCTCTATAAACGTGGAAATATCTACACCGCCATCTGTATGAACATGGAAATATCTGCATCGCCATCTGTATGAACATATAAATATCTACACCGCCATCTATATTAAGATGGAGATATCTACACCGCTATCTGTATAAACATGGAAATATCTACACCGCTATCTGTATAAACATGGAAATATCTACACCACTATCTGTATAAACATGGAAATATCTACACCGCTACCTGTATAAACATGGAAATATCAGCACCGCTATCTGTATGAACATGGAAATATCTACACCGCTATCTGTATGAACATGGAAATATCTACACCGCTATCTGAATGAACATGGAAATAGCTACACCGCTATCAGTATGAACATGGAAATATCTACACCACTATCTGTATGAACATGGAAATATATACACCGCTATCTGTATAAACATGGAAATATCTACACCGCTATCTGTATGAACATGGAAATAGCTACACCACTATCTGTATGAACATGGAAATATCTACAGCACTACCTGTATGAACATGGAAATATCTACACCTCTATCTCTATGAACATGGATATATCTACACAGCCATCTGGATGAACATGGAAATATCTACACAGCTATCTGTATAAACATGGAAATATCTACACCGCTACCAGTATAAACATGGAAATATCTACACCGCTACCTGTATAAACATGGAAATATCAGCGCCGCTCTCTGTATGAACATGGAAATATCAGCACCTCTATCTGTATGAACATGGAAATATCTACACCGCTATCTGTATGAACATGGAAATATCTACACCGCTATCTGCATGAAAATGCAAATATCTACACAGCTATCTGCATATACATGGAAATGTCTACAAAGCTATCTATTTACACATGGATATAACTACACCGCTATCTCTATAAACATGGAAATATCTACACCCCCATCTGTATGAACATGGAAATATCTGCATCGCCATCTGCATGAACATATAAATATCTACACCGCCATCTATATTAAGATGGAGATATCTACACCGCTATCTGTATAAACATGGAAATATCTACACCGCTATCTGTATAAACATGGAAATATCTAAACCGCTATCTGTATAAACATGGAAATATCTACACCGCTACCTGTATAAACATGGAAATATCAGCACCGCTATCTGTATGAACATGGAAATATCTACACCGCTATCTGTATAAACATGGAAATATCTACACCGCTATCTGTATGAACATGGAAATAGCTACACCACTATCTGTATGAACATGGAAATATCTACATCACTACCTGTATGAACATGGAAATATCTACACCTCTATCTCTATGAACATGGATATATCTACACAGCCATCTGGATGAACATGGAAATATCTACACCGCTATCTGTATAAACATGGAAATATCTACACCGCTACCTGTATAAACATGGAAATATCTACACCGCTACCTGTATAAACATGGAAATATCAGCACCGCTCTCTGTATGAACATGGAAATATCAGCACCTCTATCTGTATGAACATGGAAATATCTAAACCGCTATCTGTATGAACATGGAAATATCTACACCGCTATCCGTATGAACATGGAAATATCTTCACCGCCATCTATATGAACATGGATATATCTACACAGCCATCTGGATGAACATGGAAATATCTACACCGCTATCTGTATGAACATGGAAACAGCTACACCGCTATCTGTATGAATATGGAAATATCTACACCACTATCTGTATGAACATGGAAATATCTACACCGCTATCTGTATGAACATGGAAATATCTTCACCGCCATCTGTATGAACATGGATATAACTACACAGCCATCTGGATGAACATGGAAATATCTACACCGCTATCTGTATGAACATGGAAATATCTTCACCGCCATCTGTATGAACATGGAAATATCTGCACCGCCATCTGTATGAACATATAAATATCTACACCGCCATCTATATTAAGATGGAGATATCTACACCGCTATCTGTATAAACATGGAAATATCTACACCGCTATCTGTGTAAACATGGAAATATCTACACCGCTATCTCTATAAACATGGAAATATCTACACCGCTACCTGTATAAACATGGAAATATCAGCACCGCTATCTGTATTAACATGGAAATATCTACACCTCTATCTGCATGAAAATGGAAATATCTACACAGCTATCTGCATATACATGGAAATGTCTACAAAGCTATCTCTTTACACATGGATATAACTACACCGCTATCTCTATAAACATGGAAATATCTACACCGCCATCTGTATGAACATGGAAATATCTGCATCGCCATCTGTATGAACATATAAATATCTACACCGCCATCTATATTAAGATGGAGATATCTACACCGCTATCTGTATAAACATGGAAATATCTACACCGCTATCTGTATAAACATGGAAATATCTGCACCGCTATCTGAATAAACATGGAAATATCTACACCGCTATCTGTATGAACATGGAAATATCTACACTGCTATCTGTATGAACATGGCAATATCTTCACCACCATCTATATGAACATGGATATATCTACACAGCCATCTGGATGAACATGGAAATATCTACACCGCTATCTGTATGAACATGGAAATATCTACACCGCTATATGTATGAACATGGAAATATCTACACGGCTATCTGTGTAAACATGCATACATCCTCACTACTATCTGTATAAACATGGAAATATCTACACTGCTATCTGTATGAACATGGAAATATATACACCGCTATCTGTGTAAACATGCATACATCTTCACCGCTATCTGTATAAACATGGAAATATCTACACCGCTACCTGTATAAACATGGAAATATCTACACCGCTATCTGTATGAACATGGAAATATCTACACCGCTATCTGTATGAACATGGAAATATCTACACCGCTATCTGAATGAACATAGAAATAGCTACACCGCTATCTGTATGAACATGGAAATATCTACACCACTATCTGTATGAACATGGAAATATCTACACCGCTATCTGTATAAACATGGAAATATCTACACCGCTATCTGTATGAACATGGAAATAGCTACAACACTATCTGTATGAACATGGAAATATCTACAGCACTACCTGTATGTACATGGAAATATCTACACCTCTATCTCTATGAACATGGATATATCTACACAGCCATCTGGATGAACATGGAAATATCTACACCGTTATCTGTAGAAACATGGAAATATCTACACCGCTACCTGTATAAACATGGAAATATCTACACCGCTACCTGTATAAACATGGAAATATCAGCACCGCTCTCTGTATGAACATGGAAATATCAGCACCTCTATCTGTATGAACATGGAAATATCTACACCGCTATCTGTATGAACATGGAAATATCTACACCGCTATCCGTATGAACATGGAAATATCTTCACCGCCATCTATATGAACATGGATATATCTACACAGCCATCTGGATGAACATGGAAATATCTACACCGCTATCTGTATGAACATGGAAATAGCTACACCGCTATCTGTATGAATATGGAAATATCTACACCACTATCTGTATGAACATGGAAATATCTACACCGCTATCTGTATGAACATGGAAATATCTTCACCGCCATCTGTATGAACATGGATATAACTACCCAGCCATCTGGATGAACATGGAAATATCTACACCACTATCTGTATGAACATGGAAATAGCTACACCGCTAACTGTATGAACATGGAAATATCTTCACCGCCATCTGTATGAACATGGATATATCTACACAGCCATCTGGATGAACATGGAAATATCTACACAGCTATCTGTATGAACATGGAAATATATACACCGCTATCTGTGTAAACATGCATACATCTTCACCGCTATCTGTATAAACATGGAAATATCTACACAGCTATCTGTATGAACATGGAAATATCTAAACTGCTATCTGTTTGAACATGGAAATATCTACACCGCTATCTGCATGAAAATGGAAATATCTACACAGCTATCTGCATATACATGGAAATGTCTACAAAGCTATCTCTTTACACATGGATATAACTACACCGCTATCTCTATAAACATGGAAATATCTACACCGCCATCTGTATGAACATGGAAATATCTGCACCGCCATCTGTATGAACATATAAATATCTACACCGCCATCTATATTAAGATGGAGATATCTACACCGCTATCTGTATAAACCTGGAAATATCTACACCGCTATCTGTATAAACATGGAAATATATACACCGCTATCTGTAAAAACATGGAAATATCTACACCGCTACCTGTATAAACATGGAAATATCAGCACCGGTATCTGTATGAACATGGAAATATATACACCGCTATCTGTATTAACATGGAAATATCTACACCACTATCTGTATGAACATGGAAATATGTACACCGCTATCTGTATGAACATGGATATATCTACACAGCCTTCTGGATGAACATGGAAATATCTACACTGCTATCTGTATGAACAAGGAAATATCTACACCGCAATCTGTGTAAACAAGCATACATCTTCACCGTTATCTGTATGCACATGGTAATATCTACACCGCTACCTGTATAAACATGGAAATATCTACACCGCTACCTGTATAAACATGGAAATATCTACACCGCTACCTGTATAAACATGGAAATATTAGCACCGCTCTCTGTATGAACATGGAAATATCAGCCCCTCTATCTGTATGAACATGAAAATATATACACCGCTATCTGTATGAACATGGAAATATCTACACCGCTATCCATATGAACTTGGAAATATCTTCACCGCCATCTGTATGAACATGGATATATCTACACAGCCATCTGGATGAACATGGAAATATCTACACCGCTATCTGTATGAACATGGAAATAGCTACACCGCTATCTGTATGAATATGGAAATATCTACACCACTATCTGTATGAACATGGAAATATCTACACGGTTATCTGTATGAACATGGAAATATCTTCACCGCCATCTGTATGAACATGGATATATCTACACAGCCATCTGGATGAACATGGAAATATCTACACAGCTATCTGCATATACATGGAAATGTCTACAAAGCTATCTCTTTACACATGGATTTAACTACTCTGCTATCTCTATAAACATGGAAATATCTACACCGCCATCTGTTTGAACATGGAAATATCTGCACCGCCATCTGTATGAACATATAAATATCTACACCGCCATCTATATTAAGATGGAGATATCTACACCGCTATCTGTATAAACCTGGAAATATCTACACCGCTATCTGTATAAACATGGAAATATCTACACCGCTATCTGTATAAACATGGAAATATCTTCACCTCTACCTGTATAAACATGGAAATATCAGCACCGCTATCTGTATGAACATGGAAATATCTACACCGCTATCTGTATGAACATGGAAATATCTACACCGCTATCTGTATGAACATGGAAATAGCTACACCGCTATCTGTAGAACATGGAAATATCAGCACCGCTATCTGTATGAACATGGAAATATCTACACCGCTATCTGTTTGAACATGGAAATATCTAAACCGCTATCTGCATATACATGGAAATATCTACACAACTATCTCTTTACACATGGAAATAACTACCGAGCTATCTGTATGAACATGGAAATATCTTCACCGCCATCTGAATGAACATGGATATATCTAAACAGCTATCTGTGTAAACATGCATACATCTTCACCGCTATCTGTATAAACATGGAAATATCTACACTGCTATCTGCATGAACATGGAAATATCTACACCGCTATCTGTTTGAACATGGAAATATCTACACCACTCTCTGCATGAAAATGGAAATACCTACACAGCGATCTGAATATACATGGAAATATCTACAAAGCTATCTCTTTACACATGGAAATAACTACAGCGCTATCTCTATAAACAAGGAAATATCTACACCACCATCTGTATGAACATGGAAATATCTGCACCGCCATCTCTATGAACTTATAAATATCTACAAAGCCATCTATATTAAGATGGTGATATCTACACCGCTATCTGTATAAACTTGGAAATATCTACACCGCTATCTGTATAAACATGGAAATATCTACACCGCTACCTATATAAACATTTAAATATCAGCACCGCTATCTGTATGAACATGGAAATATCTACACCGCTATCTGTATGAACATGGAAATAGCTACACCACTATCTGTATGAAAATGGAAATATCTACAGCACTACCTGTATGAACATGGAAATAACTACACCTCTATCTCTATGAACATGGATATATCTACACAGCCATCTGGATGAACATGGAATCATCTACACCGCTATCTGTATAAACATGGAAATATCTACACCGCTACCTGTATAAACATGGAAATATCTACACCGCTACCTGTATAAACATGGAAATATCAGCACCGCTCTCTGTATGAACATGGAAATACCAGCCCCTGTATCTGTATGAACATGGAAATATCTACACCGCTATCTGCATGAACATGGAAATATCTTCACCGCCATCTGTATGAACACGGATACATCTACACAGCCATCTGGATGAACATGGAAATATCTGCACCTCTATCTGTATGAACATGGAAATAGCTACACCGCTATCTGTATGAATATGGAAATATCTACACCACTATCTGTATGAACAAGGAAATATCTACACCGCTATCTGTATGAACATGGAAATAACTTCACCGCCATCTGTATGAACATGGATATATCTACACAGCCATCTGGATGAACATGGAAATACCTACACCGCTATCTGTATGAACATGGAAATATATACAACGCTATCTGTGTAAACATGCATACATCTTCACCGCTATCTGTATAAACATGGAAATATCTACACCGCTATCTGTATGAACATGGAAATATCTAAACCGCTGTTTGAACATGGAAATATCTACACCGCTATCTGCATGAAAATGGAAATATCTACACAGCTATCTGCATATACATGGAAATGTATACAAAGCTATCTCTTTACACATGGATATAACTACACCGCTATCTCTATAAACATGGAAATATCTACACCACCATCTGTATGAACATGGAAATATCTGCACCGCCATCTGTATGAACATATAAATATCTACACCGCCATCTATATTAAGATGGAGATATCTACACCGCTATCTGTATAAACCTGGAAATATCTACACCGCTATCTGTATAAACATGGAGATATCTACACCGCTATCTGTATAAACATGGAAATATCTACACCGCTAAATGTATAAACATGGAAATATCAGCACCGGTATCTGTATGAACATGGAAATATCTACACCGCTATCTGTATGAACATGGAAATATCTACACCGCTATCTGTATGAACATGGAAATAGCTACACCGCTATCTGTATTAACATGGAAATATCTACACCACTATCTGTATGAACATGGAAATATCTACACCGCTATCTTTATGAACATGGAAATAGCTACACCGCTATCTGTATTAACATGGAAATATCTACACCACTATCTGTATGAACATGGAAATATCTACACCGCTATCTGTATGAACATGGATATATCTACACCACCATGTGTATGAACATGGAAATATCTGCACCGCCATCTGTATGAACATATAAATATCTACACCGCCATCTATATTAAGATGGAGATATCTACACCGCTATCTGTATAAACATGGAAATATATACACCGCTATCTGTATAAACATGGAAATATCTACAACGCTATCTGTATAAACATGGAAATATCTACACCGCTACCTGTATAAACATGGAAATATCAGCACCGCTATCTGTATGAACATGGAAATATCTACACCGCTATCTGTATGAACTTGGAAATATCTACACCGCTATCTGTATGAACATGGAAATAGCTACACCGCTATCTGTATGAACATGGATATATCTACACCACCATGTGTATGAACATGGAAATATCTGAACCGCCATCTATATGAACATATAAATATCTACACCGCCATCTATATTAAGATGGTGATATCTACACAGCTATCTGTATAAACTTGGAAATATCTACACCGCTATCTGTATAAACATGGAAATATCTACACCGCTATGTGTATGAACATGGAAATATCTACACCGCTATCCGTATGAACATGCAAATACCTTCACTGCCATCTATATGAACATGGATATATCTACACAGCCATCTGGATGAACATGGAAATATCTACACCGCTATCTGTATGAACATGGAAATAGCTACACCGCTATCTGTATGAATTTGGAAATATCTACACCACTATCTGTATGAACATGGAAATATCTACACCGCTATCTGTGTAAACAAGCATACATCTCCACCGCTATCTGTATAAACATGGAAATATCTACACCGTTGTCTGTATGAACATGGTAATATCTACACGGCTACCTGTATAAACATGGAAATATCTACACCGCTACCTGTATAAACATGGAAATATCTACACCGCTACCTGTATAAACATGGAAATATCAGCACCGCTCTCTGTATGAACATGGAAATATCAGCCACTCTCTCTGTATGAACATGGAAATATCTACACCGCTATCTGTATGAACATGGAAATATCTTCACCGCCATCTGTATGAACATGAATATATCTACACAGCCATCTGGATGAACATGGAAATATCTACACCGCTATCTGTATGAACATGGAAATAGCTACACCGCTATCTGTATGAATATGGAAATATCTACACCACTATCTGTATGAACATGGAAATATCTACACGGCTATCTGTATGAACATGGAAATATCTTCACCGCCATCTGTATGAAAATGGAAATATCTACACAGCCATCTGGATGAACATGGAAATATCTACACCGCTATCTGTATGAACATGGAAATATATACACCGCTATCTGTGTAAACATGCATACATCTTCACCGCTATCTGTATAAACATGGAAATATCTAAACCGCTATCTGTTTGAACATGGAAATATCTACACTGCTATCTGCATGAAAATGGAAATATCTACACAGCTATCTGCATATACATGGAAATGTCTACAAAGCTATCTCTTTACACATGGATATAACTACACCGCTATCTCTATAAACATGGAAATATCTACACCGCCATCTGTATGAACATGGAAATATCTGCACCGCCATCTGTATGAACATATAAATATCTACACCGCCATCTATATTAAGATGGAGATATCTACACAGATATCTGTATAAACCTGGAAATATCTACACCGCTATCTGTATAAACATGGAAATATCTACACAGCTATCTGTATAAACATGGAAATATCTACACCGCTACCTGTATAAACATGGAAATATCAGGACCGCTATCTGTATGAACATTTAAATATCTACACCGCTATCTGTATGAACATGGAAATATCTACACCGCTATCTGTATGAACATGGAAATAGCTACACCGCTATCTGTATGAACATGGAAATATCTACACCACTATCTGTATGAACATGGAAATATCTACACCGCTATCTGTATGAACATGGATATATCTACACAGCCATCTGGATGAACATGGAAATATCTACACCGCTATCTGTATGAACATGGAAATATCTACTCCGCTATCTGTGTAAACATGCATACATCTTCACCGCTATCTGTATAAACATGGAAACATCTACACCGCCATCTGTATGAACATGGAAATATCTAAACCGCTATCTGTTTGAACATGGAAATAGTTTAACCGCTATCTCTATAAACATGGAAATATCTACACCGCCATCTGTATGAACATGGAAATATCTGCACCGCCATCTGTATGAACATATAAATATCTACACTGCCATCTGTATTAAGATGGAGATATCTACACCGCTATCTGTATAAACCTGGAAATATCTACACCGCTATCTGTATAAACATGGCAAGATCTACACCGCTATCTGTATAAACATGGAAATATCTACACCGCTACCTGTATAAACATGGAAATATCAGCACCGCTATCTGTATGAACATGGAAATATCTACACCGCTATCTGTATGAACATGGAAATATCTACACCGCTATCTGTTTGAACATGGAAATATCTACACCGCTGTCTGTATGAACATGGAAATAGCTACACCGCTATCTGTATGAATTTGGAAATATCTACACCACTATCTGTATGAACATGGAAATATCTACACCGCTATCTGTGTAAACAAGCATACATCTCCACCGCTATCTGTATAAACATGGAAATATCTACACCGTTCTCTGTATGAACATGGTAATATCTACACGGCTACCTGTATAAACATGGAAATATCTACACCGCTACCTGTATAAACATGGAAATATCTACACCGCTACCTGTATAAACATGGATATATCAGCACCGCTCTCTGTGTGAACATGGAAATATCAGCCACTCTCTCTGTATGAACATGGAAATATCTACACCGCTATCTGTATGAACATGGAAATATCTTCACCGCCATCTGTATGAACATGAATATATCTACACAGCCATCTGGATGAACATGGAAATATCTACACCGCTATCTGTATGAACATGGAAATAGCTACACCGCTATCTGTATGAATATGGAAATATCTACACCACTATCTGTATGAACATGGAAATATCTACACGGCTATCTGTATGAACATGGAAATATCTTCACCGCCATCTGTATGAAAATGGATATATCTACACAGCCATCTGGATGAACATGGAAATATCTACACCGCTATCTGTATGAACATGGAAATAGCTGCACCGCTATCTGTATGAACATGGAAATATCTTCACCGCCATCTGTATGAACTTGGATATATCTACACAGCCATCTGGATGAACATGGAAATATCTACAGAGCTATCTGTATGAACATGGAAATATATACACCGCTATCTGTGTAAACATGCATACATCTTCACCGCTATCTGTATAAACATGGAAATATCTACACCGCTATCTGTATGAACATGGAAATATCTAAACCGCTATCTGTTTGAACATGGAAATATCTACACTGCTATCTGCATGAAAATGGAAATATCTACACAGCTATCTGCATATACATGGAAATGTCTACAAAGCTATCTCTTTACACATGGATATAACTACACCGCTATCTCTATAAACATGGAAATATCTACACCGCCATCTGTATGAACATGGAAATATCTGAACCGCCATCTGTATGAACATATAAATATCTACACCGCCATCTATATTATGATGGAGATATCTACACAGATATCTGTATAAACCTGGAAATATCTACACCGCTATCAGTATAAACATGGAAATATCTACACCGCTATCTGTATAAACATGGAAATATCTACACCGCTACCTGTATAAACATGGGAATATCAGCACCGCTATCTGTATGAACATGGAAATATCTACACCGCTATCTGTATGAACATGGAAATATCTACACCGCTATCTGTATGAACATGGAAATAGCTACACCGTTATCTGTATTAACATGGAAATATCTACACCGCTATCTATATGAACATGGAAATATCTACACCGCTATCTGTATGAACATGGATATATCTACACAGCCATCTGGATGAACATGGAAATATGTACACTGCTATCTGTATGAACATGGAAATATCTACACCGCAATCTGTGTAAACAAGCATACATCTTCACCGCTATCTGTATAAACATGGAAATATCTACACCGTTATCTGTATGAACATGGTAATATCTACACCGCTACCTGTATAAACATGCAAATATCTACACCGCTACCTGTATAAACATGGAAATATCTACACCGCTACCTGTATACACATGGAAATATCAGCACCGCTCTCTGTATGAACATGGAAATATCTACACCGCTATCTGTATGAACATGGAAATAGCTACACCGCTATCTGTATGAATATGGAAATATCTACACCACTATCTGTATGAACATGGAAATATCTACACGGCTATCTGTATGAACATGGAAATATCTTCACCGCCATCTGTATGAACATGGATATATCTACACAGCCATCTGGATGAACATGGAAATATCTACACCACTATCTGTATGAACATGGAAATAGCTACACCGCTACCTGTATGAACATGGAAATATCTTCACCGACATCTGTATGAACATGGATATATCTACACAGCCATCTGGATGAACATGGAAATATCTACACAACTATCTGCATATACATGGAAATGTCTACAAAGCTATCTCTTTACACATGGATTTAACTACTCTGCTATCTCTAAAAACATGGAAATATCTACACCGCCATCTGTTTGAACATGGAAATATCTGCACCGCCATCTGTATGAACATATAAATATCTACACCGCCATCTATATTAAGATGGAGATATCTACACCGCTATCTGTATAAACCTGGAAATATCTACACCGCTATCTGTATAAACATGGAAATATCTACACAGCTATCTGTATAAACATGGAAATATCTACACCGCTACCTGTATAAACATGGAAATATCAGGACCGCTATCTGTATGAACATTTAAATATCTACACCGCTATCTGTATGAACATGGAAATATCTACACCGCTTTCTGTATGAACATGGAAATAGCTACACCGCTATCTGTATGAACATGGAAATAGCTACACCGCTATCTGTATGAACATGGATATATCTACACAGCCATCTGGATGAACATGGAAATATCTACACCGCTATCTGTATGAACATGGAAATATCTACTCCGCTATCTGTGTAAACATGCATACATCTTCACCGCTATCTGTATAAACATGGAAATATCTACACCGTTATCTGTATGAACATGGAAAAATCTACACCGCTATCTGTTTGAACATGGAAATATCTAAACCGCTATCTGCATGAAAATGGAAATATGTGCACTGCTATCTGCATATACATGGAAATATCTACACAGCTATCTCTTTACACATGGAAATAACTACACCGCTATCTGTATGAACATGGAAATACCTACACCACCATCTGTATGAACATGGAAATATCAGCACCGCCATCTGTATGAACATATAAAAATCTACACCGCCATCTGTATTAAGAAGGAGATATCTAAACCGCTATCTGTATAAACATGGAAATATCTACACCGCTATCTGTATAAACATGGAAATATCTACACAGCTATCTGTATAAACATGGAAATATCTACACCGCTACCTGCATAAACATGGAAATATCAACACCGCTATCAGTATGAACATGGAAATATCTACACCGCTATCTGTATGAACATGGAAATATCTAAACCGCTATCTGTATGAACATGGAAATATCTTTTTGGCCATCTGTATGAACATGGATATATCTACACAGCCATCTGTATGAACATGGAAATATCTACACCGCTCTCTGTATGAACATGGATATATCTACACCGCTATCTGTATGAATATGGAAATATCTTCACCGCCATCTGTATGAACATGGATATGTCTACACAGCCATCTGGATGAACATGGAAATATCTACACCGCTATCTGTATGCACATGGAAATATCTACACCGCTATCTGTGTAAACATGCATACATCTTCACCGCTATCTGTATAAACATGGAAACATCTACACCGCTATCTGTATGAACATGGAAATATCTAAACCGCTATCTGTTTGAACATGGAAATAGTTTAACCGCTATCTCTATAAACATGGAAATATCTACACCGCCATCTGTATGAACATGGAAATATCTGCACCGCCATCTGTATGAACATATAAATATCTACACTGCCATCTGTATTAAGATGGAGATATCTATACCGCTATCTGTATAAACCTGGAAATATCTACAACGCTATCTGTATAAACATGGCAAGATCTACACCGCTATCTGTATAAACATGGAAATATCTACACCGCTACCTGTAAAAACATGGAAATATCAGCACCGCTATCTGTATGAACATGGAAATATCTACACCGCTATCTGTATGAACATGGAAATATCTACACCGCTATCTGTTTGAACATGGAAATATCTACACCGATGTCTGCATGAAAATGGAAATATCTACACAGGTATCTGCATATACATGGAAATATCTACAAAGCTATCCCTTTACACATGGAAATAACTACACCGCTATCTTTATAAACATGGAAATATATACACCGCCATCTGTATGAACATGGAAATATCTGCACTGCCATCTGTATGAACATATAAATATCTACACCGCCATCTGTATTAAGATGGAGATATCTTCACTGATATCTGTATAAACTTGGAAATATCTACACCGCTATCTGTATAAACCTGGAAATATCTACACCGCTATATGTATATACATGGAAATAACTACACCTCTATCTGTATAAACATGGAAATATCTACACTCTACCTGTATAAACATGGAAATATCAGCACCGCTATCTGCATGAACAAGGCAATATCAGCCCCTCTATCTGTGTGAACATGGAGATATCTACACCGCTATCTGTAAGAACATGGAAATATCTACACCGCTATCTGTCTGAACATGGAAATATCTTCACCGCCATCTGTATGAACATGGATATATCTACACAGCCATCTGGATGAACATGGAAATATGTACACCGCTATCTGTATGAACATGGAAATAGCTACACCGCTATCTGTATGAACATGGAAATATCTACAACACTATCTGTATGAACATGGAAATATCTACACCGCTATCTGTATGAACATGGAAATATCTACACGGCTATCTGTATGAACATGGAAATATCTTCACCGCCATCTGTATGAAAATGGATATATCTACACAGCCATCTGGATGAACATGGAAATATCTACACCAATATCTGTATGAACATGGAAATAGCTGCACCGCTATCTGTATGAACATGGAAATATCTTCACCGCCATCTGTATGAACTTGGATATATCTACACAGCCATCTGGATGAACATGGAAATATCTACACAGCTATCTGTATGAACATGGAAATTTATACACCGCTATATGTGTAAACATGCATACATCTTCACTGCTATCTGTATGAACATGGAAATATCTACACCGCTATCTGTTTGAACATGGAAATATCTACACTGCTATCTGCATGAAAATGGAAATATCTACACAGCTATCTGCATATACATGGAAATGTCTACAAAGCTATCTCTTTACACATGGATATAACTACACCACTATCTCTATAAACTTGGAAATATCTACACCGCCATCTGTATGAACATGGAAATATCTGCATCGCCATCTGTATGAACATATAAATATCTACACCGCCATCTATATTAAGATGGAGATATCTACACCGCTATCTGTATAAACATGGAAATATCTACACCGCTATCTGTATAAACTTGGAAATATCTACACCGCTATCTGTATAAACATGGAAATATCTACACCGCTACCTGTATAAACATGGAAATATCAGCACCGCTATCTGTATGAACATGGAAATGTCTACACCGCTATCTGTATGAACATGGAAATATCTACACCGCTATCTGAATGAACATGGAAATAGCTACACCGCTATCTGTATTAACATGGAAATATCTACACCACTATCTGTATGAACATGGAAATACCTACACCGCTATCTGTATGAACATGGATATATCTACACAGCCATCTGGATGAACATGGAAATATCTACACTGCTATCTGTATGAACATGGAAATATCTACACCGCAATCTGTGTAAACAAGCATACATCTTCACCGCTATCTGTATAAACATGGAAATATCTACACCGTTATCTGTATGAACATGGTAATATCTACACCGCTACCTGTATAAACATGGAAATATCTACACCGCTACCTCTATAAACATGGAAATATCTACACCGCTACCTGTATAAACATGGAAATACCAGCACAGCTCTCTGTATGAACATGGAAATATCTTCACCGCCATCTGTATGAACATGGATATATCTACACAGCCATCTGGATGAACATGGAAATATCTACACCGCCATCTGTATGAACATGGAAATAGCTACACCGCTATCTGTATGAATATGGAAATATCTACACCTCTATCTGTATGAACATGGAAATATCTACACGGCTATCTGTATGAACATGGAAATATCTTCACCGTCATCTGTATGAACATGGATATATCTACACAGCCATCTGGATGAACATGGAAATATCTACACCACTATCTGTATGAACATGGATATAGCTACACCGCTACCTGTATGAAAATGGAAATATCTTCACCGACATCTGTATGAACATGGATATATCTACACAGCCATCTGGATGAACATGGAAATATCTACACAGCTATCTGCATATACATGGAAATGTCTACCAAGCTATCTCTTTACACATGGATTTAACTACTCTGCTATCTCTATAAACATGGAAATATCTACACCGCCATCTGTTTGAACATGGAAATATCTGCACCGCCATCTGTATGAACATATAAATATCTACACCGCCATCTATATTAAGATGGAGATATCTACACCGCTATCTGTATAAACCTGGAAATATCTACACCGCTATCTGTATAAACATGGAAATATCTACACAGCTATCTGTATAAACATGGAAATATCTACACCGCTACCTGTATAAACATGGAAATATGAGCACCGCTATCTGTATGAACATGGAAATATCTACACCGCTATCTGTATGAACATGGAAATATCTACACCGCTATCTGTATGAACATGGAAATAGCTACACCGCTATCTGTATGAACATGGAAATATCTACACCGCTATCTGTATGAACATGGAAATATCTACACCGCTATCTGTATGAACATGGAAATATCTACACCGCTATCTGTGTAAACATGCATACATCTTCACCGCTATCTGTATAAACATGGAAATATCTACACCGTTATCTGTATGAACATGGAAATATCTACACCGCTATCTGTTTGAACATGGAAATATCTAAACCGCTATCTGCATGAAAACGGAAATATGTGCACAGCTATCTGCATATACATGGAAATATCTACCCAGCTATCTCTTTACACATGGAAATAACTACACCTCTATCTGTATGAACATGGATATATCTACACCGCTATCTGTATGAACATGGAAATATCTTCACCGCCATCTGTATGAACATGGATATGTCTACACAGCCATCTGGATGAACATGGAAATATCTACACCGCGATCTGTATGCACATGGAAATATCTACACCGCTATCTGTGTAAACATGCATACATCTTCACCGCTATCTGTATAAACATGGAAACATCTACACCGCTATCTGTATGAACATGGAAATATCTACACCGCTATCTGTTTGAACATGGAAATAGCTAAACTGCTATCTCTATAAACATGGAAATATCTACACCGCCATCTGTATGAACATGGAAATATCTGCACCGCCATCTGTATGAACATATAAATATCTACACTGCCATCTGTATTAAGATGGAGATATCTACACCGCTATCTGTATAAACCTGGAAATATCTACACCGCTATCTGTATAAACATGGCAAGATCTACACCGCTATCTGTATAAACATGGAAATATCTACACCGCTACCTGTATAAACATGGAAATATCATCACCGCTATCTGTATGAACATGGAAATATCTACACCGCTATCTGTATGAACATGGAAATATCTACACCGCTATCTGTTTGAACATGGAAATATCTACACCGCTGTCTGCATGAAAATGGAAATATCTACACAGGTATCTGCATATACATGGAAATATCTACAAAGCTATCTCTTTACACATGGAAATAACTGCACCGCTATCTTTATAAACATGGAAATATATACACCGCCATCTGTATGAACATGGAAATATCTGCGCTGATATTTGTATGAACATATAAATATCTACACCGCCATCTGTATTAAGATGGAGATATCTTCACTGATATCTGTATAAACTTGGAAATATCTACACCGCTATCTGTATAAACCTGGAAATATCTACACGGCTATCTGTATATACATGGAAATAACTACACCTCTATCTGTATAAACATGGAAATATCTACACCGCTACCTGTATAAACATGGAAATATCAGCAACGCTATCTGCATGAACATGGCAATATCAGCCCCTCTATCTGTGTGAACATGGAGATATCTACACCGCTATCTGTAAGAACATGGAAATATCTACACCGCTATCTGTCTGAACATGGAAATATCTTCACCGCCATCTGTATGAACATGGATATATCTACACAGCCATCTGGATGAACATGGAAATATGTACACCGCTATCTGTATGAACATGGAAATAGCTACACCGCTATCTGTATGAACATGGAAATATCTACACCGCTATCTGTTTGAACATGGAAATATCTACACTGCTATCTGCATGAAAATGGAAATATCTACACAGCTATCTGCATATACATGGAAATGTCTACAAAACTATCTCTTTACACATGGATATAACTACACCACTATCTCTATAAACATGGAAATATCTACACCGCCATCTGTATGAACATGGAAATATCTGCATCGCCATCTGTATGAACATATAAATATCTACACCGCCATCTATATTAAGATGGAGATATCTACACCGCTATCTGTATAAACATGGAAATATCTACACCGCTATCTGTATAAACATGGAAATATCTACACCGCTATCTGTATAAACATGGAAATATCTACACCGCTACCTATATAAACATGGAAATATCAGCAACGCTATCTGTATGAACATGGAAATATCTACACCGCTATCTGTATGAACATGGAAATATCTACACCGCTATCTGTTTGAACATGGAAATATCTACACCGCTGACTGCATGAAAATGGAAATATCTACACAGCTATCTGCATATACATGGAAATATCTACAAAGCTATCTCTTTACACATGGAAATAATTACACCGCTATCTTTATTAACATGGAAATATATACACCGCCATCTGTATGAACATGGAAATATCTGCACTGCCATCTGTATGAACATATAAATATCTACACCGCCATCTGTATTAAGATGGAGATATCTTCACTGATATCTGTATAAACTTGGAAATATCTACACCGCTATCTGTATAAACCTGGAAATATCTACACCGCTATCTGTATATACATGGAAATAACTACACCTCTATCTGTATAAACATGGAAATATCTACACTCTACCTGTATAAACATGGAAATATCAGCACCGCTATCTGCATGAACAACGCAATATCAGCCCCTCTATCTGTGTGAACATGGAGATATCTACACCGCTATCTGTAAGAACATGGAAATATCTACACCGCTATCTGTCTGAACATGGAAATATCTTCACCGCCATCTGTATGAACATGGATATATCTACAGAGCCATCTGGATGAACATGGAAATATCTACACCAATATCTGTATGAACATGGAAATAGCTGCACCGCTATCTGTATGAACATGGAAATATCTTCACCGCCATCTGTATGAACTTGGATATATCTACACAGCCATCTGGATGAACATGGAAATATCTACACAGCTATCTGTATGAACATGGAAATTTATACACCGCTATCTGTGTAAACATGCATACATCTTCACTGCTATCTGTATAAACATGGAAATATCTACACCGCTATCTGTATGAACATGGAAATAGCTACACCGCTATCTGTTTGAACATGGAAATATCTACACTGCTATCTGCATGAAAATGGAAATATCTACACAGCTATCTGCATATACATGGAAATGTCTACAAAACTATCTCTTTACACATGGATATAACTACACCACTATCTCTATAAACATGGAAATATCTACACCGCCATCTGTATGAACATGGAAATATCTGCATCGCCATCTGTATGAACATATAAATATCTACACCGCCATCTATATTAAGATGGAGATATCTACACCGCTATCTGTATAAACATGGAAATATCTACACCGCTATCTGTATAAACATGGAAATATCTACACCGCTATCTGTATAAACATGGAAATATCTACACCGCTACCTATATAAACATGGAAATATCAGCACCGCTATCTGTATGAACATGGAAATATCTACACCGCTATCTGTATGAACATGGAAATATCTACACCGCTATCTGTTTGAACATGGAAATATCTACACCGCTGACTGCATGAAAATGGAAATATCTACACAGCTATCTGCATATACATGGAAATATCTACAAAGCTATCTCTTTACACATGGAAATAACTTCACCGCTATCTTTATTAACATGGAAATATATACACCGCCATCTGTATGAACATGGAAATATCTGCACTGCCATCTGTATGAACATATAAATATCTACACCGCCATCTGTATTAAGATGGAGATATCTTCACTGATATCTGTATAAACTTGGAAATATCTACACCGCTATCTGTATAAACCTGGAAATATCTACACCGCTATCTGTATATACATGGAAATAACTACACCTCTATCTGTATAAACATGGAATATCTACACTCTACCTGTATAAACATGGAAATATCAGCACCGCTATCTGCATGAACAAGGCAATATCAGCCCCTCTATCTGTGTGAACATGGAGATATCTACACCGCTATCTGTAAGAACATGGAAATATCTACACCGCTATCTGTCTGAACATGGAAATATCTTCACCGCCATCTGTATGAACATGGATATATCTACAGAGCCATCTGGATGAACATGGAAATATGTACACCGCTATCTGTATGAACATGGAAATAGCTACACCGCTATCTGTATGAACATGGAAATATCTACAACACTATCTGTATGAACATGGAAATATCTACACCGCTATCTGTATGAACATGGAAATATCTACACGGCTGTCTGTATGAACACGGAAATATCTTCACCGCCATCTGTATGAAAATGGATATATCTACACAGCCATCTGGATGAACATGGAAATATCTACACCAATATCTGTATGAACATGGAAATAGCTGCACCGCTATCTGTATGAACATGGAAATATCTTCACCGCCATCTGTATGAACTTGGATATATCTACACAGCCATCTGGATGAACATGGAAATATCTACACAGCTATCTGTATGAACATGGAAATTTATACACCGCTATATGTGTAAACATGCATACATCTTCACTGCTATCTGTATGAACATGGAAATATCTACACCGCTATCTGTTTGAACATGGAAATATCTACACTGCTATCTGCATGAAAATGGAAATATCTACACAGCTATCTGCATATACATGGAAATGTCTACAAAGCTATCTCTTTACACATGGATATAACTACACCACTATCTATATAAACATGGAAATATCTACACCGCCATCTGTATGAACATGGAAATATCTGCATCGCCATCTGTATGAACATATAAATATCTACACCGCCATCTATATTAAGATGGAGATATCTACACCGCTATCTGTATAAACATGGAAATATCTACACCGCTATCTGTATAAACTTGGAAATATCTACACCGCTATCTGTATAAACATGGAAATATCTACACCGCTACCTGTATAAACATGGAAATATCAGCACCGCTATCTGTATGAACATGGAAATGTCTACACCGCTATCTGTATGAACATGGAAATATCTACACCGCTATCTGAATGAACATGGAAATAGCTACACCGCTATCTGTATTAACATGGAAATATCTACACCACTATCTGTATGAACATGGAAATATCTACACCGCTATCTGTATGAACATGGATATATCTACACAGCCATCTGGATGAACATGGAAATATCTACACTGCTATCTGTATGAACATGGAAATATCTACACCGCAATCTGTGTAAACAAGCATACACCTTCACCGCTATCTGTATAAACATGGAAATATCTACACCGTTATCTGTATGAACATGGTAATATCTACACCGCTACCTGTATAAACATGGAAATATCTACACCGCTACCTGTATAAACATGGAAATATCTACACCGCTACCTGTATAAACATGGAAATACCAGCACCGCTCTCTGTATGAACATGGAAATATCAGCCCCTCTATCTGTATGAACATGGAAATATCTACACCGCTTTCAGTATGAACATGGAAATATCTACACCGCTATCCGTATGAACATGGAAATATCTTCACCGCCATCTGTATGAACATGGATATATCTACACAGCCATCTGGATGAACATGGAAATATCTACACCGCTATCTGTATGAACATGGATATAGCTACACCGCTATCTGTATGAATATGGAAATATCTACACCTCTATCTGTATGAACATGGAAATATCTACACGGCTATCTGTATGTACATGGAAATATCTTCACCGTCATCTGTATGAACATGGATATATCTACACAGCCATCTGGATGAACATGGAAATATCTACACCACTATCTGTATGAACATGGATATAGCTACACCGCTACCTGTATGAAAATGGAAATATCTTCACCGACATCTGTATGAACATGGATATATCTACACAGCCATCTGGATGAACATGGAAATATCTACACAGCTATCTGCATATACATGGAAATGTCTACCAAGCTATCTCTTTACACATGGATTTAATTACTATGCTATCTCTATAAACATGGAAATATCTACACCGCCATCTGTTTGAACATGGAAATATCTGCACCGCCATCTGTATGAACATATAAATATCTACACCGCCATCTATATTAAGATGGAGATATCTACACCGCTATCTGTATAAACCTGGAAATATCTACACCGCTACCTGTATAAACATGGAAATATCAGCACCGCTATCTGTATGAACATGGAAATATCTACACCGCTATCTGTATGAACATGGAAATATCTACACCGCTATCTGTATGAACATGGAAATAGCTACACCGCTATCTGAATGAACATGGAAATATCTACACCACTATCTGTATGAACATGGAAATATCTACACCGCTATCTGTATGAACATGGAAATATCTACACCGCTATCTGTGTAAACATGCATACATCTTCACCGCTATCTGTATAAACATGGAAATATCTACACCGTTATCTGTATGAACATGGAAATATCTACACCGCTATCTGTTTGAACATGGAAATATCTAAACCGCTATCTGCATGAAAACGGAAATATGTGCACAGCTATCTGCATATACATGGAAATATCTACCCAGCTATCTCTTTACACATGGAAATAACTACACCGCTATCTGTATGAACATGGATATATCTACACCGCTATCTGTATGAACATGGAAATATCTTCACCGCCATCTGTATGAACATGGATATGTCTACACAGCCATCTGGATGAACATGGAAATATCTACACCGCTATCTGTATGCACATGGAAATATCTACACCGCTATCTGTGTAAACATGCATACATCTTCACCGCTATCTGTATAAACATGGAAACATCTACACCGCTATCTGTATGAACATGGAAATATCTACACCGCTATCTGTTTGAGCATGGAAATAGCTAAACTGCTATCTCTATAAACATGGAAATATCTACACCGCCATCTGTATGAACATGGAAATATCTGCACCGCCATCTGTATGAACATATAAATATCTACACTGCCATCTGCATTAAGATGGAGATATCTACACCGCTATCTGTATAAACCTGGAAATATCTACACCGCTATCTGTATAAACATGGCAAGATCTACACCGCTATCTGTATAAACATGGAAATATCTACACCGCTACCTGTATAAACATGGAAATATCAGCACCGCTATCTGTATGAACATGGAAATATCTACACCGCTATCTGTATGAACATGGAAATATCTACACCGCTATCTGTTTGAACATGGAAATATCTACACCGCTGTCTGCATGAAAATTGAAATATCTACACAGGTATCTGCATATACATGGAAATATCTACAAAGCTATCTCTTTACACATGGAAATAACTGCACCGCTATCTTTATAAACATGGAAATATATACACCGCCATCTGTATGAACATGGAAATATCTGCACTGATATCTGTATGAACATATAAATATCTACACCGCCATCTGTATTAAGATGGAGATATCTTCACTGATATCTGTATAAACTTGGAAATATCTACACCGCTATCTGTATAAACCTGGAAATATCTACACCGCTATCTGTATATACATGGAAATAACTACACCTCTATCTGTATAAACATGGAAATATCTACACCGCTACCTGTATAAACATGGAAATATCAGCAACGCTATCTGCATGAACATGGCAATATCAGCCCCTCTATCTGTGTGGACATGGAGATATCTACACCGCTATCTGTAAGAACATGGAAATATCTACACCGCTATCTGTCTGAACATGGAAATATCTTCACCGCCATCTGTATGAACATGGATATATCTACAGAGCCATCTGGATGAACATGGAAATATGTACACCGCTATCTGTATGAACATGGAAATAGCTACACCGCTATCTGTATGAACATGGAAATATCTACAACACTATCTGTATGAACATGGAAATATCTACACCGCTATCTGTATGAACATGGAAATATCTACACGGCTATCTGTATGAACATGGAAATATCTTCACCGCCATCTGTATGAAAATGGATATATCTACACAGCCATCTGGATGAACATGGAAATATCTACACCAATATCTGTATGAACATGGAAATAGCTGCACCGCTATCTGTATGAACATGGAAATATCTTCACCGCCATCTGTATGAACTTGGATATATCTACACAGCCATCTGGATGAACATGGAAATATCTACACAGCTATCTGTATGAACATGGAAATTTATACACCGCTATCTGTGTAAACATGCATACACCTTCACTGCTATCTGTATAAACATGGAAATATCTACACCGCTATCTGTATGAACATGGAAATATCTACACCGCTATCTGTTTGAACATGGAAATATCTACACTGCTATCTGCATGAAAATGGAAATATCTACACAGCTATCTGCATATACATGGAAATGTCTACAAAACTATCTCTTTACACATGGATATAACTACACCACTATCTCTATAAACATGGAAATATCTACACCGCCATCTGTATGAACATGGAAATATCTGCATCGCCATCTGTATGAACATATAAATATCTACACCGCCATCTATATTAAGATGGAGATATCTACACCGCTATCTGTATAAACATGGAAATATCTACACCGCTATCTGTATAAACATGGAAATATCTACACCGCTATCTTTATAAACATGGAAATATCTACACCGCTACCTATATAAACATGGAAATATCAGCACCGCTATCTGTATGAACATGGAAATATCTACACCGCTATCTGTATGAACATGGAAATATCTACACCGCTATCTGAATGAACATGGAAATAGCTACAACGCTATCTGTATGAACATGGAAATATCTACACCGCAATCTGTATGAACATGGAAATATCTACACCGCTATCTGTATAAACATGGAAATATCTACACCGCTATCTGTATGAACATGGAAATAGCTACACCACTATCTGTATGAACATGGAAATATCTACAGCACTACCTGTATGAACATGGAAATATCTACACCTCTATCTCCATGAACATGGATATATGTACACAGCCATCTGTATGAACATGGAAATATCTACACCGCTATCTGTATAAACATGGAAATATCTACACCGCTACCTGTATAAACATGGAAATATCTACACCGCTACCTGTATAAACTTGGAAATATCAGCACCGCTCTCTGTATGAACATGGAAATATCAGCCCCTCTATCTGTATGAACATGGATATATCTACGCCGCTATCTGTATGAACATGGAAATATCTACACCGCTATCCGTATGAACATGGAAATATCTTCACCGCCATCTATATGAACATGGATATATCTACACAGCCATCTGGATGAACATGGAAATATCTACACCACTATCTGTATGAACATGGAAATAGCTACACCGCTATCCGTATGAACATGGAAATATCTTCACCGCCATCTATATGAACATGGATATATCTACACAGCCATCTGGATGAACATGGAAATATCTATACCGCTATCTGTATGAACATGGAAATATCTACACCGCTATCTGTATGAACATTGAAATATCTTCACCGCCTTCTGTATGAAGATGGATATAACTACACAGCCATCTGGATGAACATGGAAATATCTACACCACTATCTGTATGAACATGGAAATATCTACCCCGCTATCTGTATGAACTTGGAAATATCTTCACTGCCATCTGTATGAACATGGATATATCTACACAGCCATCTGGATGAACATGGAAATATCTACACAGCTATCTGTATGAACATGGAAATATATACACCGCTATCTGTGTAAACATGCATACATCTTCACCGCTATCTGTATAAAAATGGAAATATCTACACCGCTATCTGTATGAACATGGAAATATCTAAACCGCTTTCTGTTTGAACATGGAAATATCTACACCGCTATCTGCGTGAAAATGGAAATATCTACACAGATATCTGCATATACATGGAAATGTCTACAAAGCTATCTCTTTACACATGGATATAACTACACCGCTATCACTATAAACATGGAAATATCTACACCGCCATCTGTATGAACATGGAAATATCTGCACCGCCATCTGTATGAACATATAAATATCTACACCGCCATCTATATTAAGATGGAGATATCTACACCGATATCTGTATAAACATGGAAATATCTACACCGCTAGTTGTATAAACATGGAAATATCAGCACCGCTATCTGTATGAACATGGAAATATCTACACCGCTATCTGTATGAACATGGAAATATCTACACCGCTATCTGTATGAACATGGAAATAGCTACACCGCTATCTGTATGAACATGGAAATATCTACACCACTATCTGTATGAACATGGAAATATCTACACCGCTATCTGTATGAACATGGATATATCTACACAGCCATCTGGATGAACATGGAAATATCTACACCGCTATCTGTATGAACATGGAAATATCTACACCGCTATCTGTGTAAACATGCATACATCTTCACCGCTATCTGTATAAACATGGAAATATCTACACCGTTATCTGTATGAACATGGAAATATCTACACCGCTATCTGTTTGAACATGGAAATATCTAAACCGCTATCTGCATGAAAATGGAAATATGTGCACAGCTATCTGCATATACATGGAAATATCTACACAGCTATCTCTTTACACATGGAAATAACTACACCGCTATCTGTATGAACATGGAAGTACCTACACCACCATCTGTATGAACATGGAAATATCAGCACCGCCATCTGTATGAACATATAAATATCTACACCGCCATCTGTATTAAGAAGGAGATATCTAAACCGCTATCTGTATAAACATGGAAATATCTACACCGCTATCTGTATAAACATGGAAATATCTACACAGCTATCTGCATAAACATGGAAATATCTACACCGCTACCTGCATAAACATGGAAATATCAGCACCGCTATCAGTATGAACATGGAAATATCTACACCGCTATCTGTATGAACATGGAAATATCTACACCGCTATCTGTATATACATGGAAATATCTTTTTGGCCATCTGTATGAACATGGATATATCTACACAGCCATCTGTATGAACATGGAAATATCTACAACGCTATCTGTATGAACATGGATATATCTACACCGCTATCTGTATGAACATGGAAATATCTTCACCGCCATCTGTATGAACATGGATATGTCTACACAGCCATCTGGATGAACATGGAAATATCTACACCGCGATCTGTATGAACATGGAAATATCTACACCGCTATCTGTGTAAACACGCATACATCTTCACCGCTATCTGTATAAACATGGAAACTTCTACACCGCTATCTGTATGAACATGGAAATATCTACACCGCTATCTGTTTGAACATGGAAATAGCTAAACCGCTCTCTCTATAAACATGGAAATATCTACACCACCATCTGTATGAACATGGAAATATCTGCACCGCCATCTGTATGAACATACAAATATCTACACTGCCATCTGTATTAAGATGGAGATATCTACACCGCTATCTGTATAAACCTGGAAATATCTACACCGCTATCTGTATAAACATGGCAAGATCTACACCGCTATCTGTATAAACATGGAAATATCTACACCGCTACCTGTATAAACATGGAAATATCAGCACCGCTATCTGTATGAACATGGAAATATCTACACCGCTATCTGTATGAACATGGAAATATCTTCACCGCTATCTGTTTGAACATGGAAATATCTACACCGCTGACTGCATGAAAATGGAAATATCTACACAGCTATCTGCATATACATGGAAATATCTACAAAGCTATGTCTTTACACATGGAAATAACTACACCGCTATCTTTATTAACATGGAAATATATACACCGCCATCTGTATGAACATGGAAATATCTGCACTGCCATCTGTATGAACATATAAATATCTACACCGCCATCTGTATTAAGATGGAGATATCTTCACTGATATCTGTATAAACTTGGAAATATCTACACCGCTATCTGTATAAACCTGGAAATATCTACACCGCTATCTGTATATACATGGAAATAACTACACCTCTATCTGTATAAACATGGAAATATCTACACAGCTACCTGTATAAACATGGAAAAATCAGCACCGCTATCTGCATGAACATGGCAATATCAGCCCCTCTATCTGTGTGAACATGGAGATATCTACACCGCTATCTGTAAGAACATGGAAATATCTACACCGCTATCTGTCTGAACATGGAAATACCTTCACCGCCATCTGTATGAACATGGATATATCTACACAGCCATCTGGATGAACATGGAAATATCTACACCGCTATCTGTATGAACATGGAAATAGCTACACCGCTATCTGTATGAACATGGAAATATCTACAACACTATCTGTATGAACATGGAAATATCTACACCGCTATCTGTATGAACATGGAAATATCTACACGGCTATCTGTATGAACATGGAAATATCTTCACCGCCATCTGTATGAAAATGGATATATCTACACAGCCATCTGGATGAACATGGAAATATCTACACCAATATCTGTATGAACATGGAAATAGATGCACCGCTATCTGTATGAACATGGAAATATCTTCACCGCCATCTGTATGAACTTGGATATATCTACACAGCCATCTGGATGAACATGGAAATATCTACACAGCTATCTGTATGAACATGGAAATATATACACCGCTATCTATGTAAACATGCATACATCTTCACTGCTATCTGTATAAACATGGAAATATCTACACCGCTATCTGTATGAACATGGAAATATCTACACCGCTATCTGTTTGAACATGGAAATATCTACACCGCTATCTGCATGAAAATGGAAATATCTACACAGCTATCTGCATATACATGGAAATGTCTACAAAGCTATCTCTTTACACATGGATATAACTACACCGCTATCTCTATAAACATGGAAATATCTACACCGCCATCTGTATGAACATGGAAATATCTGCACCGCCATCTGTATGAACATATAAATATCTACACCGCCATCTATATTAACATGGAGATATCTACACCGCTATCTGCATGAAAATGGAAATATCTACACGGCTATCTGCATATACATGGAAATATCTACAAAGCTATCTCTTTACACATGGAAATAATTACACGGCTATCTCTATAAACATGGAAATATCCACACCGCCGTCTGTATGAACATGGAAATACCTGCACCGCCATCTGTATGAACATATAAGTATCTACACAGCCATCTGGATGAACATGGAAAGATCTACACCGCTATCTGTATAAACATGGAAATATCAAAACCGCTACCTGAATAAACATGGAAATATCAGCACAGCTATCTGTATGAACATGGAAAAATCTACACCGCTATCTGTACGAACATGGAAATATCTACACCGCTATCTGTATGAACATGGAAATAGCTACACCGCTATCTGTATCAACATGGAAATATCTACACCACTATCTGTATGAACATGGAAATATCTACACCGCCATCTGTATGAACATGGATATATCTACACAGCCATCTGGATGAACATGGAAATATCTACACCGCTATCTGTATGAACCTGGAAATATCTACTCCGCTATCTGTGTAAACATGCATACATCTTCACCGCTATCAGTATAAACATGGAAATATCTACACCACTATCTGTATGAACATGGAAATAGCTACACCGCTATCTGTATGAACATGGAAATATCTACACCGCTATCTGTATGAACATGGATATATCTACACAGCCATCTGCATGAACATGGAAATATCTACACCGCTATCTGTGTAAACATGCATGCATCTTCACCGCTATCTGTATGAACATGGAAATATCTACACCGCTATCTGTATCCACATGGAAATATGTACACCGCTATCTGTATGAACATGGAAATATCTACACCGCTATCTGTTTGAACATGGAAATATCTACACCGCTATCTGCATGAAAATGGAAATATCTACACTGCTATCTGCATATACATGGAAATATCTACACAGCTATCTCTTTACACATGGAAATAACTACACCGCTATCAGTTTGAACATGGAAATATCTACACCGCCATCTGTATGAACATCGGAATATCTGCACCGCCATTAGAATGAACATATAAATATCTACACCGCCATCTGTATTAAGAGGGAGATATCTACACCGCTATATGTATAAACATGGAAATATCTACAGCGCTTTCTGTATAAACATGGAAATATCTACACCGCTATCTGTGAACATGGAAATATCTACACCGCTATCTGTATGAACATGGAAATATCTACACCGCTATCTGTATGAACATGGAAATATCTACACCGCTATCTGTTTGAACACGGAAATATCTACACCGCTGTCTGCAAGAAAATGGAAATATCTACACAGCTATCTGCATATACATGGAAATATCTACAAAGCTATCTCTTTACACATGGAAATAACTACACCGCTATCTCTATAAATATCGAAATATCTACACCGCCATCTGTATGAACATGGAAATATCTGCACCGCCATGTGAATGAACATATAAATATCTGCACCGCCATCTGTATTAAGAAGGAGATATCTACACCGCTATCAGTATAAACATGGAAATATCTACACCGCTATCTGTATAAACATGGAAATATCTTCACCGCCATCTGTATGAACTTGGATATATCTACACAGCCATCTGGATGAACATGGAAATATCTACAGAGCTATCTGTATGAACATGGAAATATATACACCGCTATCTGTGCAAACATGCATACATCTTCACCGCTATCTGTATAAACATGGAAATATCTACACCGCTATCTGTATGAACATGAAAATATCTAAACCGCTATCTGTTTGAACATGGAAATATCTATACTGCTATCTGCATGTAAATGGAAATATCTACACAGCTATCTGCATATACATGGAAATGTCTACAAAGCTATCTCTTTACACATGGATATAACTACACCGCTATCTCTATAAACATGGAAATATCTACACCGCCATCTGTATGAACATGGAAATATCTGCACCGCCATCTGAATGAACATATAAATATCTACACCGCCATCTATATTAAGATGGAGATATCTACACAGATATCTGTATAAACCTGGAAATATCTACACCGCTATCAGTATAAACATGGAAATATCTACACCGCTATCTGTATAAACATGGAAATATCTACACCGCTACCTGTATAAACATGGGAATATCAGCACCGCTATCTGTATGAACATGGAAATATCTACACCGCTATCTGTATAAACATGGAAATATCTACACAGCTATCTGTATAAACATGGAAATATCTACACCACTACCTGCATAAACATGGAAATATCAACACCGCTGTCAGTATGAACATGGAAATATCTACACCGCTATCTGTATGAACATGGAAATATCTAAACCGCTATCTGTATGAACATGGAAATATCTTCACCGCCATCTGTATGAACATGGATATATCTACACAGCCATCTGTATGAACATGGAAATATCTACACCGCTATCTGTATGAACATGGATATATCTACACCGCTATCTGTATGAACATGGAAATATCTTCACCGCCATCTGTATGAACATGGATATGTCTACACAGCCATCTGGATGAACATGGAAATATCTACACCGCTATCTGTATGCACATGGAAATATCTACACCGCTATCTGTGTAAACATGCATACATCTTCACCGCTATCTGTATAAACATGGAAACATCTACACCGCTATCTGTATGAACATGGAAATATCTACACCGATATCTGTTTGAACATGGAAACAGTTTAACCGCTATCTCTATAAACATGGAAATATCTACACCGCCATCTGTATGAACATGGAAATATCTGCACCGCCATCTGTATGAACATATAAATATCTACACTGCCATCTGTATTAAGATGGAGATATCTACACCGCTATCTGTATAAACCTGGAAATATCTACACCGCTATCTGTATAAACATGGCAAGATCTACACCGCTATCTGTATAAACATGGAAATATCTACACCGCTACCTGTATAAACATGGAAATATCAGCACCGCTATCTGTATGAACATGGAAATATCTACACCGCTATCTGTATGAACATGGAAATATCTACACCGCTATCTGTTTGAACATGGAAATATCTACACCGCTGTCTGCATGAAAATGGAAATATCTACACAGGTATTTGCATATACATGGAAATATCTACAAAGCTATCCCTTTACACATGGAAATAACTACACCGCTATCTTTCTAAACATGGAAATATATACACCGCCATCTGTATGAACATGGAAATATCTGCACTGCCATCTGTATGAACATATAAATATCTACACCGCCATCTGTATTAAGATGGAGATATCTTCACTGATATCTGTATAAACTTGGAAATATCTACACCGCTATCTGTATAAACCTGGAAATATCTACACCGCTATCTGTATATACATGGAAATAACTACACCTCTATCTGTATAAACATGGAAATATCTACACTCTATCTGTATAAACATGGAAATATCAGCACCGCTATCTGCATGAACATGGCAATATCAGCCCCTCTATCTGTGTGAACATGGAGATATCTACACCGCTATCTGTAAGAACATGGAAATATCTACACCGCTATCTGTCTGAACATGGGAATATCTTCACCGCCATCTGTATGAACATGGATATACCTACACAGCCATCTGGATGAACATGGAAATATGTACACCGCTATCTGTAAGAACATGGAAATATCTACACCACTATCCGTAGGAACATTGAAATATCTTCACCGCCATCTGTATGAACATGGATATATCTACACAGCCATCTGGATGAACATGGAAATATCTACACCGCTATCTGTATGAACATGGAAATAGCTACACCGCTATTTGTATGAATATGGAAATATCTACACCTCTATCTGTATGAACATGGAAATATCTACAAGGCTATCTGTATGAACATGGAAATATCTTCACCGCCATCTGTATGAACATGGATATATCTACACAGCCATCTGGATGAACATGGAAATATCTACACCACTATCTGTATGAACATGGATATAGCTACACCGCTACCTGTATGAAAATGGAAATATCTTCACCGACATCTGTATGAACATGGATATATCTACACAGCCATCTGGATGAACATGGAAATATCTACACAGCTATCTGCATATACATGGAAATGTCTACAAAGCTATCTCTTTACACATGGATTTAACTACTCTGCTATCTCTATAAACATGGAAATATCTACACCGCCATCTGTTTGAACATGGAAATATCTGCACCGCCATCTGTATGAACATATAAATATCTACACCGCCATCTATATTAAGATGGAGATATCTACACCGCTATCTGTATAAACCTGGAAATATCTACACTGCTATCTGTATAAACATGGAAATATCTACACAGCTATCTGTATAAACATGGAAATATCTACACCGCTACCTGTATAAACATGGAAATATCAGCACCGCTATCTGTATGAACATGGAAATATCTACACCGCTATCTGTATGAACATGTAAATATCTACACCGCTATCTGTATGAACATGGAAATAGCTACACCGCTATCTGTATGAACATGGAAATATCTACACCGCTATCTGTATGAACATGGAAATATCTACACCGCGATCTGTATGAACATGGAAATATCTACACCGCTATCTGTGTAAACATGCATACATCTTCACCGCTATCTGTATAAACATGGAAATATCTACACCGTTATCTGTATGAACATGGAAATATCTACACCGCTATCTGTTTGAACATGGAAATATCTAAACCGCTATCTGCATGAGAATGGAAATATGTGCACAGCTATCTGCATATACATGGAAATATCTACACAGCTATCTCTTTACACATGGAAATAACTACACCGCTATCTGTATGAACATGGATATATCTACACCGCTGTCTGTATGAACATGGAAATATCTTCACCGCCATCTGTATGAACATGGATATGTCTACACAGCCATCTGGATGAACATGGAAATATCTACACCGCGATCTGTATGCACATGGAAATATCTACACCGCTATCTGTGTAAACATGCATACATCTTCACCGCTATCTGTATAAACATGGAAACATCTACACCGCTATCTGTATGAACACGGAAATATCTACACCGCTATCTGTTTGAACATGGAAATAGCTAAACCGCTATCTCTATAAACATGGAAATATCTACACCGCCATCTGTATGAACATGGAAATATCTGCTCCGCCATCTGTATGAACATATAAATATCTACACTGCCATCTGTATTAAGATGGAGATATCTACACCGCTATCTGTATAAACCTGGAAATATCTACACCGCTATCTGTATAAACATGGCAAGATCTACACCGCTATCTGTATAAACATGGAAATATCTACACCGCTACCTGTATAAACATGGAAATATCAGCACCGCTATCTGTATGAACATGGAAATATCTACACCGCTATCTGTATGAACATGGATATATCTACACAGCCATCTGGATGAACATGGAAATATCTACACCGCTATCTGTTTGAACATGGAAATATCTAAACCGCTATCTGTATAAACATGGAAATAGCTACACCACTATCTGTATGAACATGGAAATAGCTACACCGCTATCTGTATGAACATGGAAATATCTTCACCGCCATCTGTATGAACATGGATATATCTACACAGCCATCTGGATGAACATGGAAATATGTACACCGCTATCTGTATGAACATGGAAATAGCTACAACGCTATCTGTATGAACATGGAAATATCTACAACACTATCTGTATGAACATGGAAATACCTACACCGCTATCTGTATGAACATGGAAATATCTACACGGCTATCTGTATGAACATGGAAATATCTTCACTGCCATCTGTATGAAAATGGATATATCTACACAGCCATCTGGATGAACATGGAAATATCTACACCAATATCTGTATGAACATGGAAATAGCTGCACCGATATCTGTATGAACATGGAAATATCTTCACCGCCATCTGTATGAACTTGGATATATCTACACAGCCATCTGGATGAACATGGAAATATCTACACAGCTATCTGTATGAACATGGAAATTTATACACCGCTATCTGTGTAAACATGCATACATCTTCACTGCTATCTGTATAAACATGGAAATATCTACACCGCTATCTGTATGAACATGGAAATATCTACACCGCTATCTGTTTGAACATGGAAATATCTACACTGCTATCTGCATGAAAATGGAAATATCTACACAGCTATCTGCATATACATGGAAATGTCTACAAAACTATCTCTTAACACATGGATATAACTACACCACTATCTCTATAAACATGGAAATATCTACACCGCCATCTGAATGAACATGGAAATATCTGCATCGCCATCTTTATGAACATATAAATATCTACACCGCCATCTATATTAAGATGGAGATATCTACACCGCTATCTGTATAAACATGGAAATATCTACACCGCTATCTGTATAAACATGGAAATATCTACACCGCTATCTGTATAAACATGGAAATATCTACACCGCTACCTATATAAACATGGAAATATCAGCACCGCTATCTGTATGAACATGGAAATATCTACACCGCTATCTGTATGAACATGGAAATATCTACACCGCTATCTGAATGAACATGGAAATAGCTACAACGCTATCTGTATGAACATGGAAATATCTACACCACTATCTGTATGAACATGGAAATATCTACACCGCTATCTGTATAAACATGGAAATATCTACACCGCTATCTGTATGAACATGGAAATAGCTACACCACTATCTGTATGAACATGGAAATATCTACAGCACTACCTGTATGAACATGGAAATATCTACACCTCTATCTCCATGAACATGGATATATCTACACAGCCATCTGTATGAACATGGAAATATCTACACCGCTATCTGTATAAACATGGAAATATCTACACCGCTACCTGTATAAACATGGAAATATCTACACCGCTACCTGTATAAACATGGAAATATCAGCACCGCACTCTGTATGAACATGGAAATATCAGCCCCTCTGTCTGTATGAACATGGATATATCTACGCCGCTATCTGTACGAACATGGAAATATCTACACCTCTATCCATATGAACATGGAAATATCTTCACCGCCATCTATATGAACATGGATATATCTACACAGCCATCTGGATGAACATGGAAATATCTAAACCTCTATCTGTTTGAACATGGAAATATCTACACCGCTATCTGCATGAAAATGGAAATATCTACACAGCTATCTGCATATACATGGAAATGTCTACAAAGCTATCTCTTTACACATGGATATAACTACACCGCTATCACTATAAACATGGAAATATCTACACCGCCATATGTATGAACATGGAAATATCTGCACCGCCATCTGTATGAACATATAAATATCTACACCGCCATCTATATTAAGATGGAGATATCTACACCGATATCTGTATAAACATGGAAATATCTACACCGCTAGTTGTATAAACATGGAAATATCTACACCGCTACCTGTATAAACATGGAAATATCAGCACCGCTATCTGTATGAACATGGAAATATCTACACCGCTATCTGTATGAACATGGAAATATCTGCACCGCTATATGTATGAACATGGAAATAGCTACACCGCCATCTGTATGAACATGGAAATATCTACACCACTATCTGTATGAACATGGAAATATCTACACCGCTATCTGTATAAACATGGAAATATCTACACAGCTATCTGTATAAACATGGAAATATCTACACCGCTACCTGCATAAACATGGAAATATCAGCACCGCTATCAGTATGAACATGGAAATATCTACACCGCTATCTGTATGAACATGGAAATATCTACACCGCTATCTGTATGAACATGGAAATATCTTCACCACCATCTATATGAACATGGATATATCTACACAGCCATCTGGATGAACATGGAAATATCTATACCGCTATCTGTATGAACATGGAAATATCTACACCGCTATCTGTATGAACATTGAAATATCTTCACCGCCTTCTGTATGAAGATGGATATAACTACACAGCCATCTGGATGAACATGGAAATATCTACACCACTATCTGTATGAACATGGAAATATCTACACCGCTATCTGTATGAACTTGGAAATATCTTCACCGCCATCTGTATGAACATGGATATATCTACACAGCCATCTGGATGAACATGGAAATATCTACACAGCTATCTGTATGAACATGGAAATATATACACCGCTATCTGTGTAAACATGCATACATCTTCACCGCTATCTGTATAAAAATGGAAATATCTACACCGCTATCTGTATGAACATGGAAATATCTAAACCGCTTTCTGTTTGAACATGGAAATATCTACACCGCTATCTGCATGAAAATGGAAATATCTACACAGCTATCTGCATATACATGGAAATGTCTACAAAGCTATCTCTTTACACATGGATATAACTACACCGCTATCACTATAAACATGGAAATATCTACACCGCCATATGTATGAACATGGAAATATCTGCACCGCCATCTGTATGAACATATAAATATCTACACCGCCATCTATATTAAGATGGAGGTATCTACACCGATATCTGTATAAACATGGAAATATCTACACCGCTAGTTGTATAAACATGGAAATATCTACACCGCTACCAGTATAAACATGGAAATATCAGCACCGCTATCTGTATGAACATGGAAATATCTACACCGCTATCTGTATGAACATGGAAATATCTACACCGCTATCTGTATGAACATGGAAATAGCTACACCGCTATCTGTATGAACATGGAAATATCTACACCACTATCTGTATGAACATGGAAATATCTACACCGCTATCTGTATGAACATGGATATATCTACACAGCCATCTGGATGAACATGGAAATATCTACACCGCTATCTGTATGAACATGGAAATATCTACACCGCTATCTGTGTAAACATGCAAACATCTTCACCGCTATCTGTATAAACATGGAAATATCTACACCGTTATCTGTATGAACATGGAAATATCTACACCGCTATCTGTTTGAACATGGAAATATCTAAACCGCTATCTGCATGAAAATGGAAATATGTGCACAGCTATCTGCATATACATGGAAATATCTACACAGCTATCTCTTTACACATGGAAATAACTACACCGCTATCTGTATGAACATGGAAGTACCTACACCACCATCTGTATGAACATGGAAGTATCAGCACCGCCATCTGTATGAACATATAAATATATACACCGCCATCTGTATTAAGAAGGAGATATCTAAACCGCTATCTGTATAAACATGGAAATATCTACACCGCTATCTGTATAAACATGGAAATATCTACACAGCTATCTGTATAAACATGGAAATATCTACACCGCTACCTGCATAAACATGGAAATATCAGCACCGCTATCAGTATGAACATGGAAATATCTACACCGCTATCTGTATGAACATGGAAATATCTACACCGCTATCTGTATGAACATGGAAATATCTTTTTGGCCATCTGTATGAACATGGATATATCTACACAGCCATCTGTATGAACATGGAAATATCTACAACGCTATCTGTATGAACATGGATATATCTACACCGCTATCTGTATGAACATGGAAATATCTTCACCGCCATCTGTATGAACATGGATATGTCTACACAGCCATCTGGATGAACATGGAAATATCTACACCGCGATCTGTATGAACATGGAAATATCTACACCGCTATCTGTGTAAACACGCATACATCTTCACCGCTATCTGTATAAACATGGAAACATCTACACCGCTATCTGTATGAACATGGAAATATCTACACCGCTATCTGTTTGAACATGGAAATAGCTAAACCGCTATCTCTATAAACATGGAAATATCTACACCACCATCTGTATGAACATGGAAATATCTGCACCGCCATCTGTATGAACATATAAATATCTACACTGCCATCTGTATTAAGATGGAGATATCTACACCGCTATCTGTATAAACCTGGAAATATCTACACCGCTATCTGTATAAACATGGCAAGATCTACACCGCTATCTGTATAAACATGGAAATATCTACACCGCTACCTGTATAAACATGGAAATATCAGCACCGCTATCTGTATGAACATGGAAATATCTACACCGCTATCTGTATGAACATGGAAATATCTACACCGCTATCTGTTTGAACATGGAAATATCTACACCGCTGACTGCATGAAAATGGAAATATCTACACAGCTATCTGCATATACATGGAAATATCTACAAAGCTATCTCTTTACACATGGAAATAACTACACCGCTATCTTTATTAACATGGAAATATATACACCGCCATCTGTATGAACATGGAAATATCTGCACTGCCATCTGTATGAACATATAAATATCTACACCGCCATCTGTATTAAGATGGAGATATCTTCACTGATATCTGTATAAACTTGGAAATATCTACACCGCTATCTGTATAAACCTGGAAATATCTACACCGCTATCTGTATATACATGGAAATAACTACACCTCTATCTGTATAAACATGGAAATATCTACACCGCTACCTGTATAAACATGGAAATATCAGCACCGCTATCTGCATGAACATGGCAATATCAGCCCCTCTATCTGTGTGAACATGGAGAAATCTACACCGCTATCTGTATGAACATGGAAATATCTATACCACTATCTGTCTGAACATGGAAATATCTACACCGCTATCTGTATGAACATGGAAATATCTACACGGCTATCTGTATGAACATGGAAATATCTTCACCGCCATCTGTATGAAAATGGATATATCTACACAGCCATCTGGATGAACATGGAAATATCTACACAGCTATCTGTATGAACATGGAAATAGATGCACCGCTATCTATGTAAACATGCATACATCTTCACTGCTATCTGTATAAACATGGAAATATCTACACCGCTATCTGTATGAACATGGAAATATCTACACCGCTATCTGTTTGAACATGGAAATATCTACACCGCTATCTGCATGAAAATGGAAATATCTACACAGCTATCTGCATATACATGGAAATGTCTACAAAGCTATCTCTTTACACATGGATATAACTACACCGCTATCTCTATAAACATGGAAATATCTACACCGCCATCTGTATGAACATGGAAATATCTGCACCGCCATCTGTATGAACATATAAATATCTACACCGCCATCTATATTAACATGGAGATATCTACACCGCTATCTGCATGAAAATGGAAATATCTACACGGCTATCTGCATATACATGGAAATATCTACAAAGCTATCTCTTTACACATGGAAATAATTACACGGCTATCTCTATAAACATGGAAATATCCACACCGCCGTCTGTATGAACATGGAAATACCTGCACCGCCATCTGTATGAACATATAAGTATCTACACAGCCATCTGGATGAACATGGAAAGATCTACACCGCTATCTGTATAAACATGGAAATATCAAAACCGCTACCTGAATAAACATGGAAATATCAGCACAGCTATCTGTATGAACATGGAAAAATCTACACCGCTATCTGTACGAACATGGAAATATCTACACCGCTATCTGTATGAACATGGAAATAGCTACACCGCTATCTGTATCAACATGGAAATATCTACACCACTATCTGTATGAACATGGAAATATCTACACCGCCATCTGTATGAACATGGATATATCTACACAGCCATCTGGATGAACATGGAAATATCTACACCGCTATCTGTATGAACCTGGAAATATCTACTCCGCTATCTGTGTAAACATGCATACATCATCACCGCTATCAGTATAAACATGGAAATATCTACACCACTATCTGTATGAACATGGAAATAGCTACACCGCTATCTGTATGAACATGGAAATATCTACACCGCTATCTGTATGAACATGGATATATCTACACAGCCATCTGCATGAACATGGAAATATCTACACCGCTATCTGTGTAAACATGCATGCATCTTCACCGCTATCTGTATGAACATGGAAATATCTACACCGCTATCTGTATCAACATGGAAATATGTACACCGCTATCTGTATGAACATGGAAATATCTACACCGCTATCTGTTTGAACATGGAAATATCTACACCGCTATCTGCATGAAAATGGAAATATCTACACTGCTATATGCATATACATGGAAATATCTACACAGCTATCTCTTTACACATGGAAATAACTACACCGCTATCAGTTTGAACATGGAAATATCTACACCGCCATCTGTATGAACATCGGAATATCTGCACCGCCATCTGAATGAACATATAAATATCTACACCGCTATCTGTATGAACATGGAAATATCTACACCGCTATCTGTATGAACATGGAAATAGCTACACCGCTATCTGTATCAACATGGAAATATCTACACCACTATATGTATGAACATGGAAATATCTACACCGCTATCTGTATGAACATGGATATATCTACACAGCCATCTGGATGAACATGGAAATATCTACACCGCTATCTGTATGAACATGGAAATATCTACACCGCTATCTGTGTAAACATGCATACATCTTCACCGCTATCTGTATAAACATGGAAATATCTACACCGCTATCTGTTTGAACATGGAAATATCTAAACCGCTATCTGCATGAAAATGGAAATATGTGCACAGCTATCTGCATATACATGGAAATATCTACACAGCTATCTCTTTACACATGGAAATAACTACACCGCAATCTGTATGAACATGGAAGTACCTACACCACCATCTGTATGAACATGGAAATATCAGCACCGCCATCTGTATGAACATATAAATATATACACCGCCATCTGTATTAAGAAGGAGATATCTAAACCGCTATCTGTATAAACATGGAAATATCTACACCGCTATCTGTATAAACATGGAAATATCTACACAGCTATCTGTATAAACATGGAAATATCTACACCGCTACCTGCATAAACATGGAAATATCAGCACCGCTATCAGTATGAACATGGAAATATCTACACCGCTATCTGTATGAACATGGAAATATCTACACCGCTATCTGTATGAACATGGAAATAACTTTTTGGCCATCTGTATGAACATGGATATATCTACACAGCCATCTGTATGAACATGGAAATATCTACAACGCTATCTGTATGAACATGGATATATCTACACCGCTATCTGTATGAACATGGAAATATCTTCACCGCCATCTGTATGAACATGGATATGTCTACACAGCCATCTGGATGAACATGGAAATATCTACACCGCGATCTGTATGAACATGGAAATATCTACACCGCTATCTGTGTAAACACGCATACATCTTCACCGCTATCTGTATAAACATGGAAACATCTACACCGCTATCTGTATGAACATGGAAATATCTACACCGCTATCTGTTTGAACATGGAAATAGCTAAACCGCTATCTCTATAAACATGGAAATATCTACACCACCATCTGTATGAACATGGAAATATCTGCACCGCCATCTGTATGAACATATAAATATCTACACTGCCATCTGTAATAAGATGGAGATATCTACACCGCTATCTGTATAAACCTGGAAATATCTACACCGCTATCTGTATAAACATGGCAAGATCTACACCGCTATCTGTATAAACATGGAAATATCTACACCGCTACCTGTATAAACATGGAAATATCAGCACCGCTATCTGTATGAACATGGAAATATCTACACCGCTATCTGTATGAACATGGAAATATCTACACCGCTATCTGTTTGAACATGGAAATATCTACACCGCTGACTGCATGAAAATGGAAATATCTACACAGCTATCTGCATATACATGGAAATATCTACAAAGCTATCTCTTTACACATGGAAATAACTACACCGCTATCTTTATTAACATGGAAATATATACACCGCCATCTGTATGAACATGGAAATATCTGCACTGCCATCTGTATGAACATATAAATATCTACACCGCCATCTGTATTAAGATGGAGATATCTTCACTGATATCTGTATAAACTTGGAAATATCTACACCGCTATCTGTATAAACCTGGAAATATCTACACCGCTATCTGTATATACATGGAAATAACTACACCTCTATCTGTATAAACATGGAAATATCTACACCGCTACCTGTATAAACATGGAAATATCAGCACCGCTATCTGCATGAACATGGCAATATCAGCCCCTCTATCTGTGTGAACATGGAGAAATCTACACCGCTATCTGTATGAACATGGAAATATCTATACCACTATCTGTCTGAACATGGAAATATCTACACCGCTATCTGTATGAACATGGAAATATCTACACGGCTATCTGTATGAACATGGAAATATCTAAACCTCTATCTGTTTGAACATGGAAATATCTACACCGCTATCTGCATGAAAATGGAAATATCTACACAGCTATCTGCATATACATGGAAATGTCTACAAAGCTATCTCTTTACACATGGATATAACTACACCGCTATCACTATAAACATGGAAATATCTACACCGCCATATGTATGAACATGGAAATATCTGCACCGCCATCTGTATGAACATATAAATATCTACACCGCCATCTATATTAAGATGGAGATATCTACACCGATATCTGTATAAACATGGAAATATCTACACCGCTAGTTGTATAAACATGGAAATATCTACACCGCTACCTGTATAAACATGGAAATATCAGCACCGCTATCTGTATGAACATGGAAATATCTACACCGCTATCTGTATGAACATGGAAATATCTGCACCGCTATATGTATGAACATGGAAATAGCTACACCGCCATCTGTATGAACATGGAAATATCTACACCACTATCTGTATGAACATGGAAATATCTACACCGCTATCTGTATAAACATGGAAATATCTACACAGCTATCTGTATAAACATGGAAATATCTACACCGCTACCTGCATAAACATGGAAATATCAGCACCGCTATCAGTATGAACATGGAAATATCTACACCGCTATCTGTATGAACATGGAAATATCTACACCGCTATCTGTATGAACATGGAAATATCTTCACCACCATCTATATGAACATGGATATATCTACACAGCCATCTGGATGAACATGGAAATATCTATACCGCTATCTGTATGAACATGGAAATATCTACACCGCTATCTGTATGAACATTGAAATATCTTCACCGCCTTCTGTATGAAGATGGATATAACTACACAGCCATCTGGATGAACATGGAAATATCTACACCACTATCTGTATGAACATGGAAATATCTACACCGCTATCTGTATGAACTTGGAAATATCTTCACCGCCATCTGTATGAACATGGATATATCTACACAGCCATCTGGATGAACATGGAAATATCTACACAGCTATCTGTATGAACATGGAAATATATACACCGCTATCTGTGTAAACATGCATACATCTTCACCGCTATCTGTATAAAAATGGAAATATCTACACCGCTATCTGTATGAACATGGAAATATCTAAACCGCTTTCTGTTTGAACATGGAAATATCTACACCGCTATCTGCATGAAAATGGAAATATCTACACAGCTATCTGCATATACATGGAAATGTCTACAAAGCTATCTCTTTACACATGGATATAACTACACCGCTATCACTATAAACATGGAAATATCTACACCGCCATATGTATGAACATGGAAATATCTGCACCGCCATCTGTATGAACATATAAATATCTACACCGCCATCTATATTAAGATGGAGGTATCTACACCGATATCTGTATAAACATGGAAATATCTACACCGCTAGTTGTATAAACATGGAAATATCTACACCGCTACCAGTATAAACATGGAAATATCAGCACCGCTATCTGTATGAACATGGAAATATCTACACCGCTATCTGTATGAACATGGAAATATCTACACCGCTATCTGTATGAACATGGAAATAGCTACACCGCTATCTGTATGAACATGGAAATATCTACACCACTATCTGTATGAACATGGAAATATCTACACCGCTATCTGTATGAACATGGATATATCTACACAGCCATCTGGATGAACATGGAAATATCTACACCGCTATCTGTATGAACATGGAAATATCTACACCGCTATCTGTGTAAACATGCAAACATCTTCACCGCTATCTGTATAAACATGGAAATATCTACACCGTTATCTGTATGAACATGGAAATATCTACACCGCTATCTGTTTGAACATGGAAATATCTAAACCGCTATCTGCATGAAAATGGAAATATGTGCACAGCTATCTGCATATACATGGAAATATCTACACAGCTATCTCTTTACACATGGAAATAACTACACCGCTATCTGTATGAACATGGAAGTACCTACACCACCATCTGTATGAACATGGAAGTATCAGCACCGCCATCTGTATGAACATATAAATATATACACCGCCATCTGTATTAAGAAGGAGATATCTAAACCGCTATCTGTATAAACATGGAAATATCTACACCGCTATCTGTATAAACATGGAAATATCTACACAGCTATCTGTATAAACATGGAAATATCTACACCGCTACCTGCATAAACATGGAAATATCAGCACCGCTATCAGTATGAACATGGAAATATCTACACCGCTATCTGTATGAACATGGAAATATCTACACCGCTATCTGTATGAACATGGAAATATCTTTTTGGCCATCTGTATGAACATGGATATATCTACACAGCCATCTGTATGAACATGGAAATATCTACAACGCTATCTGTATGAACATGGATATATCTACACCGCTATCTGTATGAACATGGAAATATCTTCACCGCCATCTGTATGAACATGGATATGTCTACACAGCCATCTGGATGAACATGGAAATATCTACACCGCGATCTGTATGAACATGGAAATATCTACACCGCTATCTGTGTAAACACGCATACATCTTCACCGCTATCTGTATAAACATGGAAACATCTACACCGCTATCTGTATGAACATGGAAATATCTACACCGCTATCTGTTTGAACATGGAAATAGCTAAACCGCTATCTCTATAAACATGGAAATATCTACACCACCATCTGTATGAACATGGAAATATCTGCACCGCCATCTGTATGAACATATAAATATCTACACTGCCATCTGTATTAAGATGGAGATATCTACACCGCTATCTGTATAAACCTGGAAATATCTACACCGCTATCTGTATAAACATGGCAAGATCTACACCGCTATCTGTATAAACATGGAAATATCTACACCGCTACCTGTATAAACATGGAAATATCAGCACCGCTATCTGTATGAACATGGAAATATCTACACCGCTATCTGTATGAACATGGAAATATCTACACCGCTATCTGTTTGAACATGGAAATATCTACACCGCTGACTGCATGAAAATGGAAATATCTACACAGCTATCTGCATATACATGGAAATATCTACAAAGCTATCTCTTTACACATGGAAATAACTACACCGCTATCTTTATTAACATGGAAATATATACACCGCCATCTGTATGAACATGGAAATATCTGCACTGCCATCTGTATGAACATATAAATATCTACACCGCCATCTGTATTAAGATGGAGATATCTTCACTGATATCTGTATAAACTTGGAAATATCTACACCGCTATCTGTATAAACCTGGAAATATCTACACCGCTATCTGTATATACATGGAAATAACTACACCTCTATCTGTATAAACATGGAAATATCTACACCGCTACCTGTATAAACATGGAAATATCAGCACCGCTATCTGCATGAACATGGCAATATCAGCCCCTCTATCTGTGTGAACATGGAGAAATCTACACCGCTATCTGTATGAACATGGAAATATCTATACCACTATCTGTCTGAACATGGAAATATCTACACCGCTATCTGTATGAACATGGAAATATCTACACGGCTATCTGTATGAACATGGAAATATCTTCACCGCCATCTGTATGAAAATGGATATATCTACACAGCCATCTGGATGAACATGGAAATATCTACACAGCTATCTGTATGAACATGGAAATAGATGCACCGCTATCTATGTAAACATGCATACATCTTCACTGCTATCTGTATAAACATGGAAATATCTACACCGCTATCTGTATGAACATGGAAATATCTACACCGCTATCTGTTTGAACATGGAAATATCTACACCGCTATCTGCATGAAAATGGAAATATCTACACAGCTATCTGCATATACATGGAAATGTCTACAAAGCTATCTCTTTACACATGGATATAACTACACCGCTATCTCTATAAACATGGAAATATCTACACCGCCATCTGTATGAACATGGAAATATCTGCACCGCCATCTGTATGAACATATAAATATCTACACCGCCATCTATATTAACATGGAGATATCTACACCGCTATCTGCATGAAAATGGAAATATCTACACGGCTATCTGCATATACATGGAAATATCTACAAAGCTATCTCTTTACACATGGAAATAATTACACGGCTATCTCTATAAACATGGAAATATCCACACCGCCGTCTGTATGAACATGGAAATACCTGCACCGCCATCTGTATGAACATATAAGTATCTACACAGCCATCTGGATGAACATGGAAAGATCTACACCGCTATCTGTATAAACATGGAAATATCAAAACCGCTACCTGAATAAACATGGAAATATCAGCACAGCTATCTGTATGAACATGGAAAAATCTACACCGCTATCTGTACGAACATGGAAATATCTACACCGCTATCTGTATGAACATGGAAATAGCTACACCGCTATCTGTATCAACATGGAAATATCTACACCACTATCTGTATGAACATGGAAATATCTACACCGCCATCTGTATGAACATGGATATATCTACACAGCCATCTGGATGAACATGGAAATATCTACACCGCTATCTGTATGAACCTGGAAATATCTACTCCGCTATCTGTGTAAACATGCATACATCATCACCGCTATCAGTATAAACATGGAAATATCTACACCACTATCTGTATGAACATGGAAATAGCTACACCGCTATCTGTATGAACATGGAAATATCTACACCGCTATCTGTATGAACATGGATATATCTACACAGCCATCTGCATGAACATGGAAATATCTACACCGCTATCTGTGTAAACATGCATGCATCTTCACCGCTATCTGTATGAACATGGAAATATCTACACCGCTATCTGTATCAACATGGAAATATGTACACCGCTATCTGTATGAACATGGAAATATCTACACCGCTATCTGTTTGAACATGGAAATATCTACACCGCTATCTGCATGAAAATGGAAATATCTACACTGCTATATGCATATACATGGAAATATCTACACAGCTATCTCTTTACACATGGAAATAACTACACCGCTATCAGTTTGAACATGGAAATATCTACACCGCCATCTGTATGAACATCGGAATATCTGCACCGCCATCTGAATGAACATATAAATATCTACACCGCTATCTGTATGAACATGGAAATATCTACACCGCTATCTGTATGAACATGGAAATAGCTACACCGCTATCTGTATGAACATGGAAATATCTACACCACTATATGTATGAACATGGAAATATCTACACCGCTATCTGTATGAACATGGATATATCTACACAGCCATCTGGATGAACATGGAAATATCTACACCGCTATCTGTATGAACATGGAAATATCTACACCGCTATCTGTGTAAACATGCATACATCTTCACCGCTATCTGTATAAACATGGAAATATCTACACCGCTATCTGTTTGAACATGGAAATATCTAAACCGCTATCTGCATGAAAATGGAAATATGTGCACAGCTATCTGCATATACATGGAAATATCTACACAGCTATCTCTTTACACATGGAAATAACTACACCGCAATCTGTATGAACATGGAAGTACCTACACCACCATCTGTATGAACATGGAAATATCAGCACCGCCATCTGTATGAACATATAAATATATACACCGCCATCTGTATTAAGAAGGAGATATCTAAACCGCTATCTGTATAAACATGGAAATATCTACACCGCTATCTGTATAAACATGGAAATATCTACACAGCTATCTGTATAAACATGGAAATATCTACACCGCTACCTGCATAAACATGGAAATATCAGCACCGCTATCAGTATGAACATGGAAATATCTACACCGCTATCTGTATGAACATGGAAATATCTACACCGCTATCTGTATGAACATGGAAATAACTTTTTGGCCATCTGTATGAACATGGATATATCTACACAGCCATCTGTATGAACATGGAAATATCTACAACGCTATCTGTATGAACATGGATATATCTACACCGCTATCTGTATGAACATGGAAATATCTTCACCGCCATCTGTATGAACATGGATATGTCTACACAGCCATCTGGATGAACATGGAAATATCTACACCGCGATCTGTATGAACATGGAAATATCTACACCGCTATCTGTGTAAACACGCATACATCTTCACCGCTATCTGTATAAACATGGAAACATCTACACCGCTATCTGTATGAACATGGAAATATCTACACCGCTATCTGTTTGAACATGGAAATAGCTAAACCGCTATCTCTATAAACATGGAAATATCTACACCACCATCTGTATGAACATGGAAATATCTGCACCGCCATCTGTATGAACATATAAATATCTACACTGCCATCTGTAATAAGATGGAGATATCTACACCGCTATCTGTATAAACCTGGAAATATCTACACCGCTATCTGTATAAACATGGCAAGATCTACACCGCTATCTGTATAAACATGGAAATATCTACACCGCTACCTGTATAAACATGGAAATATCAGCACCGCTATCTGTATGAACATGGAAATATCTACACCGCTATCTGTATGAACATGGAAATATCTACACCGCTATCTGTTTGAACATGGAAATATCTACACCGCTGACTGCATGAAAATGGAAATATCTACACAGCTATCTGCATATACATGGAAATATCTACAAAGCTATCTCTTTACACATGGAAATAACTACACCGCTATCTTTATTAACATGGAAATATATACACCGCCATCTGTATGAACATGGAAATATCTGCACTGCCATCTGTATGAACATATAAATATCTACACCGCCATCTGTATTAAGATGGAGATATCTTCACTGATATCTGTATTAACTTGGAAATATCTACACCGCTATCTGTATAAACCTGGAAATATCTACACCGCTATCTGTATATACATGGAAATAACTACACCTCTATCTGTATAAACATGGAAATATCTACACCGCTACCTGTATAAACATGGAAATATCAGCACCGCTATCTGCATGAACATGGCAATATCAGCCCCTCTATCTGTGTGAACATGGAGAAATCTACACCGCTATCTGTAAGAACATGGAAATATCTATACCACTATCTGTCTGAACATGGAAATATCTACACCGCTATCTGTATGAACATGGTGATATCTACACGGCTATCTGTATGAACATGGAAATATCTTCACCGCCATCTGTATGAAAATGGATATATCTACACAGCCATCTGGATGAACATGGAAATATCTACACCAATATCTGTATGAACATGGAAATAGATGCACCGCTATCTGTATGAACATGGAAATATCTTCACCGCCATCTGTATGAACTTGGATATATCTACACAGCCATCTGGATGAACATGGAAATATCTACACAGCTATCTGTATGAACATGGAAATATATACACCGCTATCTATGTAAACATGCATACATCTTCACTGCTATCTGTATAAACATGGAAATATCTACACCGCTATCTGTATGAACATGGAAATATCTACACCGCTATCTGTTTGAACATGGAAATATCTACACCGCTATCTGCATGAAAATGGAAATATCTACACAGCTATCTGCATATACATGGAAATGTCTACAAAGCTATCTCTTTACACATGGATATAACTACACCGCTATCTCTATAAACATGGAAATATCTACACCGCCATCTGTATGAACATGGAAATATCTGCACCGCCATCTGTATGAACATATAAATATCTACACCACCATCTATATTAACATGGAGATATCTACACCGCTATCTGCATGAAAATGGAAATATCTACACGGCTATCTGCATATACATGGAAATATCTACAAAGCTATCTCTTTACACATGGAAATAATTACACGGCTATCTCTATAAACATGGAAATATCCACACCGCCGTCTGTATGAACATGGAAATACCTGCACCGCCATCTGTATGAACATATAAGTATCTACACAGCCATCTGGATGAACATGGAAAGATCTACACCGCTATCTGTATAAACATGGAAATATCAAAACCGCTACCTGAATAAACATGGAAATATCAGCACAGCTATCTGTATGAACATGGAAAAATCTACACCGCTATCTGTACGAACATGGAAATATCTACACCGCTATCTGTATGAACATGGAAATAGCTACACCGCTATCTGTATCAACATGGAAATATCTACACCACTATCTGTATGAACATGGAAATATCTACACCGCCATCTGTATGAACATGGATATATCTACACAGCCATCTGGATGAACATGGAAATATCTACACCGCTATCTGTATGAACCTGGAAATATCTACTCCGCTATCTGTGTAAACATGCATACATCTTCACCGCTATCAGTATAAACATGGAAATATCTACACCACTATCTGTATGAACATGGAAATAGCTACACCGCTATCTGTATGAACATGGAAATATCTACACCGCTATCTGTATGAACATGGATATATCTACACAGCCATCTGCATGAACATGGAAATATCTACACCGCTATCTGTGTAAACATGCATGCATCTTCACCGCTATCTGTATGAACATGGAAATATCTACACCGCTATCTGTTTGAACATGGAAATATCTACACCGCTATCTGCATGAAAATGGAAATATCTACACTGCTATCTGCATATACATGGAAATATCTACACAGCTATCTCTTTACACATGGAAATAACTACACCGCTATCAGTTTGAACATGGAAATATCTACACCGCCATCTGTATGAACATCGGAATATCTGCACCGCCATCTGAATGAACATATAAATATCTACACCGCCATCTGTATTAAGATGGAGATATCTACACCGCTATATGTATAAACATGGAAATATCTACAGCGCTTTCTGTATAAACATGGAAATATCTACACCGCTATCTGTGAACATGGAAATATCTACACCGCTATCTGTATGAACATGGAAATATCTACACCGTTATCTGTATGAACATGGAAATATCTACACCGCTATCTGTTTGAACACGGAAATATCTACACCGCTGTCTGCAAGAAAATGGAAATATCTACACAGCTATCTGCATATACATGGAAATATCTACAAAGCTATCTCTTTACACATGGAAATAACTACACCGCTATCTCTATAAATATCGAAATATCTACACCGCCATCTGTATGAACATGGAAATATCTGCACCGCCATGTGAATGAACATATAAATATCTGCACCGCCATCTGTATTAAGAAGGAGATATCTACACCGCTATCAGTATAAACATGGAAATATCTACACCGCTATCTGTATAAACATGGAAATATCTTCACCGCCATCTGTATGAACTTGGATATATCTACACAGCCATCTGGATGAACATGGAAATATCTACAGAGCTATCTGTATGAACATGGAAATATATACACCGCTATCTGTGTAAACATGCATACATCTTCACCGCTATCTGTATAAACATGGAAATATCTACACCGCTATCTGTATGAACATGAAAATATCTAAACCGCTATCTGTTTGAACATGGAAATATCTACACTGCTATCTGCATGTAAATGGAAATATCTACACAGCTATCTGCATATACATGGAAATGTCTACAAAGCTATCTCTTTACACATGGATATAACTACACCGCTATCTCTATAAACATGGAAATATCTACACCGCCATCTGTATGAACATGGAAATATCTGCACCGCCATCTGTATGAACATATAAATATCTACACCGCCATCTATATTAAGATGGAGATATCTACACAGATATCTGTATAAACCTGGAAATATCTACACCGCTATCAGTATAAACATGGAAATATCTACACCGCTATCTGTATAAACATGGAAATATCTACACCGCTACCTGTATAAACATGGGAATATCAGCACCGCTATCTGTATGAACATGGAAATATCTACACCGCTATCTGTATGAACATGGAAATATCTACACCGCTATCTGTATGAACATGGAAATAGCTATACCGCTATCTGTATGAACATGGAAATATCTACACCACTATCTATATGAACATGGAAATATCTACACCGCTATCTGTATGAACATGGATATATCTACACAGCCATCTGGATGAACATGGAAATATCTACACTGCTATCTGTATGAACATGGAAATATCTACACCGCAATCTGTGTAAACAAGCATACATCTTCACCGCTATCTGTATAAACATGGAAATATCTACACCGTTATCTGTATGAACATGGTAATATCTACACCGCTACCTGTATAAACATGGAAATATCTACACCGCTACCTGTATAAACATGGAAATATCTACACCGCTACCTGTATAAACATGGAAATATCAGCACCGCTCTCTGTATGAACATGGAAATATCAGCCCCTCTATCTGTATGAACATGGAAATATCTACACCGCTATCAGTATGAACATGGAAATATCTACACCGCTATCCGTATGAACATGGAAATATCTTCACCGCCATCTGTATGAACATGGATATATCTACACAGCCATCTGGATGAACATGGAAATATCTACACCGCTATCTGTATGAACATGGAAATAGCTTCACCGCTATCTGTATGAATATGGAAATATCTACACCACTATCTGTATGAACATGGAAATATCTACACGGCTATCTGTATGAACATGGAAATATCTTCACCGCCATCTGTATGAACATGGATATATCTACACAGCCATCTGGATGAACATGGAAATATCTACACCACTATCTGTATGAACATGGAAATAGCTACACCGCTACCTGTATGAACATGGAAATATCTTCACCGCTATCTGTATGAACATGGAAATATATACAACGCTATCTGTGTAAACATGCATACATCTTCACCGCTATCTGTATAAACATGGAAATATCTACACCGCTATCTGTATGAACATGGAAATATCTAAACCGCTATCTGTTTGAACATGGAAATATCTACACCGCTATCTGCATGAAAATGGAAATATCTACACAGCTATCTGCATATACATGGAAATGTCTACAAAGCTATCTCTTTACACATGGATATAACCACACCGCTATCTCTATAAACATGGAAATATCTACACCGCCATCTGTATGAACATGGAAATATCTGCATCGCCATCTGTATGAACATGGAAATATCTGCACCGCCATCTGTATGAACATATAAATATCTACACCGCCATCTATATTAAGATGGAGATATCTACACCGCTATCTGTATAAACCTGGAAATATCTACACCGCTATCTGTATAAACATGGAGATATCTACACCGCTAAATGTATAAACATGGAAATATCAGCACCGGTATCTGTATGAACATGGAAATATCTACACCGCTATCTGTATAAACATGGAAATATCTACACCGCTAAATGTATAAACATGGAAATATCAGCACCGGTATCTGTATGAACATGGAAATATCTACACGGCTATCTGTATGAACATGGAAATATCTACACCGCAATCTGTATGAACATGGAAATAGCTACACCGCTATCTGTATTAACATGGAAATATCTACACCACTATCTGTATGAACATGGAAATATCTACACCGCTATCTTTATGAACATGGAAATAGCTACACCGCTATCTGTATTAACATGGAAATATCTACACCACTATCTGTATGAACATGTAAATATCTACACCGCTATCTGTATGAACTTGGATATATCTACACCACCATGTGTATGAACATGGAAATATCTGCACCGCCATCTGTATGAACATATAAATATCTACACCGCCATCTATATTAAGATGGAGATATCTACACCGCTATCTGTATAAACATGGAAATATATACACCGCTATCTGTATAAACATGGAAATATCTACAATGCTATCTGTATAAACATGGAAATATCTACACCGCTACCTGTATAAACATGGAAATATCAGCACCGCTATCTGTATGAACATGGAAATATCTACACAGCTATCTGTATGAACTTGGAAATATCTACACCGCTATCTGTATGAACATGGAAATAGCTACACCGCTATCTGTATGAACATGGATATATCTACACAGCCATCTGGATGAACATGGAAATATCTACACTGCTATCTGTATGAACATGGAAATATCTACACCGCAATCTTTGTAAACAAGCATACATCTTCACCGCTATCTGTATAAACATGGAAATATCTACACCGTTATCTGTATGAACATGGTAATATCTACACCGCTACCTGTATAAACATGGAAATATCTACACCGCTACCTGTATAAACATGGAAATATCTACACCGCTATCTGTATGAACATGGAAATAGCTACACCGCTATCTGTATGAACATGGAAATATCTACACCACTATCTGTATGAACATGGAAATATCTACACCGCTATCTGTATGAACATGGATATATCTACACAGCCATCTGGATGAACATGGAAATATCTACACCTCTATCTGTATGAACATGGAAATATCTACTCCGCTATCTGTGTAAACATGCATACATCTTCACCGCTATCTGTATAAACATGGAAATATCTACACCGTTATCTGTATGAACATGGAAATATCTACACCGCTATCTGTTTGAACATGGAAATATCTAAACCGCTATCTGCATGAAAATGGAAATATGTGCACAGCTATCTGCATATACATGGAAATATCTACACAGCTATCTCTTTACACATGGAAATAACTACACCGCTATCTGTATGAACATGGAAATACCTACACCACCATCTGTATGAACGTGGAAATATCAGCACCGCCATCTGTATGAACATATAAATATCTACACCGCCATCTGTATTAAGAAGGATATATCTAAACCGCTATCGGTATAAACATGGAAATATCTACACCGCTATCTGTATAAACATGGAAATATCTACACAGCTATCTGTATAAACATGGAAATATCTACACCGCTACCTGCATAAACATGGAAATATCAACACCGCTGTCAGTATGAACATGGAAATATCTACACCGCTATCTGTATGAACATGGAAATATCTAAACCGCTATCTGTATGAACATGGAAATATCTTCACCAACATCTGTATGAACATGGATATATCTACACAGCCATCTGTATGAACATGGAAATATCTACACCGCTATCTGTATGAACATGGATATATCTACACCGCTATCTGTATGAACATGGAAATATCTTCACCGCCATCTGTATGAACATGGATATGTCTACACAGCCATCTGGATGAACATGGAAATATCTACACCGCTATCTGTATGCACATGGAAATATCTACACCGCTATCTGTGTAAACATGCATACATCTTCACCGCTATCTGTATAAACATGGAAACATCTACACCGCTATCTGTATGAACATGGAAATATCTACACCGCTATCTGTTTGAACATGGAAATAGTTTAACCGCTATCTCTATAAACATGGAAATATCTACACGCCATCTGTATGAACATGGAAATATCTGCACCGCCATCTGTATGAACATATAAATATCTACACTGCCATCTGTATTAAGATGGAGATATCTACACCGCTATCAGTATAAACCTGGAAATATCTACACCGCTATCTGTATAAACATGGCAAGATCTACACCGCTATCTGTATAAACATGGAAATATCTACACCGCTACCTGTATAAACATGGAAATATCAGCACCGCTATCTGTATGAACATGGAAATATCTACACCGCTATCTGTATGAACATGGAAATATCTACACCGCTATCTGTTTGAACATGGAAATATCTACACCGCTGTCTGCATGAAAATGGAAATATCTACACAGGTATCTGCATATACATGGAAATATCTACAAAGCTATCCCTTTACACATGGAAATAACTACACCGCTATCTTTATAAACATGGAAATATATACACCGCCATCTGTATGAACATGGAAATATCTGCACTGCCATCTGTATGAACATATAAATATCTACACCGCCATCTGTATTAAGATGGAGATATCTTCACTGATATCTGTATAAACTTGGAAATATCTACACCGCTATCTGTATAAACCTGGAAATATCTACACCGCTATCTGTATATACATGGAAATAACTACACCTCTATCTGTATAAACATGGAAATATCTACACTCTACCTGTATAAACATGGAAATATCAGCACCGCTATCTGCATGAACATGGCAATATCAGCCCCTCTATCTGTGTGAACATGGAGATATCTACACCGCTATCTGTAAGAACATGGAAATATCTACACCGCTATCTGTCTGAACATGGAAATATCTTCACCGCCATCTGTATGAACATGGATATATCTACACAGCCATCTGGATGAACATGGAAATATGTACACTGCTATCTGTAAGAACATGGAAATATCTACACCACTATCCGTATGAACATGGAAATATCTTCACCACCATCTGTATGAACATGGATATATCTACACAGCCATCTGGATGAACATGGAAATATCTACACCGCTATCTGTATGAACATGGAAATAGCTACACCGCTATTTGTATGAATATGGAAATATCTACACCTCTATCTGTATGAACATGGAAATATCTGCAAGGCTATCTGTATGAACATGGAAATATCTTCACCGCCATCTGTATGAACATGGATATATCTACACAGCCATCTGGATGAACATGGAAATATCTACACCACTATCTGTATGAACATGGATATAGCTACACCGCTACCTGTATGAAAATGGAAATATCTTCACCGACGTCTGTATGAACATGGATATATCTACACAGCCATCTGGATGAACATGGAAATATCTACACAGCTATCTGCATATACATGGAAATGTCTACAAAGCTATCTCTTTACACATGGATTTAACTACTCTGCTATCTCTATAAACATGGAAATATCTACACCGCCATCTGTTTGAACATGGAAATATCTGCACCGCCATCTGTATGAACATATAAATATCTACACCGCCATCTATATTAAGATGGAGATATCTACACCGCTATCTGTATAAACCTGGAAATATCTACACTGCTATCTGTTTAAAATGGAAATATCTACACAGCTATCTGTATAAACATGGAAATATCTACACCGCTACCTGTATAAACATGGAAATATCAGCACCACTATCTGTATGAACATGGAAATATCTACACCGCTATCTGTATGAACATGGAAATATCTACACCGCTATCTGTATGAACATGGAAATAGCTACACCGCTATCTGTATGAACATGGAAATATCTACACCGCTATCTGTATGAACATGGAAATATCTACACCACTATCTGTATGAACATGGAAATATCTACACCGCTATCTGTATGAACATGGAAATATCTACACCGCTATCTGTATGAACATGGAAATATCTACACCACTATCTGTATGAACATGGAAATATCTACACCGCGATCTGTATGAACATGGAAATATCTACACCGCTATCTGTGTAAACATGCATACATCTTCACCGCTATCTGTATAAACATGGAAATATCTACACCGTTATCTGTATGAACATGGAAATATCTACACCGCTATCTGTTTGAACATGGAAAAATCTAAACCGCTATCTGCATGGAAATGGAAATATGTGCACAGCTATCTGCATATACATGGAAATATCTACACAGCTATCTATTTACACATGGAAATAACTACACCGCTATCTGTATGAACATGGATATATCTACACCGCTATCTGTATGAACATGGAAATATCTTCACCGCCATCTGTATGAACATGGATATGTCTACACAGCCATCTGGATGAACATGGAAATATCTACACCGCGATCTGTATGCACATGGAAATATCTACACCGCTATCTGTGTAAACATGCATACATCTTCACCGCTATCTGTATAAACATGGAAACATCTACACCGCTATCTGTATGAACATGGAAATATCTACACCGCTATCTGTTTGAACATGGAAATAGCTAAACCGCTATCTCTATAAACATGGAAATATCTACACCGCCATCTGTATGAACATGGAAATATCTGCTCCGCCATCTGTATGAACATATAAATATCTACACTGCCATCTGTATTAAGATGGAGATATCTACACCGCTATCTGTATAAACCTGGAAATATCTACACCGCTATCTGTATAAACATGGCAAGATCTACACCGCTATCTGTATAAACATGGAAATATCTACACCGCTACCTGTATAAACATGGAAATATCAGCACCGCTATCTGTATGAACATGGAAATATCTACACCGCTATCTGTATGAACATGGAAATATCTTCACCGCTATCTGTTTGAACATGGAAATATCTACACCGCTGTCTGCATGAAAATGGAAATATCTACACAGGTATCTGCATATACATGGAAATATCTACAAAGCTATCTCTTTACACATGGAAATAACTGCACCGCTATCTTTATAAACATGGAAATATATACACCGCCATCTGTATAAACATGGAAATATCTGCACTGATATCTGTATGAACATATAAATATCTACACCGCCATCTGTATTAAGATGGAGATATCTTCACTGATATCTGTATAAACTTGGAAATATCTACACCGCTATCTGTATAAACCTGGAAATATCTACACCGCTATCTGTATATACATGGAAATAACTACACCTCTATCTGTATAAACATGGAAATATCTACACCGCTACCTGTATAAACATGGAAATATCAGCAACGCTATCTGCATGAACATGGCAATATCAGCCCCTCTATCTGTGTGAACATGGAGATATCTACACCGCTATCTGTAAGAACATGGAAATATCTACACCGCTATCTGTCTGAACATGGAAATATCTTCACCGCCATCTGTATGAACATGGATATATCTACACAGCCATCTGGATGAACATGGAAATATGTACACCGCTATCTGTATGAACATGGAAATAGCTACACCGCTATCTGTATGAACATGGAAATATCTACAACACTATCTGTATGAACATGGAAATATCTACACCGCTATCTGTATGAACATGGAAATATCTACACGGCTATCTGTATGAACATGGAAATATCTTCACCGCCATCTGTATGAAAATGGATATATCTACACAGCCATCTGGATGAACATGGAAATATCTACACCAATATCTGTATGAACATGGAAATAGCTGCACCGCTATCTGTATGAACATGGAAATATCTTCACCGCCATCTGTATGAACTTGGATATATCTACACAGCCATCTGGATGAACATGGAAATATCTACACAGCTATCTGTATGAACATGGAAATTTATACACCGCTATCTGTGTAAACATGCATACATCTTCACTGCTATCTGTATAAACATGGAAATATCTACACCGCTATCTGTATGAACATGGAAATATCTACACCGCTATCTGTTTGAACATGGAAATATCTACACTGCTATCTGCATGAAAATGGAAATATCTACACAGCTATCTGCATATACATGGAAATGTCTACAAAACTATCTCTTTACACATGGATATAACTACACCACTATCTCAATAAACATGGAAATATCTACACCGCCATCTGTATGAACATGGAAATATCTGCATCGCCATCTGTATGAACATATAAATATCTACACCGCCATCTATATTAAGATGGAGATATCTACACCGCTATCTGTATAAACATGGAAATATCTACACCGCTATCTGTATAAACATGGAAATATCTACACCGCTATCTGTATAAACATGGAAATATCTACACCGCTACCTATATAAACATGGAAATATCAGCACCGCTATCTGTATGAACATGGAAATATCTACACCGCTATCTGTATGAACATGGAAATATCTACACCGCTATCTGAATGAACATGGAAATAGCTACAACGCTATCTGTATGAACATGGAAATATCTACACCACTATCTGTATGAACATGGAAATATCTACACCGCTATCTGTATAAACATGGAAATATCTACACCGCTATCTGTATGAACATGGAAATAGCTACACCACTATCTGTATGAACATGGAAATATCTACAGCACTACCTGTATGAACATGGAAATATCTACACCTCTATCTCCATGAACATGGATATATCTACACAGCCATCTGTATGAACATGGAAATATCTACACCGCTATCTGTATAAACATGGAAATATCTACACCGCTACCTGTATAAACATGGAAATATGTACACCGCTACCTGTATAAACATGGAAATATCAGCACCGCTCTCTGTATGAACATGGAAATATCAGCCCCTCTATCTGTATGAACATGGATATATCTACGCCGCTATCTGTATGAACATGGAAATATCTACACCGCTATCCGTATGAACATGGAAATACCTTCACCGCCATCTATATGAACATGGATATATCTACACAGCCATCTGGATGAACATGGAAATATCTACACCGCTATCTGTATGAACATGGAAATAGCTACACCGCTATCCGTATGAACATGGAAATATCTTCACCGCCATCTATATGAACATGGATATATCTACACAGCCATCTGGATGAACATGGAAATATCTATACCGCTATCTGTATGAACATGGAAATATCTACACCGCTATCTGTATGAACATGGAAATATCTTCACCGCCTTCTGTATGAAGATGGATATAACTACACAGCCATCTGGATGAACATGGAAATATCTACACCACTATCTGTATGAACATGGAAATATCTACACCGCTATCTGTATGAACTTGGAAATATCTTCACCGCCATCTGTATGAACATGGATATATCTACACAGCCATCTGGATGAACATGGAAATATCTACACAGCTATCTGTATGAACATGGAAATATATACACCGCTATCTGTGTAAACATGCATACATCTTCACCGCTATCTGTATAAAAATGGAAATATCTACACCGCTATCTGTATGAACATGGAAATATCTAAACCGCTATCTGTTTGAACATGGAAATATCTACACCGCTATCTGCATGAAAATGGAAATATCTACACAGCTATCTGCATATACATGGAAATGTCTACAAAGCTATCTCTTTACACATGGATATAACTACACCGCTATCACTATAAACATGGAAATATCTACACCGCCATATGTATGAACATGGAAATATCTGCACCGCCATCTGTATGAACATATAAATATCTACACCGCCATCTATATTAAGATGGAGATATCTACACCGATATCTGTATAAACATGGAAATATCTACACCGCTAGTTGTATAAACATGGAAATATCTACACCGCTACCTGTATAAACATGGAAATATCAGCACCGCTATCTGTATGAACATGGAAATATCTACACCGCTATCTGTATGAACATGGAAATATCTGCACCGCTATATGTATGAACATGGAAATAGCTACACCGCTATCTGTATGAACATGGAAATATCTACACCACTATCTGTATGAACATGGAAATATCTACACCGCTATCTGTATGAACATGGATATATCTACACAGCCATCTGGATGAACATGGAAATATCTACACCGCTATCTGTATGAACATGGAAATATCTACACCGCTATCTGTGTAAACATGCATACATCTTCACCGCTATCTGTATAAACATGGAAATATCTACACCGTTATCTGTATGAACATGGAAATATCTACACCGCTATCTGTTTGAACATGGAAATATCTAAACCGCTATCTGCATGAAAATGGAAATATGTGCACAGCTATCTGCATGTACATGGAAATATCTACACAGCTATCTCTTTACACATGGAAATAACTACACCGCTATCTGTATGAACATGGAAGTACCTACACCACCATCTGTATGAACATGGAAATATCAGCACCGCCATCTGTATGAACATATAAATATCTACACCGCCATCTGTATTAAGAAGGAGATATCTAAACCGCTATCTGTATAAACATGGAAATATCTACACCGCTATCTGTATAAACATGGAAATATCTACACAGCTATCTGTATAAACATGGAAATATCTACACCGCTACCTGCATAAACATGGAAATATCAGCACCGCTATCAGTATGAACATGGAAATATCTACACCGCTATCTGTATGAACATGGAAATATCTACACCGCTATCTGTATGAACATGGAAATATCTTTTTGGCCATCTGTATGAACATGGATATATCTACACAGCCATCTGTATGAACATGGAAATATCTACACCGCTATCTGTATGAACATGGATATATCTACACCGCTATCTGTATGAACATGGAAATATCTTCACCGCCATCTGTATGAACATGGATATGTCTACACAGCCATCTGGATGAACATGGAAATATCTACACCGCGATCTGTATGAACATGGAAATATCTACACCACTATCTGTGTAAACATGCATACATCTTCACCGCTATCTGTATAAACATGGAAACATCTACACCGCTATCTGTATGAACATGGAAATATCTACACCGCTATCTGTTTGAACATGGAAATAGCTAAACCGCTATCTCTATAAACATGGAAATATCTACACCGCCATCTGTATGAACATGGAAATATCTGCACCGCCATCTGTATGAACATATAAATATCTACACTGCCATCTGTATTAAGATGGAGATATCTACACCGCTATCTGTATAAACCTGGAAATATCTACACCGCTATCTGTATAAACATGGCAAGATCTACACCGCTATCTGTATAAACATGGAAATATCTACACCGCTACCTGTATAAACATGGAAATATCAGCACCGCTATCTGTATGAACATGGAAATATCTACACCGCTATCTGTATGAATATGGAAATATCTACACCGCTATCTGTTTGAACATGGAAATATCTACACCGCTGACTGCATGAAAATGGAAATATCTACACAGCTATCTGCATATACATGGAAATATCTACAAAGCTATCTCTTTACACATGGAAATAACTACACCGCTATCTTTCTTAACATGGAAATATATACACCGCCATCTGTATGAACATGGAAATATCTGCACTGCCATCTGTATGAACATATAAATATCTACACCGCCATCTGTATTAAGATGGAGATATCTTCACTGATATCTGTATAAACTTGGAAATATCTACACCGCTATCTGTATAAACCTGGAAATATCTACACCGCTATCTGTATATACATGGAAATAACTACACCTCTATCTGTATAAACATGGAAATATCTACACCGCTACCTGTATAAACATGGAAATATCAGCACCGCTATCTGCATGAACATGGCAATATCAGCCCCTCTATCTGAGTGAACATGGAGATATCTACACCGCTATCTGTAAGAACATGGAAATATCTACACCGCTATCTGTCTGAACATGGAAATACCTTCACCGCCATCTGTATGAACATGGATATATCTACACAGCCATCTGGATGAACATGGAAATATCTACACCGCTATCTGTATGAACATGGAAATAGCTACACCGCTATCTGTATGAACATGGAAATATCTACAACACTATCTGTATGAACATGGAAATATCTACACCGCTATCTGTATGAACATGGAAATATCTACACGGCTATCTGTATGAACATGGAAATATCTTCACCGCCATCTGTATGAAAATGGATATATCTACACAGCCATCTGGATGAACATGGAAATATCTACACCAATATCTGTATGAACATGGAAATAGATGCACCACTATCCGTATGAACATGGAAATATCTTCACCACCATCTGTATGAACATGGATATATCTACACAGCCATCTGGATGAACATGGAAATATCTACACCGCTATCTGTATGAACATGGAAATAGCTACACCGCTATTTGTATGAATATGGAAATATCTACACCTCTATCTGTATGAACATGGAAATATCTGCAAGGCTATCTGTATGAACATGGAAATATCTTCACCGCCATCTGTATGAACATGGATATATCTACACAGCCATCTGGATGAACATGGAAATATCTACACCACTATCTGTATGAACATGGATATAGCTACACCGCTACCTGTATGAAAATGGAAATATCTTCACCGACGTCTGTATGAACATGGATATATCTACACAGCCATCTGGATGAACATGGAAATATCTACACAGCTATCTGCATATACATGGAAATGTCTACAAAGCTATCTCTTTACACATGGATTTAACTACTCTGCTATCTCTATAAACATGGAAATATCTACACCGCCATCTGTTTGAACATGGAAATATCTGCACCGCCATCTGTATGAACATATAAATATCTACACCGCCATCTATATTAAGATGGAGATATCTACACCGCTATCTGTATAAACCTGGAAATATCTACACTGCTATCTGTTTAAAATGGAAATATCTACACAGCTATCTGTATAAACATGGAAATATCTACACCGCTACCTGTATAAACATGGAAATATCAGCACCGCTATCTGTATGAACATGGAAATATCTACACCGCTATCTGTATGAACATGGAAATATCTACACCGCTATCTGTATGAACATGGAAATAGCTACACCGCTATCTGTATGAACATGGAAATATCTACACCACTATCTGTATGAACATGGAAATATCTACACCGCGATCTGTATGAACATGGAAATATCTACACCGCTATCTGTGTAAACATGCATAAATCTTCACCGCTATCTGTATAAACATGGAAATATCTACACCGTTATCTGTATGAACATGGAAATATCTACACCGCTATCTGTTTGAACATGGAAAAATCTAAACCGCTATCTGCATGGAAATGGAAATATGTGCACAGCTATCTGCATATACATGGAAATATCTACACAGCTATCTATTTACACATGGAAATAACTACACCGCTATCTGTATGAACATGGATATATCTACACCGCTATCTGTATGAACATGGAAATATCTTCACCGCCATCTGTATGAACATGGATATGTCTACACAGCCATCTGGATGAACATGGAAATATCTACACCGCGATCTGTATGCACATGGAAATATCTACACCGCTATCTGTGTAAACATGCATACATCTTCACCGCTATCTGTATAAACATGGAAACATCTACACCGCTATCTGTATGAACATGGAAATATCTACACCGCTATCTGTTTGAACATGGAAATAGCTAAACCGCTATCTCTATAAACATGCAAATATCTACACCGCCATCTGTATGAACATGGAAATATCTGCTCCGCCATCTGTATGAACATATAAATATCTACACTGCCATCTGTATTAAGATGGAGATATCTACACCGCTATCTGTATAAACCTGGAAATATCTACACCGCTATCTGTATAAACATGGCAAGATCTACACCGCTATCTGTATAAACATGGAAATATCTACACCGCTACCTGTATAAACATGGAAATATCAGCACCGCTATCTGTATGAACATGGAAATATCTACACCGCTATCTGTATGAACATGGAAATATCTTCACCGCTATCTGTTTGAACATGGAAATATCTACACCGCTGTCTGCATGAAAATGGAAATATCTACACAGGTATCTGCATATACATGGAAATATCTACAAAGCTATCTCTTTACACATGGAAATAACTGCACCGCTATCTTTATAAACATGGAAATATATACACCGCCATCTGTATAAACATGGAAATATCTGCACTGATATCTGTATGAACATATAAATATCTACACCGCCATCTGTATTAAGATGGAGATATCTTCACTGATATCTGTATAAACTTGGAAATATCTACACCGCTATCTGTATAAACCTGGAAATATCTACACCGCTATCTGTATATACATGGAAATAACTACACCTCTATCTGTATAAACATGGAAATATCTACACCGCTACCTGTATAAACATGGAAATATCAGCAACGCTATCTGCATGAACATGGCAATATCAGCCCCTCTATCTGTGTGAACATGGAGATATCTACACCGCTATCTGTAAGAACATGGAAATATCTACACCGCTATCTGTCTGAACATGGAAATATCTTCACCGCCATCTGTATGAACATGGATATATCTACACAGCCATCTGGATGAACATGGAAATATGTACACCGCTATCTGTATGAACATGGAAATAGCTACACCGCTATCTGTATGAACATGGAAATATCTACAGCACTATCTGTATGAACATGGAAATATCTACACCGCTATCTGTATGAACATGGAAATATCTACACGGCTATCTGTATGAACATGGAAATATCTTCACCGCCATCTGTATGAAAATGGATATATCTACACAGCCATCTGGATGAACATGGAAATATCTACACCAATATCTGTATGAACATGGAAATAGCTGCACCGCTATCTGTATGAACATGGAAATATCTTCACCGCCATCTGTATGAACTTGGATATATCTACACAGCCATCTGGATGAACATGGAAATATCTACACAGCTATCTGTATGAACATGGAAATTTATACACCGCTATCTGTGTAAACATGCATACATCTTCACTGCTATCTGTATAAACATGGAAATATCTACACCGCTATCTGTATGAACATGGAAATATCTACACCGCTATCTGTTTGAACATGGAAATATCTACACTGCTATCTGCATGAAAATGGAAATATCTACACAGCTATCTGCATATACATGGAAATGTCTACAAAACTATCTCTTTACACATGGATATAACTACACCACTATCTCAATAAACATGGAAATATCTACACCGCCATCTGTATGAACATGGAAATATCTGCATCGCCATCTGTATGAACATATAAATATCTACACCGCCATCTATATTAAGATGGAGATATCTACACCGCTATCTGTATAAACATGGAAATATCTACACCGCTATCTGTATAAACATGGAAATATCTACACCGCTATCTGTATAAACATGGAAATATCTACACCGCTACCTATATAAACATGGAAATATCAGCACCGCTATCTGTATGAACATGGAAATATCTACACCGCTATCTGTATGAACATGGATATGTCTACACAGCCATCTGGATGAACATGGAAATATCTACACCGCGATCTGTATGCACATGGAAATATCTACACCGCTATCTGTGTAAACATGCATACATATTCACCGCTATCTGTATAAACATGGAAACATCTACACCGCTATCTGTATGAACATGGAAATATCTACACCGCTATCTGTTTGAACATGGAAATAGCTAAACCGCTATCTCTATAAACATGGAAATATCTACACCGCCATCTGTATGAACATGGAAATATCTGCACCGCCATCTGTATGAACATATAAATATCTACACTGCCATCTGTATTAAGATGGAGATATCTACACCGCTATCTGTATAAACCTGGAAATATCTACACCGCTATCTGTATAAACATGGCAAGATCTACACCGCTATCTGTATAAACATGGAAATATCTACACCGCTACCTGTATAAACATGGAAATATCAGCACCGCTATCTGTATGAACATGGAAATATCTACACCGCTATCTGTATGAACATGGAAATATCTACACCGCTATCTGTTTGAACATGGAAATATCTACACCGCTGTCTGCATGAAAATGGAAATATCTACACAGGTATCTGCATATACATGGAAATATCTACAAAGCTATCTCTTTACACATGGAAATAACTGCACCGCTATCTTTATAAACATGGAAATATATACACCGCCATCTGTATGAACATGGAAATATCTGCACTGATATCTGTATGAACATATAAATATCTACACCGCCATCTGTATTAAGATGGAGATATCTTCACTGATATCTGTATAAACTTGGAAATATCTACACCGCTATCTGTATAAACCTGGAAAAATCTACACCGCTATATGTATATACATGGAAATATCTACACCTCTATCTGTATAAACATGGAAATATCTACACCGCTACCTGTATAAACATGGAAATATCAGCAACGCTATCTGCATGAACATGGCAATATCAGCCCCTCTATCTGTGTGAACATGGAGATATCTACACCGCTATCTGTAAGAACATGGAAATATCTACACCGCTATCTGTCTGAACATGGAAATATCTTCACCGCCATCTGTATGAACATGGATATATCTACACAGCCATCTGGATGAACATGGAAATATGTACACCGCTATCTGTATGAACATGGAAATAGCTACACCGCTATCTGTATGAACATGGAAATATCTACAACACTATCTGTATGAACATGGAAATATCTACACCGCTATCTGTATGAACATGGAAATATCTACACGGCTATCTGTATGAACATGGAAATATCTTCACCGCCATCTGTATGAAAATGGATATATCTACACAGCCATCTGGATGAACATGGAAATATCTACACAGCTATCTGTATGAACATGGAAATTTATACACCGCTATCTGTGTAAACATGCATACATCTTCACTGCTATCTGTATAAACATGGAAATATCTACACCGCTATCTGTATGAACATGGAAATATCTACACCGCTATCTGTTTGATCATGGAAATATCTACACTGCTATCTGCATGAAAATGGAAATATCTACACAGCTATCTGCATATACATGGAAATGTCTACAAAACTATCTCTTTACACATGGATATAACTACACCACTATCTCTATAAACATGGAAATATCTACACCGCCATCTGTATGAACATGGAAATATCTGCATCGCCATCTGTATGAACATATAAATATCTACACCGCCATCTATATTAAGATGGAGATATCTACACCGCTATCTGTATAAACATGGAAATATCTACACCGCTATCTGTATAAACATGGAAATATCTACACCGCTATCTGTATAAACATGGAAATATCTACACCGCTACCTATATAAACATGGAAATATCAGCACCGCTATCTGTATGAACATGGAAATATCTACACCGCTATCTGTATGAACATGGAAATATCTACACCGCTATCTGAATGAAAATGGAAATAGCTACAACGCTATCTGTATGAACATGGAAATATCTACACCACTATCTGTATGAACATGGAAATATCTACACCGCTATCTGTATAAACATGGAAATATCTACACCGCTATCTGTATGAACATGGAAATAGCTACACCGCTATCTGTATGAACATGGAAATACCTACAGCACTACCTGTATGAACATGGAAATATCTACACCTCTATCTCCATGAACATGGATATATCTACACAGCCATCTGTATGAACATGGAAATATCTACACCGCTATCTGTATAAACATGGAAATATCTACACCGCTACCTGTGTAAACATGGAAATATCTACACCGCTACCTGTATAAACATGGAAATATCAGCACCGCTCTCTGTATGAACATGGAAATATCAGCCCCTCTATCTGTATGAACATGGATATATCTACGCCGCTATCTGTATGAACATGGAAATATCTACACCGCTATCCGTATGAACATGGAAATATCTTCACCCCCATCTATATGAACATGGATATATCTACACAGCCATCAGGATGAACATGGAAATATCTACACCGCTATCTGTATGAACATGGAAATAGCTACACCGCTATCCGTATGAACATGGAAATATCTTCACCGCCATCTATATGAACATGGATATATCTACACAGCCATCTGGATGAACATGGAAATATCTATACCGCTATCTGTATGAACATGGAAATATCTACACCGCTATCTGTTTGAACATGGAAATATCTACACCGCTGTCTGCATGAAAATGGAAATATCTACACAGGTATCTGCATATACATGGAAATATCTACAAAGCTATCTCTTTACACATGGAAATAACTGCACCGCTATCTTTATAAACATGGAAATATATACACCGCCATCTGTATGAACATGGAAATATCTGCACTGATATCTGTATGAACATATAAATATCTACACCGCCATCTGTATTAAGATGGAGATATCTTCACTGATATCTGTATAAACTTGGAAATATCTACACCGCTATCTGTATAAACCTGGAAAAATCTACACCGCTATATGTATATACATGGAAATATCTACACCTCTATCTGTATAAACATGGAAATATCTACACCGCTACCTGTATAAACATGGAAATATCAGCAACGCTATCTGCATGAACATGGCAATATCAGCCCCTCTATCTGTGTGAACATGGAGATATCTACACCGCTATCTGTAAGAACATGGAAATATCTACACCGCTATCTGTCTGAACATGGAAATATCTTCACCGCCATCTGTATGAACATGGATATATCTACACAGCCATCTGGATGAACATGGAAATATGTACACCGCTATCTGTATGAACATGGAAATAGCTACACCGCTATCTGTATGAACATGGAAATATCTACAACACTATCTGTATGAACATGGAAATATCTACACCGCTATCTGTATGAACATGGAAATATCTACACGGCTATCTGTATGAACATGGAAATATCTTCACCGCCATCTGTATGAAAATGGATATATCTACACAGCCATCTGGATGAACATGGAAATATCTACACAGCTATCTGTATGAACATGGAAATTTATACACCGCTATCTGTGTAAACATGCATACATCTTCACTGCTATCTGTATAAACATGGAAATATCTACACCGCTATCTGTATGAACATGGAAATATCTACACCGCTATCTGTTTGATCATGGAAATATCTACACTGCTATCTGCATGAAAATGGAAATATCTACACAGCTATCTGCATATACATGGAAATGTCTACAAAACTATCTCTTTACACATGGATATAACTACACCACTATCTCTATAAACATGGAAATATCTACACCGCCATCTGTATGAACATGGAAATATCTGCATCGCCATCTGTATGAACATATAAATATCTACACCGCCATCTATATTAAGATGGAGATATCTACACCGCTATCTGTATAAACATGGAAATATCTACACCGCTATCTGTATAAACATGGAAATATCTACACCGCTATCTGTATAAACATGGAAATATCTACACCGCTACCTATATAAACATGGAAATATCAGCACCGCTATCTGTATGAACATGGAAATATCTACACCGCTATCTGTATGAACATGGAAATATCTACACCGCTATCTGAATGAAAATGGAAATAGCTACAACGCTATCTGTATGAACATGGAAATATCTACACCACTATCTGTATGAACATGGAAATATCTACACCGCTATCTGTATAAACATGGAAATATCTACACCGCTATCTGTATGAACATGGAAATAGCTACACCGCTATCTGTATGAACATGGAAATATCTACAGCACTACCTGTATGAACATGGAAATATCTACACCTCTATCTCCATGAACATGGATATATCTACACAGCCATCTGTATGAACATGGAAATATCTACACCGCTATCTGTATAAACATGGAAATATCTACACCGCTACCTGTGTAAACATGGAAATATCTACACCGCTACCTGTATAAACATGGAAATATCAGCACCGCTCTCTGTATGAACATGGAAATATCAGCCCCTCTATCTGTATGAACATGGATATATCTACGCCGCTATCTGTATGAACATGGAAATATCTACACCGCTATCCGTATGAACATGGAAATATCTTCACCCCCATCTATATGAACATGGATATATCTACACAGCCATCTGGATGAACATGGAAATATCTACACCGCTATCTGTATGAACATGGAAATAGCTACACCGCTATCCGTATGAACATGGAAATATCTTCACCGCCATCTATATGAACATGGATATATCTACACAGCCATCTGGATGAACATGGAAATATCTATACCGCTATCTGTATGAACATGGAAATATCTACACCGCTATCTGTTTGAACATGGAAATATCTACACCGCTGTCTGCATGAAAATGGAAATATCTACACAGGTATCTGCATATACATGGAAATATCTACAAAGCTATCTCTTTACACATGGAAATAACTGCACCGCTATCTTTATAAACATGGAAATATATACACCGCCATCTGTATGAACATGGAAATATCTGCACTGATATCTGTATGAACATATAAATATCTACACCGCCATCTGTATTAAGATGGAGATATCTTCACTGATATCTGTATAAACTTGGAAATATCTACACCGCTATCTGTATAAACCTGGAAAAATCTACACCGCTATATGTATATACATGGAAATATCTACACCTCTATCTGTATAAACATGGAAATATCTACACCGCTACCTGTATAAACATGGAAATATCAGCAACGCTATCTGCATGAACATGGCAATATCAGCCCCTCTATCTGTGTGAACATGGAGATATCTACACCGCTATCTGTAAGAACATGGAAATATCTACACCGCTATCTGTCTGAACATGGAAATATCTTCACCGCCATCTGTATGAACATGGATATATCTACACAGCCATCTGGATGAACATGGAAATATGTACACCGCTATCTGTATGAACATGGAAATAGCTACACCGCTATCTGTATGAACATGGAAATATCTACAACACTATCTGTATGAACATGGAAATATCTACACCGCTATCTGTATGAACATGGAAATATCTACACGGCTATCTGTATGAACATGGAAATATCTTCACCGCCATCTGTATGAAAATGGATATATCTACACAGCCATCTGGATGAACATGGAAATATCTACACAGCTATCTGTATGAACATGGAAATTTATACACCGCTATCTGTGTAAACATGCATACATCTTCACTGCTATCTGTATAAACATGGAAATATCTACACCGCTATCTGTATGAACATGGAAATATCTACACCGCTATCTGTTTGATCATGGAAATATCTACACTGCTATCTGCATGAAAATGGAAATATCTACACAGCTATCTGCATATACATGGAAATGTCTACAAAACTATCTCTTTACACATGGATATAACTACACCACTATCTCTATAAACATGGAAATATCTACACCGCCATCTGTATGAACATGGAAATATCTGCATCGCCATCTGTATGAACATATAAATATCTACACCGCCATCTATATTAAGATGGAGATATCTACACCGCTATCTGTATAAACATGGAAATATCTACACCGCTATCTGTATAAACATGGAAATATCTACACCGCTATCTGTATAAACATGGAAATATCTACACCGCTACCTATATAAACATGGAAATATCAGCACCGCTATCTGTATGAACATGGAAATATCTACACCGCTATCTGTATGAACATGGAAATATCTACACCGCTATCTGAATGAAAATGGAAATAGCTACAACGCTATCTGTATGAACATGGAAATATCTACACCACTATCTGTATGAACATGGAAATATCTACACCGCTATCTGTATAAACATGGAAATATCTACACCGCTATCTGTATGAACATGGAAATAGCTACACCGCTATCTGTATGAACATGGAAATATCTACAGCACTACCTGCATGAACATGGAAATATCTACACCTCTATCTCCATGAACATGGATATATCTACACAGCCATCTGTATGAACATGGAAATATCTACACCGCTATCTGTATAAACATGGAAATATCTACACAGCCATCTGTAGGAACATGTAAATATCTACACCACTATCTCTATAAACATGGAAATATCTACACCGCTATCTGCATGAAAATGGAAATATCTACACAGGTATCTGCATATACATGGAAATATCTACAAAGCTATCTCTTTACACATGGAAATATCTACACCGCTATCTTTATAAACATGGAAATATATACACCGCCATCTGTATGAACATGGAAATATCTGCACTGATATCTGATGAACATATAAATATCTACACCGCCATCTGTATTAAGATGGAGATATCTTCACTGATATCTGTATAAACTTGGAAATATCTACACCGCTATCTGTATAAACATGGAAATATCTACACCGCTACCTGTATAAACATGGAAATATCTACACCGCTACCTGTATAAACATGGAAATACCTACACCGCTACCTGTATAAACATGGAAATATCAGCACCGCTCTCTGTATGAACATGGAAATATCAGCCCCTCTATCTGTATGAACATGGATATATCTACACCGCTATCTGTATGAACATGGAAATATCTACACCGCTATCCGTATGAACATGGAAATATCTTCACCGCCATCTATATGAACATGGATATATCTACACAGCCATCTGGATGAACATGGAAATATCTACACCGCTATCTGTATGAACATGGAAATAGCTACACCGCTGTCCATATGAACATGGAAATATCTTCACCGCCATCTATATGAACATGGATATATCTACACAGCCATCTGGATGAACATGGAAATATCTACACCGCTATCTGTATGAACATGGAAATATCTACACCGCTATCTGTATGAACATGGAAATATCTTCACCGCCTTCTGTATGAAGATGGATATAACTACACAGCCATCTGGATGAACATGGAAATATCTACACCACTATCTGTATGAACATGGAAATAACTACACCGCTATCTGTATGAACTTGGAAATATCTTCACCGCCATCTGTATGAACATGGATATATCTACACAGCCATCTGGATGAACATGGAAATATCTACACAGCTATCTGTATGAACATGGAAATATATACACCGCTATCTGTGTAAACATGCATACATCTTCACCGCTATCTGCATAAAAATGGAAATATCTACACCGCTATCTGTATGAACATGGAAATATCTAAACCGCTATCTCTTTGAACATGGAAATATCTACACCGCTATCTGCATGAAAATGGAAATATCTACACAGCTATCTGCATATTCATGGAAATTTCTACAAAGCTATCTCTTTACACATGGATATAACTACACCGCTATCACTATAAACATGGAAATATCTACACCGCCATCTGTATGAACATGGAAATATCTGCACCGCCATCTGTATGAACATATAAATATCTACACCGCCATCTATATTAAGATGGAGATATCTACACCGATATCTGTATAAACATGGAAATATCTACACCGCTATCTGTATAAACATGGAAATATCTACACCGCTACCTGTATAAACATGGAAATATCAGCACCGCTATCTGTATGAACATGGAAATATCTACACCGCTATGTGTATGAACATGGAAATATCTACACCGCTATCTGTATGAACATGGAAATAGCTACACCGCTATCTGTATGAACATGGAAATATCTACACCGCTATCTGTATGAACATGGAAATATCTACACCGCTATCTGTATGAACATGGATATATCTACACAGCCATCTGGATGAACATGGAAATATCTACACCGCTATCTGTATGAACATGGAAATATCTACACCGCTATCTGTGTAAACATGCATACGTCTTCACCGCTATCTGTATAAACATGGAAATATCTACACCGTTATCTGTATGAACATGGAAATATCTACACCGCTATCTGTTTGAACATGGAAATATCTAAACAGCTATCTGCATGAAAATGGAAATATGTGCACAGCTATCTGCATATACATGGAAATATCTACACAGCTATCTCTTTACACATGGAAATAACTACACCGCTATCTGTATGAACATGGAAGTACCTACACCTCCATCTGTATGAACATGGAAATATCAGCACCGCCATCTGTATTAACATGTAAATATCTACACCACCATCTGTATTAAGAAGGAGATATCTAAACCGCTGTCTGTATAAACATGGAAATATCTACACCGCTATCTCTATAAACATGGAAATATCTACACAGCTATCTGTATAAACATGGAAAAATCTACACCGCTACCTGCATAAACATGGAAATATGAGCACCGCTATCAGTATGAACATGGAAATATCTACACCGCTATCTGTATGAACATGGAAATATCTACACTGCTATCTGTATGAACATGGAAATAGCTACACCGCTATATGTATGAACATGGAAATATCTACAACACTATCTGTATTAACATGGAAATATCTACACCGCTATCTGTATGAACAGGGAAATATCTACACAGCTATCTGTATGAACATGGAAATATCTTCACCGCCATCTGTATGAAAATGGATATATCTACACAGGCATCTGGATGAACATGGAAATATCTACACCAATATCTGTATGAACATGGAAATAGATGCACCGCTATCTGTTTGAACATGGAAATATCTTCACCGCCATCTGTATGAACTTGGATATATCTACACAGCCATCTGGATGAACATGGAAATATCTACACAGCTATCTGTATGAACATGGAAATATATACACCGCTATCTATGTAAACATGCATACATCTTCACTGCTATCTGTATAAACATGGAAATATCTACACCGCTATCTGTATGAACATGGAAATATCTACACCGCTATCTGTTTGAACATGGAAATATCTACACCGCTATCTGCATGAAAATGGAAATATCTACACAGCTATCTGCATATACATGGAAATGTCTACAAAGCTATCTCTTTACACATGGATATAACTACACCGCTATCTCTATAAACATGGAAATATCTACACCGCCATCTGTATGAACATGGAAATATCTGCACCGCCATCTGTATGAACATATAAATATCTACACCGCCATCTATATTAACATGGAGATATCTACACCGCTATCTGCATGAAAATGGAAATATCTACACGGCTATCTGCATATACATGGAAATATCTACAAAGCTATCTCTGTACACATGGAAATAATTACACGGCTATCTCTATAAACATGGAAATATCCACACCGCCGTCTGTATGAACATGGAAATACCTGCACCGCCATCTGTATGAACATATAAATATCTACACAGCCATCTGGATGAACATGGAAAGATCTACACCGCTATCTGTATAAACATGGAAATATCTACACCGCTACCTGAATAAACATGGAAATATCAGCACAGCTATCTGTATGAACATGGAAAAATCTACACCGCTATCTGTACGAACATGGAAATATCTACACCACTATCTGTATGAACATGGAAATAGCTACACCGCTATCTGTATCAACATGGAAATATCTACACCACTATCTGTATGAACATGGAAATATCTACACTGCCATCTGTATGAACATGGATATATCAACACAGCCATCTGGATGAACATGGAAATATCTACACCGCTATCTGTATGAACCTGGAAATATCTACTCCGCTATCTGTGTAAACATGCATACATCTTCACCGCTATCAGTATAAACATGGAAATATCTACACCACTATCTGTATGAACATGGAAATAGCTACACCGCTATCTGTATGAACATGGAAATATCTACACCGCTATCTGTATGAACATGGATATATCTACACAGCCATCTGCATGAACATGGAAATATCTACACCGCTATCTGTGTAAACATGCATGCATCTTCAACGCTATCTGTATGAACATGGAAATATCTACACCGCTATCTGTATCAACATGGAAATATGTACACCGCTATCTGTATGAACATGGAAATATCTACACCGCTATCTGTTTGAACATGGAAATATCTACACCGCTATCTGCATGAAAATGGAAATATCTACACTGCTATCTGCATATACATGGAAATATCTACACAGCTATCTCTTTACACATGGAAATAACTACACCGCTATCAGTTTGAACATGGAAATATCTACACCGCCATCTGTATGAACATCGGAATATCTGCACCGCCATCTGAATGAACATATAAATATCTACACCGCCATCTGTATTAAGATGGAGATATCTACACCGCTATATGTATAAACATGGAGATATCTACAGCGCTTTCTGTATAAACATGGAAATATCTACACCGCTATCTGTGAACATGGAAATATCTACACCGCTATCTGTATGAACATGGAAATATCTACACCGCTATCTGTATGAACATGGAAATATCTACACCGCTATCTGTTTGAACACGGAAATATCTACACCGCTGTCTGCAAGAAAATGGAAATATCTACACAGCTATCTGCATATACATGGAAATATCTACAAAGCTATCTCTTTACACATGGAAATAACTACACCGCTATCTCTATAAACATCGAAATATCTACACCGCCATCTGTATGAACATGGAAATATCTGCACCGCCATGTGAATGAACATATAAATATCTGCACCGCCATCTGTATTAAGAAGGAGATATCTACACAGCTATCAGTATAAACATGGAAATATCTACACCGCTATCTGTATAAACCTGGAAATATCTACAGCGCTATCTGTATAAATATGGAAATATCTACACCGCTACCTGTATAAACATGGAAATATCTACACCGCTACCTGTATAAACATGGAAATATCAGCACCGCTATCTGCAAGAACATGGCAATATCAGCCCCTCTATCTGTGTGAACATGGAGATATCTACACCGCTATCTGTAAGAACATGGAAATATCTACACCGCTATCTGTCTGAACATGGAAATATCTTCACCGCCATCTGTATGAACATGGATATATCTACACAGACATCCGGATGAACATGGAAATATCTACACCGCTATCTGTATGAACATGGAAATAGCTACACCGCTATCTGTATGAACATGGAAATATCTACAACACTATCTGTATGAACATGGAAATATCTACACGGCTATCTGTATGAACATGGAAATATCTACACCGCTATCTGTATGAACATGGAAATATCTACACGGCTATCTGTATGAACATGGAAATATCTTCACCGCCATCTGTATGAAAATGGATATATCTACACAGCCATCTGGATGAACATGGAAATATCTACACCAATATCTGTATGAACATGGAAATAGCTGCACCGCTACCTGTATGAACATGGAAATATCTTCACCGCCATCTGTATCAACTTGGATATATCTACACAGCCATCTGGATGAACATGGAAATATCTACACAGCTATCTGTATGAACATGGAAATATATACACCGCTATCTATGTAAACATGCATACAACTTCACTGCTATCTGTATAAACATGGAAATATCTACACCGCTATCTGTATGAACATGGAAATATCTACACCGCTATCTGCATGAAAATGGAAATATCTACACAGCTATCTGCATATACATGGAAATGTCTACAAAGCTATCTCTTTACACATGGATATAACTACACCACTATCTCTATAAACATGGAAATATCTACACCGCCATCTGTATGAACATGGAAATATCTGCATCGCCATCTGTATAAACATATAAATATCTACACCGCCATCTATATTAAGATGGAGATATCTACACCGCTATCTGTATAAACCTGGAAATATCTACACCGCTATCTGTATAAACATGGAAATATCTACACCGCTATCTGTATAAACATGGAAATATCTACACCGCTACCTGAATAAACATGGAAATATCAGCACCGGTATCTGTATGAACATGGAAATATCTACACCGCTATCTGTATGAACATGGAAATACCTACACCGCTATCTGAATGAACATGGAAATAGCTACACCGCTATCTGTATGAACATGGAAATATCTACACCACTATCTGTATGAACATGGAAATATCTACACCGCTATCTGTATAAACATGGAAATATCTACACCGCTATCTGTATGAACATGGAAATAGCTACACCACTATTTGTATGAACATGGAAATATCTACAGCACTACCTGTATGAACATGGAAATATCTACACCTCTATCTCTATGAACATGGATATATCTACACAGCCATCTGGAAGAACATGGAAATATCTACACCGCTATCTGTATAAACATGGAAATATCTACACCGCTACCTGTATAAACATGGAAATATCTACACCGCTCCCTGTATAAACATGGAAATATCAGCACCGCTCTCTGTATGAACATGGAAATATCAGCCCCTCTATCTGTATGAACATGGATATATCTAAACCGCTATCTGTATGAACATGGAAATATCTACACCGCTATCTGCATGAACATGGAAATATCTTCACCGCCATCTATATGAACATGGATATATCTACACAGCCATCTGGATGAACATGGAAATATGTACACCGCTATCTGTATGAACATGGAAATAGCTACACCGCTATCTGTATGAATATGGAAATATCTACACCACTATCTGTATGAACATGGAAATATCTACACCGCTATCTGTATGAACATGGAAATATCTTCACCGCCTTCTGTATGAAGATGGATATAACTACACAGCCATCTGGATGAACATGGAAATATCTACACCACTATCTGTATGAACATGGAAATAGCTACACCGCTATCTGTATGAACTTGGAAATATCTTCACCGCCATCTGTATGAACATGGATATATCTACACAGCCATCTGGATGAACATGGAAATATCTACACCGCTATCTGTATGAACATGGAAATAGCTACACCGCTATCTGTATTAACATGGAAATATCTACACCACTATCTGTATGAACATGGAAATATCTACACCGCTATCTGTAGGAACATGGATATATCTACACAGCCATCTGGATGAACATGGAAATATCTACACTGCTATCTGTATGAACATGGAAATATCTACACCGCAATCTGTGTAAACAAGCATACATCTTCACCGCTATCTGTATAAACATGGAAATATCTGCACCGCAATCTGTGTAAACAAGCATACACCTTCACCGCTATCTGTATAAACATGGAAATATCTACACCGTTATCTGTATGAACATGGTAATATCTACACCGCTACCTGTATAAACATGGAAATATCTACACCGCAACCTGTATAAACATGGAAATATCTACACCGCTACCTGTATAAACATGGAAATATCAGCACCGCTCTCTGTATGAACATGGAAATATGAGCCCCTCTATCTGTATGAACATGGAAATATCTACACCGCTATCAGTATGAACATGGAAATATCTACACCGCTATCCGTATGAACATGGAAATATCTTCACCGCCATCTGTATGAACATGGATATATCTACACAGCCATCTGGATGAACATGGAAATATCTACACCGCTATCTGTATGAACATGGAAATAGCTACACCGCTATCTGTATGAATATGGAAATATCTACACCACTATCTGTATGAACATGGAAATATCTACACGGCTATCTGTATGAACATGGAAATATCTTCACCGCCATCTGTATGAACATGGATATATCTACACAGCCATCTGGATGAACATGGAAATATCTACACCACTATCTGTATGAACATGGAAATTGCTACACCGCTACCTGTATGAACATGGAAATATCTTCACCGACATCTGTATGAACATGGATATATCTAGACAGCCATCTGGATGAACATGGAATTATCTACACAGCTATCTGCATATACATGGAAATGTCTACAAAGCTATCTCTTTACACATGGATTTAACTACTCTGCTATCTCTATAAAGATGGAAATATCTACACCGCCATCTGTTTGAACATGGAAATATCTGCACCGCCATCTGTATGAACATAAAATATATCTACACCGCCATCTATATTAAGATGGAGATATCTACACCGCTATCTGTATAAACCTGGAAATATCTACACCGCTATCTGTATAAACATGGAAATATCTACACAGCTATCTGTATAAACATGGAAATATCTACACCGCTACCTGTATAAACATGGAAATATCAGCACCGCTATCTGTATGAACATGGAAATATCTACACCGCTATCTGTATGAACATGGAAATATCTACACCGCTATCTGTATGAACATGGAAATAGCTACACCGCTATCTGTATGAACATGGAAATATCTACACCACTATCTGTATGAACATGGAAATATCTACACCGCTATCTGTATGAACATGGATATATCTACACAGCCATCTGGATGAACATGGAAATATCTACACCGCTATCTGTATGAACATGGAAATATCTACACCGGTATCTGTGTAAACATGCATACATCTTCACCGCTATCTGTATAAACATGGAAATATCTACACTGTTATCTGTATGAACATGGAAATATCTACACAGCTATCTGTTTGAACATGGAAATATCTAAACCGCTATCTGCATGAAAATGGAAATATGTGCACAGCTATCTGCTTATACATGGAAATATCTACACAGCTATCTCTTTACACATGGAAATAACTACACCGCTATCTGTATGAACATGGAAATACCTACACCACCATCTGTATGAACATGGAAATATCTGCACCGCCATCTGTATGAACATATAAATATCTACACTGCCATCTGTATTAAGATGGAGATATCTACACCGCTATCTGTATAAACCTGGAAATATCTACACCGCTATCTGTATAAACATGGCAAGATCTACACCGCTATCTGTTTGAACATGGAAATATCTACACCGCTATCTGTATGAACATGGAAATATCTACACCGCTATCTGTTTGATCATGGAAATATCTGCACCGCTGTCTGCATGAAAATGGAAATATCTACACAGCTATCTGCATATACATGGAAATATCTACAAAGCTATCTCTTTACACATGGAAATAACTACACCGCTATCTTTATAAACATGGAAATATATACACCGCCATCTGTATAAACATGGAAATATCTGCACTGCCATCTGTATGAACATATAAATATCTACACCGCCATCTGTATTAAGATGGAGATATCTTCACTGATATCTGTATAAACTTGGAAATATCTACACTGCTATCTGTATAATCCTGGAAATATCTACACCGCTATCTGTATATACATGGAAATAACTACACCTCTATCTGTATAAACACGGAAATATCTATACCGCTACCTGTATAAACATGGAAATATCAGCACCGCTATCTGCATGAACATGGCAATATCAGCCCCTCTATCTGTGTGAACATGGAGATATCTACACCGCTATCTGTAAGAACATGGAAATATCTACACCGCTATCTGTCTGAACATGGAAATAACTTCACCGCCATCTGTATGAACATGGATATATCTACACAGCCATCTGGATGAACATGGAAATATCTACACCGCTATCTGTATGAACATGGAAATAGCTACACCGCTATCTCTATGAACATGGAAATATGTACACCGCTATCTGTATAAACATGGAAATATCTACACCACTACCTGTATAAACATGGAAATATCAGCACCGCTATCTGTATGAACGTGGAAATATCTACACCGCTATCTGTATAAACATGGAAAGATCTACACCGCAATCTGTATAAACATGGAAATATCTACACCGCTACCTGAATAAACATGGAAATATCAGCACAGTTATCTGTGTGAACATGGAAATATCTACACCGCTATCTGTACGAACATGGAAATATCTACACCGCTATCTGTATGAACATGGAAATAGCTACACCGCTATCTGTATCAAGATGGAAATATCTACACCACTATCTGTATGAACATGGAAATATCTGCACCGCCATCTGCATGAACATATAAATATCTACACCGCCATCTGTATTAAGATGGAGATATCTACACCGATATCTGTATAAACTTGGAAATATCTACACCGCTGTCTGTATAAACATGGAAAGATCTACACCGCTATCTGTATAAACATGGAAATATCTACACCGCTACCTGAATAAACATGGAAATATCTGCACAGCTATCTGCATAAACATGGAAATATCTTCACCGCTATCTGTACGAACATGGAAATATCTACACCGCTATCTGTATGAACATGGAAATAGCTACACCGCTATCTGTATCAACACGGAAATATCTACACCACTATCTGTATAAACATGGAAATATCTACATCGCTATCTGTATGAACATGGATATATCTACACAGCCATCTGGATGAACATGGAAATATCTACACCGCTATCTGTATGAACCTGGAAATATCTACTCCGCTATCTGTGTAAACATGCATACATCTTCACCGCTATCTGTATAAACATGGAAATATCTACACCGCCATCTGTATGAACATGGAAATAGCTACACAGCTATCTGTATGAACATGGAAATATCTACACCGCTATCTGTATGAACATGGATATATCTACACAGCCATCTGGATGAACATGGAAATATCTACACCGCTATCTGTGCAAACATGCATACATCTTCACCGCTATCTGTATGAACATGGAAATATCTACACCGCTATCTGTATGAACATGGAAATATCTACACCGCTATCTGTATGAACATGGAAATATCTACTCCGCTATCTGTTTGAACATGGAAATATCTACACCGCTATCTGCATGAAAATGGAAATATCTACACTGCTATCTGCATATACATGGAAATATCTACACAGCTATCTCTTTACTCATGGAAACAACTACACCGCTATCAGTTTGAACATGGAAATATCTACACCGCCATCTGTATGAACATGGAAATAAATGCACCGCCATCTGTATGAACATATAAATATCTACACCGCCATCTGTATTAAGATGGAGATATCTACACCGCTATCTGTATAAACATGGAAATATCTACACCGCTATCTGTATAAACATGGAAATATCTACACCTCAATCGGTATGAGCATGGAAATATCTACACCGCTATCTGTATGAACTTGGAAATATCTACACCGCTATCTCTATGAACATGGGAATATCTACACCGCTATCTGTACGAACATGGAAATAGCTACACCGCTATCTGTATGAACATGGAAATATCTACACCGCAATCTGTATGAACATGGAAATAGCTACACCGCTATCTGTATGAAGATGGAAATATCTACACCGCTATCTGTATGAACTTGGAAATATCTACACCGCTATCTGTATGAACATGGAAATATCTACACCGCTATCTGTATGAATATGGAAATATCTACACCGCTATCTGTATGAACATGGAAATATCTACACCGCTATCTGTTTGAACACGAAAATATCTACACCGCTGTCTGCATGACAATGTTAATATCTACACAGCTATCTGCATATACATGGAAATATCAACACAGCTATCTCTTTACACATGGAAATAACTACACCGCTATCTCTATAAAAAACGAAATATCTACACCGCCATCTGTATGAACATGGAAATATCTGCACTGCCATATGTATGAACATATAAATATCTGCACCGCCATCTGTATTAAGAAGGAGATATCTACACCGCTATCAGTATAAACATGGAAATATCTACACCGCTATCTGTATAAACATGGAAATATCTACACCGCTATCTGTATAAACATGGAAATATCTTCACCGGTACCTGTATAAACATGGAAATATCAGCACCGCTATCTGTATAAACATGGAAATATCTACACCGCTATCTGTATGAACATGGAAATATCTACACCGCTATCTGTATGAACATGGATATATCTACACAGACATCTGGATGAACATGGAAATATCTACACCGCTATCTGCATGAACATGGAAATATCTACACCTCTATTTGTGTAAACATGCATACATCTTCACCGCAATCTGCATAAGCAAGGAAATATCTACACCGCTATCTGTATGAACATGGAAATATCTACACCGCTATCTGTTTGAACATGGAAATATATAAACAGCTATCAACATGAAAATGTAAATATCTACACAGCTATCTGCATATACATGGAAATATATACAAAGCTATGTCTTTACACATGGAAATAACTACACCGCTATCTCTATAAACATGGAAATATCTACACCGCCATCTGTAGGAACATGGAAATATCTGCACCGCCATCTGTATGAACATATTAATACCTACACCACCATCTGTATTAAGTTGGAGATATCTACACCGCTATCTGTATAAACCTGTAAATATCTACACCGCTATCTGTATAAACATGGAAAGATCTACACCGCTATCTGTATAAACATGGAAATATCTACACCGCTACCTGAATAAACATGGAAATATCTGCACAGCTATCTGTATGAACATGGAAATATCTACACCGTTATCTGTTCGAACATGGAAATATCTACACCGCTATCTGAATGAACATGGAAATATCTACACCGCTTTCTGTATCAACATGGAAATATCTACACCAATATCTATATAAACATGGAAATGTCTGCACCGCTATCTGTATGAACATGGATATATCTACACAGCCATCTGGATGAACATGGAAATATCTACACCGCTATCTGTATGAACCTGGAAATATCTACTCCGCTATCTGTGTAAACATGCATACATCTTCACCGCTATCTGTATAAACATGGAAATACCTACACCGCTATCTGTATGAACATGGTAATAGCTACACCGCTATCTGTATGAACATGGAAATATCTACACCGCTATCTGTATGAACATGGATATATCTACACAGCCATCTGGATGAACATGGAAATATCTACACTGCTATCTGCATGAACATGGAAATATCTACACCGCTATCTGTGTGAACATGGAAATATCTACACCGCTATCTGTATAAACATGGAAATATCTACACCGCTATCTGTATAAACATGGAAATATCTACACCGCTATCGGTATGAACATGGAAATATCTACACCGCTATCTGTATGAACATGGAAATAACTACACCGCTATCTCTATGAACATGGAAATATCTACACCGTTATCTGTTTGAACTCGGAAATATCTACACCGCTGACTGCATGAAAATGGAAATATCTACACAGCTATCTGCATATACATGGAAATATCTACACAGATATCTCTTTACACATGGAAATAACTTCACCGCTATCTCTATAAACATCAAAATATCTACACCGCCATCTGTATGAACATGGAAATATCTGCACCGCCATGTGTATGAACATATAAATATCTGCACCGCCATCTGTGTTAAGAAGGAGATATCTACACCGCTATCTGTATAAACATGGAAATATCTACACCGCTATCTGTATAAACATGGAAATATCTACACCGCTACCTGTATAAACATGGAAATATCAGCACCGATATCTGTATAAACATGGAAATATCTGCACCGCTGTCTGCATGAAAATGGAAATATCTACACAGCTATCTGCATATACGTGGAAATATCTACAAAGCTATCTCTTTACACATGGAAATAACTACACCGCTATCTTTATAAACATGGAAATATATACACCGCCATCTGTATAAACATGGAAATATCTGCACTGCCATCTGTATGAACATATAAATATCTACACCGCCATCTGTATTAAGATGGAGATATCTTCACTGATATCTGTATAAACTTGGAAATATCTACACTGCTATCTGTATAATCCTGGAAATATCTACACCGCTATCTGTATATACATGGAAATAACTACACCTCTATCTGTATAAACACGGAAATATCTATACCGCTACCTGTATAAACATGGAAATATCAGCACCGCTATCTGCATGAACATGGCAATATCAGCCCCTCTATCTGTGTGAACATGGAGATATCTACACCGCTATCTGTAAGAACATGGAAATATCTACACCGCTATCTGTCTGAAAAAGGAAATATCTTCACCGCCATCTGTATGAACATGGATATATCTACACAGCCATCTGGATGAACATGGAAATATCTACACCGCTATCTGTATGAACATGGAAATAGCTACACCGCTATCTGTATGAACATGGAAATATCTACAACACTATCTCTATGAACATGGAAATATCTACACCGCTATCTGTATGAACATGGAAATAACTTCACCGCCATCTGTATGAACATGGATATATCTACACAGCCATCTGGATGAACATGGAAATATCTACACCGCTATCTGTATGAACATGGAAATAGCTACACCGCTATCTCTATGAACATGGAAATATGTACACCGCTATCTGTATAAACATGGAAATATCTACACCACTACCTGTATAAACATGGAGATATCAGCACCGCTATCTGTATGAACGTGGAAATATCTACACCACTATCTGTATAAACATGGAAAGATCTACACCGCTATCTGTATAAACATGGAAATATCTACACCGCTACCTGAATAAACATGGAAATATCAGCACAGCTATCTGTGTGAACATGGAAATATCTACACCGCTATCTGTACGAACATGGAAATATCTACACCGCTATCTGTATGAACATGGAAATAGCTACACCGCTATCTGTATCAAGATGGAAATATCTACACCACTATCTGTATGAACATGAAAATATCTGCACCGCCATCTGCATGAACATATAAATATCTACACCGCCATCTGTATTAAGATGGAGATATCTACACCGATATCTGTATAAACTTGGAAATATCTACACCGCTGTCTGTATAAACATGGAAAGATCTACACCGCTATCTGTATAAACATGGAAATATCTACACCGCTACCTGAATAAACATGGAAATATCTGCACAGCTATCTGTATAAACATGGAAATATCTTCACCGCTATCTGTACGAACATGGAAATATCTACACCGCTATCTGTATGAACATGGAAATAGCTACACCGCTATCTGTATCAACACGGAAATATCTACACCACTATCTGTATAAACATGGAAATATCTACATCGCTATATGTATGAACATGGATATATCTACACAGCCATCTGGATGAACATGGAAATATCTACACCGCTATCTGTATGAACCTGGAAATATCTACTCCGCTATCTGTGTAAACATGCATACATCTTCACCGCTATCTGTATAAACATGGAAATATCTGCACCGCCATCTGTATGAACATGGAAATAGCTACACCGCTATCTGTATGAACATGGAAATATCTACACCGCTATCTGTATGAACATGGATATATCTACACAGCCATCTGGATGAACATGGAAATATCTACACCGCTATCTGTGCAAACATGCATACATCTTCACCGCTATCTGTATGAACATGGAAATATCTACACCGCTATCTGTATGAACATGGAAATATCTACACCGCTATCTGTATGAACATGGAAATATCTACTCCGCTATCTGTTTGAACATGGAAATATCTACACCGCTATCTGCATGAAAATGGAAATATCTACACTGCTATCTGCATATACATGGAAATATCTACACAGCTATCTCTTTACTCATGGAAACAACTACACCGCTATCAGTTTGAACATGGAAATATCTACACCGCCATCTGTATGAACATGGAAATAAATGCACCGCCATCTGTATGAACATATAAATATCTACACCGCCATCTGTATTAAGATGGAGATATCTACACCGCTATCTGTATAAACATGGAAATATCTACACCGCTATCTGTATAAACATGGAAATATCTACACCTCAATCGGTATGAGCATGGAAATATCTACACCGCTATCTGTATGAACTTGGAAATATCTACACCGCTATCTCTATGAACATGGGAATATCTACACCGCAATCTGTATGAACATGGAAATAGCTACACCGCTATCTGTATGAAGATGGAAATATCTACACCGCTATCTGTATGAACTTGGAAATATCTACACCGCTATCTGTATGAACATGGAAATATCTACACCACTATCTGTATGAATATGGAAATATCTACACCGCTATCTGTATGAACATGGAAATATCTACACCGCTATCTGTTTGAACACGAAAATATCTACACCGCTGTCTGCATGACAATGTTAATATCTACACAGCTATCTGCATATACATGGAAATATCAACACAGCTATCTCTTTACACATGGAAATAACTACACCGCTATCTCTATAAAAAACGAAATATCTACACCGCCATCTGTATGAACATGGAAATATCTGCACTGCCATATGTATGAACATATAAATATCTGCACCGCCATCTGTATTAAGAAGGAGATATCTACACCGCTATCAGTATAAACATGGAAATATCTACACCGCTATCTGTATAAACATGGAAATATCTACACCGCTATCTGTATAAACATGGAAATATCTTCACCGGTACCTGTATAAACATGGAAATATCAGCACCGCTATCTGTATAAACATGGAAATATCTACACCGCTATCTGTATGAACATGGAAATATCTACACCGCTATCTGTATGAACATGGATATATCTACACAGCCATCTGGATGAACATGGAAATATCTACACCGCTATCTGCATGAACATGGAAATATCTACACCGCTATTTGTGTAAACATGCATACATCTTCACCGCAATCTGCATAAGCAAGGAAATATCTACACCGCTATCTGTATGAACATGGAAATATCTACACCGCTATCTGTTTGAACATGGAAATATCTAAACCGCTATCAACATGAAAATGTAAATATCTACACAGCTATCTGCATATACATGGAAATATATACAAAGCTATGTCTTTACACATGGAAATAACTACACCGCTATCTCTATAAACATGGAAATATCTACACCACTACCTGTATAAACATGGAAATATCAGCACCGCTATCTGTATGAACGTGGAAATATCTACACCGCTATCTGTATAAACATGGAAAGATCTACACCGCTATCTGTATAAACATGGAAATATCTACACCGCTACCTGAATAAACATGGAAATATCAGCACAGCTATCTGTGTGAACATGGAAATATCTACACCGCTATCTGTACGAACATGGAAATATCTACACCGCTATCTGTATGAACATGGAAATAGCTACACCGCTATCTGTATCAAGATGGAAATATCTACACCACTATCTGTATGAACATGGAAATATCTGCACCGCCATCTGCATGAACATATAAATATCTACACCGCCATCAGTATTAAGATGGAGATATCTACACCGATATCTGTATAAACTTGGAAATATCTACACCGCTGTCTGTATAAACATGGAAAGATCTACACCGCTATCTGTATAAACATGGAAATATCTACACCGCTACCTGAATAAACATGGAAATATCTGCACAGCTATCTGTATAAACATGGAAATATCTTCACCGCTATCTGTATGAACATGGAAATAGCTACACCGCTATCTGTATCAACACGGAAATATCTACACCACTATCTGTATAAACATGGAAATATCTACATCGCTATCTGTATGAACATGGATATATCTACACAGCCATCTGGATGAACATGGAAATATCTACACCGCTATCTGTATGAACCTGGAAATATCTACTCCGCTATCTGTGTAAACATGCATACATCTTCACCGCTATCTGTATAAACATGGAAATATCTACACCGCCATCTGTATGAACATGGAAATAGCTACACCGCTATCTGTATGAACATGGAAATATCTACACCGCTATCTGTATGAACATGGATATATCTACACAGCCATCTGGATGAACATGGAAATATCTACACCGCTATCTGTGCAAACATGCATACATCTTCACCGCTATCTGTATGAACATGGAAATATCTACACCGCTATCTGTATGAACATGGAAATATCTACACCGCTATCTGTATGAACATGGAAATATCTACTCCGCTATCTGTTTGAACATGGAAATATCTACACCGCTATCTGCATGAAAATGGAAATATCTACACTGCTATCTGCATATACATGGAAATATCTACACAGCTATCTCTTTACTCATGGAAACAACTACACCGCTATCAGTTTGAACATGGAAATATCTACACCGCCATCTGTATGAACATGGAAATAAATGCACCGCCATCTGTATGAACATATAAATATCTACACCGCCATCTGTATTAAGATGGAGATATCTACACCGCTATCTGTATAAACATGGAAATATCTACACCGCTATCTGTATAAACATGGAAATATCTACACCTCAATCGGTATGAGCATGGAAATATCTACACCGCTATCTGTATGAACTTGGAAATATCTACACCGCTATCTCTATGAACATGGGAATATCTACACCGCTATCTGTACGAACATGGAAATAGCTACACCGCTATCTGTATGAACATGGAAATATCTACACCGCAATCTGTATGAACATGGAAATAGCTACACCGCTATCTGTATGAAGATGGAAATATCTACACCGCTATCTGTATGAACTTGGAAATATCTACACCGCTATCTGTATGAACATGGAAATATCTACACCGCTATCTGTATGAATATGGAAATACCTACACCGCTATCTGTATGAACATGGAAATATCTACACCGCTATCTGTTTGAACACGAAAATATCTACACCGCTGTCTGCAAGCAAATGTTAATATCTACACAGCTATCTGCATATACATGGAAATATCAACACAGCTATCTCTTTACACATGGAAATAACTACACCGCTATCTCTATAAAAAACGAAATATCTACACCGCCATCTGTATGAACATGGAAATATCTGCACTGCCATATGTATGAACATATAAATATCTGCACCGCCATCTGTATTAAGAAGGAGATATCTACACCGCTATCAGTATAAACATGGAAATATCTACACCGCTATCTGTATAAACATGGAAATATCTACACCGCTATCTGTATAAACATGGAAATATCTTCACCGGTACCTGTATAAACATGGAAATATCAGCACCGCTATCTGTATAAACATGGAAATATCTACACCGCTATCTGTATGAACATGTAAATATCTACACCGCTATCTGTATGAACATGGATATATCTACACAGCCATCTGGATGAACATGGAAATATCTACACCGCTATCTGCATGAACATGGAAATATCTACACCTCTATTTGTGTAAACATGCATACATCTTCACCGCAATCTGCATAAGCAAGGAAATATCTACACCGCTATCTGTATGAACATGGAAATATCTACACCGCTATCTGTTTGAACATGGAGATATCTAAACCGCTATCAACATGAAAATGTAAATATCTACACAGCTATCTGCATATACATGGAAATATATACAAAGCTATGTCTTTACACATGGAAATAACTACACCGCTATCTCTATAAACATGGAGATATCTACACCGCCATCTGTAGGAACATGGAAATATCTGCACCGCCATCTGTATGAACATATTAATACCTACACCACCATCTGTATTAAGTTGGAGATATCTACACCGCTATCTGTATAAACCTGTAAATATCTACACCGCTATCTGTATAAACATGGAAAGATCTACACCGCTATCTGTATAAACATGGAAATATCTACACCGCTACCTGAATAAACATGGAAATATCTGCACAGCTATCTGTATGAACATGGAAATATCTACACCGCTATCTGTTCGAACATGGAAATATCTACACCGCTATCTGAATGAACATGGAAATATCTACACCGCTTTCTGTATCAACATGGAAATATCTACACCAATATCTATATAAACATGGAAATGTCTGCACCGCTATCTGTATGAACATGGATATATCTACACAGCCATCTGGATGAACATGGAAATATCTACACCGCTATCTGTATGAACCTGGAAATATCTACTCCGCTATCTGTGTAAACATGCATACATCTTCACCGCTATCTGTATAAACATGGAAATACCTACACCGCTATCTGTATGAACATGGTAATAGCTACACCGCTATCTGTATGAACATGGAAATATCTACACCGCTATCTGTATGAACATGGATATATCTACACAGCCACCTGGATGAACATGGAAATATCTACACCGCTATCTGTGCAAACATGCATACATCTTCACCGCTATCTGTATGAACATGGAAATATCTACACCGCTATCTGCATGAACATGGAAATATCTACACCGCTATCTGTGTGAACATGGAAATATCTACACCGCTATCTGTAGAAACATGGAAATATCTACACCGCTATCTGTATAAACATGGAAATATCTACACCGCTATCGGTATGAACATGGAAATATCTACACCGCTATCTGTATGAACATGGAAATAACTACACCGCTATCTCTATGAACATGGAAATATCTACACCGTTATCTGTTTGAACTCGGAAATATCTACACCGCTGACTGCATGAAAATGGAAATATCTACACAGCTATCTGCATATACATGGAAATATCTACACAGATATCTCTTTACACATGGAAATAACTTCACCGCTATCTCTATAAACATCGAAATATCTACACCGCCAACTGTATGAACATGGAAATATCTGCACCGCCATGTGTATGAACATATAAATATCTGCACCGCCATCTGTGTTAAGAAGGAGATATCTACACCGCTATCTGTATAAACATGGAAATATCTACACCGCTATCTGTATAAACATGGAAATATCTACACCGCTACCTGTATAAACATGGAAATATCAGCACCGATATCTGTATAAACATGGAAATATCTGCACCGCTGTCTGCATGAAAATGGAAATATCTACACAGCTATCTGCATATACATGGAAATATCTACAAAGCTATCTCTTTACACATGGAAATAACTACACCGCTATCTTTACAAACATGGAAATATATACACCGCCATCTGTATAAACATGGAAATATCTGCACTGCCATCTGTATGAACATATAAATATCTACACCGCCATCTGTATTAAGATGGAGATATCTTCACTGATATCTGTATAAACTTGGAAATATCTACACTGCTATCTGTATAATCCTGGAAATATCTACACCGCTATCTGTATATACATGGAAATAACTACACCTCTATCTGTATAAACACGGAAATATCTATACCGCTACCTGTATAAACATGGAAATATCAGCACCGCTATCTGCATGAACATGGCAATATCAGCCCCTCTATCTGTGTGAACATGGAGATATCTACACCGCTATCTGTAAGAACATGGAAATATCTACACCGCTATCTGTCTGAAAAAGGAAATATCTTCACCGCCATCTGTATGAACATGGATATATCTACACAGCCATCTGGATGAACATGGAAATATCTACACCGCTATCTGTATGAACATGGAAATAGCTACACCGCTATCTGTATGAACATGGAAATATCTACAACACTATCTGTATGAACATGGAAATATCTACACCGCTATCTGTATGAACATGGAAATAACTTCACCGCCATCTGTATGAACATGGATATATCTACACAGCCATCTGGATGAACATGGAAATATCTACACCGCTATCTGTATGAACATGGAAATAGCTACACCGCTATCTCTATGAACATGGAAATATGTACACCGCTATCTGTATAAACATGGAAATATCTACACCACTACCTGTATAAACATGGAAATATCAGCACCGCTATCTTTATGAACGTGGAAATATCTACACCACTATCTGTATAAACATGGAAAGATCTACACCGCTATCTGTATAAACATGGAAATATCTACACCGCTACCTGAATAAACATGGAAATATCAGCACAGCTATCTGTGTGAACATGGAAATATCTACACCGCTATCTGTACGAACATGGAAATATCTACACCGCTATCTGTATGAACATGGAAATAGCTACACCGCTATCTGTATCAAGATGGAAATATCTACACCACTATCTGTATGAACATGAAAATATCTGCACCGCCATCTGCATGAACATATAAATATCTACACCGCCATCTGTATTAAGATGGAGATATCTACACCGATATCTGTATAAACTTGGAAATATCTACACCGCTGTCTGTATAAACATGGAAAGATCTACACCGCTATCTGTATAAACATGGAAATATCTACACCGCTACCTGAATAAACATGGAAATATCTGCACAGCTATCTGTATAAACATGGAAATATCTTCACCGCTATCTGTACGAACATGGAAATATCTACACCGCTATCTGTATGAACATGGAAATAGCTACACCGCTATCTGTATCAACACGGAAATATCTACACCACTATCTGTATAAACATGGAAATATCTACATCGCTATATGTATGAACATGGATATATCTACACAGCCATCTGGATGAACATGGAAATATCTACACCGCTATCTGTATGAACCTGGAAATATCTACTCCGCTATCTGTGTAAACATGCATACATCTTCACCGCTATCTGTATAAACATGGAAATATCTGCACCGCCATCTGTATGAACATGGAAATAGCTACACCGCTATCTGTATGAACATGGAAATATCTACACCGCTATCTGTATGAACATGGATATATCTACACAGCCATCTGGATGAACATGGAAATATCTACACCGCTATCTGTGCAAACATGCATACATCTTCACCGCTATCTGTATGAACATGGAAATATCTACACCGCTATCTGTATGAACATGGAAATATCTACACCGCTATCTGTATGAACATGGAAATATCTACTCCGCTATCTGTTTGAACATGGAAATATCTACACCGCTATCTGCATGAAAATGGAAATATCTACACTGCTATCTGCATATACATGGAAATATCTACACAGCTATCTCTTTACTCATGGAAACAACTACACCGCTATCAGTTTGAACATGGAAATATCTACACCGCCATCTGTATGAACATGGAAATAAATGCACCGCCATCTGTATGAACATATAAATATCTACACCGCCATCTGTATTAAGATGGAGATACCTACACCGCTATCTGTATAAACATGGAAATATCTACACCGCTATCTGTATAAACATGGAAATATCTACACCTCAATCGGTATGAGCATGGAAATATCTACACCGCTATCTGTATGAACTTGGAAATATCTACACCGCTATCTCTATGAACATGGGAATATCTACACCGCTATGTGTACGAACATGGAAATAGCTACACCGCTATCTGTATGAACATGGAAATATCTACACCGCAATCTGTATGAACATGGAAATAGCTACACCGCTATCTGTATGAAGATGGAAATATCTACACCGCTATCTGTATGAACTTGGAAATATCTACACCGCTATCTGTATGAACATGGAAATATCTACACCGCTATCTGTATGAATATGGAAATATCTACACCGCTATCTGTATGAACATGGAAATATCTACACCGCTATCTGTTTGAACACGAAATTATCTACACCGCTGTCTGCATGACAATGTTAATATCTACACAGCTATCTGCATATACATGGAAATATCAACACAGCTATCTCTTTACACATGGAAATAACTACACCGCTATCTCTATAAAAAACGAAATATCTACACCGCCATCTGTATGAACATGGAAATATCTGCACTGCCATATGTATGAACATATAAATATCTGCACCGCCATCTGTATTAAGAAGGAGATATCTACACCGCTATCAGTATAAACATGGAAATATCTACACCGCTATCTGTATAAACATGGAAATATCTACACCGCTATCTGTATAAACATGGAAATATCTTCACCGGTACCTGTATAAACATGGAAATATCAGCACCGCTATCTGTATAAACATGGAAATATCTACACCGCTATCTGTATGAACATGGAAATATCTACACCGCTATCTGTATGAACATGGATATATCTACACAGCCATCTGGATGAACATGGAAATATCTACACCGCTATCTGCATGAACATGGAATTATCTACACCGCTATTTGTGTAAACATGCATACATCTTCACCGCAATCTGCATAAGCAAGGAAATATCTACACCGCTATCTGTATGAACATGGAAATATCTACACCGCTATCTGTTTGAACATGGAAATATCTAAACCGCTATCAACATGAAAATGTAAATATCTACACAGCTATCTGCATATACATGGAAATATATACAAAGCTATGTCTTTACACATGGAAATAACTACACCGCTATCTCTATAAACATGGAAATATCTACACCGCCATCTGTAGGAACATGGAAATATCTGCACCGCCATCTGTATGAACATATTAATACCTACACCACCATCTGTATTAAGTTGGAGATATCTACACCGCTATCTGTATAAACCTGTAAATATCTACACCGCTATCTGTATAAACATGGAAAGATCTACACCGCTATCTGTATAAACATGGAAATATCTACACCGCTACCTGAATAAACATGGAAATATCTGCACAGCTATCTGTATGAACATGGAAATATCTACACCGCTATCTGTTCGAACATGGAAATATCTACACCGCTATCTGAATGAACATGGTAATATCTACACCGCTTTCTGTATCAACATGGAAATATCTACACCAATATCTGTATAAACATGGAAATGTCTGCACCGATATCTGTATGAACATGGATATATCTACACAGCCATCTGGATGAACATGGAAATATCTACACCGCTATCTGTATGAACCTGGAAATATCTACTCCGCTATCTGTGTAAACATGCATACATCTTCACCGCTATCTGTATAAACATGGAAATATCTACACCGCTATCTGTATGAACATGGTAATAGCTACACCGCTATCTGTATGAACATGGAAATATCTACACCGCTATCTGTATGAACATGGATATATCTACACAGCCATCTGGATGAACATGGAAATATCTACACCGCTATCTGTGCAAACATGCATACATCTTCACCGCTATCTGTATGAACATGGAAATATCTACACCGCTATCTGCATGAACATGGAAATATCTACACCGCTATCTGTGTGAACATGGAAATATCTACACCGCTATCTGTTTGAACATGGAAATATCTACACCGCTATCTGCATGAAAATGGAAATATCTACACTGCTATCTGCATATACATGGAAATATCTACACAGCTATCTCTTTACACATGGAAATAACTACACTGCTATCAGTTTGAACATGGAAATATCTACACCGCCATCTGTATGAACATGGAAATATGTGCACCGCCATCTGTATGAACATATAAATATCTACACAGCCATCTGTATTAAGATGGAGATATCTACACCGCTATCTGTATAAACATGGAAATATCTACACCGCTATCTGTATAAACATGGAAATATCTACACCGCTATCGGTATGAACATGGAAATATCTACACCGCTATCTGTATGAACATGGAAATAACTACACCGCTATCTCTATGAACATGGAAATATCTACACCGTTATCTGTTTGAACTCGGAAATATCTACACCGCTGACTGCATGAAAATGGAAATATCTACACAGCTATCTGCATATACATGGAAATATCTACACAGATATCTCTTTACACATGGAAATAACTTCACCGCTATCTCTATAAACATCAAAATATCTACACCGCCATCTGTATGAACATGGAAATATCTGCACTGCCATGTGTATGAACATATAAATATCTGCACCGCCATCTGTGTTAAGAAGGAGATATCTACACCGCTATCTGTATAAACATGGAAATATCTACACCGCTATCTGTATAAACATGGAAATATCTACACCGCTACCTGTATAAACATGGAAATATCAGCACCGCTATCTGTATAAACATGGAAATATCTACACCGCTATCTGTATAAACATGGAAATATCTACACCGCTATCTGTATGAACATGGAAATATCTTCACCGCCATCTGTATGAACATGGATATATCTACACAGCCATCTGTATGAACATGGAAATATCTACACCGCTATCTGTATGAACATGGAAATATCTACACCGTTAACTGTATGTACATGGAAATAACTTCACCGCCATCTGTATGAACATGGATATGTCTACACAGCCATCTGGATGAACATGGAAATATCTACACCGCGATCTGTATGAACATGGAAATATCTACACCGCTATCTGTTTGAACATGGAAATATCTGAACCGCTTTCTGTATCAACATGGAAATATCTACACCACTATCTGTATAAACATGGAAATGTCTACACCGCTATCTGTATGAACATGGATATATCTACACAGCCATCTGGATGAACATGGAAATATCTACACCGCTATCTGTATGAACCTGGAAATATCTACTCCGCTATCTGTGTAAACATGCATACATCTTCACCGCTATCTGTATAAACATGGAAATATCTACACCGATATCTGTATGAACATGGAAATAGCTACACCGCTATCTGTATGAACATGGAAATATCTACACCGCTATCTGTATGAACATGGATATATCTACACAGCCATCTGGATGAACATGGAAATATCTACACCGCTATCTGTGCAAACATGCATACATCTTCACCGCTATCTGTATGAACATGGAAATATCTACACCGCTATCTGCATGAACATGGAAATATCTACACCGCTATCTGTGTGAACATGGAAATATCTACACCGCTATCTGTTTGAACATGGAAATATCTACACCGCTATCTGCATGAAAATGGAAATATCTACACTGCTATCTGCATATACATGGAAATATCTACACAGCTATCTCTTTACACATGGAAATAACTACACTGCTATCAGTTTGAACATGGAAATATCTACACCGCCATCTGTATGAACATGGAAATATGTGCACCGCCATCTGTATGAACATATAAATATCTACACCGCCATCTGTATTAAGATGGAGATATCTACACCGCTATCTGTATAAACATGGAAATATCTACACCGCTATCTGTATAAATATGGAAATATCTACACCGCTATCGGTATGAACATGGAAATATCTACACCGCTATCTGTATGAACATGGAAATATCTACACCGCTATCTCTATGAACATGGAAATATCTACACCGTTATCTGTTGGAACTCGGAAATATCTACACCGCTGACTGCATGAAAATGGAAATATCTACACAGCTATCTGCATATACATGGAAATATCTACACAGATATCTCTTTACACATGGAAATAACTTCACCGCTATCTCTATAAACATCGAAATATCTACACCGCCATCTGTATGAACATGGAAATATCTGCACCGCCATGTGTATGAACATATAAATATCTGCACCGCCATCTGTGTTAAGAAGGAGATATCTACACCGCTATCTGTATAAACATGGAAATATCTACACCGCTATCTGTATAAACATGGAAATATCTACACCGCTACCTGTATAAACATGGAAATATCAGCACCGCTATCTGTATAAACATGGAAATATCTACACCGCTATCTGTATAAACATGGAAATATCTACACCGCTATCTGTATGAACATGGAAATATCTTCACCGCCATCTGTATGAACATGGATATATCTACACAGCCATCTGTATGAACATGGAAATATCTACTCCGCTATCTGTATGAACATGGAAATATCTACACCGTTAACTGTATGAACATGGAAATACCTTCACCGCCATCTGTATGAACATGGATATGTCTACACAGCCATCTGGATGAACATGGAAATATCTACACCGCGATCTGTATGAACATGGAAATATCTACACCGCTATCTGTTTGAACATGGAAATATCTGAACCGCTATCTGCATGAAACTAGAAATATCTACACCGCTATCTGCATGAACATGGAAATATCTACACCGCTATTTGTGTAAACATGCATACATCTTCACCGCAATCTGCATAAGCAAGGAAATATCTATGCCGCTATCTGTATGAACATGGAAATATCTACACCGCTATCTGTTTGAACATGGGAATATCTAAACCACTATCAGCATGAAAATGGAAATATCTACACAGCTATCTGCATATACATGGAAATATCTACAAAGCAATCTCTTTACACATGGAAATAACGACACCGCTATCTCTATAAACATGGAAATATCTACACCGCCATCTGTATGAACATGGAAATATCTGCACCGCCATTTGTATGAACATATAAATATCTACACCACCATCTGTATTAAGATGGAGATATCTACACCGCTATCTGTATAAACCTGGAAATATCTACACCACTATCTGTATGAACATGGAAGGATCTACACCGCTATCTGTATAAACATGGAAATATCTACACCGCTACCTGAATAAACATGGAAATATCTGCACAGCTATCTGTATGAACATGGAAATATCTACACCGCTATCTGTACGAACATGGAAATATCTACACCGCTATCTGTATGAACATGGAAATAGCTACACCGCTATCTGTATCAACATGGAAATATCTACACCACTATCTGTAAACATGGAAATATCTACACCGCTATCTGTATGAACATGGATATATCTACACAGCCATCTGGATGAACATGGAAATATCTACACCGCTATCTGTATGAACCTGGAAATATCTACTCCGCTATCTGTGTAAACATGCATACATCTTCACCGCTATCTGTATAAACATGGAAATATCTACACCGCCATCTGTATGAACTTGGAAATATCTACACCGCTATCTGTATGAACATGGATATATCTACACAGCCATCTGGATGAACATGGAAATATCTACACCACTATCTGTATAAACATGGAAATATCTACACCGCTATCTGTATAAACATGGAAATATCTACACCGCTATCTGTATGAACATGGAAATATCTACACCGCTATCTGTATGAATATGGAAATATCTACACCGCTATCTGTATGAACATGGAAATATCTACACCGCTATCTGTTTGAACACGAAAATACCTACACCGCTGTCTGCATGACAATGGAAATATCTACACAGCTATCTGCATATACATGGAAATAGCTACACAGCTATCTCTTTACACATGGAAATAACTACACCGCTATCTCTATAAACATCGAAATATCTACACCGCCATCTGTATGAACATGGAAATATCTGCACCGCCATGTGTATGAACATATAAATATCTGCACCGCCCTCTGTATTAAGAAGGAGATATCTACGCCGCTATCAGTATAAACATGGAAATATCTACACCGCTATCTGTATAAACATGGAAATATCTACACCGCTATCTGTATTAACATGGAAATATCTTCTCCGGTACCTGTGTAAACATGGAAATATCAGCACCGCTATCTGTATAAACATGGAAATATCTACACAGCTATCTGTATGAACATGGAAATATCTACACCGCTATCTGTATGAACATGGATATATCTACACAGCCATCTGGATGAACATGGAAATATCTACACCGCTGTCTGCATGAACATGGAAATATCTACACCGCTATCTGTGTAAACATGCATACATCTTAACCGCAATCTGCATAAGCAAGGAAATATCTACACCGCTATCTGTATGAACATGGAAATATCTACACCGCTATCTGTTTGAACATGGAAATATCTAAACCGCTATCAGCATGAAAATGGAAATATCTACCCAGCTATCTGCATATACATGGAAATATCTACTAAGCTATCTCTTTACACATGGAAATAACTACACAACTATCTCTATAAACATGGAAATATCTACACCGCCATGTGTATGAACATGGAAATATCTGCACCGTCATCTGTATGAACATATAAATATCTACACAACCATCTGTATTAAGATGGAGATATCTACACCGATATCTGTATAAACTTGGAAATATCTACACCGCTATCTGTATAAACATGGAAAGATCTACACCGCTATCTGTATAAACATGGAAATATCTACACCGCTACCTGAATAAACATGGAAATATCTGCACAGCTATCTGTATAAACATGGAAATATCTTCACCGCTATCTGTACGAACATGGAAATATCTACACCGCTATCTGTATGAACATAGAAATAGCTACACCGCTATCTGTATCAACACGGAAATATCTACACCACTATCTGTATTAACATGGAAATATCTACATCGCTATCTGTATGAACATGGATATATCTACACAGCCATCTGGATGAACATGGAAATATCTACACCGCTATCTGTATGAACCTGGAAATATCTACTCCGCTATCTGTGTAAAGATGCATACATCTTCACCGCTATCTGTATAAACATGGAAATATCTACACCGCCATCTGTATGAACATGGAAATAGCTACACCGCTATCTGTATGAACATGGAAATATCTACACCGCTATCTGTATGAACATGGATATATCTACACAGCCATCTGGATGAACATGGAAATATCTACACCGCTATCTGTGCAAACATGCATACATCTTCACCGCTATCTGTATGAACATGGAAATATCTACACCGCTATCTGTATGAACATGGAAATATCTACACCGCTATCTGTATGAACATGGAAATATCTACTCCGCTATCTGTTTGAACATGGAAATATCTACACCGCTATCTGCATGAAAATGGAAATATCTACTCTGCTATCTGCATATACATGGAAATATCTACACAGCTATCTCTTTACTCATGGATATAACTACACCGCTATCAGTTTGAACATGGAAATATCTACACCTCCATCTGTATGAACATGGAAATATCTGCACCGCCATCTGTATGAACTTATAAATATCTACACCGCCATCTGTATTAAGATGGAGATATCTACACCGCTATCTGTATAAACATGGAAATATCTACACCGCTATCTGTATAAACATGGAAATATCTACACCTCAATCGGTATGAGCATGGAAATATCTAAACCGCTATCTGTATGAACATGGATATATCTACACAGCCATCTGGATGAACATGGAAATATCTACACCGCTATCTGCATGAACATGGAAATATCTACACCGCTATCTGTGTAAACATGCATACATATTCACCGCAATCTGCATAAGCAAGGAAATATCTACACCGCTATCTGTATGAACATGGAAATATCTACACCGCTATCTCTATGAACATGGGAATATCTACACCGCTATCTGTACGAACATGGAAATAGCTACACCGCTATCTGTATGAACATGGAAATATCTACACCGCTATCTGTATGAACATGGAAATAGCTACACCGCTATCTGTATGAACATGGAAATATCTACACCGCTATCTGTATGAACTTGGAAATATCTACACCGCTATCTGTATGAACATGGAAATATCTACACCGCTATCTGTATGAATATGGAAATATCTACACAGCTATCTGTATGAACATGGAAATATCTACACCGCTATCTGTTTGAACACGAAAATATCTACACCGCTGTCTGCATGACAATGGAAATATCTACCCAGCTATCTGCATATACATGGAAATATCTACACAGCTATCTCTTTACACATGGAAATAACTACACCGCTATCTCTATAAACATGGAAATATCTACACCGCCTTCTGTATGAACATGGAAATATCTGCACCGCCGTCTGCATGAACATATAAATATCTACACCGCCATCTGTATTAAGATGGAGATATCTACACCGATATCTGTATAAACTTGGAAATATCTACACCGCTGTCTGTATAAACATGGAAAGATCTACACCGCTATCTGTATAAACATGGAAATATCTACACCGCTACCTGAATAAACATGGAAATATCTGCACAGCTATCTGTATAAACATGGAAATATCTTCACCGCTATCTGTACGAACATGGAAATATCTACACCGCTATCTGTATGAACATGGAAATAGCTACACCGCTATCTGTATCAACACGGAAATATCTACACCACTATCTGTATAAACATGGAAATATCTACATCGCTATCTGTATGAACATGGATATATCTACACAGCCATCTGGATGAACATGGAAATATCTACACCGCTATCTGTATGAACCTGGAAATATCTACTCCGCTATCTGTGAAAACATGCATACATCTTCACCGCTATCTGTATAAACATGGAAATATCTACACCGCTATCTGTATAAACATGGAAATATCTACACCTCAATCGGTATGAGCATGGAAATATCTACACCGCTATCTGTATGAACTTGGAAATATCTACACCGCTATCTCTATGAACATGGGAATATCTACACCGCTATCTGTACGAACATGGAAATAGCTACACCGCTATCTGTATGAACATGGAAATATCTACACCGCAATCTGTATGAACATGGAAATAGCTACACCGCTATCTGTATGAAGATGGAAATATCTACACCGCTATCTGTATGAACTTGGAAATATCTACACCGCTATCTGTATGAACATGGAAATATCTACACCGCTATCTGTATGAATATGGAAATATCTACACCGCTATCTGTATGAACATGGAAATATCTACACCGCTATCTGTTTGAACACGAAAATATCTACACCGCTGTCTGCATGACAATGTTAATATCTACACAGCTATCTGCATATACATGGAAATATCAACACAGCTATCTCTTTACACATGGAAATAACTACACCGCTATCTCTATAAAAAACGAAATATCTACACCGCCATCTGTATGAACATGGAAATATCTGCACTGCCATATGTATGAACATATAAATATCTGCACCGCCATCTGTATTAAGAAGGAGATATCTACACCGCTATCAGTATAAACATGGAAATATCTACACCGCTATCTGTATAAACATGGAAATATCTACACCGCTATCTGTATAAACATGGAAATATCTTCACCGGTACCTGTATAAACATGCAAATATCAGCACCGCTATCTGTATAAACATGGAAATAACTACACCGCTATCTGTATGAACATGGAAATATCTACACTGCTATCTGTATGAACATGGATATATCTACACAGCCATCTGGATGAACATGGAAATATCTACACCGCTATCTGCATGAACATGGAAATATCTACACCGCTATTTGTGTAAACATGCATACATCTTCACCGCAATCTGCATAAGCAAGGAAATATCTACACCGCTATCTGTATGAACATGGAAATAACTACACCACTATCTGTTTGAACATGGAAATATCTAAACCGCTATCAACATGAAAATGTAAATATCTACACAGCTATCTGCATATACATGGAAATATATACAAAGCTAAGTCTTTACACATGGAAATAACTACACCGCTATCTCTATAAACATGGAAATATCTACACCGCCATCTGTAGGAACATGGAAATATCTGCACCGCCATCTGTATGAACATATTAATACCTACACCACCATCTGTATTAAGATGGAGATATCTACACCGCTATCTGTATAAACCTGGAAATATCTACACCGCTATCTGTATGAACATGGAAATATCTACACCGCTATCTGTATAAACATGGAAATATCTACACCGCTACCTGAATAAACATGGAAATATCTGCACAGCTATCTGTATGAACATGGAAATATCTACACCGCTATCTGTTCGAACATGGAAATATCTTCACCGCTATCTGAATGAAGATGGAAATATCTACACCGCTTTCTGTATCAACATGGAAATATCTACACCACTATCTGTATAAACATGGAAATGTCTACACCGCTATCTGTATGAACATGGATATATCTACACAGCCATCTGGATGAACATGGAAATATCTACACCGCTATCTGTATGAACCTGGAAATATCTACTCCGCTATCTGTGTAAACATGCATACATCTTCACCGCTATCTGTATAAACATGGAAATATCTACACCGCTATCTGTATGAACATGGAAATAGCTACACCGCTATCTGTATGAACATGGAAATATCTACACCGCTATCTCTATGAACATGGAAATATCTACACCGTTATCTGTTGGAACTCGGAAATATCTACACCGCTGACTGCATGAAAATGGAAATATCTACACAGCTATCTGCATATACATGGAAATATCTACACAGATATCTCTTTACACATGGAAATAACTTCACCGCTATCTCTATAAACATCGAAATATCTACACCGCCATCTGTATGAACATGGAAATATCTGCACCGCCATGTGTATGAACATATAAATATCTGCACCGCCATCTGTGTTAAGAAGGAGATATCTACACCGCTATCTGTATAAACATGGAAATATCTACACCGCTATCTGTATAAACATGGAAATATCTACACCGCTACCTGTATAAACATGGAAATATCAGCACCGCTATCTGTATAAACATGGAAATATCTACACCGCTATCTGTATAAACATGGAAATATCTACACCGCTATCTGTATGAACATGGAAATATCTTCACCGCCATCTGTATGAACATGGATATATCTACACAGCCATCTGTATGAACATGGAAATATCTACTCCGCTATCTGTATGAACATGGAAATATCTACACCGTTAACTGTATGAACATGGAAATACCTTCACCGCCATCTGTATGAACATGGATATGTCTACACAGCCATCTGGATGAACATGGAAATATCTACACCGCGATCTGTATGAACATGGAAATATCTACACCGCTATCTGTTTGAACATGGAAATATCTGAACCGCTATCTGCATGAAACTAGAAATATCTACACCGCTATCTGCATGAACATGGAAATATCTACACCGCTATTTGTGTAAACATGCATACATCTTCACCGCAATCTGCATAAGCAAGGAAATATCTATGCCGCTATCTGTATGAACATGGAAATATCTACACCGCTATCTGTTTGAACATGGGAATATCTAAACCACTATCAGCATGAAAATGGAAATATCTACACAGCTATCTGCATATACATGGAAATATCTACAAAGCAATCTCTTTACACATGGAAATAACGACACCGCTATCTCTATAAACATGGAAATATCTACACCGCCATCTGTATGAACATGGAAATATCTGCACCGCCATTTGTATGAACATATAAATATCTACACCACCATCTGTATTAAGATGGAGATATCTACACCGCTATCTGTATAAACCTGGAAATATCTACACCACTATCTGTATGAACATGGAAGGATCTACACCGCTATCTGTATAAACATGGAAATATCTACACCGCTACCTGAATAAACATGGAAATATCTGCACAGCTATCTGTATGAACATGGAAATATCTACACCGCTATCTGTACGAACATGGAAATATCTACACCGCTATCTGTATGAACATGGAAATAGCTACACCGCTATCTGTATCAACATGGAAATATCTACACCACTATCTGTAAACATGGAAATATCTACACCGCTATCTGTATGAACATGGATATATCTACACAGCCATCTGGATGAACATGGAAATATCTACACCGCTATCTGTATGAACCTGGAAATATCTACTCCGCTATCTGTGTAAACATGCATACATCTTCACCGCTATCTGTATAAACATGGAAATATCTACACCGCCATCTGTATGAACTTGGAAATATCTACACCGCTATCTGTATGAACATGGATATATCTACACAGCCATCTGGATGAACATGGAAATATCTACACCACTATCTGTATAAACATGGAAATATCTACACCGCTATCTGTATAAACATGGAAATATCTACACCGCTATCTGTATGAACATGGAAATATCTACACCGCTATCTGTATGAATATGGAAATATCTACACCGCTATCTGTATGAACATGGAAATATCTACACCGCTATCTGTTTGAACACGAAAATACCTACACCGCTGTCTGCATGACAATGGAAATATCTACACAGCTATCTGCATATACATGGAAATAGCTACACAGCTATCTCTTTACACATGGAAATAACTACACCGCTATCTCTATAAACATCGAAATATCTACACCGCCATCTGTATGAACATGGAAATATCTGCACCGCCATGTGTATGAACATATAAATATCTGCACCGCCCTCTGTATTAAGAAGGAGATATCTACGCCGCTATCAGTATAAACATGGAAATATCTACACCGCTATCTGTATAAACATGGAAATATCTACACCGCTATCTGTATTAACATGGAAATATCTTCTCCGGTACCTGTGTAAACATGGAAATATCAGCACCGCTATCTGTATAAACATGGAAATATCTACACAGCTATCTGTATGAACATGGAAATATCTACACCGCTATCTGTATGAACATGGATATATCTACACAGCCATCTGGATGAACATGGAAATATCTACACCGCTGTCTGCATGAACATGGAAATATCTACACCGCTATCTGTGTAAACATGCATACATCTTAACCGCAATCTGCATAAGCAAGGAAATATCTACACCGCTATCTGTATGAACATGGAAATATCTACACCGCTATCTGTTTGAACATGGAAATATCTAAACCGCTATCAGCATGAAAATGGAAATATCTACCCAGCTATCTGCATATACATGGAAATATCTACTAAGCTATCTCTTTACACATGGAAATAACTACACAACTATCTCTATAAACATGGAAATATCTACACCGCCATGTGTATGAACATGGAAATATCTGCACCGTCATCTGTATGAACATATAAATATCTACACAACCATCTGTATTAAGATGGAGATATCTACACCGATATCTGTATAAACTTGGAAATATCTACACCGCTATCTGTATAAACATGGAAAGATCTACACCGCTATCTGTATAAACATGGAAATATCTACACCGCTACCTGAATAAACATGGAAATATCTGCACAGCTATCTGTATAAACATGGAAATATCTTCACCGCTATCTGTACGAACATGGAAATATCTACACCGCTATCTGTATGAACATAGAAATAGCTACACCGCTATCTGTATCAACACGGAAATATCTACACCACTATCTGTATTAACATGGAAATATCTACATCGCTATCTGTATGAACATGGATATATCTACACAGCCATCTGGATGAACATGGAAATATCTACACCGCTATCTGTATGAACCTGGAAATATCTACTCCGCTATCTGTGTAAAGATGCATACATCTTCACCGCTATCTGTATAAACATGGAAATATCTACACCGCCATCTGTATGAACATGGAAATAGCTACACCGCTATCTGTATGAACATGGAAATATCTACACCGCTATCTGTATGAACATGGATATATCTACACAGCCATCTGGATGAACATGGAAATATCTACACCGCTATCTGTGCAAACATGCATACATCTTCACCGCTATCTGTATGAACATGGAAATATCTACACCGCTATCTGTATGAACATGGAAATATCTACACCGCTATCTGTATGAACATGGAAATATCTACTCCGCTATCTGTTTGAACATGGAAATATCTACACCGCTATCTGCATGAAAATGGAAATATCTACTCTGCTATCTGCATATACATGGAAATATCTACACAGCTATCTCTTTACTCATGGATATAACTACACCGCTATCAGTTTGAACATGGAAATATCTACACCTCCATCTGTATGAACATGGAAATATCTGCACCGCCATCTGTATGAACTTATAAATACACCGCCATCTGTATTAAGATGGAGATATCTACACCGCTATCTGTATAAACATGGAAATATCTACACCGCTATCTGTATAAACATGGAAATATCTACACCTCAATCGGTATGAGCATGGAAATATCTAAACCGCTATCTGTATGAACATGGATATATCTACACAGCCATCTGGATGAACATGGAAATATCTACACCGCTATCTGCATGAACATGGAAATATCTACACCGCTATCTGTGTAAACATGCATACATATTCACCGCAATCTGCATAAGCAAGGAAATATCTACACCGCTATCTGTATGAACATGGAAATATCTACACCGCTATCTCTATGAACATGGGAATATCTACACCGCTATCTGTACGAACATGGAAATAGCTACACCGCTATCTGTATGAACATGGAAATATCTACACCGCTATCTGTATGAACATGGAAATAGCTACACCGCTATCTGTATGAACATGGAAATATCTACACCGCTATCTGTATGAACTTGGAAATATCTACACCGCTATCTGTATGAACATGGAAATATCTACACCGCTATCTGTATGAATATGGAAATATCTACACAGCTATCTGTATGAACATGGAAATATCTACACCGCTATCTGTTTGAACACGAAAATATCTACACCGCTGTCTGCATGACAATGGAAATATCTACCCAGCTATCTGCATATACATGGAAATATCTACACAGCTATCTCTTTACACATGGAAATAACTACACCGCTATCTCTATAAACATGGAAATATCTACACCGCCTTCTGTATGAACATGGAAATATCTGCACCGCCGTCTGCATGAACATATAAATATCTACACCGCCATCTGTATTAAGATGGAGATATCTACACCGATATCTGTATAAACTTGGAAATATCTACACCGCTGTCTGTATAAACATGGAAAGATCTACACCGCTATCTGTATAAACATGGAAATATCTACACCGCTACCTGAATAAACATGGAAATATCTGCACAGCTATCTGTATAAACATGGAAATATCTTCACCGCTATCTGTACGAACATGGAAATATCTACACCGCTATCTGTATGAACATGGAAATAGCTACACCGCTATCTGTATCAACACGGAAATATCTACACCACTATCTGTATAAACATGGAAATATCTACATCGCTATCTGTATGAACATGGATATATCTACACAGCCATCTGGATGAACATGGAAATATCTACACCGCTATCTGTATGAACCTGGAAATATCTACTCCGCTATCTGTGAAAACATGCATACATCTTCACCGCTATCTGTATAAACATGGAAATATCTACACCGCTATCTGTATAAACATGGAAATATCTACACCTCAATCGGTATGAGCATGGAAATATCTACACCGCTATCTGTATGAACTTGGAAATATCTACACCGCTATCTCTATGAACATGGGAATATCTACACCGCTATCTGTACGAACATGGAAATAGCTACACCGCTATCTGTATGAACATGGAAATATCTACACCGCAATCTGTATGAACATGGAAATAGCTACACCGCTATCTGTATGAAGATGGAAATATCTACACCGCTATCTGTATGAACTTGGAAATATCTACACCGCTATCTGTATGAACATGGAAATATCTACACCGCTATCTGTATGAATATGGAAATATCTACACCGCTATCTGTATGAACATGGAAATATCTACACCGCTATCTGTTTGAACACGAAAATATCTACACCGCTGTCTGCATGACAATGTTAATATCTACACAGCTATCTGCATATACATGGAAATATCAACACAGCTATCTCTTTACACATGGAAATAACTACACCGCTATCTCTATAAAAAACGAAATATCTACACCGCCATCTGTATGAACATGGAAATATCTGCACTGCCATATGTATGAACATATAAATATCTGCACCGCCATCTGTATTAAGAAGGAGATATCTACACCGCTATCAGTATAAACATGGAAATATCTACACCGCTATCTGTATAAACATGGAAATATCTACACCGCTATCTGTATAAACATGGAAATATCTTCACCGGTACCTGTATAAACATGCAAATATCAGCACCGCTATCTGTATAAACATGGAAATAACTACACCGCTATCTGTATGAACATGGAAATATCTACACTGCTATCTGTATGAACATGGATATATCTACACAGCCATCTGGATGAACATGGAAATATCTACACCGCTATCTGCATGAACATGGAAATATCTACACCGCTATTTGTGTAAACATGCATACATCTTCACCGCAATCTGCATAAGCAAGGAAATATCTACACCGCTATCTGTATGAACATGGAAATAACTACACCACTATCTGTTTGAACATGGAAATATCTAAACCGCTATCAACATGAAAATGTAAATATCTACACAGCTATCTGCATATACATGGAAATATATACAAAGCTATGTCTTTACACATGGAAATAACTACACCGCTATCTCTATAAACATGGAAATATCTACACCGCCATCTGTAGGAACATGGAAATATCTGCACCGCCATCTGTATGAACATATTAATACCTACACCACCATCTGTATTAAGATGGAGATATCTACACCGCTATCTGTATAAACCTGGAAATATCTACACCGCTATCTGTATGAACATGGAAATATCTACACCGCTATCTGTATAAACATGGAAATATCTACACCGCTACCTGAATAAACATGGAAATATCTGCACAGCTATCTGTATGAACATGGAAATATCTACACCGCTATCTGTTCGAACATGGAAATATCTTCACCGCTATCTGAATGAAGATGGAAATATCTACACCGCTTTCTGTATCAACATGGAAATATCTACACCACTATCTGTATAAACATGGAAATGTCTACACCGCTATCTGTATGAACATGGATATATCTACACAGCCATCTGGATGAACATGGAAATATCTACACCGCTATCTGTATGAACCTGGAAATATCTACTCCGCTATCTGTGTAAACATGCATACATCTTCACCGCTATCTGTATAAACATGGAAATATCTACACCGCTATCTGTATGAACATGGAAATAGCTACACCGCTATCTGTATGAACATGGAAATATCTACACCGCTATCTGTATGAACATGGATATATCTACACAGCCATCTGGATGAACATGGAAATATCTACACCGCTATCTGTGCAAACATGCATACATCTTCACCGCTATCTGTATGAACATGGAAATATCTACACCGCTATCTGCATGAACATGGAAATATCTACACCGCTATCTGTGTGAACATGGAAATATCTACACCGCTATCTGTTTGAACATGGAAATATCTACACCGCTATCTGCATGAAAATGGAAATATCTACACTGCTATCTGCATATACATGGAAATATCTACACAGCTATCTCTTTACACATGGAAATAACTACACTGCTATCAGTTTGAACATGGAAATATCTACACCGCCATCTGTATGAACATGGAAATATGTGCACCGCCATCTGTATGAACATATAAATATCTACACCCCCATCTGTATTAAGATGGAGATATCTACACCGCTATCTGTATAAACATGGAAATATCTACACCGCTATCTGTATAAACATGGAAATATCTACACCGCTATCGGTATGAACATGGAAATATCTACACCGCTATCTGTATGAACATGGAAATATCTACACCGCTATCTCTATGAACATGGAAATATCTACACCGTTATCTGTTGGAACTCGGAAATATCTACACCGCTGACTGCATGAAAATGGAAATATCTACACAGCTATCTGCATATACATGGAAATATCTACACAGATATCTCTTTACACATGGAAATAACTTCACCGCTATCTCTATAAACATCGAAATATCTACACCGCCATCTGTATGAACATGGAAATATCTGCACCGCCATGTGTATGAACATATAAATATCTGCACCGTCATCTGTGTTAAGAAGGAGATATCTACACCGCTATCTGTATAAACATGGAAATATCTACACCGCTATCTGTATAAACATGGAAATATCTACACCGCTACCTGTATAAACATGGAAATATCAGCACCGCTATCTGTATAAACATGGAAATATCTACACCGCTATCTGTATAAACATGGAAATATCTACACCGCTATCTGTATGAACATGGAAATATCTTCACCGCCATCTGTTTGAACATGGATATATCTACACAGCCATCTGTATGAACATGGAAATATCTACACCGCTATCTGTATGAACATGGAAATATATACACCGCTATCTATGTAAACATGCATACATCTTCACTGCTATCTGTATAAACATGGAAATATCTACACCGCTATCTGTATGAACATGGAAATACCTTCACCGCCATCTGTATGAACATGGATATGTCTACACAGCCATCTGGATGAACATGGAAATATCTACACCGCGATCTGTATGAACATGGAAATATCTACACCGCTATCTGTTTGAACATGGAAATATCTGAACCGCTATCTGCATGAAACTAGAAATATCTACACCGCTATCTGCATGAACATGGAAATATCTACACCGCGATTTGTGTAAACATGCATACATCTTCACCGCAATCTGCATAAGCAAGGAAATATCTATGCCGCTATCTGTATGAACATGGAAATATCTACACATCTATCTGTTTGAACATGGGAATATCTAAACCGCTATCAGCATGAAAATGGAAATATCTACACAGCTATCTGTATATACATGGAAATATCTACAAAGCTATCTCTTTACACATGGAAATAACGACACCGCTATCTCTATAAACATGGAAATATCTACACCGCCATCTGTATGAACATGGAAATATCTGCACCGCCATTTGTATGAACACATAAATATCTACACCACCATCTGTATTAAGATGGAGATATCTACACCGCTATCTGTATAAACCTGGAAATATCTACACCGATATCTGTATGAATATGGAAGGATCTACACCGCTATATGTATAAACATGGAAATATCTACACCGCTACCTGAATAAACATGGAAATATCTGCACAGCTATCTGTATAAACATGGAAATATCTACACCGCTATCTGTATGAACATGGAAATATCTTCACCGCCATCTGTATGAACATGGATATATCTACACAGCCATCTGTATGAACATGGAAATAGCTACACCGCTATCTGTATCAACATGGAAATATCTACACCACTATCTGTAAACATGGAAATATCTACACCGCTATCTGTATGAACATGGATATATCTACACAGCCATCTGGATGAACATGGAAATATCTACACCGCTATCTGTATGAATCTGGAAATATCTACTCCGCTATATGTGAAAACAAGCATACATCTTCACCGCTATCTGTATAAACATGGAAATATCTACACCGCCATCTGTATGAACTTGGAAATATCTACAACGCTATCTGTATGAACATGGAAATATCTGCACAGCTATCTGTATGAACATGGAAATATCTACACCGCTATCTGTTCGAACATGGAAATATCTACACCGCTATCTGAATGAACATGGAAATATCTACACCGCTTTCTGTATCAACATGGAAATATCTACACCAATATCTGTATAAACATGGAAATGTCTGCACCGCTATCTGTATGAACATGGATATATCTACACAGCCATCTGGATGAACATGGAAATATCTACACCGCTATCTGTATGAACCTGGAAATATCTACTCCGCTATCTGTGTAAACATGCATACATCTTCACCGCTATCTGTATAAACATGGAAATATCTACACCGCTATCTGTATGAACATGGAAATATATACACCGCTATCTATGTAAACATGCATACGTCTTCACTGCTATCTGTATAAACATGGAAATATCTACACCGCTATCTGTATGAACATGGAAATACCTTCACCGCCATCTGTATGAACATGGATATGTCTACACAGCCATCTGGATGAACATGGAAATATCTACACCGCGATCTGTATGAACATGGAAATATCTACACCGCTATCTGTTTGAACATGGAAATATCTGAACCGCTATCTGCATGAAACTAGAAATATCTACACCGCTATCTGCATGAACATGGAAATATCTACACCGCGATTTGTGTAAACATGCATACATCTTCACCGCAATCTGCATAAGCAAGGAAATATCTATGCCGCTATCTGTATGAACATGGAAATATCTACACATCTATCTGTTTGAACATGGGAATATCTAAACCGCTATCAGCATGAAAATGGAAATATCTACACAGCTATCTGTATATACATGGAAATATCTACAAAGCTATCTCTTTACACATGGAAATAACGACACCGCTATCTCTATAAACATGGAAATATCTACACCGCCATCTGTATGAACATGGAAATATCTGCACCGCCATTTGTATGAACACATAAATATCTACACCACCATCTGTATTAAGATGGAGATATCTACACCGCTATCTGTATAAACCTGGAAATATCTACACCGATATCTGTATGAATATGGAAGGATCTACACCGCTATATGTATAAACATGGAAATATCTACACCGCTACCTGAATAAACATGGAAATATCTGCACAGCTATCTGTATAAACATGGAAATATCTACACCGCTATCTGTATGAACATGGAAATATCTTCACCGCCATCTGTATGAACATGGATATATCTACACAGCCATCTGTATGAACATGGAAATAGCTACACCGCTATCTGTATCAACATGGAAATATCTACACCACTATCTGTAAACATGGAAATATCTACACCGCTATCTGTATGAACATGGATATATCTACACAGCCATCTGGATGAACATGGAAATATCTACACCGCTATCTGTATGAACCTGGAAATATCTACTCCGCTATATGTGAAAACAAGCATACATCTTCACCGCTATCTGTATAAACATGGAAATATCTACACCGCCATCTGTATGAACTTGGAAATATCTACAACGCTATCTGTATGAACATGGAAATATCTGCACAGCTATCTGTATGAACATGGAAATATCTACACCGCTATCTGTTCGAACATGGAAATATCTACACCGCTATCTGAATGAACATGGAAATATCTACACCGCTTTCTGTATCAACATGGAAATATCTACACCAATATCTGTATAAACACGGAAATGTCTGCACCGCTATCTGTATGAACATGGATATATCTACACAGCCATCTGGATGAACATGGAAATATCTACACCGCTATCTGTATGAACCTGGAAATATCTACTCCGCTATCTGTGTAAACATGCATACATCTTCACCGCTATCTGTATAAACATGGAAATATCTACACCGCTATCTGTATGAACATGGTCATAGCTACACCGCTATCTGTATGAACATGGAAATATCTACACCGCTATCTGTATGAACATGGATATATCTACACAGCCATCTGGATGAACATGGAAATATCTACACCGCTATCTGTGCAAACATGCATACATCTTCACCGCTATCTGTATGAACATGGAAATATCTACACCGCTATCTGCATGAACATGGAAATATCTACACCGCTATCTGTGTGAACATGGAAATATCTACACCGCTATCTGTTTGAACATGGAAATATCTACACCGCTATCTGCATGAAAATGGAAATATCTACACTGCTATCTGCATATACATGGAAATATCTACACAGCTATCTCTTTACACATGGAAATAACTACACTGCTATCAGTTTGAACATGGAAATATCTACACCGCCATCTGTATGAACATGGAAATATGTGCACCGCCATCTGTATGAACATATAAATATCTACACAGCCATCTGTATTAAGATGGAGATATCTACACCGCTATCTGTATAAACATGGAAATATCTACACCGCTATCTGTATAAACATGGAAATATCTACACCGCTATCGGTATGAACATGGAAATATCTACACCGCTATCTGTATGAACATGGAAATAACTACACCGCTATCTCTATGAACATGGAAATATCTACACCGTTATCTGTTTGAACTCGGAAATATCTACACCGCTGACTGCATGAAAATGGAAATATGTACACAGCTATCTGCATATACATGGAAATATCTACACAGATATCTCTTTACACATGGAAATAACTTCACCGCTATCTCTATAAACATCAAAATATCTACACCGCCATCTGTATGAACATGGAAATATCTGCACCGCCATGTGTATGAACATATAAATATCTGCACCACCATCTGTGTTAAGAAGGAGATATCTACACCGCTATCTGTATAAACATGGAAATATCTACACCGCTATCTGTATAAACATGGAAATATCTACACCGCTACCTGTATAAACATGGAAATATCAGCACCGCTATCTGTATAAACATGGAAATATCTACACCGCTATCTGTATAAACATGGAAATATCTACACCGCTATCTGTATGAACATGGAAATATCTTCACCGCCATCTGTATGAACATGGATATATCTACACAGCCATCTGTATGAACATGGAAATATCTACACCGCTATCTGTATGAACATGGAAATATCTACACCGTTAACTGTATGTACATGGAAATAACTTCACCGCCATCTGTATGAACATGGATATGTCTACACAGCCATCTGGATGAACATGGAAATATCTACACCGCGATCTGTATGAACATGGAAATATCTACACCGCTATCTGTTTGAACATGGAAATATCTGAACCGCTTTCTGTATCAACATGGAAATATCTACACCACTATCTGTATAAACATGGAAATGTCTACACCGCTATCTGTATGAACATGGATATATCTACACAGCCATCTGGATGAACATGGAAATATCTACACCGCTATCTGTATGAACCTGGAAATATCTACTCCGCTATCTGTGTAAACATGCATACATCTTCACCGCTATCTGTATAAACATGGAAATATCTACACCGATATCTGTATGAACATGGAAATAGCTACACCGCTATCTGTATGAACATGGAAATATCTACACCGCTATCTGTATGAACATGGATATATCTACACAGCCATCTGGATGAACATGGAAATATCTACACCGCTATCTGTGCAAACATGCATACATCTTCACCGCTATCTGTATGAACATGGAAATATCTACACCGCTATCTGCATGAACATGGAAATATCTACACCGCTATCTGTGTGAACATGGAAATATCTACACCGCTATCTGTTTGAACATGGAAATATCTACACCGCTATCTGCATGAAAATGGAAATATCTACACTGCTATCTGCATATACATGGAAATATCTACACAGCTATCTCTTTACACATGGAAATAACTACACTGCTATCAGTTTGAACATGGAAATATCTACACCGCCATCTGTATGAACATGGAAATATGTGCACCGCCATCTGTATGAACATATAAATATCTACACCCCCATCTGTATTAAGATGGAGATATCTACACCGCTATCTGTATAAACATGGAAATATCTACACCGCTATCTGTATAAACATGGAAATATCTACACCGCTATCGGTATGAACATGGAAATATCTACACCGCTATCTGTATGAACATGGAAATAACTACACCGCTATCTCTATGAACATGGAAATATCTACACCGTTATCTGTTTGAACTCGGAAATATCTACACCGCTGACTGCATGAAAATGGAAATATGTACACAGCTATCTGCATATACATGGAAATATCTACACAGATATCTCTTTACACATGGAAATAACTTCACCGCTATCTCTATAAACATCAAAATATCTACACCGCCATCTGTATGAACATGGAAATATCTGCACCGCCATGTGTATGAACATATAAATATCTGCACCGCCATCTGTGTTAAGAAGGAGATATCTACACCGCTATCTGTATAAACATGGAAATATCTACACCGCTATCTGTATAAACATGGAAATATCTACACCGCTACCTGTATAAACATGGAAATATCAGCACCGCTATCTGTAAAAACATGGAAATATCTACACCGCTATCTGTATAAACATGGAAATATCAACACCGCTATCTGTATGAACATGGAAATATCTTCACCGCCATCTGTATGAACATGGATATATCTACACAGCCATCTGTATGAACATGGAAATATCTACACCGCTATCTGCATGAACATGGAAATATCTACACCGTTAACTGTATGTACATGGAAATAACTTCACCGCCATCTGTATGAACATGGATATGTCTACACAGCCATCTGGATGAACATGGAAATATCTACACCGCGATCTGTATGAACATGGAAATATCTACACCGCTATCTGTTTGAACATGGAAATATCTGAACCGCTTTCTGTATCAACATGGAAATATCTACACCACTATCTGTATAAACATGGAAATGTCTACACCGCTATCTGTATGAACATGGATATATCTACACAGCCATCTGGATGAACATGGAAATATCTACACCGCTATCTGTATGAACCTGGAAATATCTACTCCGCTATCTGTGTAAACATGCATACATCTTCACCGCTATCTGTATAAACATGGAAATATCTACACCGATATCTGTATGAACATGGAAATAGCTACACCGCTATCTGTATGAACATGGAAATATCTACACCGCTATCTGTATGAACATGGATATATCTACACAGCCATCTGGATGAACATGGAAATATCTACACCGCTATCTGTGCAAACATGCATACATCTTCACCGCTATCTGTATGAACATGGAAATATCTACACCGCTATCTGCATGAACATGGAAATATCTACACCGCTATCTGTGTGAACATGGAAATATCTACACCGCTATCTGTTTGAACATGGAAATATCTACACCGCTATCTGCATGAAAATGGAAATATCTACACTGCTATCTGCATATACATGGAAATATCTACACAGCTATCTCTTTACACATGGAAATAACTACACTGCTATCAGTTTGAACATGGAAATATCTACACCGCCATCTGTATGAACATGGAAATATGTGCACCGCCATCTGTATGAACATATAAATATCTACACCGCCATCTGTATTAAGATGGAGATATCTACACCGCTATCTGTATAAACATGGAAATATCTACACCGCTATCTGTATAAATATGGAAATATCTACACCGCTATCGGTATGAACATGGAAATATCTACACCGCTATCTGTATGAACATGGAAATATCTACACCGCTATCTCTATGAACATGGAAATATCTACACCGTTATCTGTTTGAACTCGGAAATATCTACACCGCTGACTGCATGAAAATGGAAATATCTACACAGCTATCTGCATATACATGGAAATATCTACACAGATATCTCTTTACACATGGAAATAACTTCACCGCTATCTCTATAAACATCGAAATATCTACACCGCCATCTGTATGAACATGGAAATATCTGCACCGCCATGTGTATGAACATATAAATATCTGCACCGCCATCTGTGTTAAGAAGGAGATATCTACACCGCTATCTGTATAAACATGGAAATATCTACACCGCTATCTGTATAAACATGGAAATATCTACACCGCTACCTGTATAAACATGGAAATATCAGCACCGCTATCTGTATAAACATGGAAATATCTACACCGCTATCTGTATAAACATGGAAATATCTACACCGCTATCTGTATGAACATGGAAATATCTTCACCGCCATCTGTATGAACATGGATATATCTACACAGCCATCTGTATGAACATGGAAATATCTACTCCGCTATCTGTATGAACATGGAAATATCTACACCGTTAACTGTATGAACATGGAAATACCTTCACCGCCATCTGTATAAACATGGATATGTCTACACAGCCATCTGGATGAACATGGAAATATCTACACCGCGATCTGTATGAACATGGAAATATCTACACCGCTATCTGTTTGAACATGGAAATATCTGAACCGCTATCTGCATGAAACTAGAAATATCTACACCGCTATCTGCATGAACATGGAAATATCTACACCGCTATTTGTGTAAACATGCATACATCTTCACCGCAATCTGCATAAGCAAGGAAATATCTATGCCGCTATCTGTATGAACATGGAAATAACTACACCGCTATCTGTTTGAACATGGGAATATCTAAACCACTATCAGCATGAAAATGGAAATATCTACACAGCTATCTGCATATACATGGAAATATCTACAAAGCTATCTCTTTACACATGGAAATAACGACACCGCTATCTCTATAAACATGGAAATATCTACACCGCCATCTGTATGAACATGGAAATATCTGCACCGCCATTTGTATGAACATATAAATATCTACACCACCATCTGTATTAAGATGGAGATATCTACACCGCTATCTGTATAAACCTGGAAATATCTACACCACTATCTGTATGAACATGGAAGGATCTACACCGCTATCTGTATAAACATGGAAATATCTACACCGCTACCTGAATAAACATGGAAATATCTGCACAGCTATCTGTATGAACATGGAAATATCTACACCGCTATCTGTATAAACATGGAAATATCTACACCGCTATCTGTATGAACATGGAAATAGCTACACCGCTATCTGTATCAACATGGAAATATCTACACCACTATCTGTAAACATGGAAATATCTACACCGCTATCTGTATGAACATGGATATATCTACACAGCCATCTGGATGAACATGGAAATATCTACACCGCTATCTGTATGAACCTGGAAATATCTACTCCGCTATCTGTGTAAACATGCATACATCTTCACCGCTATCTGTATAAACATGGAAATATCTACACCGCCATCTGTATGAACTTGGAAATATCTACACCGCTATCTGTATGAACATGGATATATCTACACAGCCATCTGGATGAACATGGAAATATCTACACCGCTATCTGTATAAACATGGAAATATCTACACCGCTATCTGTATAAACATGGAAATATCTACTCCGCTATCTGTATGAACATGGAAATATCTACACCGCTATCTGTATGAATATGGAAATATCTACACCGCTATCTGTATGAACATGGAAATATCTACACCGCTATCTGTTTGAACACGAAAATACCTACACCGCTGTCTGCATGACAATGGAAATATCTACACAGCTATCTGCATATACATGGAAATAGCTACACAGCTATCTCTTTACACATGGAAATAACTACACCGCTATCTCTATAAACATCGAAATATCTACACCGCCATCTGTATGAACATGGAAATATCTGCACCGCCATGTGTATGAACATATAAATATCTGCACCGCCCTCTGTATTAAGAAGGAGATATCTACGCCGCTATCAGTATAAACATGGAAATATCTACACCGCTATCTGTATAAACATGGAAATATCTACACCGCTATCTGTATTAACATGGAAATATCTTCTCCGGTACCTGTGTAAACATGGAAATATCAGCACCGCTATCTGTATAAACATGGAAATATCTACACAGCTATCTGTATGAACATGGAAATATCTACACCGCTATCTGTATGAACATGGATATATCTACACAGCCTTCTGGATGAACATGGAAATATCTACACCGCTATCTCCATGAACATGGAAATATCTACACCGCTATCTGTGTAAACATGCATACATCTTCACCGCAATCTGCATAAGCAAGGAAATATCTACACCGCTATCTGTATGAACATGGAAATATCTACACCGCTATCTGTTTGAACATGGAAATATCTAAACCGCTATCAGCATGAAAATGGAAATATCTACCCAGCTATCTGCATATACATGGAAATATCTACAAAGCTATCTCTTTACACATGGAAATAACTACACCACTATCTCTATAAACATGGAAATATCTACACCGCCATGTGTATGAACATGGAAATATCTGCACCGTCATCTGTATGAACATATAAATATCTACACAACCATCTGTATTAAGATGGAGATATCTACACCGATATCTGTATAAACTTGGAAATATCTACACCGCTATCTGTATAAACATGGAAATATCTACACCGCTATCTGTATAAACATGGAAATATCTACACCGCTACCTGAATAAACATGGAAATATCTGCACAGCTATCTGTATAAACATGGAAATATCTTCACCGCTATCTGTACGAACATGGAAATATCTACACCGCTATCTGTATGAACATAGAAATAGCTACACCGCTATCTGTATCAACACGGAAATATCTACACCACTATCTGTATAAACATGGAAATATCTACATCGCTATCTGTATGAACATGGATATATCTACACAGCCATCTGGATGAACATGGAAATATCTACACCGCTATCTGTATGAACCTGGAAATATCTACTCCGCTATCTGTGTAAAGATGCATACATCTTCACCGCTATCTGTATAAACATGGAAATATCTACACCGCCATCTGTATGAACATGGAAATAGCTACACCGCTATCTGTATGAACATGGAAATATCTACACCGCTATCTGTATGAACATGGATATATCTACACAGCCATCTGGATGAACATGGAAATATCTACACCGCTATCTGTGCAAACATGCATACATCTTCACCGCTATCTGTATGAACATGGAAATATCTACACCGCTATCTGTATGAACATGGAAATATCTACACCGCTATCTGTATGAACATGGAAATATCTACTCCGCTATCTGTTTGAACATGGAAATATCTACACCGCTATCTGCATGAAAATGGAAATATCTACACTGCTATCTGCATATACATGGAAATATCTACACAGCTATCTCTTTACTCATGGATATAACTACACCGCTATCAGTTTGAACATGGAAATATCTACACCGCCATCTGTATGAACATGGAAATATCTGCACCGCCATCTGTATGAACTTATAAATATCTACACCGCCATCTGTATTAAGATGGAGATATCTACACCGCTATCTGTATAAACATGGAAATATCTACACTGCTATCTGTATAAACATGGAAATATCTACACCTCAATCGGTATGAGCATGGAAATATCTAAACCGCTATCTGTATGAACATGGATATATCTACACAGCCATCTGGATGAACATGGAAATATCTACACCGCTATCTGCATGAACATGGAAATATCTACACCGCTATCTGTGTAAACATGCATACATCTTCACCGCAATCTGCATAAGCAAGGAAATATCTACACCGCTATCTCTATGAACATGGAAATATCTACACCGCTATCTCTATGAACATGGGAATATCTACACCTCTATCTGTACGAACATGGAAATAGCTACACCGCTATCTGTATGAACATGGAAATATCTACACCGCTATCTGTATGAACATGGAAATAGCTACACCGCTATCTGTATGAACATGGAAATATCTACACCGCTATCTGTATGAACTTGGAAATATCTACACCGCTATCTGTATGAACATGGAAATATCTACACCGCTATCTGTATGAATATGGAAATATCTACACAGCTATCTGTATGAACATGGAAATATCTACACCGCTATCTGTTTGAACACGAAAATATCTACACCGCTGTCTGCATGACAATGGAAATATCTACCCAGCTATCTGCATATACATGGAAATATCTACACAGCTATCTCTTTACACATGGAAATAACTACACCGCTATCTCTATAAACATGGAAATATCTACACCGCCTTCTGTATGAACATGGAAATATCTGCACCGCCATCTGCCTGAACATATAAATATCTACACCGCCATCTGTATTAAGATGGAGATATCTACACCGATATCTGTATAAACTTGGAAATATCTACACCGCTGTCTGTATAAACATGGAAAGATCTACACCGCTATCTGTATAAACATGGAAATATCTACACCGCTACCTGAATAAACATGGAAATATCTGCACAGCTATCTGTATAAACATGGAAATATCTTCACCGCTATCTGTACGAACATGGAAATATCTACACCGCTATCTGTATGAACATGGAAATAGCTACACCGCTATCTGTATCAACACGGAAATATCTACACCACTATCTGTATAAACATGGAAATATCTACATCGCTATCTGTATGAACATGGATATATCTACACAGCCATCTGGATGAACATGGAAATATCTACACCGCTATCTGTATGAACCTGGAATTATCTACTCCGCTATCTGTGAAAACATGCATACATCTTCACCGCTATCTGTATAAACATGGAAATATCTACACCGCTATCTGTATAAACATGGAAATATCTACACCTCAATCGGTATGAGCATGGAAATATCTACACCGCTATCTGTATGAACTTGGAAATGTCTACACCGCTATCTCTATGAACATGGGAATATCTACACCGCTATCTGTACGAACATGGAAACAGCTACACCGCTATCTGTATGAACATGGAAATATCTACACCGCAATCTGTATGAACATGGAAATAGCTACACCGCTATCTGTATGAAGATGGAAATATCTACACCGCTATCTGTATGAACTTGGAAATATCTACACCGCTATCTGTATGAACATGGAAATATCTACACCGCTATCTGTATGAATATGGAAATATCTACACCGCTATCTGTATGAACATGGAAATATCTACACCGCTATCTGTTTGAACACGAAAATATCTACACCGCTGTCTGCATGACAATGTTAATATCTACACAGCTATCTGCATATACATGGAAATATCAACACAGCTATCTCTTTACACATGGAAATAACTACACCGCTATCTCTATAAAAAACGAAATATCTACACCGCCATCTGTATGAACATGGAAATATCTGCACTGCCATATGTATGAACATATAAATATCTGCACCGCCATCTGTATTAAGAAGGAGATATCTACACCGCTATCAGTATAAACATGGAAATATCTACACCGCTATTTGTGTAAACATGCATACATCTTCACCGCAATCTGCATAAGCAAGGAAATATCTATGCCGCTATCTGTATGAACATGGAAATAACTACACCGCTATCTGTTTGAACATGGGAATATCTAAACCACTATCAGCATGAAAATGGAAATATCTACACAGCTATCTGCATATACATGGAAATATCTACAAAGCTATCTCTTTACACATGGAAATAACGACACCGCTATCTCTATAAACATGGAAATATCTACACCGCCATCTGTATGAACATGGAAATATCTGCACCGCCATTTGTATGAACATATAAATATCTACACCACCATCTGTATTAAGATGGAGATATCTACACCGCTATCTGTATAAACCTGGAAATATCTACACCACTATCTGTATGAACATGGAAGGATCTACACCGCTATCTGTATAAACATGGAAATATCTACACCGCTACCTGAATAAACATGGAAATATCTGCACAGCTATCTGTATGAACATGGAAATATCTACACCGCTATCTGTATAAACATGGAAATATCTACACCGCTATCTGTATGAACATGGAAATAGCTACACCGCTATCTGTATCAACATGGAAATATCTACACCACTATCTGTAAACATGGAAATATCTACACCGCTATCTGTATGAACATGGATATATCTACACAGCCATCTGGATGAACATGGAAATATCTACACCGCTATCTGTATGAACCTGGAAATATCTACTCCGCTATCTGTGTAAACATGCATACATCTTCACCGCTATCTGTATAAACATGGAAATATCTACACCGCCATCTGTATGAACTTGGAAATATCTACACCGCTATCTGTATGAACATGGATATATCTACACAGCCATCTGGATGAACATGGAAATATCTACACCGCTATCTGTATAAACATGGAAATATCTACACCGCTATCTGTATAAACATGGAAATATCTACACCGCTATCTGTATGAACATGGAAATATCTACACCGCTATCTGTATGAATATGGAAATATCTACACCGCTATCTGTATGAACATGGAAATATCTACACCGCTATCTGTTTGAACACGAAAATACCTACACCGCTGTCTGCATGACAATGGAAATATCTACACAGCTATCTGCATATACATGGAAATAGCTACACAGCTATCTCTTTACACATGGAAATAACTACACCGCTATCTCTATAAACATCGAAATATCTACACCGCCATCTGTATGAACATGGAAATATCTGCACCGCCATGTGTATGAACATATAAATATCTGCACCGCCCTCTGTATTAAGAAGGAGATATCTACGCCGCTATCAGTATAAACATGGAAATATCTACACCGCTATCTGTATAAACATGGAAATATCTACACCGCTATCTGTATTAACATGGAAATATCTTCTCCGGTACCTGTGTAAACATGGAAATATCAGCACCGCTATCTGTATAAACATGGAAATATCTACACAGCTATCTGTATGAACATGGAAATATCTACACCGCTATCTGTATGAACATGGATATATCTACACAGCCTTCTGGATGAACATGGAAATATCTACACCGCTATCTCCATGAACATGGAAATATCTACACCGCTATCTGTGTAAACATGCATACATCTTCACCGCAATCTGCATAAGCAAGGAAATATCTACACCGCTATCTGTATGAACATGGAAATATCTACACCGCTATCTGTTTGAACATGGAAATATCTAAACCGCTATCAGCATGAAAATGGAAATATCTACCCAGCTATCTGCATATACATGGAAATATCTACAAAGCTATCTCTTTACACATGGAAATAACTACACCACTATCTCTATAAACATGGAAATATCTACACCGCCATGTGTATGAACATGGAAATATCTGCACCGTCATCTGTATGAACATATAAATATCTACACAACCATCTGTATTAAGATGGAGATATCTACACCGATATCTGTATAAACTTGGAAATATCTACACCGCTATCTGTATAAACATGGAAATATCTACACCGCTATCTGTATAAACATGGAAATATCTACACCGCTACCTGAATAAACATGGAAATATCTGCACAGCTATCTGTATAAACATGGAAATATCTTCACCGCTATCTGTACGAACATGGAAATATCTACACCGCTATCTGTATGAACATAGAAATAGCTACACCGCTATCTGTATCAACACGGAAATATCTACACCACTATCTGTATAAACATGGAAATATCTACATCGCTATCTGTATGAACATGGATATATCTACACAGCCATCTGGATGAACATGGAAATATCTACACCGCTATCTGTATGAACCTGGAAATATCTACTCCGCTATCTGTGTAAAGATGCATACATCTTCACCGCTATCTGTATAAACATGGAAATATCTACACCGCCATCTGTATGAACATGGAAATAGCTACACCGCTATCTGTATGAACATGGAAATATCTACACCGCTATCTGTATGAACATGGATATATCTACACAGCCATCTGGATGAACATGGAAATATCTACACCGCTATCTGTGCAAACATGCATACATCTTCACCGCTATCTGTATGAACATGGAAATATCTACACCGCTATCTGTATGAACATGGAAATATCTACACCGCTATCTGTATGAACATGGAAATATCTACTCCGCTATCTGTTTGAACATGGAAATATCTACACCGCTATCTGCATGAAAATGGAAATATCTACACTGCTATCTGCATATACATGGAAATATCTACACAGCTATCTCTTTACTCATGGATATAACTACACCGCTATCAGTTTGAACATGGAAATATCTACACCGCCATCTGTATGAACATGGAAATATCTGCACCGCCATCTGTATGAACTTATAAATATCTACACCGCCATCTGTATTAAGATGGAGATATCTACACCGCTATCTGTATAAACATGGAAATATCTACACTGCTATCTGTATAAACATGGAAATATCTACACCTCAATCGGTATGAGCATGGAAATATCTAAACCGCTATCTGTATGAACATGGATATATCTACACAGCCATCTGGATGAACATGGAAATATCTACACCGCTATCTGCATGAACATGGAAATATCTACACCGCTATCTGTGTAAACATGCATACATCTTCACCGCAATCTGCATAAGCAAGGAAATATCTACACCGCTATCTCTATGAACATGGAAATATCTACACCGCTATCTCTATGAACATGGGAATATCTACACCTCTATCTGTACGAACATGGAAATAGCTACACCGCTATCTGTATGAACATGGAAATATCTACACCGCTATCTGTATGAACATGGAAATAGCTACACCGCTATCTGTATGAACATGGAAATATCTACACCGCTATCTGTATGAACTTGGAAATATCTACACCGCTATCTGTATGAACATGGAAATATCTACACCGCTATCTGTATGAATATGGAAATATCTACACAGCTATCTGTATGAACATGGAAATATCTACACCGCTATCTGTTTGAACACGAAAATATCTACACCGCTGTCTGCATGACAATGGAAATATCTACCCAGCTATCTGCATATACATGGAAATATCTACACAGCTATCTCTTTACACATGGAAATAACTACACCGCTATCTCTATAAACATGGAAATATCTACACCGCCTTCTGTATGAACATGGAAATATCTGCACCGCCATCTGCATGAACATATAAATATCTACACCGCCATCTGTATTAAGATGGAGATATCTACACCGATATCTGTATAAACTTGGAAATATCTACACCGCTGTCTGTATAAACATGGAAAGATCTACACCGCTATCTGTATAAACATGGAAATATCTACACCGCTACCTGAATAAACATGGAAATATCTGCACAGCTATCTGTATAAACATGGAAATATCTTCACCGCTATCTGTACGAACATGGAAATATCTACACCGCTATCTGTATGAACATGGAAATAGCTACACCGCTATCTGTATCAACACGGAAATATCTACACCACTATCTGTATAAACATGGAAATATCTACATCGCTATCTGTATGAACATGGATATATCTACACAGCCATCTGGATGAACATGGAAATATCTACACCGCTATCTGTATGAACCTGGAAATATCTACTCCGCTATCTGTGAAAACATGCATACATCTTCACCGCTATCTGTATAAACATGGAAATATCTACACCGCTATCTGTATAAACATGGAAATATCTACACCTCAATCGGTATGAGCATGGAAATATCTACACCGCTATCTGTATGAACTTGGAAATGTCTACACCGCTATCTCTATGAACATGGGAATATCTACACCGCTATCTGTACGAACATGGAAACAGCTACACCGCTATCTGTATGAACATGGAAATATCTACACCGCAATCTGTATGAACATGGAAATAGCTACACCGCTATCTGTATGAAGATGGAAATATCTACACCGCTATCTGTATGAACTTGGAAATATCTACACCGCTATCTGTATGAACATGGAAATATCTACACCGCTATCTGTATGAATATGGAAATATCTACACCGCTATCTGTATGAACATGGAAATATCTACACCGCTATCTGTTTGAACACGAAAATATCTACACCGCTGTCTGCATGACAATGTTAATATCTACACAGCTATCTGCATATACATGGAAATATCAACACAGCTATCTCTTTACACATGGAAATAACTACACCGCTATCTCTATAAAAAACGAAATATCTACACCGCCATCTGTATGAACATGGAAATATCTGCACTGCCATATGTATGAACATATAAATATCTGCACCGCCATCTGTATTAAGAAGGAGATATCTACACCGCTATCAGTATAAACATGGAAATATCTACACCGCTATCTGTATAAACATGGAAATATCTACACCGCTATCTGTATAAACATGGAAATATCTTCACCGGTACCTGTATAAACATGCAAATATCAGCACCGCTATCTGTATAAACATGGAAATAACTACACCGCTATCTGTATGAACATGGAAATATCTACACCGCTATCTGTATGAACATGGATATATCTACACAGCCATCTGGATGAACATGGAAATATCTACACCGCTATCTGCATGAACATGGAAATATCTACACCGCTATTTGTGTAAACATGCATACATCTTCACCGCAATCTGCATAAGCAAGGAAATATCTACACCGCTATCTGTATGAACATGGAAATAACTACACCGCTATCTGTTTTAACATGGAAATATCTAAACCGCTATCAACATGAAAATGTAAATATCTACACAGCTATCTGCATATACATGGAAATATATACATAGCTATCTCTTTACACATGGAAATAACTACACCGCTATCTCTATAAACATGGAAATATCTACACCGCCATCTGTAGGAACATGGAAATATCTGCACCGCCATCTGTATGAACATATTAATACCTACACCACCATCTGTATTAAGATGGAGATATCTACACCGCTATCTGTATAAACCTGGAAATATCTACACCGCTATCTGTATAAACATGGAAAGATCTACACCGCTATCTGTATAAACATGGAAATATCTACACCGCTACCTGTATAAACATGGAAATATCAGCACAGCTATCTGTATAAACATGGAAATATCTACACCGCTATCTGTATAAACATGGAAATATCTACACCGCTATCTGTATGAACATGGAAATATCTTCACCGCCATCTGTTTGAACATGGATATATCTACACAGCCATCTGTATGAACATGGAAATATCTACACCGCTATCTGTATGAACATGGAAATATATACACCGCTATCTATGTAAACATGCATACATCTTCACTGCTATCTGTATAAACATGGAAATATCTACACCGCTATCTGTATGAACATGGAAATACCTTCACCGCCATCTGTATGAACATGGATATGTCTACACAGCCATCTGGATGAACATGGAAATATCTACACCGCGATCTGTATGAACATGGAAATATCTACACCGCTATCTGTTTGAACATGGAAATATCTGAACCGCTATCTGCATGAAACTAGAAATATCTACACCGCTATCTGCATGAACATGGAAATATCTACACCGCGATTTGTGTAAACATGCATACATCTTCACCGCAATCTGCATAAGCAAGGAAATATCTATGCCGCTATCTGTATGAACATGGAAATATCTACACATCTATCTGTTTGAACATGGGAATATCTAAACCGCTATCAGCATGAAAATGGAAATATCTACACAGCTATCTGTATATACATGGAAATATCTACAAAGCTATCTCTTTACACATGGAAATAACGACACCGCTATCTCTATAAACATGGAAATATCTACACCGCCATCTGTATGAACATGGAAATATCTGCACCGCCATTTGTATGAACACATAAATATCTACACCACCATCTGTATTAAGATGGAGATATCTACACCGCTATCTGTATAAACCTGGAAATATCTACACCGATATCTGTATGAACATGGAAGGATCTACACCGCTATATGTATAAACATGGAAATATCTACACCGCTACCTGAATAAACATGGAAATATCTGCACAGCTATCTGTATAAACATGGAAATATCTACACCGCTATCTGTATGAACATGGAAATATCTTCACCGCCATCTGTATGAACATGGATATATCTACACAGCCATCTGTATGAACATGGAAATAGCTACACCGCTATCTGTATCAACATGGAAATATCTACACCACTATCTGTAAACATGGAAATATCTACACCGCTATCTGTATGAACATGGATATATCTACACAGCCATCTGGATGAACATGGAAATATCTACACCGCTATCTGTATGAACCTGGAAATATCTACTCCGCTATATGTGAAAACAAGCATACATCTTCACCGCTATCTGTATAAACATGGAAATATCTACACCGCCATCTGTATGAACTTGGAAATATCTACAACGCTATATGTATGAACATGGATATATCTACACAGCCATCTGGATGAACATGGAAATATCTACACCGCTATCTGTATAAACATGGAAATATCTACACCGCTATCTGTATAAACATGGAAATATCTACACCGCTATCTGTATGAACATGGAAATATCTACACCGCTATCTGGATGAACATGGAAATATCTACACCGCTATCTGTATGAACATGGAAATATCTACACCGCTATCTGTTTGAACACGAAAATACCTACACCGCTGTCTGCATGACAATGGAAATATCTACACAGCTATCTGCATATACATGGAAATAGCTACACAGCTATCTCTTTACACATGGAAATAACTACACCTCTATCTCTATAAACATCGAAATATCTACACCGCCATCTGTATGAACATGGAAATATCTGCACCGCCATGTGTATGAACATATAAATATCTGCACCGCCCTCTGTATTAAGAAGGAGATATCTACGCCGCTATCAGTATAAACATGGAAATATCTACACCGCTATCTGTATAAACATGGAAATATCTACACCGCTATCTGTATAAACATGGAAATATCTTCTCCGGTACCTGTATAAACATGGAAATATCAGCACCGCTATCTGTATAAACCTGGAAATATCTACACAGCTATCTGTATGAACATGGAAATATCTACACCGCTATCTGTATGAACATGGATATATCTACACAGCCATCTGGATGAACATGGAAATATCTACACCGCTATCTGCATGAACATGGAAATATCTACACCGCTATCTGTGTAAACATGCATACATCTTCACCGCAATCTGCATAAGCAAGGAAATATCTACACCGCTATCTGTATGAACATGGAAATATCTACACCGCTATCTGTTTGAACATGGAAATATCTAAACCGCTATCAGCATGAAAATGGAAATATCTACCCAGCTATCTGCATATACATGGAAATATCTACAAAGCTATCTCTTTACACATGGAAATAACTACACCACTATCTCTATAAACATGGAAATATCTACACCGCCATGTGTATGAACATGGAAATATCTGCACCGTCATCTGTATGAACATATAAATATCTACACAACCATCTGTATTAAGATGGAGATATCTACACCGATATCTGTATAAACTTGGAAATATCTACACCGCTATCTGTATAAACATGGAAAGATCTACACCGCTATCTGTATAAACATGGAAATATCTACACCGCTACCTGAATAAACATGGAAATATCTGCACAGCTATCTGTATAAACATGGAAATATCTTCACCGCTATCTGTACGAACATGGAAATATCTACACCGCTATCTGTATGAACATGGAAATAGCTACACCGCTATCTGTATCAACACGGAAATATCTACACCAATATCTGTATAAACATGGAAATATCTACATCGCTATCTGTATGAACATGGATATATCTACACAGCCATCTGGATGAACATGGAAATATCTACACCGCTATCTGTATGAACCTGGAAATATCTACTCCGCTATCTGTGTAAAGATGCATACATCTTCACCGCTATCTGTATAAACATGGAAATACCTACACCGCCATCTGTATGAACATGGAAATAGCTACACCGCTATCTGTATGAACATGGATATATCTACACAGCCATCTGGATGAACATGGAAATATCTACACCGCTATCTGTGCAAACATGCATACATCTTCACCGCTATCTGTATGAACATGGAAATATCTACACCGCTATCTGTATGAACATGGAAATATCTACACCGCTATCTGTATGAACATGGAAATATCTACTCCGCTATCTGTTTGAACATGGAAATATCTACACCGCTATCTGTATGAACATGGATATATCTACACAGCCATCTGGATGAACATGGAAATATCTACACCGCTATCTGTGCAAAATTGCATACATCTTCACCGCTATCTGTATGAACATGGAAATATCTACACCGCTATCTGTATGAACATGGAAATATCTACACCGCTATCTGTATGAACATGGAAATATCTACTCCGCTATCTGTTTGAACATGGAAATATCTACACCGCTATCTGCATGAAAATGGAAATATCTACACTGCTATCTGCATATACATGGAAATATCTACACAGCTATCTCTTTACTCATGGAAATAACTACACCGCTATCAGTTTGAACATGGAAATATCTACACCGCCATCTGTATGAACATGGAAATATCTGCACCGCCATCTGTATGAACTTATAAATATCTACACCGCCATCGGTATTAAGATGGAGATATCTACACCGCTATCTGTATAAACATGGAAATATCTACACCGCTATCTGTATAAACATGGAAATATCTACACCTCAATCGGTATGAGCATGGAATTATCTAAACCGCTATCTGTATGAACATGGATATATCTACACAGCCATCTGGATGAACATGGAAATATCTACACCGCTATCTGCATGAACATGGAAATATCTACACCGCTATCTGTGTAAACATGCATACATCTTCACCGCAATCTGCATAAGCAAGGAAATATCTACACCGCTATCTGTATGAACATGGAAATATCTACACCGCTATCTGTTTGAACATGGAAATATCTAAACCGCTATCAGCATGAAAATGTAAATATCTACACAGCTATCTGCATATACATGGAAATATATACAAAGCTATCTCTTTACACATGGAAATATCTACACCGCTATCTCTATAAACATGGAAATATCTACACCGCCATATGTAGGAACATGGAAATATCTGCACCGCCATCTGTATGAACATATTAATATCTACACCACCATCTGTATTAAGATGGAGATATCTACACCGCTATCTGTATAAACCTGGAAATATCTACACCGCTATCTGTATAAACATGGAAAGATCTACACCGCTATCTGTATAAACATGGAAATATATACACCGCTACCTGAATAAACATGGAAATATCTGCACAGCTATCTGTATGAACATGGAAACATCTACACCGCTATCTGTTCGAACATGGAAATATCTACACCGCTATCTGAATGAACATGGAAATATCTACACCGCTATCTGTATCAACATGGAAATATCTACACCACTATCTGTATAAACATGGAAATGTCTACACCGCTATCTGTATGAACATGGATATATCTACACAGCCATCTGGATGAACATGGAAATATCTACACCGCTATCTGTATGAACCTGGAAATATCTACTCCGCTATCTGTGTAAACATGCATACACCTTCACCGCTATCTGTACAAACATATAAATACCTACACCGCTATCTGTATGAACATGGAAATAGCTACACCGCTATCTGTATGAACATGGAAATATCTACACCGCTATCTGTATGAACATGGATATATCTACACAGCCATCTGGATGAACATGGAAATATCTACACCGCTATCTGTGCAAACATGCATATATCTTCACCGCTATCTGTATGAACATGGAAATATCTACACCGCTATCTGCATGAACATGGAAATATCTACACCGCTATCTGTGTGAACATGGAAATATCTACACCGCTATCTGTTTGAACATGGAAATATCTACACCGCTATCTGCATGAAAATGGAAATATCTACACTGCTATCTGCATATACATGGAAATATCTACACAGCTATCTCTTTACACATGGAAATAACTACACTGCTATCAGTTTGAACATGGAAATATCTACACCGCCATCTGTATGAACATGGAAATATGTGCACCGCCATCTGTATGAACATATAAATATCTACACCGCCATCTGTATTAAGATGGAGATATCTACACCGCTATCTGTATAAACATGGAAATATCTACACCGCTATCTGTATAAACATGGAAATATCTAAACCGCTATCGGTATGAACATGGAAATATCTACACCGCTATCTGTATGAACATGGAAATATCTACACCGGTATCTGTTTGACCTCGGAAATATCTACACCGCTGACTGCATGAAAATGGAAATATCTACACAGCTATCTGCATATACATGGAAATATCTACACAGATATCTCTTTACACATGGAAATAACTTCACCGCTATCTCTATAAACATCGAAATATCTACACCGCCATCTGTATGAACATGGAAATATCTGCACCGCCATGTGTATGAACATATAAATATCTGCACCGCCATCTGTGTTAAGAAGGAGATATCTACACCGCTATCTGTATAAACATGGAAATATCTACACCGCAATCTGTATAAACATGGAAATATCTACACCGCTACCTGTATAAACATGGAAATATCAGCACCGCTATCTGTATAAACATGGAAATATCTACACCGCTATCTGTATAAACATGGAAATATCTACACCGCTATCTGTATGAACATGGAAATATCTTCACCGCCCTCTGTATGAACATGGATATATCTACACAGCCATTTGTATGAAAATGGAAATATCTACACCGCTATCTGTATGAACATGGAAATATCTACCCCGTTAACTGTATGAACATGGAAATACCTTCACCGCCATCTGTATGAACATGGATATGTCTACACAGCCATCTGGATGAACATGGAAATATCTACACCGCGATCTGTATGAACATGGAAATATCTACACCGCTATCTGTGTAAACATGCATACATTTCCCCGCTATCTGTATAAGCATGGAAATATCTACACCGCTATCTGTATGAACATGGAAATATCTACACCGCTATCTGTTTGAACATGGAAATATCTGAACCGCTATCTGCATGAAACTAGAAATATCTACACAGCTATCTGCATATACATGGAAATATCTACAAAGCTATCTCTTTACACATGGAAATAACTACACCGCTATCTGTATGAACATGGAAATGTCTGCACTGCCATCTGTATGAGCATATAAATATCTGCACCGCCATCTGTATTAAGATGGAGATATCTTCACCGCTATCTGTATAAACTTGGAAATATCTACATCGCTATCTGTATAAACCTGGAAATATCTACACCGCTATCTGTATAAACACGGAAATATCTACACCACTACCTGAATAAACATGGCAATATCAGCACCGCTATCTGTATGAATATGGAAATATCTACACCACTATCTCTAAGAACATGGAAATATCTACACCGCTATCTGTATGAACATGGAAATAGCTACAGCGCTATCAGTATGAACATGGAAATATCTACAGCAATATCTGTATGAACATGGAAATATCTATACCGCTATCAGTATGAACATGGATATATCTCCACAGCCATCTGGATGAACATGGAAATATCTACACCGCTATCTGCATGAACATGGAAATATCTACACCGCTATTTGTGTAAACATGAATACATCTTCACTGCAACCTGCATAAGCATGGAAATATCTACACCGCTATCTGTATGAACATGGAGATATCTACACCGCTATCTGTTTGAACATGGAAATATCTAAACCGCTATCAGCATGAAAATGGAAATATCTACACAGCTATCTGCATATACATGGAAATATCTACACAGCGATCTCTTTACACATGGAAATAACTACACCGCTATCTGTATGAACATGGAAATATCTACACCGCCATCTGTATGAACATGGAAATATCTGCACCGCCATCTGTATGAACATATAAATATCTACACCGCCATCTGTATTAAGAAGGAGATATCTACACCGCTATCTGTATAAACATGGAAATATCTGCACCGCTATCTGTATAAACATGGAAATATCTACACTGCTACCTGTATAAACATGGAAATATCTACACCACTACCTGTATAAACATGGAAATATCAGTACCGCTATCTGTATGAACATGGAAATACCAGGCCCTCTATCTGTATGAACATGGAAATATCTACACCGCTATCTCTATGAACATGGAAATATCTACACCGCTATCTGTTTGAACATGGAAATATCTATACCGCTATCTGCATGAAAATGGAAATATCTACACAGCTATCTGCATATGCTTGGAAATATCTACACAGCTATCTCTTTGCACATGGAAATAACTACACCGCTATCTGTATGAACATGGAAATATCTTCACCGCCATCTGTATGAACATGGATATATCTACACAGCCCTCTGGATGAACATGGAAATATCCACACCGCTATCTGTGTAAACATGCATACATCTTCACCGCTATCTGTATAAACATATAAATATCTACACCGCTATCTGTATGAACATGGAATTATCTACACCGTTATCAGTTTGAAGATGGAAATATATACACCGCTATCTGCGTGAAAATGGAAATATCTACACAGCTATCTGCATATACTTGGAAATATCTACACAGCTATCTCTTTGCACATGGAAATAACTACACCGCTATCTGTATGAACATGGAAATATCTTCACCGCCATCTGTATGAACATGGATATATCTACACAGCCCTCTGGATGAACATGGAAATATCCACACCGCTATCTGTGTAAACATGCATACATCTTCACCGCTATCTGTATAAACATATAAATATCTACACCGCTATCTGTATGAACATGGAATTATCTACACCGTTATCAGTTTGAAGATGGAAATATATACACCGCTATCTGCACGAAAATGGAAATATCTACACAGATATCTGCATATACATGGAAATATCTGCTCAGCCATCTCTTTACACATGGAAATAACTACACTGCTATCTGTATGAACATGGAAATATCTAAACCGCCATCAGTTTGAACATGGAAATATCTGCACCTCAATCTGTATGAACATATAAATATCTATACCGCCATCTGTATTAAGGAGATATCTACACCGCTATCTGAATAAACATGGAAATATCTACACCGCTATCTGTATAAACATGGAAATATCTACACCGCTACCTGTATAAACATTTAAATATCAGCACCGCTATCTGTATGAATATGGAAATATCTACACCGCTAACTCTATGAACATGGAAATATCTACACCGCTATCTGTGTAAACATGCATACATCTTCACCGCTATCTGTATAAACGTGGAAATATCTACACCGCTATCTGTATAAACATGGAAATATCTACACCGCTACCTGAATAAACATGGAAATATCTGCACAGCTATCTGTATGAACATGGAAATAGCTACACCGCTATCTGTTCGAACATGGAAATATCTACACCGTTATCTGTATGAACATGGAAATATCTACACCGCTATCTGTATCAACATGGAAATATCTACACCACTATCTGTATAAACATGGAAATATCTACACCGCTATCTGTATGAACATGGATATATCTACACAGCCATCTGGATGAACATGGAAATATCTACACCGCTATCTGTATGAACATGGAAATATCTACTCCGCTATCTGTATGAACATGGAAATATCTACACCGCTATCTGTATGAACATGGAAATATCTACACCGGAATCTGTTTGAACTCGGAAATATCTACACCGCTGACTGCATGAAAATGGAAATATCTACACAGCTATCTGCATATACATGGAAATATCTACACAGATATCTCTTTACACATGGAAATAACTTCACCGCTATCTCTATAAACATCGAAATATCTACACAGCCATCTGTATGAACATGGAAATATCTGCACCGCCATGTGTATGAACATATAAATATCGGCACCGCCATCTGTATTAAGAAGGAGATATCTACACCGCTATCTGTATAAACATGGAAATATCTACACCGCTATCTGTATAAACATGGAAATATCTACACCGCTACCTGTATAAACATGGAAATATCAGCACCGCTATCTGTATAATCATGGAAATATCTACACCGCTCTCTGTATAAACATGGAAATATCTACACCGCTATCTGTATGAACATGGAAATATCTTCACCGCCATCTGTATGAACATGAATATATCTACACAGCCATCTGTACGAACATGGAAATATCTAAACCGTTATCTGTATGAACATGGAAATATCTACACCGTTAACTGTATGAACATGGAAATACCTTCACCGCCATCTGTATGAACATGGATATGTCTAGACAGCCATCTGGATGAACATGGAAATATCTACACCGCAATCTGTATGAACATGGAAATATCTACACCGCTATCTGTGTAAACATGCATACATCTTCACCGCTATCTGTTTAAACATGGAAATATCTACACCGCTATCTGTATGAACATGGAAATATCTACACCGCTACCTGAATAAACATGGAAATATCAGCACAGCTATCTGTATGAACATGGAAATATCTACACTGCTATCTGTACGAACATGGAAATATCTACACCGCTATCTGTATGAACATGGTTATATCTACACAGCCATCTGGATGAACATGGAAATATCTACACCCCTATCTGCATGAACATGGAAATATCTACACCGCTATTTGTGTAAACATGCATACATCTTCACCGCAATCTGCATAAGAAAAGAAATATCTAAACCGCTATCTGAATGAACATGGAAATATCTACACCGCTATCTGTTTGAACATGGAAATATCTAAACCGCTATCTGTTTGAACATGGAAATATCTACACAGCTATCTGAATATACATGGAAATATCTACAAAGCTATCTCTTTACACATGGAAATAACTACAACGCTATCTCTATAAGCATGGAAATATCTACACCGCTATCTGTATGAACATGGAAATAGCTTCACCGCCATCTGTATGAACATGGATATATCTACACCGCCATCTGTATGAACATGGAAATATCTACACCACTATCTGTATGAACATGGAAATATCTACACCGTTATCTGAATGAACATGAAAATACCTTCACCGCCATCTGTATGAACATGGATATGTCTACACAGCCATCTTGATGAACATGGAAATATCTACACCGCGATCTGTTCGAACATGGAAATATCTACACCGCTATCTGAATGAACATGGAAATATCTACACCGCTTTCTGTATCAACATGGAAATATCTACACCAATATCTGTATAAACATGGAAATGTCTGCACCGCTATCTGTATGAACATGGATATATCTACACAGCCATCTGGATGAACATGGAAATATCTACACCGCTATCTGTATGAACCTGGAAATATCTACTCCGCTATCTGTGTAAACATGCATACATCTTCACCGCTATCTGTATAAACATGGAAATATCTACACCGCTATCTGTATGAACATGGAAATATATACACCGCTATCTATGTAAACATGCATACATCTTCACTGCTATCTGTATAAACATGGAAATATCTACACCGCTATCTGTATGAACATGGAAATACCTTCACCGCCATCTGTATGAACATGGATATGTCTACACAGCCATCTGGATGAACATGGAAATATCTACACCGCGATCTGTATGAACATGGAAATATCTACACCGCTATCTGTTTGAACATGGAAATATCTGAACCGCTATCTGCATGAAACTAGAAATATCTACACCGCTATCTGCATGAACATGGAAATATCTACACCGCGATTTGTGTAAACATGCATACATCTTCACCGCAATCTGCATAAGCAAGGAAATATCTATGCCGCTATCTGTATGAACATGGAAATATCTACACATCTATCTGTTTGAACATGGGAATATCTAAACCGCTATCAGCATGAAAATGGAAATATCTACACAGCTATCTGTATATACATGGAAATATCTACAAAGCTATCTCTTTACACATGGAAATAACGACACCGCTATCTCTATAAACATGGAAATATCTACACCGCCATCTGTATGAACATGGAAATATCTGCACCGCCATTTGTATGAACACATAAATATCTACACCACCATCTGTATTAAGATGGAGATATCTACACCGCTATCTGTATAAACCTGGAAATATCTACACCGATATCTGTATGAATATGGAAGGATCTACACCGCTATATGTATAAACATGGAAATATCTACACCGCTACCTGAATAAACATGGAAATATCTGCACAGCTATCTGTATAAACATGGAAATATCTACACCGCTATCTGTATGAACATGGAAATATCTTCACCGCCATCTGTATGAACATGGATATATCTACACAGCCATCTGTATGAACATGGAAATAGCTACACCGCTATCTGTATCAACATGGAAATATCTACACCACTATCTGTAAACATGGAAATATCTACACCGCTATCTGTATGAACATGGATATATCTACACAGCCATCTGGATGAACATGGAAATATCTACACCGTTATCTGTATGAACCTGGAAATATCTACTCCGCTACATGTGAAAACAAGCATACATCTTCACCGCTATCTGTATAAACATGGAAATATCTACACCGCCATCTGTATGAACTTGGAAATATCTACAACGCTATCTGTATGAACATGGAAATATCTGCACAGCTATCTGTATGAACATGGAAATATCTACACCGCTATCTGTTCGAACATGGAAATATCTACACCGCTATCTGAATGAACATGGAAATATCTACACCGCTTTCTGTATCAACATGGAAATATCTACACCAATATCTGTATAAACATGGAAATGTCTGCACCGCTATCTGTATGAACATGGATATATCTACACAGCCATCTTGATGAACATGGAAATATCTACACCGCTATCTGTATGAACCTGGAAATATCTACTCCGCTATCTGTGTAAACATGCATACATCTTCACCGCTATCTGTATAAACATGGAAATATCTACACCGCTATCTGTATGAACATGGTCATAGCTACACCGCTATCTGTATGAACATGGAAATATCTACTCCGCTATCTGTATGAACATGGATATATCTACACAGCCATCTGGATGAACATGGAAATATCTACACCGCTATCTGTGCAAACATGCATACATCTTCACCGCTATCTGTATGAACATGGAAATATCTACACCGCTATCTGCATGAACATGGAAATATCTACACCGCTATCTGTGTGAACATGGAAATATCTACACCGCTATCTGTTTGAACATGGAAATATCTACACCGCTATCTGCATGAAAATGGAAATATCTACACTGCTATCTGCATATACATGGAAATATCTACACAGCTATCTCTTTACACATGGAAATAACTACACTGCTATCAGTTTGAACATGGAAATATCTACACCGCCATCTGTATGAACATGGAAATATGTGCACCGCCATCTGTATGAACATATAAATATCTACACAGCCATCTGTATTAAGATGGAGATATCTACACCGCTATCTGTATAAACATGGAAATATCTACACCGCTATCTGTATAAACATGGAAATATCTACACCGCTATCGGTATGAACATGGAAATATCTACACCGCTATCTGTATGAACATGGAAATAACTACACCGCTATCTCTATGAACATGGAAATATCTACACCGTTATCTGTTTGAACTCGGAAATATCTACACCGCTGACTGCATGAAAATGGAAATATGTACACAGCTATCTGCATATACATGGAAATATCTACACAGATATCTCTTTACACATGGAAATAACTTCACCGCTATCTCTATAAACATCAAAATATCTACACCGCCATCTGTATGAACATGGAAATATATGCACCGCCATGTGTATGAACATATAAATATCTGCACCACCATCTGTGTTAAGAAGGAGATATCTACACCGCTATCTGTATAAACATGGAAATATCTACACCGCTATCTGTATAAACATGGAAATATCTACACCGCTACCTGTATAAACATGGAAATATCAGCACCGCTATCTGTATAAACATGGAAATATCTACACCGCTATCTGTATAAACATGGAAATATCTACACCGCTATCTGTATGAACATGGAAATATCTTCACCGCCATCTGTATGAACATGGATATATCTACACAGCCATCTGTATGAACATGGAAATATCTACACCGCTATCTGTATGAACATGGAAATATCTACACCGTTAACTGTATGTACATGGAAATAACTTCACCGCCATCTGTATGAACATGGATATGTCTACACAGCCATCTGGATGAACATGGAAATATCTACACCGCGATCTGTATGAACATGGAAATATCTACACCGCTATCTGTTTGAACATGGAAATATCTGAACCGCTTTCTGTATCAACATGGAAATATCTACACCACTATCTGTATAAACATGGAAATGTCTACACCGCTATCTGTATGAACATGGATATATCTACACAGCCATCTGGATGAACATGGAAATATCTACACCGCTATCTGTATGAACCTGGAAATATCTACTCCGCTATCTGTGTAAACATGCATACATCTTCACCGCTATCTGTATAAACATGGAAATATCTACACCGATATCTGTATGAACATGGAAATAGCTACACCGCTATCTGTATGAACATGGAAATATCTACACCGCTATCTGTATGAACATGGATATATCTACACAGCCATCTGGATGAACATGGAAATATCTACACCGCTATCTGTGCAAACATGCATACATCTTCACCGCTATCTGTATGAACATGGAAATATCTACACCGCTATCTGCATGAACATGGAAATATCTACACCGCTATCTGTGTGAACATGGAAATATCTACACCGCTATCTGTTTGAACATGGAAATATCTACACCGCTATCTGCATGAAAATGGAAATATCTACACTGCTATCTGCATATACATGGAAATATCTACACAGCTATCTCTTTACACATGGAAATAACTACACTGCTATCAGTTTGAACATGGAAATATCTACACCGCCATCTGTATGAACATGGAAATATGTGCACCGCCATCTGTATGAACATATAAATATCTACACCCCCATCTGTATTAAGATGGAGATATCTACACCGCTATCTGTATAAACATGGAAATATCTACACCGCTATCTGTATAAACATGGAAATATCTACACCGCTATCGGTATGAACATGGAAATATCTACACCGCTATCTGTATGAACATGGAAATAACTACACCGCTATCTCTATGAACATGGAAATATCTACACCGTTATCTGTTTGAACTCGGAAATATCTACACCGCTGACTGCATGAAAATGGAAATATGTACACAGCTATCTGCATATACATGGAAATATCTACACAGATATCTCTTTACACATGGAAATAACTTCACCGCTATCTCTATAAACATCAAAATATCTACACCGCCATCTGTATGAACATGGAAATATCTGCACCGCCATGTGTATGAACATATAAATATCTGCACCGCCATCTGTGTTAAGAAGGAGATATCTACACCGCTATCTGTATAAACATGGAAATATCTACACCGCTATCTGTATAAACATGGAAATATCTACACCGCTACCTGTATAAACATGGAAATATCAGCACCGCTATCTGTATAAACATGGAAATATCTACACCGCTATCTGTATAAACATGGAAATATCTACACCGCTATCTGTATGAACATGGAAATATCTTCACCGCCATCTGTATGAACATGGATATATCTACACAGCCATCTGTATGAACATGGAAATATCTACACCGCTATCTGCATGAACATGGAAATATCTACACCGTTAACTGTATGTACATGGAAATAACTTCACCGCCATCTGTATGAACATGGATATGTCTACACAGCCATCTGGATGAACATGGAAATATCTACACCGCGATCTGTATGAACATGGAAATATCTACACCGCTATCTGTTTGAACATGGAAATATCTGAACCGCTTTCTGTATCAACATGGAAATATCTACACCACTATCTGTATAAACATGGAAATGTCTACACCGCTATCTGTATGAACATGGATATATCTACACAGCCATCTGGATGAACATGGAAATATCTACACCGCTATCTGTATGAACCTGGAAATATCTACTCCGCTATCTGTGTAAACATGCATACATCTTCACCGCTATCTGTATAAACATGGAAATATCTACACCGATATCTGTATGAACATGGAAATAGCTACACCGCTATCTGTATGAACATGGAAATATCTACACCGCTATCTGTATGAACATGGATATATCTACACAGCCATCTGGATGAACATGGAAATATCTACACCGCTATCTGTGCAAACATGCATACATCTTCACCGCTATCTGTATGAACATGGAAATATCTACACCGCTATCTGCATGAACATGGAAATATCTACACCGCTATCTGTGTGAACATGGAAATATCTACACCGCTATCTGTTTGAACATGGAAATATCTACACCGCTATCTGCATGAAAATGGAAATATCTACACTGCTATCTGCATATACATGGAAATATCTACACAGCTATCTCTTTACACATGGAAATAACTACACTGCTATCAGTTTGAACATGGAAATATCTACACCGCCATCTGTATGAACATGGAAATATGTGCACCGCCATCTGTATGAACATATAAATATCTACACCGCCATCTGTATTAAGATGGAGATATCTACACCGCTATCTGTATAAACATGGAAATATCTACACCGCTATCTGTATAAATATGGAAATATCTACACCGCTATCGGTATGAACATGGAAATATCTACACCGCTATCTGTATGAACATGGAAATATCTACACCGCTATCTCTATGAACATGGAAATATCTACACCGTTATCTGTTTGAACTCGGAAATATCTACACCGCTGACTGCATGAAAATGGAAATATCTACACAGCTATCTGCATATACATGGAAATATCTACACAGATATCTCTTTACACATGGAAATAACTTCACCGCTATCTCTATAAACATCGAAATATCTACACCGCCATCTGTATGAACATGGAAATATCTGCACCGCCATGTGTATGAACATATAAATATCTGCACCGCCATCTTTGTTAAGAAGGAGATATCTACACCGCTATCTGTATAAACATGGAAATATCTACACCGCTATCTGTATAAACATGGAAATATCTACACCGCTACCTGTATAAACATGGAAATATCAGCACCGCTATCTGTATAAACATGGAAATATCTACACCGCTATCTGTATAAACATGGAAATATCTACACCGCTATCTGTATGAACATGGAAATATCTTCACCGCCATCTGTATGAACATGGATATATCTACACAGCCATCTGTATGAACATGGAAATATCTACTCCGCTATCTGTATGAACATGGAAATATCTACACCGTTAACTGTATGAACATGGAAATACCTTCACCGCCATCTGTATGAACATGGATATGTCTACACAGCCATCTGGATGAACATGGAAATATCTACACCGCGATCTGTATGAACATGGAAATATCTACACCGCTATCTGTTTGAACATGGAAATATCTGAACCGCTATCTGCATGAAACTAGAAATATCTACACCGCTATCTGCATGAACATGGAAATATCTACACCGCTATTTGTGTAAACATGCATACATCTTCACCGCAATCTGCATAAGCAAGGAAATATCTATGCCGCTATCTGTATGAACATGGAAATAACTACACCGCTATCTGTTTGAACAGGGGAATATCTAAACCACTATCAGCATGAAAATGGAAATATCTACACAGCTATCTGCATATACATGGAAATATCTACAAAGCTATCTCTTTACACATGGAAATAACGACAGCGCTATCTCTATAAACATGGAAATATCTACACCGCCATCTGTATGAACATGGAAATATCTGCACCGCCATTTGTATGAACATATAAATATCTACACCACCATCTGTATTAAGATGGAGATATCTACACCGCTATCTGTATAAACCTGGAAATATCTACACCACTATCTGTATGAACATGGAAGGATCTACACCGCTATCTGTATAAACATGGAAATATCTACACCGCTACCTGAATAAACATGGAAATATCTGCACAGCTATCTGTATGAACATGGAAATATCTACACCGCTATCTGTATAAACATGGAAATATCTACACCGCTATCTGTATGAACATGGAAATAGCTACACCGCTATCTGTATCAACATGGAAATATCTACACCACTATCTGTAAACATGGAAATATCTACACCGCTATCTGTATGAACATGGATATATCTACACAGCCATCTGGATGAACATGGAAATATCTACACCGCTATCTGTATGAACCTGGAAATATCTACTCCGCTATCTGTGTAAACATGCATACATCTTCACCGCTATCTGTATAAACATGGAAATATCTACACCGCCATCTGTATGAACTTGGAAATATCTACACCGCTATCTGTATGAACATGGATATATCTACACAGCCATCTGGATGAACATGGAAATATCTACACCGCTATCTGTATAAACATGGAAATATCTACACCGCTATCTGTATAAACATGGAAATATCTACACCGCTATCTGTATGAACATGGAAATATCTACACCGCTATCTGTATGAATATGGAAATATCTACACCGCTATCTGTATGAACATGGAAATATCTACACCGCTATCTGTTTGAACACGAAAATACCTACACCGCTGTCTGCATGACAATGGAAATATCTACACAGCTATCTGCATATACATGGAAATAGCTACACAGCTATCTCTTTACACATGGAAATAACTACACCGCTATCTCTATAAACATCGAAATATCTACACCGCCATCTGTATGAACATGGAAATATCTGCACCGCCATGTGTATGAACATATAAATATCTGCACCGCCCTCTGTATTAAGAAGGAGATATCTACGCCGCTATCAGTATAAACATGGAAATATCTACACCGCTATCTGTATAAACATGGAAATATCTACACCGCTATCTGTATTAACATGGAAATATCTTCTCCGGTACCTGTGTAAACATGGAAATATCAGCACCGCTATCTGTATAAACATGGAAATATCTACACAGCTATCTGTATGAACATGGAAATATCTACACCGCTATCTGTATGAACATGGATATATCTACACAGCCTTCTGGATGAACATGGAAATATCTACACCGCTATCTCCATGAACATGGAAATATCTACACCGCTATCTGTGTAAACATGCATACATCTTCACCGCAATCTGCATAAGCAAGGAAATATCTACACCGCTATCTGTATGAACATGGAAATATCTACACCGCTATCTGTTTGAACATGGAAATATCTAAACCGCTATCAGCATGAAAATGGAAATATCTACCCAGCTATCTGCATATACATGGAAATATCTACAAAGCTATCTCTTTACACATGGAAATAACTACACCACTATCTCTATAAACATGGAAATATCTACACCGCCATGTGTATGAACATGGAAATATCTGCACCGTCATCTGTATGAACATATAAATATCTACACAACCATCTGTATTAAGATGGAGATAACTACACCGATATCTGTATAAACTTGGAAATATCTACACCGCTATCTGTATAAACATGGAAATATCTACACCGCTATCTGTATAAACATGGAAATATCTACACCGCTACCTGAATAAACATGGAAATATCTGCACAGCTATCTGTATAAACATGGAAATATCTTCACCGCTATCTGTACGAACATGGAAATATCTACACCGCTATCTGTATGAACATAGAAATAGCTACACCGCTATCTGTATCAACACGGAAATATCTACACCACTATCTGTATAAACATGGAAATATCTACATCGCTATCTGTATGAACATGGATATATCTACACAGCCATCTGGATGAACATGGAAATATCTACACCGCTATCTGTATGAACCTGGAAATATCTACTCCGCTATCTGTGTAAAGATGCATACATCTTCACCGCTATCTGTATAAACATGGAAATATCTACACCGCCATCTGTATGAACATGGAAATAGCTACACCGCTATCTGTATGAACATGGAAATATCTACACCGCTATCTGTATGAACATGGATATATCTACACAGCCATCTGGATGAACATGGAAATATCTACACCGCTATCTGTGCAAACATGCATACATCTTCACCGCTATCTGTATGAACATGGAAATATCTACACCGCTATCTGTATGAACATGGAAATATCTACACCGCTATCTGTATGAACATGGAAATATCTACTCCGCTATCTGTTTGAACATGGAAATATCTACACCGCTATCTGCATGAAAATGGAAATATCTACACTGCTATCTGCATATACATGGAAATATCTACACAGCTATCTCTTTACTCATGGATATAACTACACCGCTATCAGTTTGAACATGGAAATATCTACACCGCCATCTGTATGAACATGGAAATATCTGCACCGCCATCTGTATGAACTTATAAATATCTACACCGCCATCTGTATTAAGATGGAGATATCTACACCGCTATCTGTATAAACATGGAAATATCTACACTGCTATCTGTATAAACATGGAAATACCTACACCTCAATCGGTATGAGCATGGAAATATCTAAACCGCTATCTGTATGAACATGGATATATCTACACAGCCATCTGGATGAACATGGAAATATCTACACCGCTATCTGCATGAACATGGAAATATCTACACCGCTATCTGTGTAAACATGCATACATCTTCACCGCAATCTGCATAAGCAAGGAAATATCTACACCGCTATCTCTATGAACATGGAAATATCTACACCGCTATCTCTATGAACATGGGAATATCTACACCTCTATCTGTACGAACATGGAAATAGCTACACCGCTATCTGTATGAACATGGAAATATCTACACCGCTATCTGTATGAACATGGAAATAGCTACACCGCTATCTGTATGAACATGGAAATATCTACACCGCTATCTGTATGAACTTGGAAATATCTACACCGCTATCTGTATGAACATGGAAATATCTACACCGCTATCTCTATGAACATGGAAATATCTACACCGTTATCTGTTTGAACTCGGAAATATCTACACCGCTGACTGCATGAAAATGGAAATATCTACACAGCTATCTGCATATACAGGGAAATATCTACACAGATATCTCTTTACACATGGAAATAACTTCACCGCTATCTCTATAAACATCGAAATATCTACACCGCCATCTGTATGAACATGGAAATATCTGCACCGCCATGTGTATGAACATATAAATATCTGCACCGCCATCTTTGTTAAGAAGGAGATATCTACACCGCTATCTGTATAAACATGGAAATATCTACACCGCTATCTGTATAAACATGGAAATATCTACACCGCTACCTGTATAAACATGGAAATATCAGCACCGCTATCTGTATAAACATGGAAATATCTACACCGCTATCTGTATAAACATGGAAATATCTACACCGCTATCTGTATGAACATGGAAATATCTTCACCGCCATCTGTATGAACATGGATATATCTACACAGCCATCTGTATGAACATGGAAATATCTACTCCGCTATCTGTATGAACATGGAAATATCTACACCGTTAACTGTATGAACATGGAAATACCTTCACCGCCATCTGTATGAACATGGATATGTCTACACAGCCATCTGGATGAACATGGAAATATCTACACCGCGATCTGTATGAACATGGAAATATCTACACCGCTATCTGTTTGAACATGGAAATATCTGAACCGCTATCTGCATGAAACTAGAAATATCTACACCGCTATCTGCATGAACATGGAAATATCTACACCGCTATTTGTGTAAACATGCATACATCTTCACCGCAATCTGCATAAGCAAGGAAATATCTATGCCGCTATCTGTATGAACATGGAAATAACTACACCGCTATCTGTTTGAACAGGGGAATATCTAAACCACTATCAGCATGAAAATGGAAATATCTACACAGCTATCTGCATATACATGGAAATATCTACAAAGCTATCTCTTTACACATGGAAATAACGACAGCGCTATCTCTATAAACATGGAAATATCTACACCGCCATCTGTATGAACATGGAAATATCTGCACCGCCATTTGTATGAACATATAAATATCTACACCACCATCTGTATTAAGATGGAGATATCTACACCGCTATCTGTATAAACCTGGAAATATCTACACCACTATCTGTATGAACATGGAAGGATCTACACCGCTATCTGTATAAACATGGAAATATCTACACCGCTACCTGAATAAACATGGAAATATCTGCACAGCTATCTGTATGAACATGGAAATATCTACACCGCTATCTGTATAAACATGGAAATATCTACACCGCTATCTGTATGAACATGGAAATAGCTACACCGCTATCTGTATCAACATGGAAATATCTACACCACTATCTGTAAACATGGAAATATCTACACCGCTATCTGTATGAACATGGATATATCTACACAGCCATCTGGATGAACATGGAAATATCTACACCGCTATCTGTATGAACCTGGAAATATCTACTCCGCTATCTGTGTAAACATGCATACATCTTCACCGCTATCTGTATAAACATGGAAATATCTACACCGCCATCTGTATGAACTTGGAAATATCTACACCGCTATCTGTATGAACATGGATATATCTACACAGCCATCTGGATGAACATGGAAATATCTACACCGCTATCTGTATAAACATGGAAATATCTACACCGCTATCTGTATAAACATGGAAATATCTACACCGCTATCTGTATGAACATGGAAATATCTACACCGCTATCTGTATGAATATGGAAATATCTACACCGCTATCTGTATGAACATGGAAATATCTACACCGCTATCTGTTTGAACACGAAAATACCTACACCGCTGTCTGCATGACAATGGAAATATCTACACAGCTATCTGCATATACATGGAAATAGCTACACAGCTATCTCTTTACACATGGAAATAACTACACCGCTATCTCTATAAACATCGAAATATCTACACCGCCATCTGTATGAACATGGAAATATCTGCACCGCCATGTGTATGAACATATAAATATCTGCACCGCCCTCTGTATTAAGAAGGAGATATCTACGCCGCTATCAGTATAAACATGGAAATATCTACACCGCTATCTGTATAAACATGGAAATATCTACACCGCTATCTGTATTAACATGGAAATATCTTCTCCGGTACCTGTGTAAACATGGAAATATCAGCACCGCTATCTGTATAAACATGGAAATATCTACACAGCTATCTGTATGAACATGGAAATATCTACACCGCTATCTGTATGAACATGGATATATCTACACAGCCTTCTGGATGAACATGGAAATATCTACACCGCTATCTCCATGAACATGGAAATATCTACACCGCTATCTGTGTAAACATGCATACATCTTCACCGCAATCTGCATAAGCAAGGAAATATCTACACCGCTATCTGTATGAACATGGAAATATCTACACCGCTATCTGTTTGAACATGGAAATATCTAAACCGCTATCAGCATGAAAATGGAAATATCTACCCAGCTATCTGCATATACATGGAAATATCTACAAAGCTATCTCTTTACACATGGAAATAACTACACCACTATCTCTATAAACATGGAAATATCTACACCGCCATGTGTATGAACATGGAAATATCTGCACCGTCATCTGTATGAACATATAAATATCTACACAACCATCTGTATTAAGATGGAGATATCTACACCGATATCTGTATAAACTTGGAAATATCTACACCGCTATCTGTATAAACATGGAAATATCTACACCGCTATCTGTATAAACATGGAAATATCTACACCGCTACCTGAATAAACATGGAAATATCTGCACAGCTATCTGTATAAACATGGAAATATCTTCACCGCTATCTGTACGAACATGGAAATATCTACACCGCTATCTGTATGAACATAGAAATAGCTACACCGCTATCTGTATCAACACGGAAATATCTACACCACTATCTGTATAAACATGGAAATATCTACATCGCTATCTGTATGAACATGGATATATCTACACAGCCATCTGGATGAACATGGAAATATCTACACCGCTATCTGTATGAACCTGGAAATATCTACTCCGCTATCTGTGTAAAGATGCATACATCTTCACCGCTATCTGTATAAACATGGAAATATCTACACCGCCATCTGTATGAACATGGAAATAGCTACACCGCTATCTGTATGAACATGGAAATATCTACACCGCTATCTGTATGAACATGGATATATCTACACAGCCATCTGGATGAACATGGAAATATCTACACCGCTATCTGTGCAAACATGCATACATCTTCACCGCTATCTGTATGAACATGGAAATATCTACACCGCTATCTGTATGAACATGGAAATATCTACACCGCTATCTGTATGAACATGGAAATATCTACTCCGCTATCTGTTTGAACATGGAAATATCTACACCGCTATCTGCATGAAAATGGAAATATCTACACTGCTATCTGCATATACATGGAAATATCTACACAGCTATCTCTTTACTCATGGATATAACTACACCGCTATCAGTTTGAACATGGAAATATCTACACCGCCATCTGTATGAACATGGAAATATCTGCACCGCCATCTGTATGAACTTATAAATATCTACACCGCCATCTGTATTAAGATGGAGATATCTACACCGCTATCTGTATAAACATGGAAATATCTACACTGCTATCTGTATAAACATGGAAATATCTACACCTCAATCGGTATGAGCATGGAAATATCTAAACCGCTATCTGTATGAACATGGATATATCTACACAGCCATCTGGATGAACATGGAAATATCTACACCGCTATCTGCATGAACATGGAAATATCTACACCGCTATCTGTGTAAACATGCATACATCTTCACCGCAATCTGCATAAGCAAGGAAATATCTACACCGCTATCTCTATGAACATGGAAATATCTACACCGCTATCTCTATGAACATGGGAATATCTACACCTCTATCTGTACGAACATGGAAATAGCTACACCGCTATCTGTATGAACATGGAAATATCTACACCGCTATCTGTATGAACATGGAAATAGCTACACCGCTATCTGTATGAACATGGAAATATCTACACCGCTATCTGTATGAACTTGGAAATATCTACACCGCTATCTGTATGAACATGGAAATATCTACACCGCTATCTGTATGAATATGGAAATATCTACACAGCTATCTGTATGAACATGGAAATATCTACACCGCTATCTGTTTGAACACGAAAATATCTACACCGCTGTCTGCATGACAATGGAAATATCTACCCAGCTATCTGCATATACATGGAAATATCTACACAGCTATCTCTTTACACATGGAAATAACTACACCGCTATCTCTATAAACATGGAAATATCTACACCGCCTTCTGTATGAACATGGAAATATCTGCACCGCCATCTGCATGAACATATAAATATCTACACCGCCATCTGTATTAAGATGGAGATATCTACACCGATATCTGTATAAACTTGGAAATATCTACACCGCTGTCTGTATAAACATGGAAAGATCTACACCGCTATCTGTATAAACATGGAAATATCTACACCGCTACCTGAATAAACATGGAAATATCTGCACAGCTATCTGTATAAACATGGAAATATCTTCACCGCTATCTGTACGAACATGGAAATATCTACACCGCTATCTGTATGAACATGGAAATAGCTACACCGCTATCTGTATCAACACGGAAATATCTACACCACTATCTGTATAAACATGGAAATATCTACATCGCTATCTGTATGAACATGGATATATCTACACAGCCATCTGGATGAACATGGAAATATCTACACCGCTATCTGTATGAACCTGGAAATATCTACTCCGCTATCTGTGAAAACATGCATACATCTTCACCGCTATCTGTATAAACATGGAAATATCTACACCGCTATCTGTATAAACATGGAAATATCTACACCTCAATCGGTATGAGCATGGAAATATCTACACCGCTATCTGTATGAACTTGGAAATGTCTACACCGCTATCTCTATGAACATGGGAATATCTACACCGCTATCTGTACGAACATGGAAACAGCTACACCGCTATCTGTATGAACATGGAAATATCTACACCGCAATCTGTATGAACATGGAAATAGCTACACCGCTATCTGTATGAAGATGGAAATATCTACACCGCTATCTGTATGAACTTGGAAATATCTACACCGCTATCTGTATGAACATGGAAATATCTACACCGCTATCTGTATGAATATGGAAATATCTACACCGCTATCTGTATGAACATGGAAATATCTACACCGCTATCTGTTTGAACACGAAAATATCTACACCGCTGTCTGCATGACAATGTTAATATCTACACAGCTATCTGCATATACATGGAAATATCAACACAGCTATCTCTTTACACATGGAAATAACTACACCGCTATCTCTATAAAAAACGAAATATCTACACCGCCATCTGTATGAACATGGAAATATCTGCACTGCCATATGTATGAACATATAAATATCTGCACCGCCATCTGTATTAAGAAGGAGATATCTACACCGCTATCAGTATAAACATGGAAATATCTACACCGCTATCTGTATAAACATGGAAATATCTACACCGCTATCTGTATAAACATGGAAATATCTTCACCGGTACCTGTATAAACATGCAAATATCAGCACCGCTATCTGTATAAACATGGAAATAACTACACCGCTATCTGTATGAACATGGAAATATCTACACCGCTATCTGTATGAACATGGATATATCTACACAGCCATCTGGATGAACATGGAAATATCTACACCGCTATCTGCATGAACATGGAAATATCTACACCGCTATTTGTGTAAACATGCATACATCTTCACCGCAATCTGCATAAGCAAGGAAATATCTACACCGCTATCTGTATGAACATGGAAATAACTACACCGCTATCTGTTTTAACATGGAAATATCTAAACCGCTATCAACATGAAAATGTAAATATCTACACAGCTATCTGCATATACATGGAAATATATACAAAGCTAAGTCTTTACACATGGAAATAACTACACCGCTATCTCTATAAACATGGAAATATCTACACCGCCATCTGTAGGAACATGGAAATATCTGCACCGCCATCTGTATGAACATATTAATACCTACACCACCATCTGTATTAAGATGGAGATATCTACACCGCTATCTGTATAAACCTGGAAATATCTACACCGCTATCTGTATAAACATGGAAAGATCTACACCGCTATCTGTATAAACATGGAAATATCTACACCGCTACCTGAATAAACATGGAAATATCTGCACAGCTATCTGTATGAACATGGAAATATCTACACCGCTATCTGTTCGAACATGGAAATATCTTCACCGCTATCTGAATGAACATGGAAATATCTACACCGCTTTCTGTATCAACATGGAAATATCTACACCACTATCTCTATAAACATGGAAATGTCTACACCGCTATCTGTATGAACATGGATATATCTACACAGCCATCTGGATGAACATGGAAATATCTACACCGCTATCTGTATGAACCTGGAAATATCTACTCCGCTATCTGTGTAAATATGCATACATCTTCACCGCTATCTGTATAAACATGGAAATATCTACACCGCTATCTGTATGAACATGGAAATAGCTACACCGCTATCTGTATGAACATGGAAATATCTACACCGCTATCTGTATGAACATGGATATATCTACACAGCCATCTGGATGAACATGGAAATATCTACACCGCTATCTGTGCAAACATGCATACATCTTCACCGCTATCTGTATGAACATGGAAATATCTACACCGCTATCTGCATGAACATGGAAATATCTACACCGCTATCTGTGTGAACATGGAAATATCTACACCGCTATCTGTTTGAACATGGAAATATCTACACCGCTATCTGCATGAAAATGGAAATATCTACACTGCTATCTGCATATACATGGAAATATCTACACAGCTATCTCCTTACACATGGAAATAACTACACTGCTATCAGTTTGAACATGGAAATATCTACACCGCCATCTGTATGAACATGGAAATATGTGCACCGCCATCTGTATGAACATATAAATATCTACACCCCCATCTGTATTAAGATGGAGATATCTACACCGCTATCTGTATAAACATGGAAATATCTACACCGCTATCTGTATAAACATGGAAATATCTACACCGTTAACTGTATGAACATGGAAATACCTTCACCGCCATCTGTATGAACATGGATATGTCTACACAGCCATCTGGATGAACAGGGAAATATCTACACCGCGATCTGTATGAACATGGAAATATCTACACCGCTATCTGTTTGAACATGGAAATATCTGAACCGCTATCTGCATGAAACTAGAAATATCTACACCGCTATCTGCATGAACATGGAAATATCTACACCGCTATTTGTGTAAACATGCATACATCTTCACCGCAATCTGCATAAGCAAGGAAATATCTATGCCGCTATCTGTATGAACATGGAAATAACTACACCGCTATCTGTTTGAACATGGGAATATCTAAACCACTATCAGCATGAAAATGGAAATATCTACACAGCTATCTGCATATACATGGAAATATCTACAAAGCTATCTCTTTACACATGGAAATAACGACACCGCTATCTCTATAAACATGGAAATATCTACACCGCCATCTGTATGAACATGGAAATATCTGCACCGCCATTTGTATGAACATATAAATATCTACACCACCATCTGTATTAAGATGGAGATATCTACACCGCTATCTGTATAAACCTGGAAATATCTACACCACTATCTGTATGAACATGGAAGGATCTACACCGCTATCTGTATAAACATGGAAATATCTACACCGCTACCTGAATAAACATGGAAATATCTGCACAGCTATCTGTATGAACATGGAAATATCTACACCGCTATCTGTATAAACATGGAAATATCTACACCGCTATCTGTATGAACATGGAAATAGCTACACCGCTATCTGTATCAACATGGAAATATCTACACCACTATCTGTAAACATGGAAATATCTACACCGCTATCTGTATGAACATGGATATATCTACACAGCCATCTGGATGAACATGGAAATATCTACACCGCTATCTGTATGAACCTGGAAATATCTACTCCGCTATCTGTGTAAACATGCATACATCTTCACCGCTATCTGTATAAACATGGAAATATCTACACCGCCATCTGTATGAACTTGGAAATATCTACACCGCTATCTGTATGAACATGGATATATCTACACAGCCATCTGGATGAACATGGAAATATCTACACCGCTATCTGTATAAACATGGAAATATCTACACCGCTATCTGTATAAACATGGAAATATCTACACCGCTATCTGTATGAACATGGAAATATCTACACCGCTATCTGTATGAATATGGAAATATCTACACCGCTATCTGTATGAACATGGAAATATCTACACCGCTATCTGTTTGAACACGAAAATACCTACACCGCTGTCTGCATGACAATGGAAATATCTACACAGCTATCTGCATATACATGGAAATAGCTACACAGCTATCTCTTTACACATGGAAATAACTACACCGCTATCTCTATAAACATCGAAATATCTACACCGCCATCTGTATGAACATGGAAATATCTGCACCGCCATGTGTATGAACATATAAATATCTGCACCGCCCTCTGTATTAAGAAGGAGATATCTACGCCGCTATCAGTATAAACATGGAAATATCTACACCGCTATCTGTATAAACATGGAAATATCTACACCGCTATCTGTATTAACATGGAAATATCTTCTCCGGTACCTGTGTAAACATGGAAATATCAGCACCGCTATCTGTATAAACATGGAAATATCTACACAGCTATCTGTATGAACATGGAAATATCTACACCGCTATCTGTATGAACATGGATATATCTACACAGCCTTCTGGATGAACATGGAAATATCTACACCGCTATCTCCATGAACATGGAAATATCTACACCGCTATCTGTGTAAACATGCATACATCTTCACCGCAATCTGCATAAGCAAGGAAATATCTACACCGCTATCTGTATGAACATGGAAATATCTACACCGCTATCTGTTTGAACATGGAAATATCTAAACCGCTATCAGCATGAAAATGGAAATATCTACCCAGCTATCTGCATATACATGGAAATATCTACAAAGCTATCTCTTTACACATGGAAATAACTACACCACTATCTCTATAAACATGGAAATATCTACACCGCCATGTGTATGAACATGGAAATATCTGCACCGTCATCTGTATGAACATATAAATATCTACACAACCATCTGTATTAAGATGGAGATATCTACACCGATATCTGTATAAACTTGGAAATATCTACACCGCTATCTGTATAAACATGGAAATATCTACACCGCTATCTGTATAAACATGGAAATATCTACACCGCTACCTGAATAAACATGGAAATATCTGCACAGCTATCTGTATAAACATGGAAATATCTTCACCGCTATCTGTACGAACATGGAAATATCTACACCGCTATCTGTATGAACATAGAAATAGCTACACCGCTATCTGTATCAACACGGAAATATCTACACCACTATCTGTATAAACATGGAAATATCTACATCGCTATCTGTATGAACATGGATATATCTACACAGCCATCTGGATGAACATGGAAATATCTACACCGCTATCTGTATGAACCTGGAAATATCTACTCCGCTATCTGTGTAAAGATGCATACATCTTCACCGCTATCTGTATATACATGGAAATATCTACACCGCCATCTGTATGAACATGGAAATAGCTACACCGCTATCTGTATGAACATGGAAATATCTACACCGCTATCTGTATGAACATGGATATATCTACACAGCCATCTGGATGAACATGGAAATATCTACACCGCTATCTGTGCAAACATGCATACATCTTCACCGCTATCTGTATGAACATGGAAATATCTACACCGCTATCTGTATGAACATGGAAATATCTACACTGCTATCTGTATGAACATGGAAATATCTACTCCGCTATCTGTTTGAACATGGAAATATCTACACCGCTATCTGCATGAAAATGGAAATATCTACACTGCTATCTGCATATACATGGAAATATCTACACAGCTATCTCTTTACTCATGGATATAACTACACCGCTATCAGTTTGAACATGGAAATATCTACACCGCCATCTGTATGAACATGGAAATATCTGCACCGCCATCTGTATGAACTTATAAATATCTACACCGCCATCTGTATTAAGATGGAGATATCTACACCGCTATCTGTATAAACATGGAAATATCTACACTGCTATCTGTATAAACATGGAAATATCTACACCTCAATCGGTATGAGCATGGAAATATCTAAACCGCTATCTGTATGAACATGGATATATCTACACAGCCATCTGGATGAACATGGAAATATCTACACCGCTATCTGCATGAACATGGAAATATCTACACCGCTATCTGTGTAAACATGCATACATCTTCACCGCAATCTGCATAAGCAAGGAAATATCTACACCGCTATCTCTATGAACATGGAAATATCTACACCGCTATCTCTATGAACATGGGAATATCTACACCTCTATCTGTACGAACATGGAAATAGCTACACCGCTATCTGTATGAACATGGAAATATCTACACCGCTATCTGTATGAACATGGAAATAGCTACACCGCTATCTGTATGAACATGGAAATATCTACACCGCTATCTGTATGAACTTGGAAATATCTACACCGCTATCTGTATGAACATGGAAATATCTACACCGCTATCTGTATGAATATGGAAATATCTACACAGCTATCTGTATGAACATGGAAATATCTACACCGCTATCTGTTTGAACACGAAAATATCTACACCGCTGTCTGCATGACAATGGAAATATCTACCCAGCTATCTGCATATACATGGAAATATCTACACAGCTATCTCTTTACACATGGAAATAACTACACCGCTATCTCTATAAACATGGAAATATCTACACCGCCTTCTGTATGAACATGGAAATATCTGCACCGCCATCTGCATGAACATATAAATATCTACACCGCCATCTGTATTAAGATGGAGATATCTACACCGATATCTGTATAAACTTGGAAATATCTACACCGCTGTCTGTATAAACATGGAAAGATCTACACCGCTATCTGTATAAACATGGAAATATCTACACCGCTACCTGAATAAACATGGAAATATCTGCACAGCTATCTGTATAAACATGGAAATATCTTCACCGCTATCTGTACGAACATGGAAATATCTACACCGCTATCTGTATGAACATGGAAATAGCTACACCGCTATCTGTATCAACACGGAAATATCTACACCACTATCTGTATAAACATGGAAATATCTACATCGCTATCTGTATGAACATGGATATATCTACACAGCCATCTGGATGAACATGGAAATATCTACACCGCTATCTGTATGAACCTGGAAATATCTACTCCGCTATCTGTGAAAACATGCATACATCTTCACCGCTATCTGTATAAACATGGAAATATCTACACCGCTATCTGTATAAACATGGAAATATCTACACCTCAATCGGTATGAGCATGGAAATATCTACACCGCTATCTGTATGAACTTGGAAATGTCTACACCGCTATCTCTATGAACATGGGAATATCTACACCGCTATCTGTATGAACTTGGAAATATCTACACCGCTATCTGTATGAACATGGAAATATCTTCACCGCTATCTGAATGAACATGGAAATATCTACACCGCTTTCTGTATCAACATGGAAATATCTACACCACTATCTCTATAAACATGGAAATGTCTACACCGCTATCTGTATGAACATGGATATATCTACACAGCCATCTGGATGAACATGGAAATATCTACACCGCTATCTGTATGAACCTGGAAATATCTACTCCGCTATCTGTGTAAATATGCATACATCTTCACCGCTATCTGTATAAACATGGAAATATCTACACCGCTATCTGTATGAACATGGAAATAGCTACACCGCTATCTGTATGAACATGGAAATATCTACACCGCTATCTGTATGAACATGGATATATCTACACAGCCATCTGGATGAACATGGAAATATCTACACCGCTATCTGTGCAAACATGCATACATCTTCACCGCTATCTGTATGAACATGGAAATATCTACACCGCTATCTGCATGAACATGGAAATATCTACACCGCTATCTGTGTGAACATGGAAATATCTACACCGCTATCTGTTTGAACATGGAAATATCTACACCGCTATCTGCATGAAAATGGAAATATCTACACTGCTATCTGCATATACATGGAAATATCTACACAGCTATCTCCTTACACATGGAAATAACTACACTGCTATCAGTTTGAACATGGAAATATCTACACCGCCATCTGTATGAACATGGAAATATGTGCACCGCCATCTGTATGAACATATAAATATCTACACCCCCATCTGTATTAAGATGGAGATATCTACACCGCTATCTGTATAAACATGGAAATATCTACACCGCTATCTGTATAAACATGGAAATATCTACACCGTTAACTGTATGAACATGGAAATACCTTCACCGCCATCTGTATGAACATGGATATGTCTACACAGCCATCTGGATGAACAGGGAAATATCTACACCGCGATCTGTATGAACATGGAAATATCTACACCGCTATCTGTTTGAACATGGAAATATCTGAACCGCTATCTGCATGAAACTAGAAATATCTACACCGCTATCTGCATGAACATGGAAATATCTACACCGCTATTTGTGTAAACATGCATACATCTTCACCGCAATCTGCATAAGCAAGGAAATATCTATGCCGCTATCTGTATGAACATGGAAATAACTACACCGCTATCTGTTTGAACATGGGAATATCTAAACCACTATCAGCATGAAAATGGAAATATCTACACAGCTATCTGCATATACATGGAAATATCTACAAAGCTATCTCTTTACACATGGAAATAACGACACCGCTATCTCTATAAACATGGAAATATCTACACCGCCATCTGTATGAACATGGAAATATCTGCACCGCCATTTGTATGAACATATAAATATCTACACCACCATCTGTATTAAGATGGAGATATCTACACCGCTATCTGTATAAACCTGGAAATATCTACACCACTATCTGTATGAACATGGAAGGATCTACACCGCTATCTGTATAAACATGGAAATATCTACACCGCTACCTGAATAAACATGGAAATATCTGCACAGCTATCTGTATGAACATGGAAATATCTACACCGCTATCTGTATAAACATGGAAATATCTACACCGCTATCTGTATGAACATGGAAATAGCTACACCGCTATCTGTATCAACATGGAAATATCTACACCACTATCTGTAAACATGGAAATATCTACACCGCTATCTGTATGAACATGGATATATCTACACAGCCATCTGGATGAACATGGAAATATCTACACCGCTATCTGTATGAACCTGGAAATATCTACTCCGCTATCTGTGTAAACATGCATACATCTTCACCGCTATCTGTATAAACATGGAAATATCTACACCGCCATCTGTATGAACTTGGAAATATCTACACCGCTATCTGTATGAACATGGATATATCTACACAGCCATCTGGATGAACATGGAAATATCTACACCGCTATCTGTATAAACATGGAAATATCTACACCGCTATCTGTATAAACATGGAAATATCTACACCGCTATCTGTATGAACATGGAAATATCTACACCGCTATCTGTATGAATATGGAAATATCTACACCGCTATCTGTATGAACATGGAAATATCTACACCGCTATCTGTTTGAACACGAAAATACCTACACCGCTGTCTGCATGACAATGGAAATATCTACACAGCTATCTGCATATACATGGAAATAGCTACACAGCTATCTCTTTACACATGGAAATAACTACACCGCTATCTCTATAAACATCGAAATATCTACACCGCCATCTGTATGAACATGGAAATATCTGCACCGCCATGTGTATGAACATATAAATATCTGCACCGCCCTCTGTATTAAGAAGGAGATATCTACGCCGCTATCAGTATAAACATGGAAATATCTACACCGCTATCTGTATAAACATGGAAATATCTACACCGCTATCTGTATTAACATGGAAATATCTTCTCCGGTACCTGTGTAAACATGGAAATATCAGCACCGCTATCTGTATAAACATGGAAATATCTACACAGCTATCTGTATGAACATGGAAATATCTACACCGCTATCTGTATGAACATGGATATATCTACACAGCCTTCTGGATGAACATGGAAATATCTACACCGCTATCTCCATGAACATGGAAATATCTACACCGCTATCTGTGTAAACATGCATACATCTTCACCGCAATCTGCATAAGCAAGGAAATATCTACACCGCTATCTGTATGAACATGGAAATATCTACACCGCTATCTGTTTGAACATGGAAATATCTAAACCGCTATCAGCATGAAAATGGAAATATCTACCCAGCTATCTGCATATACATGGAAATATCTACAAAGCTATCTCTTTACACATGGAAATAACTACACCACTATCTCTATAAACATGGAAATATCTACACCGCCATGTGTATGAACATGGAAATATCTGCACCGTCATCTGTATGAACATATAAATATCTACACAACCATCTGTATTAAGATGGAGATATCTACACCGATATCTGTATAAACTTGGAAATATCTACACCGCTATCTGTATAAACATGGAAATATCTACACCGCTATCTGTATAAACATGGAAATATCTACACCGCTACCTGAATAAACATGGAAATATCTGCACAGCTATCTGTATAAACATGGAAATATCTTCACCGCTATCTGTACGAACATGGAAATATCTACACCGCTATCTGTATGAACATAGAAATAGCTACACCGCTATCTGTATCAACACGGAAATATCTACACCACTATCTGTATAAACATGGAAATATCTACATCGCTATCTGTATGAACATGGATATATCTACACAGCCATCTGGATGAACATGGAAATATCTACACCGCTATCTGTATGAACCTGGAAATATCTACTCCGCTATCTGTGTAAAGATGCATACATCTTCACCGCTATCTGTATATACATGGAAATATCTACACCGCCATCTGTATGAACATGGAAATAGCTACACCGCTATCTGTATGAACATGGAAATATCTACACCGCTATCTGTATGAACATGGATATATCTACACAGCCATCTGGATGAACATGGAAATATCTACACCGCTATCTGTGCAAACATGCATACATCTTCACCGCTATCTGTATGAACATGGAAATATCTACACCGCTATCTGTATGAACATGGAAATATCTACACCGCTATCTGTATGAACATGGAAATATCTACTCCGCTATCTGTTTGAACATGGAAATATCTACACCGCTATCTGCATGAAAATGGAAATATCTACACTGCTATCTGCATATACATGGAAATATCTACACAGCTATCTCTTTACTCATGGATATAACTACACCGCTATCAGTTTGAACATGGAAATATCTACACCGCCATCTGTATGAACATGGAAATATCTGCACCGCCATCTGTATGAACTTATAAATATCTACACCGCCATCTGTATTAAGATGGAGATATCTACACCGCTATCTGTATAAACATGGAAATATCTACACTGCTATCTGTATAAACATGGAAATATCTACACCTCAATCGGTATGAGCATGGAAATATCTAAACCGCTATCTGTATGAACATGGATATATCTACACAGCCATCTGGATGAACATGGAAATATCTACACCGCTATCTGCATGAACATGGAAATATCTACACCGCTATCTGTGTAAACATGCATACATCTTCACCGCAATCTGCATAAGCAAGGAAATATCTACACCGCTATCTCTATGAACATGGAAATATCTACACCGCTATCTCTATGAACATGGGAATATCTACACCTCTATCTGTACGAACATGGAAATAGCTACACCGCTATCTGTATGAACATGGAAATATCTACACCGCTATCTGTATGAACATGGAAATAGCTACACCGCTATCTGTATGAACATGGAAATATCTACACCGCTATCTGTATGAACTTGGAAATATCTACACCGCTATCTGTATGAACATGGAAATATCTACACCGCTATCTGTATGAATATGGAAATATCTACACAGCTATCTGTATGAACATGGAAATATCTACACCGCTATCTGTTTGAACACGAAAATATCTACACCGCTGTCTGCATGACAATGGAAATATCTACCCAGCTATCTGCATATACATGGAAATATCTACACAGCTATCTCTTTACACATGGAAATAACTACACCGCTATCTCTATAAACATGGAAATATCTACACCGCCTTCTGTATGAACATGGAAATATCTGCACCGCCATCTGCATGAACATATAAATATCTACACCGCCATCTGTATTAAGATGGAGATATCTACACCGATATCTGTATAAACTTGGAAATATCTACACCGCTGTCTGTATAAACATGGAAAGATCTACACCGCTATCTGTATAAACATGGAAATATCTACACCGCTACCTGAATAAACATGGAAATATCTGCACAGCTATCTGTATAAACATGGAAATATCTTCACCGCTATCTGTACGAACATGGAAATATCTACACCGCTATCTGTATGAACATGGAAATAGCTACACCGCTATCTGTATCAACACGGAAATATCTACACCACTATCTGTATAAACATGGAAATATCTACATCGCTATCTGTATGAACATGGATATATCTACACAGCCATCTGGATGAACATGGAAATATCTACACCGCTATCTGTATGAACCTGGAAATATCTACTCCGCTATCTGTGAAAACATGCATACATCTTCACCGCTATCTGTATAAACATGGAAATATCTACACCGCTATCTGTATAAACATGGAAATATCTACACCTCAATCGGTATGAGCATGGAAATATCTACACCGCTATCTGTATGAACTTGGAAATGTCTACACCGCTATCTCTATGAACATGGGAATATCTACACCGCTATCTGTACGAACATGGAAACAGCTACACCGCTATCTGTATGAACATGGAAATATCTACACCGCAATCTGTATGAACATGGAAATAGCTACACCGCTATCTGTATGAAGATGGAAATATCTACACCGCTATCTGTATGAACTTGGAAATATCTACACCGCTATCTGTATGAACATGGAAATATCTACACCGCTATCTGTATGAATATGGAAATATCTACACCGCTATCTGTATGAACATGGAAATATCTACACCGCTATCTGTTTGAACACGAAAATATCTACACCGCTGTCTGCATGACAATGTTAATATCTACACAGCTATCTGCATATACATGGAAATATCAACACAGCTATCTCTTTACACATGGAAATAACTACACCGCTATCTCTATAAAAAACGAAATATCTACACCGCCATCTGTATGAACATGGAAATATCTGCACTGCCATATGTATGAACATATAAATATCTGCACCGCCATCTGTATTAAGAAGGAGATATCTACACCGCTATCAGTATAAACATGGAAATATCTACACCGCTATCTGTATAAACATGGAAATATCTACACCGCTATCTGTATAAACATGGAAATATCTTCACCGGTACCTGTATAAACATGCAAATATCAGCACCGCTATCTGTATAAACATGGAAATAACTACACCGCTATCTGTATGAACATGGAAATATCTACACCGCTATCTGTATGAACATGGATATATCTACACAGCCATCTGGATGAACATGGAAATATCTACACCGCTATCTGCATGAACATGGAAATATCTACACCGCTATTTGTGTAAACATGCATACATCTTCACCGCAATCTGCATAAGCAAGGAAATATCTACACCGCTATCTGTATGAACATGGAAATAACTACACCGCTATCTGTTTTAACATGGAAATATCTAAACCGCTATCAACATGAAAATGTAAATATCTACACAGCTATCTGCATATACATGGAAATATATACAAAGCTAAGTCTTTACACATGGAAATAACTACACCGCTATCTCTATAAACATGGAAATATCTACACCGCCATCTGTAGGAACATGGAAATATCTGCACCGCCATCTGTATGAACATATTAATACCTACACCACCATCTGTATTAAGATGGAGATATCTACACCGCTATCTGTATAAACCTGGAAATATCTACACCGCTATCTGTATAAACATGGAAAGATCTACACCGCTATCTGTATAAACATGGAAATATCTACACCGCTACCTGAATAAACATGGAAATATCTGCACAGCTATCTGTATGAACATGGAAATATCTACACCGCTATCTGTTCGAACATGGAAATATCTTCACCGCTATCTGAATGAACATGGAAATATCTACACCGCTTTCTGTATCAACATGGAAATATCTACACCACTATCTGTATAAACATGGAAATGTCTACACCGCTATCTGTATGAACATGGATATATCTACACAGCCATCTGGATGAACATGGAAATATCTACACCGCTATCTGTATGAACCTGGAAATATCTACTCCGCTATCTGTGTAAATATGCATACATCTTCACCGCTATCTGTATAAACATGGAAATATCTACACCGCTATCTGTATGAACATGGAAATAGCTACACCGCTATCTGTATGAACATGGAAATATCTACACCGCTATCTGTATGAACATGGATATATCTACACAGCCATCTGGATGAACACGGAAATATCTACACCGCTATCTGTGCAAACATGCATACATCTTCACCGCTATCTGTATGAACATGGAAATATCTACACCGCTATCTGCATGAACATGGAAATATCTACACCGCTATCTGTGTGAACATGGAAATATCTACACCGCTATCTGTTTGAACATGGAAATATCTACACCGCTATCTGCATGAAAATGGAAATATCTACACTGCTATCTGCATATACATGGAAATATCTACACAGCTATCTCCTTACACATGGAAATAACTACACTGCTATCAGTTTGAACATGGAAATATCTACACCGCCATCTGTATGAACATGGAAATATGTGCACCGCCATCTGTATGAACATATAAATATCTACACCCCCATCTGTATTAAGATGGAGATATCTACACCGCTATCTGTATAAACATGGAAATATCTACACCGCTATCTGTATAAACATGGAAATATCTACACCGTTAACTGTATGAACATGGAAATACCTTCACCGCCATCTGTATGAACATGGATATGTCTACACAGCCATCTGGATGAACATGGAAATATCTACACCGCGATCTGTATGAACATGGAAATATCTACACCGCTGACTGCATGAAAATGGAAATATCTACACAGCTATCTGCATATACATGGAAATATCTACACAGATATCTCTTTACACATGGAAATAACTTCACCGCTATCTCTATAAACATCGAAATATCTACACCGCCATCTGTATGAACATGGAAATATCTGCACCGCCATGTGTATGAACATATAAATATCTGCACCGCCATCTGTGTTAAGAAGGAGATATCTACACCGCTATCTGTATAAACATGGAAATATCTACACCGCTATCTGTATAAACATGGAAATATCTACACCGCTACCTGTATAAACATGGAAATATCAGCACCGCTATCTGTATAAACATGGAAATATCTACACCGCTATCTGTATAAACATGGAAATATCTACACCGCTATCTGTATGAACATGGAAATATCTTCACCGCCATCTGTTTGAACATAGATATATCTACACAGCCATCTGTATGAACATGGAAATATCTACACCGCTATCTGTATGAACATGGAAATATATACACCGCTATCTATGTAAACATGCATACATCTTCACTGCTATCTGTATAAACATGGAAATATCTACACCGCTATCTGTATGAACATGGAAATACCTTCACCGCCATCTGTATGAACATGGATATGTCTACACAGCCATCTGGATGAACATGGAAATATCTACACCGCGATCTGTATGAACATGGAAATATCTACACCGCTATCTGTTTGAACATGGAAATATCTGAACCGCTATCTGCATGAAACTAGAAATATCTACACCGCTATCTGCATGAACATGGAAATATCTACACCGCGATTTGTGTAAACATGCATACATCTTCACCGCAATCTGCATAAGCAAGGAAATATCTATGCCGCTATCTGTATGAACATGGAAATATCTACACATCTATCTGTTTGAACATGGGAATATCTAAACCGCTATCAGCATGAAAATGGAAATATCTACACAGCTATCAGTATATACATGGAAATATCTACAAAGCTATCTCTTTACACATGGAAATAACGACACCGCTATCTCTATAAACATGGAAATATCTACACCGCCATCTGTATGAACATGGAAATATCTGCACCGCCATTTGTATGAACACATAAATATCTACACCACCATCTGTATTAAGATGGAGATATCTACACCGCTATCTGTATAAACCTGGAAATATCTACACCGATATCTGTATGAACATGGAAGGATCTACACCGCTATATGTATAAACATGGAAATATCTACACCGCTACCTGAATAAACATGGAAATATCTGCACAGCTATCTGTATAAACATGGAAATATCTACACCGCTATCTGTATGAACATGGAAATATCTTCACCGCCATCTGTATGAACATGGATATATCTACACAGCCATCTGTATGAACATGGAAATAGCTACACCGCTATCTGTATCAACATGGAAATATCTACACCACTATCTGTAAACATGGAAATATCTACACCGCTATCTGTATGAACATGGATATATCTACACAGCCATCTGGATGAACATGGAAATATCTACACCGCTATCTGTATGAACCTGGAAATATCTACTCCGCTATATGTGAAAACAAGCATACATCTTCACCGCTATCTGTATAAACATGGAAATATCTACACCGCCATCTGTATGAACTTGGAAATATCTACAACGCTATATGTATGAACATGGATATATCTACACAGCCATCTGGATGAACATGGAAATATCTACACCGCTATCTGTATAAACATGGAAATATCTACACCGCTATCTGTATAAACATGGAAATATCTACACCGCTATCTGTATGAACATGGAAATATCTACACCGCTATCTGGATGAACATGGAAATATCTACACCGCTATCTGTATGAACATGGAAATATCTACACCGCTATCTGTTTGAACACGAAAATACCTACACCGCTGTCTGCATGACAATGGAAATATCTACACAGCTATCTGCATATACATGGAAATAGCTACACAGCTATCTCTTTACACATGGAAATAACTACACCTCTATCTCTATAAACATCGAAATATCTACACCGCCATCTGTATGAACATGGAAATATCTGCACCGCCATGTGTATGAACATATAAATATCTGCACCGCCCTCTGTATTAAGAAGGAGATATCTACGCCGCTATCAGTATAAACATGGAAATATCTACACCGCTATCTGTATAAACATGGAAATATCTACACCGCTATCTGTATAAACATGGAAATATCTTCTCCGGTACCTGTATAAACATGGAAATATCAGCACCGCTATCTGTATAAACCTGGAAATATCTACACAGCTATCTGTATGAACATGGAAATATCTACACCGCTATCTGTATGAACATGGATATATCTACACAGCCATCTGGATGAACATGGAAATATCTACACCGCTATCTGCATGAACATGGAAATATCTACACCGCTATCTGTGTAAACATGCATACATCTTCACCGCAATCTGCATAAGCAAGGAAATATCTACACCGCTATCTGTATGAACATGGAAATATCTACACCGCTATCTGTTTGAACATGGAAATATCTAAACCGCTATCAGCATGAAAATGGAAATATCTACCCAGCTATCTGCATATACATGGAAATATCTACAAAGCTATCTCTTTACACATGGAAATAACTACACCACTATCTCTATAAACATGGAAATATCTACACCGCCATGTGTATGAACATGGAAATATCTGCACCGTCATCTGTATGAACATATAAATATCTACACAACCATCTGTATTAAGATGGAGATATCTACACCGATATCTGTATAAACTTGGAAATATCTACACCGCTATCTGTATAAACATGGAAAGATCTACACCGCTATCTGTATAAACATGGAAATATCTACACCGCTACCTGAATAAACATGGAAATATCTGCACAGCTATCTGTATAAACATGGAAATATCTTCACCGCTATCTGTACGAACATGGAAATATCTACACCGCTATCTGTATGAACATGGAAATAGCTACACCGCTATCTGTATCAACACGGAAATATCTACACCAATATCTGTATAAACATGGAAATATCTACATCGCTATCTGTATGAACATGGATATATCTACACAGCCATCTGGATGAACATGGAAATATCTACACCGCTATCTGTATGAACCTGGAAATATCTACTCCGCTATCTGTGTAAAGATGCATACATCTTCACCGCTATCTGTATAAACATGGAAATACCTACACCGCCATCTGTATGAACATGGAAATAGCTACACCGCTATCTGTATGAACATGGATATATCTACACAGCCATCTGGATGAACATGGAAATATCTACACCGCTATCTGTGCAAACATGCATACATCTTCACCGCTATCTGTATGAACATGGAAATATCTACACCGCTATCTGTATGAACATGGAAATATCTACAGCGCTATCTGTATGAACATGGAAATATCTACTCCGCTATCTGTTTGAACATGGAAATATCTACACCGCTATCTGTATGAACATGGATATATCTACACAGCCATCTGGATGAACATGGAAATATCTACACCGCTATCTGTGCAAAAATGCATACATCTTCACCGCTATCTGTATGAACATGGAAATATCTACACCGCTATCTGTATGAACATGGAAATATCTACACCGCTATCTGTATGAACATGGAAATATCTACTCCGCTATCTGTTTGAACATGGAAATATCTACACCGCTATCTGCATGAAAATGGAAATATCTACACTGCTATCTGCATATACATGGAAATATCTACACAGCTATCTCTTTACTCATGGAAATAACTACACCGCTATCAGTTTGAACATGGAAATATCTACACCGCCATCTGTATGAACATGGAAATATCTGCACCGCCATCTGTATGAACTTATAAATATCTACACCGCCATCGGTATTAAGATGGAGATATCTACACCGCTATCTGTATAAACATGGAAATATCTACACCGCTATCTGTATAAACATGGAAATATCTACACCTCAATCGGTATGAGCATGGAATTATCTAAACCGCTATCTGTATGAACATGGATATATCTACACAGCCATCTGGATGAACATGGAAATATCTACACCGCTATCTGCATGAACATGGAAATATCTACACCGCTATCTGTGTAAACATGCATACATCTTCACCGCAATCTGCATAAGCAAGGAAATATCTACACCGCTATCTGTATGAACATGGAAATATCTACACCGCTATCTGTTTGAACATGGAAATATCTAAACCGCTATCAGCATGAAAATGTAAATATCTACACAGCTATCTGCATATACATGGAAATATATACAAAGCTATCTCTTTACACATGGAAATATCTACACCGCTATCTCTATAAACATGGAAATATCTACACCGCCATATGTAGGAACATGGAAATATCTGCACCGCCATCTGTATGAACATATTAATATCTACACCACCATCTGTATTAAGATGGAGATATCTACACCGCTATCTGTATAAACCTGGAAATATCTACACCGCTATCTGTATAAACATGGAAAGATCTACACCGCTATCTGTATAAACATGGAAATATATACACCGCTACCTGAATAAACATGGAAATATCTGCACAGCTATCTGTATGAACATGGAAACATCTACACCGCTATCTGTTCGAACATGGAAATATCTACACCGCTATCTGAATGAACATGGAAATATCTACACCGCTATCTGTATCAACATGGAAATATCTACACCACTATCTGTATAAACATGGAAATGTCTACACCGCTATCTGTATGAACATGGATATATCTACACAGCCATCTGGATGAACATGGAAATATCGACACCGCTATCTGTATGAACCTGGAAATATCTACTCCGCTATCTGTGTAAACATGCATACACCTTCGCCGCTATCTGTACAAACATGGAAATACCTACACCGCTATCTGTATGAACATGGAAATAGCTACACCGCTATCTGTATGAACATGGAAATATCTACACCGCTATCTGTATGAACATGGATATATCTACACAGCCATCTGGATGAACATGGAAATATCTACACCGCTATCTGTGCAAACATGCATATATCTTCACCGCTATCTGTATGAACATGGAAATATCTACACCGCTATCTGCATGAACATGGAAATATCTACACCGCTATCTGTGTGAACATGGAAATATCTACACCGCTATCTGTTTGAACATGGAAATATCTACACCGCTATCTGCATGAAAATGGAAATATCTACACTGCTATCTGCATATACATGGAAATATCTACACAGCTATCTCTTTACACATGGAAATAACTACACTGCTATCAGTTTGAACATGGAAATATCTACACCGCCATCTGTATGAACATGGAAATATGTGCACCGCCATCTGTATGAACATATAAATATCTACACCGCCATCTGTATTAAGATGGAGATATCTACACCGCTATCTGTATAAACATGGAAATATCTACACCGCTATCTGTATAAACATGGAAATATCTAAACCGCTATCGGTATGAACATGGAAATATCTACACCGCTATCTGTATGAACATGGAAATATCTACACCGGTATCTGTTTGACCTCGGAAATATCTACACCGCTGACTGCATGAAAATGGAAATATCTACACAGCTATCTGCATATACATGGAAATATCTACACAGATATCTCTTTACACATGGAAATAACTTCACCGCTATCTCTATAAACATCGAAATATCTACACCGCCATCTGTATGAACATGGAAATATCTGCACCGCCATGTGTATGAACATATAAATATCTGCACCGCCATCTGTGTTAAGAAGGAGATATCTACACCGCTATCTGTATAAACATGGAAATATCTACACCGCAATCTGTATAAACATGGAAATATCTACACCGCTACCTGTATAAACATGGAAATATCAGCACCGCTATCTGTATAAACATGGAAATATCTACACCGCTATCTGTATAAACATGGAAATATCTACACCGCTATCTGTATGAACATGGAAATATCTTCACCGCCCTCTGTATGAACATGGATATATCTACACAGCCATTTGTATGAAAATGGAAATATCTACACCGCTATCTGTATGAACATGGAAATATCTACCCCGTTAACTGTATGAACATGGAAATACCTTCACCGCCATCTGTATGAACATGGATATGTCTACACAGCCATCTGGATGAACATGGAAATATCTACACCGCGATCTGTATGAACATGGAAATATCTACACCGCTATCTGTGTAAACATGCATACATTTCCCCGCTATCTGTATAAGCATGGAAATATCTACACCGCTATCTGTATGAACATGGAAATATCTACACCGCTATCTGTTTGAACATGGAAATATCTGAACCGCTATCTGCATGAAACTAGAAATATCTACACAGCTATCTGCATATACATGGAAATATCTACAAAGCTATCTCTTTACACATGGAAATAACTACACCGCTATCTGTATGAACATGGAAATATCTACACCGCCATCTGTATGAACATGGAAATGTCTGCACTGCCATCTGTATGAGCATATAAATATCTGCACCGCCATCTGTATTAAGATGGAGATATCTTCACCGCTATCTGTATAAACTTGGAAATATCTACATCGCTATCTGTATAAACCTGGAAATATCTACACCGCTATCTGTATAAACACGGAAATATCTACACCACTACCTGAATAAACATGGCAATATCAGCACCGCTATCTGTATGAATATGGAAATATCTACACCACTATCTCTAAGAACATGGAAATATCTACACCGCTATCTGTATGAACATGGAAATAGCTACACCGCTATCTGTATGAACATGGAAATATCTACAGCACTATCTGTATGAACATGGAAATATCTATACCGCTATCAGTATGAACATGGATATATCTCCACAGCCATCTGGATGAACATGGAAATATCTACACCGCTATCTGCATGAACATGGAAATATCTACACCGCTATTTGTGTAAACATGAATACATCTTCACTGCAACCTGCATAAGCATGGAAATATCTACACCGCTATCTGTATGAACATGGAGATATCTACACCGCTATCTGTTTGAACATGGAAATATCTAAACCGCTATCAGCATGAAAATGGAAATATCTACACAGCTATCTGCATATACATGGAAATATCTACACAGCGATCTCTTTACACATGGAAATAACTACACCGCTATCTGTATGAACATGGAAATATCTACACCGCCATCTGTATGAACATGGAAATATCTGCCCCGCCATCTGTATGAACATATAAATATCTACACCGCCATCTGTATTAAGAAGGAGATATCTACACCGCTATCTGTATAAACATGGAAATATCTGCACCGCTATCTGTATAAACATGGAAATATCTACACTGCTACCTGTATAAACATGGAAATATCTACACCACTACCTGTATAAACATGGAAATATCAGTACCGCTATCTGTATGAACATGGAAATACCAGGCCCTCTATCTGTATGAACATGGAAATATCTACACCGCTATCTCTATGAACATGGAAATATCTACACCGCTATCTGTTTGAACATGGAAATATCTATACCGCTATCTGCATGAAAATGGAAATATCTACACAGCTATCTGCATATGCTTGGAAATATCTACACAGCTATCTCTTTGCACATGGAAATAACTACACCGCTATCTGTATGAACATGGAAATATCTTCACCGCCATCTGTATGAACATGGATATATCTACACAGCCCTCTGGATGAACATGGAAATATCCACACCGCTATCTGTGTAAACATGCATACATCTTCACCGCTATCTGTATAAACATATAAATATCTACACCGCTATCTGTATGAACATGGAATTATCTACACCGTTATCAGTTTGAAGATGGAAATATATACACCGCTATCTGCGTGAAAATGGAAATATCTACACAGCTATCTGCATATACTTGGAAATATCTACACAGCTATCTCTTTGCACATGGAAATAACTACACCGCTATCTGTATGAACATGGAAATATCTTCACCGCCATCTGTATGAACATGGATATATCTACACTGCCCTCTTGATGAACATGGAAATATCCACACCGCTATCTGTGTAAACATGCATACATCTTCACCGCTATCTGTATAAACATATAAATATCTACACCGCTATCTGTATGAACATGGAATTATCTACACCGTTATCAGTTTGAAGATGGAAATATATACACCGCTATCTGCACGAAAATGGAAATATCTACACAGATATCTGCATATACATGGAAATATCTGCTCAGCCATCTCTTTACACATGGAAATAACTACACTGCTATCTGTATGAACATGGAAATATCTAAACCGCCATCAGTTTGAACATGGAAATATCTGCACCTCAATCTGTATGAACATATAAATATCTATACCGCCATCTGTATTAAGGAGATATCTACACCGCTATCTGAATAAACATGGAAATATCTACACCGCTATCTGTATAAACATGGAAATATCTACACCGCTACCTGTATAAACATTTAAATATCAGCACCGCTATCTGTATGAATATGGAAATATCTACACCGCTAACTCTATGAACATGGAAATATCTACACCGCTATCTGTGTAAACATGCATACATCTTCACCGCTATCTGTATAAACGTGGAAATATCTACACCGCTATCTGTATAAACATGGAAATATCTACACCGCTACCTGAATAAACATGGAAATATCTGCACAGCTATCTGTATGAACATGGAAATAGCTACACCGCTATCTGTTCGAACATGGAAATATCTACACCGTTATCTGTATGAACATGGAAATATCTACACCGCTATCTGTATCAACATGGAAATATCTACACCACTATCTGTATAAACATGGAAATATCTACACCGCTATCTGTATGAACATGGATATATCTACACAGCCATCTGGATGAACATGGAAATATCTACACCGCTATCTGTATGAACCTGGAAATATCTACTCCGCTATCTGTGTAAACATGCATACATCTTCACCGCTATCTGTATAAACATGGAAATATCTACACCGCTATCTGTATGAACATGGAAATAGCTACACCGCTATCTGTGCAAACATGCATACATCTTCACCGCTATCTGTATGATCATGGAAATATCTACACCGCTATCTGTATGAACATGGAAATATCTACACCGCTATCTGTGTGAACATGGAAATATCCACACCGCTATCTGTTTGAACATGGAAATATCTACACCGCTATCTGCATGAAAATGGAAATATCTACACTGCTATCTGCATATACATGGAAATATCTAAACAGCTATCTCTTTACACATGGAAATAACTACACCGCTATCAGTTTGAACATGGAAATATCTACACCGCCCTCTGTATGAACATGGAAATATGTGCACCGCCATCTGTATGAACATATAAATATCTACACCGCCATCTGTATTAAGATGGAGATATCTACACCGCTATCTGTATAAACATGGAAATATCTACACCGCAATCTGAATAAACATGGAAATATCTACACCGCTATCGGTATGAACATGGAAATATCTACACCGCTATCTGTATGAACATGGAAACATCTACACCGCTATCTGTATGAACATGGAAATATCTACACCGGTATCTGTTTGAACTCGGAAATATCTACACCGCTGACTGCATGAAAATGGAAATATCTACACAGCTATCTGCATATACATGGAAATATCTACACAGATATCTCTTTACACATGGAAATAACTTCACCGCTATCTCTATAAACATCGAAATATCTACACAGCCATCTGTATGAACATGGAAATATCTGCACCGCCATGTGTATGAACATATAAATATCGGCACCGCCATCTGTATTAAGAAGGAGATATCTACACCGCTATCTGTATAAACATGGAAATATCTACACCGCTACCTGTATAAACATGGAAATATCAGCACCGCTATCTGTATAATCATGGAAATATCTACACCGCTCTCTGTATAAACATGGAAATATCTACACCGCTATCTGTATGAACATGGAAATATCTTCACCGCCATCTGTATGAACATGAATATATCTACACAGCCATCTGTACGAACATGGAAATATCTACACCGTTATCTGTATGAACATGGAAATATCTACACCGTTAACTGTATGAACATGGAAATACCTTCACCGCCATCTGTATGAACATGGATATGTCTAGACAGCCATCTGGATGAACATGGAAATATCTACACCGCAATCTGTATGAACATGGAAATATCTACACCGCTATCTGTGTAAACATGCATACATCTTCACCGCTATCTGTTTAAACATGGAAATATCTACACCGCTATCTGTATGAACATGGAAATATCTACACCGCTACCTGAATAAACATGGAAATATCAGCACAGCTATCTGTATGAACATGGAAATATCTACACTGCTATCTGTACGAACATGGAAATATCTACACCGCTATCTGTATGAACATGGTTATATCTACACAGCCATCTGGATGAACATGGAAATATCTACACCCCTATCTGCATGAACATGGAAATATCTACACCGCTATTTGTGTAAACATGCATACATCTTCACCGCAATCTGCATAAGAAAGGAAATATCTAAACCGCTATCTGAATGAACATGGAAATATCTACACCGCTATCTGTTTGAACATGGAAATATCTAAACCGCTATCTGTTTGAACATGGAAATATCTACACAGCTATCTGAATATACATGGAAATATCTACAAAGCTATCTCTTTACACATGGAAATAACTACAACGCTATCTCTATAAGCATGGAAATATCTACACCGCTATCTGTATGAACATGGAAATAGCTTCACCGCCATCTGTATGAACATGGATATATCTACACAGCCATCTGTATGAACATGGAAATATCTACACCACTATCTGTATGAACATGGAAATATCTACACCGTTATCTGTATGAACATGAAAATACCTTCACCGCCATCTGTATGAACATGGATATGTCTACACAGCCATCTTGATGAACATGGAAATATCTACACCGCGATCTGTATGAACCTGGAAATATCTACACCGCTGTCTGTGTAAACATCCATACATTGCCCCGCTATCTGTATAAGCTTGGAAATATCTACACCGCTATCTGTATGAACATGGAAATATCTACACCGCTATCTGTTTGAACATGGAAATATCTAAACAGCTATCTGCATGAAAATAGAAATATCTACACAGCTATCTGCATATACATGGAAATATCTACAAAGCTGTCTCTTTACAGATAGAAATAAATACACCGCTATCTTAATAAACATGGAAATATCTACACCGCCTTCTGTATGAACATGGAAATGTCTGCACTGCCAACTGTATGAGCATATAAATATCTGCACCGCCATCTGTATTTAGATGGAGATACCTTCACCGCTATCTGTATAAACTTGGAAATATCTACACCGCGATCTGTATAAACATGGAAATATCTACACCACTACCTGAATAAACATGGAAATATCAGCACCGCTATCTGTATGAACATGGAAATATCTACACCACTATCTCTATGAACATGGAAATATCTACACCGCTATCTGCATGAACATGGAAATATCTACACCACTATCTGTATGGACATGGAAATATCTACACCGCTATCTGTATGAACATGGAAATATCTACACCGCTATTTGTGTAAACATGCATACATCTTCACCGCAATCTGGATGAACATGGAAATATCTTCACTGCTATCTGTATGAACATGGAAATATCTACAGCGCTGTCTGCATGAACATGGAAATATCTACACCGCTATATGTGTAAACATGCATACATCTTCACCGCAATCTGCATAAGCTTGGAAATATCTACACCGCTATCTGTATGAACATGGAGATATCTACACCGCTATCTGTTTGAACATGGAAATATCTAAACCGCTATCAGCATGAAAATGGAAATATCTTCAAAGCTATCTGCATATACATGGAAATATCTACACAGCAATTTCTTTACACATGGAAATAACTACACCGCTATCTGTATGAACATGGAAATATCTACACCGCCGTCAGTATGAACATGGAAATATCTGTACCCCCATCTGTATGAACATATAAATATCTACACCGCCATCTGTATTAAGGAGATATCTACACCGCTATCTGAATAAACATGGAAATATCTACAACGCTATCTGTATAAACATGGAAATATCTACACCGCTACCTGTATAAACATTTAAATATCAGCACCGCTATCTGTATTAACATGGAAATATCTACACCGCTATCTCTATGAACATGGAAATATCTACACCGCTATCTGCGTAAACATGCATACATCTTCACCGCTATCTGTATAAAAATGGAAATATCTACACCGTTATCTGTATAAACATGGAAATATCTACACCGCTACCTGTATAAACATGGAAATATCAGCCCCGCTATCTGTATGAACATGGAAATATCTACACCACTATCTGTATGAATATGGAAATATCTACACCGCTATCTGTATGAACATGGAAATATCTACACCGCTATCTGTTTGAACATGTAAATATCTACACCGCTATCTGCATGAAAATGGAAATATCTACAAAGCTCTCTGCATATGCATGGAAATATCTACACAGCTATCTCTTTACACATGGAAATAACTACACCGCTATCTGTATGAACATGGAAATATCTACACCGCCATCTGTATGAGCATGGAAATATCTGCACCGCCAACTATATGAACATATAAATATCTACACCGCCATCTGTATTAAGATGGAGATATCTACACCGCTATCTGTATAAGCATGGAAATATCTACACCGCTATCTGTATAAACATGGAAATATCTACACCGCTATCTGTATAAACATGGAAATATCTAGACCGCTACCTGTATAAACATGGAAATATCAGCACCGCTATCTGTATGAACATGGAAATATCTACACCGCTATCTGTATGAACATGGAAATATCTACACCGCTATCTGTTTGAACATGGAAATATCTACACCGCTGTCTGCATGATAATGGAAATATCTACACAGCTATCTGCATATACATGGAAATATCTACAAAGCTATCTCTTTACACATGGAAATAATTACACCGCTATCTCTATAAACATGGAAATATCTACACCGCCATCTGTATGAACATGGAAATATCTGCACCGCCATCTGTATGAACATAGAAACATCTACACCGCCATCTGTATTAAGAAGGAGATATCTACACCGCTATCTGTATAAACATGGAAATATCTACACCGCAATCTGTATAAACATGGAAATACTTACACCGCTATCTGTATAAACATGGAAATATCTACACCGCTACCTGTATAAACATGGAAATATCAGCACCGCTATCTGTATGAACATGGAAATATCAGCCCCTCTATGTGTATGAACATGGAAATATCTACGCCACTATCTGTATGAACATGGAAATATCTACACCGCTAGATGTATGAACATGGAATTATCTTCACCGCCATCTGTATGAACATGGATATGTCTACACAGCCATCTGGATGAATATGGATATATCTACACCGCTATCTGTATGAACATGGAAATAGCTACACCGCTATCTGTATGAATATGGAAAAATCTGCACCTCCATCTGTATGAACCTATAAATATCTACACCGCCATCTGTATTAAGATGGAGATATCTACACCGCTATCTGTATAAACATGGAAATATCTACACCGCTATCTGTATAAACATGGAAATATATACACCTCTATCTGTATAAAAATGGAAATATCTACACCGCTACCAGTATGAACATGGAAATATCAGCACCGCTATCTGTATGAACATGGAAATATCTACACCGCTATCTGTACGAACATGGAAATATCTACACCGCTATCTGTATGAACATGGAAATATCTACACCGCCATCTGTATGAACATGGATATGTCTACACAGCCATCTGGATGAACATGGAAATATCTACACCGCGATCTGTATGAACATGGAAATATCTACACCGCTATCTGTGAAACATGCATACATCTTCACCGCTATCTGTATAAACTTGGAAATATCTGCACCGCTATCTGTGTGAACATGGAAATATCTACACCGCTATCTGTTTGAACATGGAAATATCTAAACCGCTATCTGCATGAAAATAGAAATATCTACACAGCTATCTGCATATACACTGAAATATCTACAAAGCTATCTCTATACACATGGAAATAACTACACCGCTATCTCTATAAATATGGAAATATCTACAGCGCCATCTGTATGAACATGGAAATATCTGCACCGCCATCTGTATGAACATATAAATAAATACACCGCCATCTGGATTAAGATGGAGATAACTTCACCTCTCTCTGAATAAACTTGGAAATATCTACACCGCTACCTGTATAAACATGGATATATCAGCACCGCTATCTGTATGAACATGGAAATATCTACACCGCTATCTCTATGAACATGGAAATATCTACACCGCTATCTGTTTGAACATGGAAATATCTACCCCGCTACCTGTATAGACATTGAAATATCTGCACCGCTATCTGTATGAACATGGAAATATCAGCCCCTCTATCTGTATGAACATGGAAATATCTACACCGCTATCTGTATGAACATGGAAATATCTGCACTGCCATCTGTATGAACATATAAATATCTACACGGCCATCTGTATTAAGATGGAGATATCTACACCGCTATCTGTATAAACATGGAAATATCTACACCGCTATCTGTATATACATGGAAATATCTACACCGCTATCTGTATAAACATGGAAATATCTACCACGCTACCTGTATAAACATGGAAATATCAGCACCGCTATCTGTATGAACATGGAAATATCAGCCCCTCTATCTGTATGAACATGGAAATATCTACAGCGCTATCTGTATGAACATGGAAATATCTACACCACTATCTGTATGAAAATGGAAATATCTACACCGCTATCTGTATGAACATGCATATATCTACACAGCCATCTGGATGAACATGGAAATATCTACACCGCTATCTGTATGAACATGGAATTATCTACACCACTATCTGTGTAAACATGCATACATCTTCACCGCTATCTGTATAAACATGGAAATATCTACACCAGTATCTGTATGAACATGGAAATATCTACACCGCTATATGTTTGAACATGGAAATATCTAAACCGCTCTCTGCATGAAAATGGAAATATCTACACAGCGATCTGCATATACATGGAATTTTCTACAAAGCGATCTCTTTACACATGGAAATAACTACACCGCTATCTCTATAAACATGGAAATATCTACACCGCCATCTGTATGAAAATGGAAATATCAGCCCCTCTATGTGTATGAACATGGAAATATCTACACCACTATCTGTATGAACATAGAAATATATACACGACTAGATGTATGAACATGGAATTATCTTCACCGCCATCTGTATGAACATGGATATGTCTGCACAGCCATCTGGATGATCATGGAAATATCTACACCGCTATCTGTATGAACATGGAAATAGCTACACCGCTATCTGTATGAACATGGAAATATCTGCACCGCCATCTGTATGAACTTATAAATATCTACACCGTCATCTGTATTAAGATGGAGATATCTACACCGCTATCTGTATAAACATGGAAATATCTACACTGCTATCTGTATAAACATGGAAATATCTACACCGCTATCTCTATAAACATGGAAATATCTACACCGCTACCTGTATGAGCATGGAAATATCAGCACCGCTATCTGTATGAACATGGAAATATCCACACCGCTATCTGTATGAACATGGAAATATCTACACCGCTATCTGTATGAACATGGAAATATCTACACCGCTATCTGTTTGAACATGGAAATATCTACACCGCTGTCTGCATGAAAATGGAAATATCTACGCAGCTCTCTGCATATAAATGGAAATATCTACACAGCTATCTCTTTACACATGGAAATAACTACACCGCTATCTCTATAAACATGGAAATATCTACACCGCCATCTGTATGAACATGGAAATATGTGCACCGCCATCTGTATGAACATATAAATATCTGCACAGCCATCTGTATTAAGAAGGAGATATCTACACCGCTATCTGTATAAACCTGGAAATATCTACACCGCTATCTGTATAAACATGGAAATATCTACACCGCTATCTGTATAAACATGGAAATATCTACACCGCTACCTGTATAAACATGGAAATATCAGCAGTGCTTTCTGTATGAACATGGAAATATCTACACCGCTATCTGTATGAACATGGAAATAGCTACACCGCTATCTGTATGAACATGGAAATACCTACACCGCTATCTGTATGAACATGGAAATAACTACACTGCTACCTGTATGAACATGGATATATCTACAGAGCCATCTGGATGAACATGGAAATATCTACACCGCTATCTGTATGAACATGGAAATATCTACACCGCTATCTGTGTAAACATGCATACATCTTCACCGCTACCTGTATAAACATGGAAATATCTACACCGCTACCTGTATAAACATGGAAATATCAGCACAGCTATCTGTATGAACATGGAAATTTCTACACCGCTATCTGTACGAACATGGAAATATCTACACCGCTATCTGTATGAACATGGAAATATCTACACCGCTATCTGTATGAACATGGAAATATCTACACCGCTGTCCGTATGAACATGGAAATATCTGCAATGCCATCTGCATGAACATGGATATATCTACACAGCCATCTGGATGAACATGGAAACATCTACACCACTATCTGTATGAACATGGAAATAGCTACACCGCTATCTGTATGAACATGGAAATATCTACACCACTATCTGTATGAACATGGAAATATCTACACCGCCATCTGTATGAACATGGAATTATCTTCACCGCCATCTGTATGAACATCGATATATCTACACAGCCATCTGGATGAACATGGAAATATCTACACCGCTATCTGTATGAACATGGAAACAGCTACACAGCTATCTGTATGAACATGGAAATATCTACATCGCTATCTGTATGAACATGGAAATATATACACTGCTATCTGTATGAACATGGAAATATCTTCACCGCCATCTATATGAACATGGATATATCTACACAGCCATCTGGATGAACATGGAAATATCTACACAGCTATCTGTATGAACATGGAAATATATACACCGCTATCTGTCTAAACATGCATACATCTTCACCGCTATCTGTATAAACATGGAAATATCTACACCTCTATCTGTATGAACATGGAAATATCTACACCGCTATCTGTTTGAACATGGAAATATCTACACCGCTATCTGCATGAAAATGGAAATATCTACACAGCTATCTGCATATACATGGAATTCTCTACAAAGCTATCTCTTTACACATGGAAATAACTACACCGCTATCTCTATAAACATAGAAATATCTACACCGCCATCTTTATGAAAATGGAAATATCTGCACCGCCTTCTATATGAACATATAAATATCTACACTGCCATCTGTATTAAGATGGAGATATCTACACCGCTATCTGTATAAACCTGGAAATATCGACACCGCTATCTGTATAAACATGGAAATATCTACACCACTATCTGTATAAACATGGAAATATCTACACCGCTACCTGTATAAACATGGAAATATCAGCACAGCTATCTTTATGAACATGGAAATATCTACACCGCTATCTGTACGAACATGGAAATATCTACACCGCTATCTGTATGAACATGGAAATAGCTACACCGCTATCTGTATGAACATGGAAATATCTACACCACTATCTCTATAAACATGGAGATATCTACACTGCTATCTCTATAAACATGGAAATATCTACACCACTATCTGTATAAACATGGAAATATCCACACCGCTATCTGTATAGACATGGAAATATCTACACCGCTAGCTGTATAAACATGAAAATATCTACACCGCTATCGGTATAAACTTCCGTATTTGCTCTTAATTTATACCCAAGGCTGGGATGTTTCATATGATAAAAAGACCAAATACAGAATTAGTCTATATTTGGTCTGGCAATTGATCTCTGCAATAATCAATCCTCAAAGATAATCAAACCTGAAATCTAAGCTACATATTAAATAGCTTGGTTTTTAGGTTGCACGTTGCTGTGTATGCTGGCTTCATAGAAAATGCAAGTAGCAATGGCCATTTTTTAATAGTCATTAGCCTTGAAGCTCTCCTAGTTTTGAATCACATAGAAATAGAAATCAAATCTCAGTAGATTTTTTTTTTTTAAACAGGGTCTGGCTTCGTTGCCCAGGCTGAAGAGCATGGCATGATCTTGGCTCACACCTCTGCCTCTCGGACTCAAGCCATCCTCCCACCTCAGCTTTGGAGTAGCTGGGACCACAGGCATGTGCCACCATATCCAGCTAATATTTTTATTTTTGTACAAATGGGGTTTGTCATCTTTCCCAGGCAGGCCTCAAACTCCAAGACTCAAGCAATACACCTGCCTTGAATTCCCAAAGTACTGGGTTTACAGGCGACAGCCACTACGCCCAGCAACTAAACTTCTAAAAATCAATTTTACATAAAATTATCTAAGCGTGCAAGGAAAGATAAGAGGCCTAAGGAACCAGTGAGTTGAAGAATAAATGCAGTTTAAATCATACATGTAAACAACATGATGTGATGTGGTAGGAATCATCTAACATGCTTTAAAGCATGAGTAAAAAGTCTTTTCTTAGAAAACTGGATCTTAGTTTAGGATATCTTTAGATAAGAGTATGAAAAGTCATATCATATTGATAAGTAAAGTGCTTCCTTTGGCTAATTTTAAGGATAGGACATTTACTTTCATATAATTCATAGGAATCTTAGACTTAAAAATAAAATTTCCCTTCTCAAATCCTTACTTTCATACATTTTTTGCATTTCTTTCACTTTTGTGTTAATGGCCTATGTCTCAACATATTCTATTAAGCCTTCTGGAAACACATACTTTGTTTCCAGCCTCTTCGGAGAACCATCACTCCACTTCCTAGGCTTCTGAAGAAGCAGACCCAAGCTTATAGTTATTACATATTTCCAAATCTAGGTGACCAACAAAAATTGATACTTTTCCCATCATACCTTTAAGTTAATAATCAGGTGTATGCTGAGAGGTAAGGACCCAAGAGTGTTGGTTGTCTAATTCTGCAGCTGTATAAACAAATCTTAATGCTTGAAAATATTCAAAGGTTATTCTCACGTTGATTGTTGGTAACTATGTGTAACAACATGAAAAGAAAAAAAAATCAAAGAATTACGTCTGAGGATAATACACAATCTCTAAGGGTAAGAAGAGCAACAAAAATTCTGCTTCGATTACCACTGAAATAATATATTTATCCTGTAAAATCTATGGTGGCTGGTTGTAAAAACTAGGCATTAGCAAACTGATAAAGACTTTTTAATGAAACCATTATGAAACATAGTTTTTAAAAAGTTAAATACACCCACACCAGTTTTTCACATTCTTTGGGCTGCTTTAATGCTGCCATTAAATAATTGATTTAGTTGTGACATAGATCCTATGTTCCATGGAGTCTACCATTCATAAAGATGCAATGTAAGGTAACAAAAATATAAATTGTGTGTGTGGGGGGGAGAAGTCAAGAGTATTTTTATGTGACAGAAGTTAAGTTGTTATCAGTGTAAAATAGTCTGTTACAAATACAGGATTCTGTATGTTAGTTTCACTAACCAGAAAGAAAGAAATTACAGCAGATACACACACACACACCAAAAAAGGGAAAAGAAACAAAGCTTAGCACCACAGAAAACCACCAAACTAGAGGGATAAACAATAAGAAAGGAAGAAGTGAACAAGTAATCTAAAAAACAACTAATGAAATGGTAGAAGGAAGTCCTAATTTATCAATAATAAACTTGAATAGAAGTGGATTAAACTCTACTTAAAAGACATAAAGTGGATGAATGGATTCAGATAGCAAAACCCACCTATATGCTGCCTACATGATACTTACCTCACTATTAAAGACAAATAGACTGAAAGTGAAGAGATGGAAAAATATATTTTATGCAAACAAATGAAAAGCAAGCAGGATTAGCCACAGTCATGTCATATTTTAAAAGGCTTTAAATAAAAAAACTATATAAAAAAAGAATGTCACTGTATAATGAAATGATAAAAGGCCCAATTCAATAAGAGGACATAACATATATATTACTTAGGTGTAACTATATATGTACCCAACACCAGAACAACCAGATATATAAAGCAAATATTAGATTTAAAGGTAGAGATAGACTGCAATACAATATTAGTAGGAAATTTCAACACTCCACTTTAAAAATGGACAGATTCTATGAAGAGAAAATCAACCAAAAAATGACAGACTCAAACTATCCCATAGACCAAATGGACCTAGCAGGTAAAGAAGATCTCACCTGATATGGTTTGGCTGTATATCCCCACCCAAATCTCATCTTGATTATAGCTCCCATAATTCATACATGTTGTGGGAGGGAACCAGTGGGAGATAATTGAATCATGGGGGCGGTTTCCCCCATACTGTTCTTGTGGTAGTGAATACGTCTAACAAGATCTGATGGTTTTATAAGGGGGAACCCTTTCACTTGGTTCTCAATTCTATTTTGTTTGCTACCATGTAAGATGTGTCTTTCGCCTTCCATCATGATTGGGAGACCTCCCCAGCCACGTGGAACTATGAGTCCACTAAACCTCTTTTTCTCTGTAAATTACCCAGTCTCGGGTATGTCTTTATCAGCAGTATGAAAACAGACTAATACATCATCCAACAGCTGCAGAATACAAATTATTCTCAACTGTACACCAAACATTCTCTAGGACCAATCATACATTATGACACATAATAAGTCTTAACAAACTTAAGAAGACAGATATCATATGAAGTATCTTTTCTGATTACAGGGATATAAAGCCAGAAATCAACAACAGGAAAGCCCTTGGAAATTTTATAAAAACATGGAAATTAAATAGCATGCACCCAAGAAATCAATAGGTCTCATTAAGACATTAATAGGAAAATTTCAAAAGTCACTGAGACAAGTAAGAATGAAAATCCAACATACCCAAACCTATGGAACGTAGCAAAAGCAGTTCTAAGAGGGAAATTAAAAGCAATAAAAGCCTACACCAAAAAAGAAGAAAGATTTTCAAATCACAAAGCAAAATTATACACTTCAAGTAACTAGAACATCAAAAACAAACTAAACCCAAAATTGGTAGAAGGAAGGAAATAATAAAGCTCACAGCAGATATAAAGGAAACAGACACTAAAAAATATTTCAAAAGATAAATAAGACAAAGTGTAAAGGTAAAACTGACAAACCTTTAGCTAAACTAAGACAAAAGGAGAGAAAATTCAAATAAATAAAAGATGAAAAAGGAGACATTACAACTGATACACCACAGAAATAGAAGGGATTGTAAGACATTACTCATAACTATATGCCAACAAATTTGATAATGTAGAATAAAATGAATAAATTTCTGCACACATACAACTACCCAGATTAAATTGTGAGGAAATATAACATCTGAACACATCAATAATGAGTTTGGAAATTGAATCAATAATAAAACATCTTCCATCAAAACAACAACAACAACAACCAACACCCAGGACCTGATGTCTTCACTGCTGAATTCTACCAAACAGTTAAAGAATAACTACCAATTCTCCACAAACTTTTCCACAAAAGTAATGAGGAAGGAATACTTCCATACTCATCTTATGAGGCTCGCAATATCCTGATTCTAAAACCAGACAAAGACACGCACAAAATGAAAATAACAGGCCAATATTCCTGAAGAACATAGATACAAAAATTCTCAACAAGATACAAGTGAACTGACTTCGACAGCACACTAAAAAGAGTATTCACTATAATCAAGTGGGGTTCATCCCAGGGATGAAAGGATGGCTTAACATGCACAAATCAGTAAATATGATACACCACCACAATAGAAAGAAGAACAAAAACCATGTGATCATTTCAACAGATGCAAAAAGAACACTTGACAAAAGTCAACATTCCTTTATGATAAAAACTGTCAAGAAAGTAGGTATAGGAGTGTACCTCAACGCAGTAAAGGCCATATGTGACAAACCCACAGCTAACATCTTATTTATGGTGAATAGTTAAATGCTTTTCCTCTATGATATGGAGGAAGACAAGGATGTCAACTTCTACCACTTCTATTTAGCATAGTACTGGAGGTCAGAGCCAGAGCAATTAGACAAAAGAAATAAATAAGAGGGATCCAAACTGGAAAGAAGGAAGTCAGATTGTTTCTGTTTGTAGAAAATGTGATCTCACATACATATGTATACATCTATATATATGATCATATAGATATATATGATCTCTCTCTCTTTAGGGTTCTTTCTATATATACTTATATAGAGTGAGAACCCTAAAGACTTGACCAAAAACTACTAGAAATCATAAATAAATTCAGTAAAGTTGTAGTATACAAAATCAACACAGAAAATTCAGTGGTGTTTCTATACACTAATAGTGAACTATCTGAAAAAGTCATCAAGAAAGGAATTCCATTTACAATAGCTACCAAGAAATCTGCAGATAAATTTAATCAAGGTCGTGAAAGATCTCTACAATGAAAACTATAACACACTGATGGGAAAATTTACGATCCACAAAAAATGGACACTATATACTCATGGAATGGAAGAATTGATACTATTGAAATGACCATACTAACAAAATGTCCTACAGATTCAATGCAATCCCTATCAAAATACCAATGAAATTCTTCACAGAAATAGAAAAAAATACCCTAAAATTTGTATGAAACCAGAAAAGACCCCAAATAACCAAAGCAATCCTGTGCAAAAATAACAAAGCTGGAGGCACCACACTACCTGACTTCAAAATATACTACAAAGCCATAGTAAGCAAAACAGCATGGCACTGCCATAAAGCAAACACATAGACCAATGGAAGAGAATATACAGCTCAGAAATAAATTCTCATACCTAAAGTCAACTGATTTTCAGAAAAGGAGTCAAGAGCACACACAGGGGTAAAGACAGTCTCTTCATTAAATGGTACTGAGAAGATTGGATATCTACATGTGGGATAATGAAATTAGACCCCTATCTTTTACCTTATACAAAAATCAACTCAAATGCGATTAAAGACCTAAAGGTAAGATTGAAAACTATGAAAAACTACTAGAAGATAACATGTGGGAAATTCTCTATAACTTTGGGTTGTACAAGGATTTTTTAAATGAGACGTCAAAAGCACAGGCAACAAAAGCAAAAATAGATAAATGGGGTTTCATCAAACTAAAATGCTTCTGCACAGCAAAGGAAACTTAACAGAGTGAAAAAACAACTTACAGAATGGGATACAATATTTGCAAACTATACATCTGCTAAGGAGTTAATGCCCAGATTATATAACAAACTTAAACAACTCAACAGCAAAAACATAAATAACTTATTTAAAAATGGGCAAAACTGGGAGGCTGAGGCAGGCGGATTGCCTGAGGTCAGGAGTTTGAGACCAGCCTGACCAATATGGTGAAATCATTTCTCTACTAAAAATACAAAAATTTAGCCAAACATGATGGCGTGTGCCTGTAACCCCAGCTACTCAGCAGGCTGAGGCAGGGGAATTGCTTGAACCAGGGAGATGGAGGTTGCCGTGAGCCCCGACTGCACCACTGCACTCCAGCTTGGGCAACAGAGCAAGACTCCTTCGCAAAAAAAAAAAAAAAAAGGACAAAATAAACTAAAAGAAATGCCACAAGAGAAAATATAGAAAGGGTCAAGACGAATATATAATAAAATCATGTTCAACATCACTAACCATCAGGGAAATGCAAATCAAAACTGCAATGAGATACCAGTTCACCCATTAGAATGGCTATTACCAAAAAGGTAAAAGATAACAAGAGTTGGCAAGGAAGTGGAGAAAAGGGAACACTTACACACTGTTGATGGGGTTGTAAACTAGTACAACCATTAAGCAAAACTTTATGGAAGTTCGCTAAAAAATAAAAAAAAAACAAAAAAAACAATCATTCGATCACATAACCCAGCAATCCCACTACTGGGTATATATCCATAGGAAATGAAATCATTGTGTTTGAAAAATATCTGCACTCTTATGTTTACTGTAGCACTATTTCTAATAATCAGATATGGAATCAACCTAGGTGTCTAAAAACAAACAAGTGAATTATATATATAATATATAATGTATATTATATATATAATATATATTATGTATATTATATATAATATATATTAGGTATATTATATATAATATATATTATGTATATTATATATAATTCATATAATGTATATTATGTATATTATATATATTACCTATAATATATATTATTATATATGTAATTATATATAATTATAATTATAATTATATATAATTTTGTGTAATTATACATAAAATTATTTATAATTACATATAATTTTATGTGTAACTATAATTATACATAAAATTATATCTATCTATCTATCTTTATATATATATATATATGGACACACACACAATGAAATACTATTCAGCCATAAAAAAAGAATGAAATTCTGCCAGTTGCAACAACATGGATGACCCTGTAGGATACAATGTTAAGTGAAATAAGCCAGACACAGAAAGCAAATACCGCATGATCTCGCTCATATGTGGAATCTTAAAAAAAAAATGTTAATAGAGAAGTAGAGTAGAATAGTGGTTACCAAACAGTGAGGAAGAAGTGGGGAGGGTAAAATGGAGATAGATTGGTTAACAGTTATGAAATCACAATTATATAGGAAGAATAAGTTGTAGTGTTCTTTGCAAAGCAGGGTGACTACAGTTAAAAGTAAAGTATTGTATATTACAAAGTATCTAGAAGAAAGGATTTTGAAATTTCTTATTAAAAAGAAATGATAAATGCATGAGGTAATTAATACACTAACTATCCTTATTGGATCATTAGACAACATACATATTCATTGAAACATCAAATTGTATCCTATAAATCTATATAATTACAATGTGAAAATTTTTTAAAAATAAATTAATGAATTAAATAACAATTTTAAAATGTTCTCAATCACCAGTGCAAAGTTTAGCAGCTTTGTTCTTGACTCAGCCTTAACACTGAAAACTAATGTGTTAGAAATATTTGTAGATCCTCTCAATTTTGAAAGAATCCTAGCTAAACTACTGAAATATAAAATATATTTTATGTAATATGCTCTTAGGTATATTCTTAGCTGAACTCTGCTTTTAGATGAAGCTTATAAAAATGAAAAACCTATCTGAAATAAAATTTTAAAGTATTTGGAAAATTACAGCTTAATCTATTAAAGACAAATTTTCTATACAGTAACCTTTTTATGTGCTTTTGAAATGGGATATACAATTATTTTCCCTGATGTGAAACAAAATATAGAAAGTTGGCATTTTATCTAAGAAGTTAACTTAGGAAAAAGAGTGAGAGGCAGAGGAATGAGGGAAGAAAGGAAGGCTGATAATGGGATACCTTATCAAGTTGCCTAATGCTGTATTGGAACCTAATAGGCCTTCTAAGGAGTTTTATTACATAATGCAAGACTCCTCAATCTGGGAGGAGGAAAGGGCTTTATTTTTGAGTGGTCACAGGTTGCCCCATGGGCATAAACTCTACCAAGCTGCTAGGTTACACCTACATGAGCATCCCACCTGCTTAAGTGAGAGCAGCCACAAACTGTGGGCCAATCCAGGTAAGTGTCATATCACACCTGCACCAACTAGTCAAAGCCTGGGTCAAAGCCTGTGCAGAACTGATTGCTACAGCAGAGGCTAAAACAAGAAATGGGGCTAAGAGAGTGAAAAGCAGTGCCCATATGTATCCAAAAACAGGTTGAAGATATCTTTAGGAAGGAACAGATAATTTTTTTTATTCATACAATAACAGATGCATATGAACTCCTCGACTAGTCACCCATTCCTGTCAGCCCTTGGGCTTCATAATTAAATCATTCTTCCTTTGTAATCCAGTCCCACATTTTCAGCTATCTCTATATGTTTATTATCTTAAATACTTCTTTGCTCTATACTCTTCCCCTAGTCTTCAACCAATTTCTTTCTTTATTGTCCCAACCCACAGACTGTTATTTCCACTTCGATGTCCCATAGAAGCTTCAAGGGTTTGAAATACCTAAAAAACAACTCATCTTTCTCCCTAAAACTCCCTCTCCTTCTCCCACTTCAAAATTTCAACTAATGGCTCCCCCTGTTATTCCCACCAGAATCCTGAATGATCCCTGTTTCTCCTCATTCACTCCATACATGTAAATCTCATTAACGTTACTTTCTAGATATTTCATGAATCCTTTCCATTCATTCTGTACTAGAAAGTGTTCCCAGTTTAGACCCTGGTTGTTGGTGGCCTCTTACCTAGGCGCTCTCTCTCTCTCTCTCTCTGTGGGTGTGGGTGTGGGTGTGGGTGTGTGTGTCCTGAGAATTTATTTACTTCTGGTTTTTGTTTGTTTTTTAGTACCCAGAATCTACAGGGAACTTAAATCAATTAGAAAAAAAATAACCCAATTAAAAAATGGGCAAAGGACATGAACAAACACTTCTCAAAAGAACACATACAAATGGCCAACAAATACACGAAAAAAAAAATGCTTAGAATCACTAATCATCAGAAAAATGCAAATCAAAACACAATGAGATACCATTTCATACCGGTTGGAATGGCTATTATTAAAAAGTCAAAATACAACAGATGCCAGCAGGGCTGTAGACAAGAGGAAGTGTCTGTATATTTTTAGCTATAGCCCTACTTCAAACGTGTCCCCCTTACAGCCAAAAGAGCGGCCTATCTAAAGGACTGTTCTGATCAGCTCACTTACCTGACTGAAACCTTCAGTGACTCCCATGGCCTGCAGGTCAATGCACTAATTCATGACTATAACATCTGAGATATCCTTGATCTGGCTACTGGTCTAGCCCTCTCTGACTCGCGCTTTATAAACCATGCATTCTGGAACTTTTTAGTTGTTTCCCACATCAGCATGCTACTTCCCATCCATGTAGATTTGCAGAGATCTCCTCATCTTTTTAATTCCCAGTTCCCACTCTCAACATGGGCCATCTCCTACCCACACTTCAAAACCTAAGCAAAACAACACCTTCCGTGACACCTCCATGCTGAGCCAGATGCCATCCCCTTTGTATTGTAGTTCTTTGCTTGTGTGCCTTTGTCTCACTTTGTTCTCTTTAAAATAAACTCCATGAGGACAATGATCACCTGCTATTTGTGTTAATATCTGCACCTAGTGGCATAGTGTCTGGAGTATAGTAGGATCTATTTTCAAGGAACAAAAGATGATATCTATACCAATAGACATGAATTAGCGCTTTTTTTTAAAGATAAGATCCCTTTGAACTAAGTCAATGTTTACAAGAAGAGTTATACTAAAAAGTTCACTTTTGCTGTTTACGTTTCATTTATTTCAGGCAATTAATTCATTGTTATTGGTAAATCGATACTTTTTATTGATACTGAAAAGAGAGAAATAAACTAATGACTATCTCTGTTAGAGTAGATTTGTTCATATCTATCAGTAAAATGTTAATTATCTGAAAGTCAATAATAAAACATAAACTGTGATCTTAAATGTTTTTTAGGGGCTCATAAATAATTAGAATTCATGTCAGCATATAAAAAAAGATCAGAGTATTTTTAAGATATGATAAAATTTTATTTTAGTTTCTTAATAGGGATTTTTGTGACCTTATAGAGTTCAACTAATTATAATTTTAAAAATAGGATTTATAGAGTTTTAGAATTAGAAACAATTTATAGATTATTTTATTTTTCTTTTGAGGAATCAGGTCATCAGAAGATCAAGGAACACCTATAATGTCACTAGATCCTAATTTAATTTAAATTTTAGAATCCAGGTATTCTAACTCCTGTCTTGATACTATTTCTACTTTATTATGTTGCTTCCCAGGGCTTTAAAAAATAAAAGCTGGGAAATTACATTTGCTTTGCATATACAGCACCAATTATCAAATTCAGCATAAAAGCATAACATGTATACATCAAAAAGAAAACATAAAAACTTCAAATTAAAAGCATCTCAAAACAATTGAATATAATAGGGAAACCTTATACAAATGCAACACTCACCCATTAATAAAAAGAAACCAATTGGAGAAAAAAGAAATTCAATATAAACATGTTGGAATATAACCTAATTCATTTTAATCCAATGCTTCAAATTGAAAAAAATTAGCACTAGTGTTGTTTTCCTTTATCATTACAATCTTGCTTTTCATTACATTACGCTATGTTTTGTATTAAACATAAAATCAATTTTTCACCTTAACACATGCTAGAAATACAGAGTCACCATGTTGGAAATCAGTAGAAAGTGTCTTTGTTTCTACTTTTTTTTTCTTTGAAAAAGCTTTGGGAAAAAAAATCATTTACAACGTTTAATTTTAATAACTTAAAGAATGTAATTGATTTTTGTTTGTTTTTGACATGGAGTTTCACTCTTGTCACTCAGGCTGGAGTACAATGGCATGATCTCGGCTCACTGTAACCTCCACCTCCCAGGTTCAAATGATTCTCCTGTCTCAGCCTCCCGAGTAGCTGGGATGACAGGCACTCGCCACCACACCCGGCTATTTTTTGTATTTTTAGTAGAGATAGGGTTTCATCATGTTGGCCAGGCTGGTCTCAAACTCCTGACCTCAGGCGATCCGCCAACCTCGGCCTCCCAAAGAGCTGGGACTACAGGCGTGAGCCACCGTGCCCAGCCAATTGAATAGTTTTTAACTCAGAGGATAAATGCTTGAGGGGATGGAAAGCCCATTCCTCATGACGTGATTATTTCACACTGCATGCCTGTATCAAAACATCTCATGTACCCCACAAATATATAAACCTCCTATGTACCCACAAAAATTTTATAAAATAATGAAAATATTTTAAAACTAAAAAAATTGTCTTTTAATTAAGCAACTTTATTTAAATAAAATCATTCTTCCTCATCCTCAGTCCTGGGATCTACCAGAAAGAATTAGCAACATCTTAAAGATGACAAAGTGTTAAAGATAAGCTGCTATTAAGTAAAAGTGTGAAGTGTGGAGGGGACAAGCTGGATGCCTGAACCATTTTGTTCTATCTTTAGGACAGTGAAAGAGCAAGAAGCAGGGTTGGGGTGGGGGACACATATTCTGTTGAGCATTGTCACCACTATATTCACTGAAATTCATCTGCATGCTTGTATGTATACTTTTGATTCGCCTGATACACTGAAAATTATATGAAATTGTTCTCTATTCTTTAGATAATTATAATCTAAGTGCTAATATGAAGCTTAGAATTTATATGAAATATTTATGCCCACAACAAGACATTTCAGCTATTTCCTAGATAATAATCTCACTTCACCCTGCACAAAACAGGCACATGATCATGTCACTCTGACCTGGTTTGAGTCCAAGGAGGCTTTTGTTTTTAAAATAATTTAGGTTAGTAGTTAAAATATGAACTTTGGGCCAGGAGTGGTGGCTCATGGCTATAATCCCAGCACTTCGGGAGGCTGAGGCGGGTGGATGACTAGAAATCAAGAGTAGGAGACTGGCCTGGCCAACATGCTGAAACCCCATCTCTACTAAAAAAAAAAAAAAATAGAAAACTTAGCTGGGTGTGGTGGCGGGCACCTATAATCCCAGCTACTTGGGAGACTGAGGCAGGAGAATTGCTTGAGCCTGGGAAGTGGAGGTTGCAGTGAGCAGAGATCTTACCACTACACTCCAAAACAAACAACAAACAAAAAAATTCTAGAGTCACACTGAAAATCTTAACAACCTGCTTCTACTACCCATTTTTTTAATTTTTATTTTGACCTGATTTTAGATTGATAGCAAAATGCACAAATAACACAAAGTGCCCCCTATGTCCCTCACCCTACTTCCCCTAATGCTAACATTTTCAGAGCCATCCTTATTTTCTCTATAAAAGAGCAGAATTCTCCTTTTAGAGATTTGGAAAGATTATTAAAAGATAAGTTACAAAATACAGTACCTGACACGTATAAAATATTAAATAAATATTAGCCATGCTTAATTATTTTGTTTTAAGTCTATATGAGTCAAGTTTTAGTAGAAATGTGGGCTAGAAAAAAAAAACACAAAGCGGGAGTCTGTGATCCGACTTGGGCTTATAGAACAGACTGCACTAGTTTGTTCTCATGCTGCTAACAAAGTCATACCCAAGACCGGGTAATTTAGAAAGGAAAGAGGTTTAAGGAACTCACAATTCCACATGGCTGGGGAGGCCTCACAGTCACGGCAGAAGGCAAAAAAGAAGCAAAGGCACATCTTAAATGGTAGCAGAGAAGAAAGCTTGTGTAGGGAAGCTCCCATTTTAAAAGCATCAGATCTGGTGAGACTTATTCGCTACCAGGAGAACAGTAGGGGGAACCCGCCCCTATGATTCAATGATCTCCACCTGACTCCATCCTTGACATGCGGGGATAATTACAATCAAGGTGAGATTCGGATGGAGACACAGCCGAATCATATCAATGACTAATGAGAGTTATGTCCAGAACCTAATGAAAACCTGTCTGAGGCCACATTCCCTGTAAAGCAGATTTGAGATAGAGATTTGCGTAGAGAACATTTAACTGGGTAAAATCCTAGGAACCAATAACTGTGGCGAAAAAGCTGAATTGGATAAAGGGAGTTGAGATGTGAGGCAGTCACAACAAATACCTCAGCTAATCTCAAGGGGGAGCTGAGAAGCATTCAAATGGCTGGTATATGTGCTTCCGGGGAAACTAAGGGAAAAAAAGAGAGAGGGAGGGAGGGAGGGAACAAGAAAGAAGAAGGAAACTCAAGGAGAGAGGAAGGGAAGGAGGCTGGCAAGAAGGGATGGAGGGAGCAAGGGAGGGAGGAATAAAGGAAGGAAGTTACACCAAGTTTCAAAACTGGCCACGGACTGAGAAGGATTAAGAGACAAACGGAATTGAAAGCATTTATGTTCATACTCGGTATTTTTCTTACCCATTCTTGCAAATTAGTAATTTAAAAATTTTCATTTCCACAAATCCACGTGTTTTCTTGTTCCTCTCTCTCCGCTCTTTTTCCTTCTTTCCTTCCTGCCTTTCTTCTTTCTTTTCAACATAGGTTATATAAATGTGTGAGAGCTATCACTAGTCTATGTTAATCATCAGGATTTTCCTGTATATTTCCAATTAAGATGACCCATAATAATATTCTACTGTAATTTTGGAGGGTCCAAAATACTAGATGGCATTTAGTGTTTTGGAAATCATGACAAGTCTAACAGGACTTTAAAAAACCTATCAAGACATCTGATGTGTTTTCTTGCCCATACATTCTTTAGTGAGGTCTGCTTGACCCTTTCTTCTTCCCTTCTCTAGTCATGGGTTCTTCACACTGAAAACTAAGCTTTGCATCGGTGTTTGACGAACAGGTGACATAATAAACTGCAGTTACATTTTAAATTCAGCTCAAGATGGTAGATGAGAAATCCAAGATTGTGAAGTGAGATTTAGCATGCTGTTCAGTATGCAACAAATCTGAGTGTTGCTCACACAGGATTCATACCAACAGGCTCCTTCCAAAACCTTTCAATGCAAATTCTAGCAAATGCACACTTGGAAGAAAAATGTTCCATGAAGTTGTATATGTAAATTTATACTTTCAGCATTTATGTATATAATTTCAGGGGAAGTGGGATCAACTTAACATTATTAAACATAGTCCAATGATATTTACAACATAACTTCAGAAACATTTTATTACTAGAAGTATTTTAAAAAGGATGTACCATTTAGGATTTAAGACACAACCCACAAATGAAAAAACAAATGAGATTATAAACAACATTTTTTAAAAAAATTATGCCATCTCTTTCACTACAAAATCCTCCTGGGGGAAAAATATCTTTTCCTTCATTATTAAAGGATGTTATCAGAGCACAGTGGAATTCTTTCAGATTTAGTCAGAAGGTTCTCTGGAGTTGAGAGATCTATTGGAGAATATTTTCTTTGAAAGTCCATGTCCTTTCCCCAGGCCTACATCATATATAAATAAACATTTCAGAAAAGGGGCCATGTTAGGAAAAAGTGGGTTGAAGATTGTAAGACGTGGTTCCTGGGTGCCAAATAATTCACAAGTTGGAATAAGCTGGGTTTTTGTAACACTTCTCTATGACTGCCATTGATACTGAACTATGCCAAGGAACTAAGTCCTACCAAGGAAAAGCAGGAGGAAAACAGGTGTAAGAAAACATTTCCTGTCAGTGTGTCCAGAGATAGCATGAGTCAACAGCGGCTCCTCATGAAGCCATCGATTCGTAACACTGGAGTATCTAGAATGCATCTGGGTCGAATTATTAAAAAGAAAGTTCTTCTCAAGCTAGTTGTAATGGTAGCTACTTTAAAAAATTAATGTTCTGCGATTCTGATAAAAACCTATGTGGTGAACCAACAATAAAGGCGGCTGGAGATATTGGTATGAAACAGTTATTTTTCCTTATATACCTGGACGTTCATGTAAGAAATTATACTTTTGGAAGGTCTGTCATATTCTCAGTGTATAAGAGTTGAATCATTTTTAGAAGTTATTGTCAGAATTTTGCTTTAATAGTGCAATAAAGTGTGCATTCTCTCTCTCTCATTTTCATTCAACAGCCTCTACAAATTGAGCCTGGCTCAAAGGTCTTTCCCTCTTGGAATATGACTCCTCCCCTGTCCCTCTACATAGGCTATTCTATAACAAATTATTTTGCTGTCTTGATTTTTCAGAGACCTCATGCTAGTAGTAGAGAGCCAGGAGAAAGTGAGATGTCCTATATAAAAGGCCTGCTAGAAAAAGAAATCAGCACTGAGTTCTAAGGATACTGAACAACTTTTTAAAAAACAAGCAAGCCATATTAAACACATTAGTTACAACCAAATTAGATAAAACCATGAAAATTATCCAAGAAGAAAAAGTACATCACCTGTCTAGGTTTAAAATTGCTTAAGGCTGCCATCCAAGGACCATCTATGATAACAAATACAGTAGTCTGTATTGACACAAAGTTTTAGTGATAGACGTAATTACATTCTTCTGCTGGTGGTGTTCTAGAATAAATGGAATATCTGCTGATCAAATCTGAATGCATCCCATAATATTAGCATGTAGGATCCCAGATCTGCAGGCACTATCTCTTTCTCAGATCTACACTTTGAATATTATGTTAGTTAAAATGAGAAGTATGTTAGAAAATGTCTTTTACAAAAGAAATATTGGCTGAGTATGGTGGCTCATGCCTGTAATCACAACACTCTGGGAGGCCAAGGTGAGAAGATCTCTTGAGCTCAAGAATTTGAGACCAGCTTGGGCAACATATCTACAAAAAATTTTAAAACTTAGCCGGTGTGGTGGTGCACACCTATAGGCACAGCTACTTCAGAGGCTGAATCAAGAGGATCACTTGAGCTTGGGAGTTTGAGGTTGCAGTGAACTATGAACATGGCACTGAACTCCAGTCTGGGCAACAGAGTGAGAACTTGTCTTCAAAAAAATAAAAAAGAAGAAAAAAATAGGAAATATTGTGTTCACATATGCTATGGTACTCTTTCTTATATAAACTATTTCTTTGCAGTATTCTAGAGGATTTAAGACAAATTTACCACTGAATAATTTCATATGGTATATTATTGCATTAGTATAGTATGTTATTATATAATTAGTATAAGTGACCAGTGCTGCAACAACCACATTCCAAAAAGTATTGTGATCCTCCAAAATTACAATGTCTAAATGACATTATTCTCCTTCATGAGACCATTATACCTTAATTTTTCAGCACCATGAAAATCTACAAATGCCCTCTAAAATATATTTAGAAAACGTGGGATAAAAATAGATACAGTTTCAGAAGATACATATATTTTGAAAATTAGCCTTTTTGGAATAAATTATTCTTTATGACATATAAATAAACACATTTTTCAGACTGGCGGGGTAACATTTGCATCAGTCAAAATAATTAGATTACTAAAACCTGTAATCTTATTAGAAAAATGGTTTATTGAGAGAATCATTGGAATTATTAGCCTTCAAGCTGCTATAGAGTGAATCTGATCAAAATAATTAAGATAATATTATTTCATTTTTCAGTATAATATCTCCTTAGTATTTTTGTTTCTTATTTAATATGTGATTATATTTACTTCTGTGAATAATATGCATGAAGATCATTACAGTGTCAAGATCACTGGGTTCAGAGCACAGAAACCTCAAGTCTATTCTTTTTTCTTAAATACCTGTAAGACTTTAAAGAAGACAGAGTTTCTGGACTCTAATTTCTCTATCTGTAGAATAAATGGGTTAGACCAAATAACTCCTTTCTGCTTATAAATTTTCTAATTATATGACTGAGCTTACACCTGGAAAACAGTCTATCTCCTGTATAAATTAATGATAGAAATGAAAACCACCACATTTCATGAAATTAACCACATAAATATCAACATCAACTGCTCAGAAGGACTTAAGTGCAAGTATCACAGGAATTCTGAAGCACAGAGAACTAAATATAAGAAATGTAACACTCTTCGTATTTTCAAAGAAGATTTTAATAATATATGTAAACACAGTAGCCTGTTCATAAGAAAAAAGAAAAGGGACGTCTTAGCATATTCAGGGTTCAACCAAAACTACTACTGGAATGTAAATCAAAGTAATATTCACCTAACTGTCATAATTGGCATGAATAATTTTAAGTAAAACACTTTTATTTGATATTAAATGTGAACAATAAGCCAAAACAGAGAAAATTAATAAATTGATCATTTATTGAAACTGAAATAAAAATATATAATTATTGAAGCCTCTTATATACATAAACCAATCATTGCTTAAATGAGCTGACATACTAGCTCCATAGTTTTATGTCACTAAGGAACTCTTTTGAACACAATAAAGAAACCAGAATTGAGCACAAAGAATGATGAACTGGGAAGTTCATGGCTTTCTATCTGCTAATTAGGAGTACAATCATTCAGTCAAACAGCCACTCAACAAACATTTAGCATACAGCTTCTGGATACCAGGTACTGGTGTAGGTGCTGGAGCAACAAGGAAATAGTCCCTGCATTCAGTGAGCTCACAGGCAAGTAAACAAGTAAGTATAAAGACTGCATGACTGATTGGGAGCGGTGGTTCATGCCTGTAATCCCAGCACTTTGGGAGGCCAACGTGGGCAGATCACGAGGTCAAGAGATCGAGACCATCCTGGCCAACATAGTGAAACCCCGTCTCTACTAAAAATACAAAAATTAGCTGGGCACGGTGGTGCACGCCTGTAGTTACTTGGGAGGCTGAGGCAAGAGAATCAGTTGAACCTGGAAGGTAAAGGTTGCAGTGAGCTGAGATCACACCACTGCACTCCAGCCTGGTGACAGAGTGAGACTCTGTCTCAAAAAAAAAAAAAAAAAAAAAAGACTCCATGATAAATGTGTATCTACAAAGGGCACAAAGGAATGAGTAGCTAATCCCCAAAGCCATATGGAGCAGTCAGTATAAGCTTCAGGAAAAGAAACTGAAGTAAAAAACTAACCTGAATCTGAAAAAAATGAGTAGGTATTTTCCAAGCACGTTTCAGGGGAAAAGTTGCAGGATGCAGAAGTCCTCCCAAGTACAAAAAGAGAATGAACTCTGGACAACTGGCAATTTATGGCACACAGGAATCAGTAAATGTAGGGATGAGAGGCACACAGAAACATGGGCAAAAACAGGAGTTTTGACTTTATTCCATAAATCATGGAAAGCCACCAATGGGTTTTAAGTAATAAAATACTAAGACCAGGTTTGCATTTTAGAAAGATCAATTTGATTTCAGTGAGCAGGTCCAAAAATGAAAGCAGCAAGGCCAGATAGAAGGTCCTACTGCAACTAGCTATGGTTAGAGATGCAGACCAAAACTAAGGTGAAATCATTTAGAAGAAAGAACGTGGATGTAAGAGCCATTGGTTTGGCCTCTCCACATCATTTTTTAAATTTTATTTTCATTTATTTATTTATTTATTTTTTTGAGACAGAGTCTCGCTCTGTCACCCAGACTGGAGTGCAGTGGTGTGATCTTGGCTCACTGCAAGTTCTGCCTCCTGGGTTCACACTATTCTCCTGCCTCAGCCTCCCGAGTAGCTGGGACTACAGGCACGCGCCACCACGCCCAGCTAATTTTTTCTATTTTTTAGTAGAGATGGGGTTTCACCGTGTTAGCCAGGATGGTCTCGATCTCCTGACCTCGTGATCCACCCACCTCGGCCTCCCAATGTGCTGGGATTACAGGCTTGAGCCACCATGCCCAGCTGGCCTCTCCACATCTTTACTGTTATACTGATAACATGGGGATGAAAATAAATATTATTTGTATTTAAACTATTATTGTTATGTGAAAATTAAACAAATAACATACTATGATAACATCTGAGGTTCAAGAAATATTAAGTCTTGAAAATAGGAAAGATGAAAGGAAGGAAACAGGGAGTGGGGAGGAAAGTAGGAGAAAGGAGAGAATATAGGAATGAGAGAGGAGGAAAATAATAAGAAAGAAGTAGAAAGCCAGGTACGGTGGCTCATGACTGTAATCCCAGTGCTTTGGGAGGCCGAGTCAGGCAGATCACAAGGTCAGGAGTTCAAGACCAGCCTGGCCAATATGGTAAAACCTTGTCTCCACTAAAAATACAAAAATTAGCTGGGTGTGGTGGCAGGCACCTATAGTCCCAGCTACTCGGGAGGCTGAGGCAGGAGAATCACTTGACCCTGGGAGGCAGAGGTTGCAGTGAGCTGAGATCACACCACTGCACTCCAGCCTGGGTGACAGAGAAAGATGCTGTCTCAAAAAAAAAAAAAAAAAAAGAAAGAAAGAAGTAGAAAAAGATATAGTATTTCTTAATCAGCAGAAGCTACTCTTATTTTTCAATACTCTACCTTTCTAATGTATCACTGACAAGGAAAGGTCTTGAATAATTGACTGAAGTCAGAATAGGTAAGGCACTCTACCTTTGGATACATGAGAGGCCTTAAAAAGTTCATGGAAAATGTATATTATGAAAAAAACTATGCAAAGGTTTCAATTTTGGCAGCAAAATAAACTCATACTAATTTATTATAGCATGTTTGAACAGGATCTAGTTTGAGACAGTAAGAAGGAGTAGACATTAGTTTGAAAAGAGCCCCTAGCAGAGCAATGTAAATTCTGCTAAAATTGAAGCAAGAACAAACATTAGATTATGATGAAGCTTGAGTGAAAGAATGGTGAAATCACTGATGCTTTACAAGAAGTTTGAGGGGACAATGCACCAAAGAAATCAGTAGTTCACAAGCGGACAGCTTTTTTAAAGAAGAAACGAGATGATGTGGAAGATGAAGTCCACAGGGACAGATCATCCATATCAATTTGCAAGGAAAAAAATTAATCTTGTTTGTGCCCTAATTGAAGAGGACTGATAATCAACAGCACAAACAATAGCCAACATCGTAGACATCTTAATTGGTTCAGCTTACACAGTTCTGACTAAAAAATTAAAGTTGAACCAACTTTCCACTGCATGGGTGCCAAAAGTGTTGTGCTCAGATCAGCTGCAGACAAGAGGAGAGCTCTCAATGGAAATTTTAAAGAACTAGGGTCAAGATCCTGAAGGATTTCTTTGAAGAATTGTAACAGAAGATAAAACATGGCTTTCCCAGTATGATCCTGAGGGCAAAACACAATCAAAGCAATGGCTACCAAAGGTGGAAGTGGTCCAGTCAAAGCAAAAGGGGATCACTCAAGAGCAAAGGTCACGGCAACAGTTTTTTGGGGACATTCCAGGCATTTTGCTTGTTGACTTTGTGGAAGGTCAAAGAACAATAATATCTGCATATCATGAGAGTGTTTTGAATAAGTTAGCCAAAGTTTTAGGGCAAAATACCTGGGAAAGCTTTAGCAGACAGTCCTCTAACACCACAATGTTTCTGCTCATTCCTGTCATCAAGCAAAGGCAATTTTGTGAGAGTCTCAATGGGAAATTGTCAGGCATCCACCTTACAGCTCTGATTTGGCTCCTTCTGACTTCTTTTTGTTTCCCAATCTCAACAAATGTGGAAAGGGCACCCATTTTTCTTAAGTTAATAATGTATAAGAGACTGCATTGACATTGTTAAGTTCCCAGGACCATCAGTTCTTTAGGGATGAAAACCGAAGATCACATTTTCAATGTTTATCTTTTAACTTCATTTTTCCACAAACTTTTTGAAGTTTCTCCATACAAATGTCTCCATACAAATGAGCACTTGCAAAATAAGCAGAGAGTCTCATTCAATGGACAGAAAGTTCTGTGCCATCTAAAAATTATCTTAAGCAAGTTCAATGTGTAGCAACAGACTGTATTGAGAAATATCAGTTAGGTTGACTTCTGCAATGACCATGATGGAGTAACAAGAACTAGACTTTCTCTCCCTCCTGAAACAACCAAAAAAATGGCCAAAATGTATGCCACAAAAGTTTGCAAGACCCTGTAAAGTCAGTCTCAAACAAGGTGAGCCTATCAACTGCCCTAATTTATGCCTGGAGAAAGTTTTCCAGCACACTACTCCAGGAGAAAAGCCCAAGAGGAGCCCATTGTTCTCCCTGAGCTGAGGGGACAGAGCTGAGAGTCCACAGAAACCATGTTGACATGAGCTCTCAGGACAAGGTTTCCGAGAAGAAGGGGCTGCACAGAAAGAGAACTCCAGAGCTCTGCAAAGGGTCCCCCTAAAGTACATAGCTAAGTAATTGTTAGGACAGGCCTAGAGAAAAGTACCTACGGTTGGGGAAACAACACCCAGATAAGATGAAAAGTAACAGTACACATGCTCACCAAGGTCCAGTAATAGTGCTTATTTTATCAGCCAAACCAGAAACACCTCAAGATTCCCAGGGATACCCAGAAGGATCTTGCCTCACTAGTTGGGAGTGATTAGCTCTAAAATGAGAACTGGTCTGATCCCACCTAATGAATTTTTAAAGCAAGACCAAAAAGAGTCAAACTCTTTCCAACTAAACTTAAATACATACCAATACAAAGATCAAGAATATTTATATATACTTCCAGCACTCAATAAGATAAAAGTCACCATATCTGACATCCAGACACAGTTTAGCAGAGACACAACAGTAACAACAAAACACAGAAGAACGTGGCTCATAATAAGGAGAAAAATCACTGAGTCAGAACTGATCCAGAGTAAATCAAGGTGCCAGAGTTATCAGTTAAGAACATTAAAATGCTTATTGAAACAGTATTCTATATGTTCTAAAATAGAGACATGCAAGATACACTAAAGGAGGCTGGGCGCAGTGGCTCACGCCTGTAATCTCAGCATTTTGCGAGGCCGAGGCAGGTGGATCACGAAGTCAGGAGTTCAGGACCAGCCTGACCAATATGGTGAAATCCCATCTCTACTAAAAATACAAAAATTAGCGGGGCATAGTAGCATGCGGCTGTAGTCCCAGCTACATGGTAGGCTGATAGCACATTAGTCATTACAGAAGAAAAGATAGACACCTCTCAAAATAAAATATAGAGAGAAAATAAATTTTTAAAAAACATGAACAGAGCAATAGTAGACAGTAAATTTCAAGTAACTGAATTTACGTGTAATCTCAGTTCCCAAAGGAGAGGAGAGGAAAGATGTGAAAACATTTGGGACTTTGAGTCAGGCAAAGCTTTCTTTGATATGACCCCACAGCATGATTTATATAATAATATATTGATAAGAAGAACTCATCCAATTTAAAAAAAAGAATCTGCTCTTCAAAAGAATCTATTAAGAGACTGAAAAGACAAGCTGCAGGCTGGGAGAAAATATTTGCAATTCATATATCTGATAAAAGGCTTGCATCAAAAATATATTTTAAAAGCTCAAAACTTAATAATGAAAAACAAACAACCCCATTTAAAACTTGGGTGAAAGACTGGAACAGACATTTCAAAGTAGACATTTGTTTGGTAAATAAGCACATATGCTCAACATAATTAATGCTTAGGGCAATGCAAATTAAAACCAAAATGAGACGCCACTATCTGTTTTTAAATAGCTAAGATTAGCATGACTGATAATAGCCAAGCACTGGCTTGGATGTGGAGAAGCTGAAACTCTCATACACTGCTGATGGGAATACAAAAAAGTGTAACCTTTGAAAAACAGTTTAAGAGTCCCTTAAAAAGTTAAACATACTTCTGCCATAAGACTCAGCCATTGCACTCCTGGGTATTTACCCAAGAGAGATAAAAGTAGGTGTTCATATAATGATATCAACACAAATGTTCATAGCACATGTATTCATAATAGCCCAAACTAGAAACAGTCTAAATATCAATCAATACATTAATGAATTAACTTGCTTTATCCGAATTAATTATGGATACATACTATAACATGAATGAATCTCAAAATAACTGTACTAAGTGAAACAAGGCAGACTCTAGAGGTAAAACATGCAGAGAAAAAAACATAAAATGTCAGACAAAAAAGTGCATAGTGTAAAATTGTATTTATATACATTTTTTGACTGTATAAATTACTGTCCAGTGAAAGAAAGCAGTTTGGTGGTTTTTAAGGGCCAGGAATGAGGGGCCAGAGAAATGTATTATAAAGAGGCATCAGGAAACTGGAGGTGAAGTATATTTCCATCACCTCGATTGTGTGCTGATGGTTTCTAAACTTTCAATATTTTTAGTTTATTATATGTTATACAAAATAAAGCTTATAATAAAAATCAAAAGATTGAGCCATCCTTATTTTCTCTATAAAAGAGCAGAATTCTCCTTTTAGAGATTTGGAAAGATTATTAAAAGATAAGTTACAAAATACAGTACCTGACACGTATAAAATATTAAATAAATACTAGCCATGCTTAATCATTTTGTTTTAAGTCTATATGAGTCAAGTTTTAGTAGAAATATGGGCTAGAAAAAAAAAACAGAAAGCGGGACTCTGTGATCCGACTTGGGCTTATAGAACAGACTGCACTAGTTTGTTCTCATGCTGCTAATAAAGTCATACCCAAGACAGGGTAATTTAGAAAGGAAAGAGGTTTAATGAACTCACAATTCCACATGGCTGGGGAGGCCTCACAGTCACGGCAGAAGGCAAAAAAGAAGCAAAGGCACATCTTAAATGGTAGCAGAGAAGAAAGCTTGTGTAGGGAAACTCCCATTTTAAAAGCATCAGATCTCGTGAGACTTATTCGCTACCAGGAGAACAGTAGGGGGAACCCGCCCCTATGATTCAATGATCTCCACCTGACTCCATCCTTGACATGCGGGGATAATTACAATCAAGGTGAGATTCGGGTGGAGACACAGCCGAATCATATCAATGACTAATGAGAGTTACGTCCAGAACCTAATGAAAACCTGTCTGAGGCCACATTCCCTGTAAAGCAGATTTGAGATAGAGATTTGTGTAGAGAACATTTAACTGGGTAAAATCCTAGGAGCCAACAACTGTGGCGAAAAAGCTGAATTGGACAAAGGGAGTTGAGATGTGAGGCAGTCACAACAAATACCTCAGCTAATCTCAAGGGGGAGCTGAGAAGCTGGGGTGACCCTTCAGAGTTGCCCTAAATTGAGGCAGGAGTATGGAGTTTTAATACCTTTCACTGGCCATTCTTCAGATACGAGTTGTCCCCAAGGATGGACATCAGCTTGACAAGTTATTAATTAGATCTCCTGAGAATAAATTCTAGAGAGAATCAGCTGAGAGGAATGATTTGCCAACACTCCCAATAGCTGGGCAAACTTCAGTTTTGAGGGAGGATTTGGGTCACACACAAAAGTCTCCACAACCAATTATTCATGGGAAATTCTATGTAGGCAGAGCTATTTCATGGCCAGTTAATCAAAACTACATAATCTATTTGGTTAAGCAAAAGAAATTAAAAAGATAAAATAAAATCTATATAATAACACTCAAAAGTTTTTAATGCATTTGCCTTGCATTTCGTATGTTTTGCCTTGCATTTGTTTATTTGATTTCAAGAACTTTTAGAGAACAATAATTACTAATATAATATGGAGTAGCACAGCATAGACGAGGGAAGCTAACTCTCTCCCTTTTCCCAGAACCTGGAACAGCTAAAGATCCTAAGGATTGTCAGCTTTGGTATCTGACATAGTTTGGATGCTTGTCCCCTTCAAATCTCACGTTAAAATGTGATCCCCAATGTTGGAGATAGATGCCTACAGAATGGCTTGGTGCTGTCCTCTAGGTAATGAATGAGTCCTTACCCTGTGAGTTCATGCGATATCTGGTTGTTTAAAAGAGACTGACACCTCCTCCCTGTCTCTCTTGCTTCCTCTCTCACCATGTGATATGCTGGTTTCCCTTCACCTTCCACCATGATTGGAAGGTTCCTGATGCCCTCCCTGGAAGCAGGTGCCAGTACTATGCTTCACGTATAGCCTTCAGAACAAGGAGCCAAATAAACCTCATTTCTTTATAAATTACCCAACCTCAGGTATTTCTTTATAACAATGCAAATGGGCTAACAGAGTATCATTCATGGACAGTGAGTGTATTAGTCAATTTTCATGCTGCTGATAAAGACATACCCAAGACCGGGTAATTTGTAAAGAAAAAGAGGTTTAATGAATTCACATATCTGTACCGCTACCTGTATAAATATGGAAATATCTTCACCGCTACCTGTACAAACATGGAAATACCTACACCGCTACCTGTACAAACATGGAAATATCTACACCGCCATCTCTATAAACATGGAAATATCTACACTGACATCTCTATAAACATGGAAGTACCTAAACCGCCATCTGTATGAACTTGGCAATATCTAAATCGCTATCTCTATAAAGGTGGAAATATCTACACCGCCATCTGTATAAACATGGAAATATCTACACCGCAACCTGTATTAAGATGGAAATATCTACACCGCCATCTCTATAAACATGGAAATATCTACACCGCCATCTGTATGAACATGGAAATATCTGCACCGCCATCTGTATGAACATGGAAATATCTACACCGCCAGCTCTATGAACATGGAAATATCTACACCGCCATCTGCATGAACATGGAAATATCTACACCGCCATCTGTATGAACATGGAAATGTCTTCACCGCCATCTGTATGAACATGGAAATATCTACACCGCCATCTGTATGAACATGGAAATATCTACACCGCCATCTGTATGACCATTGAAATATGTTCACCGCTATCTCTATCAACATGGAAATATCTACACCGCTATCTCCATAAACATGTAAATGTATACAACGCTATCTGTGTAAACATGGAAATGTCTACACCGCTATCTGTGTAACCATGGAAATATCTAAACCGCTATCTGTATAAACATGGAAATATCTACACCGATATCTGTATGAATATGAAAATATCTACAGCGCCATCTGTATAAACATGGAAGTATCTACACCGCAATCTCTCTAAACACGGAAATATCTACACTGCCATCTCTATAAACATGGAAATACCTACACCGCCATCTGTATGGTCATGAAAATATCTACACCGACATCTCTATAAACATGGAAATATCTACACCGCCATCTCTACAATCATGGAAATATCTAAACCGCCATCTGTACGAACATGGAAATATCTACACCGCTATCTCTATAAAGATGGAAATATCTACACCGCCATCTGTTTAAACATGGAAATAGCTACACCGCTATCTGTATTAAGATGGAAATATCTACACCGCCATCTCTATAAAGATGGAAATATCTACCCCGCCATCTGTATGAACATGGAAATATCTACACCGCTATCTGTGTAAACATGGAAGTATCTTCACCGCTATCTGTATAAACATGGAAATACCTACACCGCTATCTGTATAAATATGGAAATATCTACACCGCTATCTGTATAAACATGGAAATACCTTCACCGCCATCTGTATAAACATGTAATTAGCTACACCGCTATCTCTATAAACATGAAAATATCTACAACGCTATCTGTGTAAACTTGGAAATGTCTACACCGCTTTCTGTGTAAACAAGGAAATATCTACACGGCCATCTGTATAAACATGGAAATATCTACACCGCCATCTGCATAAACATGGAAATATCTACACCGCCACACGTATAAACATGGAAATATCTACAAAGCCGTCTGTTTAAACATGGTAATACCTATAACCCTATATGTATAAACCTGGAAATATCTACACCGCCATGTGTATAAACATGGAAATATCTACACCGCTATCTCTATACACATGGAAATATCTACACCACCATCCGTACAAACATGGAAATATCTACACCGCCATCTCCAAAAACATTGAAATAACTACAACGCCTTCTGTATGAATATGGAAATACCTACACCGCCACCTGTATAAACACGGAAATACCTACACCGCCATCTGTATAAACATGGAAATATCTACACCGTCATCTCTATAAACATGGAAATATCTCCACCGAAATTTCTATAAACATGGAAATAACCACACCGATATCTCTATAAACATGCATATATTTACACCGCTATCTGAATATTCATGGAAATATCTACACTGCTGTCTGTGAAACAGGGAATTATCTACACCGCTATCTCTATAAACATGGAAATATCTACACGACTATCTCAATAAACATGGAAATATCTACACCAATATCTCTGTAAACATAGAAATATCTATAAAGCTATGTGTATAAACATGGAAATATCTACACCGCTATGTGTATAAACATGGAAATATCTACACCGCCATCTGTATAAACATGGAAATATCTACACCGCCATCCCTATAAACATTGAAATATCTACACCGCCATCTGTATGCACATGGAAATATCTACACCGCCATGTGTATAAAGATGGAAATAACTACAACGCTATCTGTATGAACATGGAAATATCTACACCACCGTCTGTATAAACAAGGAAATAACTATAATGCCATCTCCATAAACATGGAAATATCTACTCCGCTATCTGTATAACCATGGAAATATCTACACCGCTATCTGTATAACATGGAAATATCTACACCACTATCTGTATAATCATGGAAATATCTTCAGCGCTATCTGTATAAAAATGGAAATATCTACAGCGCTATCAGTAAATACAAGGAAATATCTACACCGCCATCTCTGTAAACATGTAAATGTCTACATTGACATCTGTATAAACATGGGAATATCTACACCGCTATCTGTATATACATGGAAATATCTACACCGCTACCTGTACAAACATGGAAATATCTACACTGCTATCTGTAAAACAGGGAAATATCTTGACTGCTATCTACATAAACATGGAAATATCTACACTGCTATCTGTATAAACTTGGAAATATCTACACCGCTATCTGTATAAACATGGAAATATCTACACCGACATCTGTACGAACATGGAAATGTCTAAACCGCCAACTCTATAAACATGTAAATATCTACACCGCCATCTGTAGGAACATGGAAATATCTACACTGCTATCTGTTTAAACATGGAAATATCTACACCGCCATCTGCATGAACATGGAAATATCTACACCGCCATCTGTATGAACATGGAAATGTCTTCACCGCCATCTGTATGAACATGGAAATATCTACACCGCCATCTGTATGAACATGGAAATATCTACACCGCCATCTGTATGACCATTGAAATATGTTCACCGCTATCTCTATAAACATGGAAATATCTACACCGCTATCTCAATAAACATGTAAATGTATACAACGCTATCTGTGTAAACATGGAAATGTCTACACCGCTATCTGTGTAAACATGGAAATATCTAAACCACTATCTGTATAAACATGGAAATATCTACACAAATATCTGTATGAATATGAAAATATCTACAGCGCCATCTGTATAAACATGGTAGTATCTACACCGCAATCTCTCTAAACATGGAAATATCTACACTGCCACCTCTATAAACATGGAAATCCCTACACCGCCATCTGTATGGTCATGAAAATATCTACACCGACATCTCTATAAACATGGAAATATCTACACCGCCATCTCTACAATCATGGAAATATCTAAACCGCCATCTGTATGAACATGGAAATATCTGCACCGCTATCTCTATAAAGATGGAAATATCTACACCGCCATCTGTTTAAACATAGAAATAGCTACACCGCTATCTGTATTAAGATGGAAATATCTACACCGCCATCTCTATAAAGATGGAAATATCTACCCCGCCATCTGTATGAACATGGAAATATCTACACCGCCATCTGCATAAACATGGAAATATCTACACCGCCATCTGTATAAACATGGAAATATCTACACCGCCATCTCTATAAACATTGAAATATCTACACCGCCATCTGTATGCACATGGAAATATCTACACCGCCATGTGTATAAAGATGGAAATACCTACACCGCTATCTGTATGAACATGGAAATATCTACACCACCATCTGTATAAACGAGGAAATAACTATAATGCCATCTCGATAAACATGGAAATATCTGCTCCGCTATCTGTATAAACATGGAAATATCTACACCGCTATCTGTATAACATGGAAATATCTACACAACTATCTGTATAATCATGGAAATATCTTCAGTGCTATCTGTATAAAAATGGAAATATCTACAGCGCTATCTGTAAATACAAGGAAATATCTACACCGCTATCTCTATAAACATGTAAATGTCTACATTGCCATCTGTATAAACATGGGAATATCTACACCGATATCTGTATATACATGGAAATATCTACACCGCTATCTGTATAAATATGGAAATATCTACACCGCTATCTGTATAAACATGGAAATATCTTCACCGCTATCTGTATAAACATGGAAATAGCTACACCGCTATCTCTATAAACATGAAAATATCTACAACTCTATCTGTGTAAACTTGGAAATGTCTACACCGCTTTCTGTGTAAACTAGGAAATGTCTACACGGCCATCTGTATAAACATGGAAATATCTACACCGCCATCTGCATAAACATGGAAATATCTACACCGCCACACGTATAAACATGGAAATATCTACACCGCCGTCTGTTTAAACATGGTAATATCTATAACCCTATATGTATAAACATGGAAATATCTACACCGCTATGTGTATAACATGGAAATATCTACACCGCTATCTCTATAAACTTGGAAATATCTACACCACCATCTGTACAGACATGGAAATATCTACACTGCCATCTCTAAAAACATTGAAATAACTACAACGCCTTCTGTATGAATATGGAAATATCTACACCGCCACCTGTATAAACATGGAAATACCTACACCGCCATCTGTATAAACATGGAAATATCTACACCGTCATCTCTATAAACATGGAAATATCTCCACCGAAATTTCTATAAACATGGAAATAACTACACCGCTATCTCTATGAACATGGATATATTTACATCGCTATCTGAATAAACATGGAAATATCTACACTGCTGTCTGTGAAACAGGGAATTTTCTACACCGCTATCTCTATAAACATGGAAATATCTACACGACTATCTCTATAAACATGGAAATATCTACACCAATATCTCTGTATACATAGAAATATCTATAACGCTATGTGTATAAACATGGAAATATCTACACCGCTATGTGTATAAACATGGAAATATCTACACCGCCATCTGTATAAACATGGAAATATCTACACCACCATCTCTATAAACATTGAAATATCTACACCGCCATCTGTATGCACATGGAAATATCTACACCGCCATGTGTATAAAGATGGAAATATCTACACCGCTATCTATATGAACATGGAAATATCTACACCACCATCTGTATAAACAAGGAAATAACTATAATGCCATCTCCATACACATGGAAATATCTACTCCGCTATCTGTATAACCATGGAAATATGTACACCGCTATCTGTATAACATGGAAATATCTACACCACTATCTGTATAATCATGGAAATATCTTCAGCGCTATCTGTATAAAAATGGAAATATCTACAGCGCTATCTGTAAATACAAGGAAATATCTACACCGCCATCTCTGTAAACATGTAAATGTCTACATTGACATCTGTATAAACATGGGAATATCTACACCGCTATCTGTATATACATGGAAATATCTACACCGCTACTAGTATGAACATGGAAATATCTAAACTGCTATCTGTAAAACAGGGAAATATCTTGACTGCTATCTATATAAACATGGAAATATCTACACTGCTATCTGTATAAACATGGAAATATCTACACCGCTATCTGTACAAACATGGAAATATCTACACCGCCATCTGAATGAACATGGAAATGTCTAAACCGCCAACCCTATAAACATGTAAATATCTACACCGCCCTCTGTAGGAACATGGAAATATCTACACTGCTATCTGTTTAAACATGAAAATATCTACACCGCTGTCTCTTAAATCTTGGAAATGTCTACACCGTTATGTGTATAAACATGGAAATATCTTCACAGCCATCAGTATGAACATGGAAATATCTACACTGCCAACTATATAAACATGGAAAAATCTGCACCGCCATCTGTATGAACATGGAAATATCTACACAGCCAACTCTATAAACATGGAAATATTTACACCGCTATCTGTATAAACATGGAAATATCTACACCGCTATCTCTATATACATGCAAGTATCTACACCGCTATCTGTATAAACATGGAAATATCTACACCGCTATCTCCATAAACATGTAAATGTATACAACGCTATCTGTGTAAACATGGAAATGTCTACACCGCTATCTGTGTAAACATGGAAATATCTAAACCACTATCTGTATAAACATGGAAATATCTACACCAACATCTGTATGAATATGAAAATATCTACAGCGCCATCTGTATAAACATGGTAGTATCTACACCGCAATCTCTCTAAACATGGAAATATCTACACTGCCACCTCTATAAACATGGAAATACCTACACCGCCATCTGTATGGTCATGAAAATATCTACACCGACATCTCTATAAACATGGAAATATCTACACCGCCATCTCTACAATCATGGAAATATCTAAACCGCCATCTGTATGAACATGGAAATATCTACACCGCTATCTCTATAAAGATGGAAATATCTACACCGCCATCTGTTTAAACATAGAAATAGCTACACCGCTATCTGTATTAAGATGGAAATATCTACACCGCCATCTCTATAAAGATGGAAATATCTACCCCGCCATCTGTATGAACATGGAAATATCTACACCGCCATCTGCATAAACATGGAAATATCTACACCGCCATCTGTATAAACATGGAAATATCTACACCGCCATCTCTATAAACATTGAAATATCTACACCGCCATCTGTATGCACATGGAAATATCTACACCGCCATGTGTATAAAGATGGAAATACCTACACCGCTATCTGTATGAACATGGAAATATCTACACCACCATCTGTATAAACGAGGAAATAACTATAATGCCATCTCGATAAACATGGAAATATCTGCTCCGCTATCTGTATAAACATGGAAATATCTACACCGCTATCTGTATAACATGGAAATATCTACACAACTATCTGTATAATCATGGAAATATCTTCAGTGCTATCTGTATAAAAATGGAAATATCTACAGCGCTATCTGTAAATACAAGGAAATATCTACACCGCTATCTCTATAAACATGTAAATGTCTACATTGCCATCTGTATAAACATGGGAATATCTACACCGATATCTGTATATACATGGAAATATCTACACCGCTATCTGTATAAATATGGAAATATCTACACCGCTATCTGTATAAACATGGAAATATCTTCACCGCTATCTGTATAAACATGGAAATAGCTACACCGCTATCTCTATAAACATGAAAATATCTACAACTCTATCTGTGTAAACTTGGAAATGTCTACACCGCTTTCTGTGTAAACTAGGAAATGTCTACACGGCCATCTGTATAAACATGGAAATATCTACACCGCCATCTGCATAAACATGGAAATATCTACACCGCCACACGTATAAACATGGAAATATCTACACCGCCGTCTGTTTAAACATGGTAATATCTATAACCCTATATGTATAAACATGGAAATATCTACACCGCTATGTGTATAACATGGAAATATCTACACCGCTATCTCTATAAACTTGGAAATATCTACACCACCATCTGTACAGACATGGAAATATCTACACTGCCATCTCTAAAAACATTGAAATAACTACAACGCCTTCTGTATGAATATGGAAATATCTACACCGCCACCTGTATAAACATGGAAATACCTACACCGCCATCTGTATAAACATGGAAATATCTACACCGTCATCTCTATAAACATGGAAATATCTCCACCGAAATTTCTATAAACATGGAAATAACTACACCGCTATCTCTATGAACATGGATATATTTACATCGCTATCTGAATAAACATGGAAATATCTACACTGCTGTCTGTGAAACAGGGAATTTTCTACACCGCTATCTCTATAAACATGGAAATATCTACACGACTATCTCTATAAACATGGAAATATCTACACCAATATCTCTGTATACATAGAAATATCTATAACGCTATGTGTATAAACATGGAAATATCTACACCGCTATGTGTATAAACATGGAAATATCTACACCGCCATCTGTATAAACATGGAAATATCTACACCACCATCTCTATAAACATTGAAATATCTACACCGCCATCTGTATGCACATGGAAATATCTACACCGCCATGTGTATAAAGATGGAAATATCTACACCGCTATCTATATGAACATGGAAATATCTACACCACCATCTGTATAAACAAGGAAATAACTATAATGCCATCTCCATACACATGGAAATATCTACTCCGCTATCTGTATAACCATGGAAATATGTACACCGCTATCTGTATAACATGGAAATATCTACACCACTATCTGTATAATCATGGAAATATCTTCAGCGCTATCTGTATAAAAATGGAAATATCTACAGCGCTATCTGTAAATACAAGGAAATATCTACACCGCCATCTCTGTAAACATGTAAATGTCTACATTGACATCTGTATAAACATGGGAATATCTACACCGCTATCTGTATATACATGGAAATATCTACACCGCTACTAGTATGAACATGGAAATATCTAAACTGCTATCTGTAAAACAGGGAAATATCTTGACTGCTATCTATATAAACATGGAAATATCTACACTGCTATCTGTATAAACATGGAAATATCTACACCGCTATCTGTACAAACATGGAAATATCTACACCGCCATCTGAATGAACATGGAAATGTCTAAACCGCCAACCCTATAAACATGTAAATATCTACACCGCCCTCTGTAGGAACATGGAAATATCTACACTGCTATCTGTTTAAACATGAAAATATCTACACCGCTGTCTCTTAAATCTTGGAAATGTCTACACCGTTATGTGTATAAACATGGAAATATCTTCACAGCCATCAGTATGAACATGGAAATATCTACACTGCCAACTATATAAACATGGAAAAATCTGCACCGCCATCTGTATGAACATGGAAATATCTACACAGCCAACTCTATAAACATGGAAATATTTACACCGCTATCTGTATAAACATGGAAATATCTACACCGCTATCTCTATATACATGCAAGTATCTACACCGCTATCTGTATAAACATGGAAATATCTACACCGCTATCTCCATAAACATGTAAATGTATACAACGCTATCTGTGTAAACATGGAAATGTCTACACCGCTATCTGTGTAAACATGGAAATATCTAAACCACTATCTGTATAAACATGGAAATATCTACACCAACATCTGTATGAATATGAAAATATCTACAGCGCCATCTGTATAAACATGGTAGTATCTACACCGCAATCTCTCTAAACATGGAAATATCTACACTGCCACCTCTATAAACATGGAAATACCTACACCGCCATCTGTATGGTCATGAAAATATCTACACCGACATCTCTATAAACATGGAAATATCTACACCGCCATCTCTACAATCATGGAAATATCTAAACCGCCATCTGTATGAACATGGAAATATCTACACCGCTATCTCTATAAAGATGGAAATATCTACACCGCCATCTGTTTAAACATAGAAATAGCTACACCGCTATCTGTATTAAGATGGAAATATCTACACCGCCATCTCTATAAAGATGGAAATATCTACCCCGCCATCTGTATGAACATGGAAATATCTACACCGCCATCTGCATAAACATGGAAATATCTACACCGCCATCTGTATAAACATGGAAATATCTACACCGCCATCTCTATAAACATTGAAATATCTACACCGCCATCTGTATGCACATGGAAATATCTACACCGCCATGTGTATAAAGATGGAAATACCTACACCGCTATCTGTATGAACATGGAAATATCTACACCACCATCTGTATAAACGAGGAAATAACTATAATGCCATCTCGATAAACATGGAAATATCTGCTCCGCTATCTGTATAAACATGGAAATATCTACACCGCTATCTGTATAACATGGAAATATCTACACAACTATCTGTATAATCATGGAAATATCTTCAGTGCTATCTGTATAAAAATGGAAATATCTACAGCGCTATCTGTAAATACAAGGAAATATCTACACCGCTATCTCTATAAACATGTAAATGTCTACATTGCCATCTGTATAAACATGGGAATATCTACACCGATATCTGTATATACATGGAAATATCTACACCGCTATCTGTATAAATATGGAAATATCTACACCGCTATCTGTATAAACATGGAAATATCTTCACCGCTATCTGTATAAACATGGAAATAGCTACACCGCTATCTCTATAAACATGAAAATATCTACAACTCTATCTGTGTAAACTTGGAAATGTCTACACCGCTTTCTGTGTAAACTAGGAAATGTCTACACGGCCATCTGTATAAACATGGAAATATCTACACCGCCATCTGCATAAACATGGAAATATCTACACCGCCACACGTATAAACATGGAAATATCTACACCGCCGTCTGTTTAAACATGGTAATATCTATAACCCTATATGTATAAACATGGAAATATCTACACCGCTATGTGTATAACATGGAAATATCTACACCGCTATCTCTATAAACTTGGAAATATCTACACCACCATCTGTACAGACATGGAAATATCTACACTGCCATCTCTAAAAACATTGAAATAACTACAACGCCTTCTGTATGAATATGGAAATATCTACACCGCCACCTGTATAAACATGGAAATACCTACACCGCCATCTGTATAAACATGGAAATATCTACACCGTCATCTCTATAAACATGGAAATATCTCCACCGAAATTTCTATAAACATGGAAATAACTACACCGCTATCTCTATGAACATGGATATATTTACATCGCTATCTGAATAAACATGGAAATATCTACACTGCTGTCTGTGAAACAGGGAATTTTCTACACCGCTATCTCTATAAACATGGAAATATCTACACGACTATCTCTATAAACATGGAAATATCTACACCAATATCTCTGTATACATAGAAATATCTATAACGCTATGTGTATAAACATGGAAATATCTACACCGCTATGTGTATAAACATGGAAATATCTACACCGCCATCTGTATAAACATGGAAATATCTACACCACCATCTCTATAAACATTGAAATATCTACACCGCCATCTGTATGCACATGGAAATATCTACACCGCCATGTGTATAAAGATGGAAATATCTACACCGCTATCTATATGAACATGGAAATATCTACACCACCATCTGTATAAACAAGGAAATAACTATAATGCCATCTCCATACACATGGAAATATCTACTCCGCTATCTGTATAACCATGGAAATATGTACACCGCTATCTGTATAACATGGAAATATCTACACCACTATCTGTATAATCATGGAAATATCTTCAGCGCTATCTGTATAAAAATGGAAATATCTACAGCGCTATCTGTAAATACAAGGAAATATCTACACCGCCATCTCTGTAAACATGTAAATGTCTACATTGACATCTGTATAAACATGGGAATATCTACACCGCTATCTGTATATACATGGAAATATCTACACCGCTACTAGTATGAACATGGAAATATCTAAACTGCTATCTGTAAAACAGGGAAATATCTTGACTGCTATCTATATAAACATGGAAATATCTACACTGCTATCTGTATAAACATGGAAATATCTACACCGCTATCTGTACAAACATGGAAATATCTACACCGCCATCTGAATGAACATGGAAATGTCTAAACCGCCAACCCTATAAACATGTAAATATCTACACCGCCCTCTGTAGGAACATGGAAATATCTACACTGCTATCTGTTTAAACATGAAAATATCTACACCGCTGTCTCTTAAATCTTGGAAATGTCTACACCGTTATGTGTATAAACATGGAAATATCTTCACAGCCATCAGTATGAACATGGAAATATCTACACTGCCAACTATATAAACATGGAAAAATCTGCACCGCCATCTGTATGAACATGGAAATATCTACACAGCCAACTCTATAAACATGGAAATATTTACACCGCTATCTGTATAAACATGGAAATATCTACACCGCTATCTCTATATACATGCAAGTATCTACACCGCTATCTGTATAAACATGGAAATATCTACACCGCTATCTCCATAAACATGTAAATGTATACAACGCTATCTGTGTAAACATGGAAATGTCTACACCGCTATCTGTGTAAACATGGAAATATCTAAACCACTATCTGTATAAACATGGAAATATCTACACCAACATCTGTATGAATATGAAAATATCTACAGCGCCATCTGTATAAACATGGTAGTATCTACACCGCAATCTCTCTAAACATGGAAATATCTACACTGCCACCTCTATAAACATGGAAATACCTACACCGCCATCTGTATGGTCATGAAAATATCTACACCGACATCTCTATAAACATGGAAATATCTACACCGCCATCTCTACAATCATGGAAATATCTAAACCGCCATCTGTATGAACATGGAAATATCTACACCGCTATCTCTATAAAGATGGAAATATCTACACCGCCATCTGTTTAAACATAGAAATAGCTACACCGCTATCTGTATTAAGATGGAAATATCTACACCGCCATCTCTATAAAGATGGAAATATCTACCCCGCCATCTGTATGAACATGGAAATATCTACACCGCCATCTGCATAAACATGGAAATATCTACACCGCCATCTGTATAAACATGGAAATATCTACACCGCCATCTCTATAAACATTGAAATATCTACACCGCCATCTGTATGCACATGGAAATATCTACACCGCCATGTGTATAAAGATGGAAATACCTACACCGCTATCTGTATGAACATGGAAATATCTACACCACCATCTGTATAAACGAGGAAATAACTATAATGCCATCTCGATAAACATGGAAATATCTGCTCCGCTATCTGTATAAACATGGAAATATCTACACCGCTATCTGTATAACATGGAAATATCTACACAACTATCTGTATAATCATGGAAATATCTTCAGTGCTATCTGTATAAAAATGGAAATATCTACAGCGCTATCTGTAAATACAAGGAAATATCTACACCGCTATCTCTATAAACATGTAAATGTCTACATTGCCATCTGTATAAACATGGGAATATCTACACCGATATCTGTATATACATGGAAATATCTACACCGCTATCTGTATAAATATGGAAATATCTACACCGCTATCTGTATAAACATGGAAATATCTTCACCGCTATCTGTATAAACATGGAAATAGCTACACCGCTATCTCTATAAACATGAAAATATCTACAACTCTATCTGTGTAAACTTGGAAATGTCTACACCGCTTTCTGTGTAAACTAGGAAATGTCTACACGGCCATCTGTATAAACATGGAAATATCTACACCGCCATCTGCATAAACATGGAAATATCTACACCGCCACACGTATAAACATGGAAATATCTACACCGCCGTCTGTTTAAACATGGTAATATCTATAACCCTATATGTATAAACATGGAAATATCTACACCGCTATGTGTATAACATGGAAATATCTACACCGCTATCTCTATAAACTTGGAAATATCTACACCACCATCTGTACAGACATGGAAATATCTACACTGCCATCTCTAAAAACATTGAAATAACTACAACGCCTTCTGTATGAATATGGAAATATCTACACCGCCACCTGTATAAACATGGAAATACCTACACCGCCATCTGTATAAACATGGAAATATCTACACCGTCATCTCTATAAACATGGAAATATCTCCACCGAAATTTCTATAAACATGGAAATAACTACACCGCTATCTCTATGAACATGGATATATTTACATCGCTATCTGAATAAACATGGAAATATCTACACTGCTGTCTGTGAAACAGGGAATTTTCTACACCGCTATCTCTATAAACATGGAAATATCTACACGACTATCTCTATAAACATGGAAATATCTACACCAATATCTCTGTATACATAGAAATATCTATAACGCTATGTGTATAAACATGGAAATATCTACACCGCTATGTGTATAAACATGGAAATATCTACACCGCCATCTGTATAAACATGGAAATATCTACACCACCATCTCTATAAACATTGAAATATCTACACCGCCATCTGTATGCACATGGAAATATCTACACCGCCATGTGTATAAAGATGGAAATATCTACACCGCTATCTATATGAACATGGAAATATCTACACCACCATCTGTATAAACAAGGAAATAACTATAATGCCATCTCCATACACATGGAAATATCTACTCCGCTATCTGTATAACCATGGAAATATGTACACCGCTATCTGTATAACATGGAAATATCTACACCACTATCTGTATAATCATGGAAATATCTTCAGCGCTATCTGTATAAAAATGGAAATATCTACAGCGCTATCTGTAAATACAAGGAAATATCTACACCGCCATCTCTGTAAACATGTAAATGTCTACATTGACATCTGTATAAACATGGGAATATCTACACCGCTATCTGTATATACATGGAAATATCTACACCGCTACTAGTATGAACATGGAAATATCTAAACTGCTATCTGTAAAACAGGGAAATATCTTGACTGCTATCTATATAAACATGGAAATATCTACACTGCTATCTGTATAAACATGGAAATATCTACACCGCTATCTGTACAAACATGGAAATATCTACACCGCCATCTGAATGAACATGGAAATGTCTAAACCGCCAACCCTATAAACATGTAAATATCTACACCGCCCTCTGTAGGAACATGGAAATATCTACACTGCTATCTGTTTAAACATGAAAATATCTACACCGCTGTCTCTTAAATCTTGGAAATGTCTACACCGTTATGTGTATAAACATGGAAATATCTTCACAGCCATCAGTATGAACATGGAAATATCTACACTGCCAACTATATAAACATGGAAAAATCTGCACCGCCATCTGTATGAACATGGAAATATCTACACAGCCAACTCTATAAACATGGAAATATTTACACCGCTATCTGTATAAACATGGAAATATCTACACCGCTATCTCTATATACATGCAAGTATCTACACCGCTATCTGTATAAACATGGAAATATCTACACCGCTATCTCCATAAACATGTAAATGTATACAACGCTATCTGTGTAAACATGGAAATGTCTACACCGCTATCTGTGTAAACATGGAAATATCTAAACCACTATCTGTATAAACATGGAAATATCTACACCAACATCTGTATGAATATGAAAATATCTACAGCGCCATCTGTATAAACATGGTAGTATCTACACCGCAATCTCTCTAAACATGGAAATATCTACACTGCCACCTCTATAAACATGGAAATACCTACACCGCCATCTGTATGGTCATGAAAATATCTACACCGACATCTCTATAAACATGGAAATATCTACACCGCCATCTCTACAATCATGGAAATATCTAAACCGCCATCTGTATGAACATGGAAATATCTACACCGCTATCTCTATAAAGATGGAAATATCTACACCGCCATCTGTTTAAACATAGAAATAGCTACACCGCTATCTGTATTAAGATGGAAATATCTACACCGCCATCTCTATAAAGATGGAAATATCTACCCCGCCATCTGTATGAACATGGAAATATCTACACCGCCATCTGCATAAACATGGAAATATCTACACCGCCATCTGTATAAACATGGAAATATCTACACCGCCATCTCTATAAACATTGAAATATCTACACCGCCATCTGTATGCACATGGAAATATCTACACCGCCATGTGTATAAAGATGGAAATACCTACACCGCTATCTGTATGAACATGGAAATATCTACACCACCATCTGTATAAACGAGGAAATAACTATAATGCCATCTCGATAAACATGGAAATATCTGCTCCGCTATCTGTATAAACATGGAAATATCTACACCGCTATCTGTATAACATGGAAATATCTACACAACTATCTGTATAATCATGGAAATATCTTCAGTGCTATCTGTATAAAAATGGAAATATCTACAGCGCTATCTGTAAATACAAGGAAATATCTACACCGCTATCTCTATAAACATGTAAATGTCTACATTGCCATCTGTATAAACATGGGAATATCTACACCGATATCTGTATATACATGGAAATATCTACACCGCTATCTGTATAAATATGGAAATATCTACACCGCTATCTGTATAAACATGGAAATATCTTCACCGCTATCTGTATAAACATGGAAATAGCTACACCGCTATCTCTATAAACATGAAAATATCTACAACTCTATCTGTGTAAACTTGGAAATGTCTACACCGCTTTCTGTGTAAACTAGGAAATGTCTACACGGCCATCTGTATAAACATGGAAATATCTACACCGCCATCTGCATAAACATGGAAATATCTACACCGCCACACGTATAAACATGGAAATATCTACACCGCCGTCTGTTTAAACATGGTAATATCTATAACCCTATATGTATAAACATGGAAATATCTACACCGCTATGTGTATAACATGGAAATATCTACACCGCTATCTCTATAAACTTGGAAATATCTACACCACCATCTGTACAGACATGGAAATATCTACACTGCCATCTCTAAAAACATTGAAATAACTACAACGCCTTCTGTATGAATATGGAAATATCTACACCGCCACCTGTATAAACATGGAAATACCTACACCGCCATCTGTATAAACATGGAAATATCTACACCGTCATCTCTATAAACATGGAAATATCTCCACCGAAATTTCTATAAACATGGAAATAACTACACCGCTATCTCTATGAACATGGATATATTTACATCGCTATCTGAATAAACATGGAAATATCTACACTGCTGTCTGTGAAACAGGGAATTTTCTACACCGCTATCTCTATAAACATGGAAATATCTACACGACTATCTCTATAAACATGGAAATATCTACACCAATATCTCTGTATACATAGAAATATCTATAACGCTATGTGTATAAACATGGAAATATCTACACCGCTATGTGTATAAACATGGAAATATCTACACCGCCATCTGTATAAACATGGAAATATCTACACCACCATCTCTATAAACATTGAAATATCTACACCGCCATCTGTATGCACATGGAAATATCTACACCGCCATGTGTATAAAGATGGAAATATCTACACCGCTATCTATATGAACATGGAAATATCTACACCACCATCTGTATAAACAAGGAAATAACTATAATGCCATCTCCATACACATGGAAATATCTACTCCGCTATCTGTATAACCATGGAAATATGTACACCGCTATCTGTATAACATGGAAATATCTACACCACTATCTGTATAATCATGGAAATATCTTCAGCGCTATCTGTATAAAAATGGAAATATCTACAGCGCTATCTGTAAATACAAGGAAATATCTACACCGCCATCTCTGTAAACATGTAAATGTCTACATTGACATCTGTATAAACATGGGAATATCTACACCGCTATCTGTATATACATGGAAATATCTACACCGCTACTAGTATGAACATGGAAATATCTAAACTGCTATCTGTAAAACAGGGAAATATCTTGACTGCTATCTATATAAACATGGAAATATCTACACTGCTATCTGTATAAACATGGAAATATCTACACCGCTATCTGTACAAACATGGAAATATCTACACCGCCATCTGAATGAACATGGAAATGTCTAAACCGCCAACCCTATAAACATGTAAATATCTACACCGCCCTCTGTAGGAACATGGAAATATCTACACTGCTATCTGTTTAAACATGAAAATATCTACACCGCTGTCTCTTAAATCTTGGAAATGTCTACACCGTTATGTGTATAAACATGGAAATATCTTCACAGCCATCAGTATGAACATGGAAATATCTACACTGCCAACTATATAAACATGGAAAAATCTGCACCGCCATCTGTATGAACATGGAAATATCTACACAGTCAACTCTATAAACATGGAAATATTTACACCGCTATCTGTATAAACATGGAAATATCTACACCGCTATCTCTATATACATGCAAGTATCTACACCGCTATCTGTATAAACATGGAAATATCTACACCGCTATCTCCATAAACATGTAAATGTATACAACGCTATCTGTGTAAACATGGAAATGTCTACACCGCTATCTGTGTAAACATGGAAATATCTAAACCACTATCTGTATAAACATGGAAATATCTACACCAACATCTGTATGAATATGAAAATATCTACAGCGCCATCTGTATAAACATGGTAGTATCTACACCGCAATCTCTCTAAACATGGAAATATCTACACTGCCACCTCTATAAACATGGAAATACCTACACTGCCATCTGTATGGTCATGAAAATATCTACACCGACATCTCTATAAACATGGAAATATCTACACCGCCATCTCTACAATCATGGAAATATCTAAACCGCCATCTGTATGAACATGGAAATATCTACACCGCTATCTCTATAAAGATGGAAATATCTACACCGCCATCTGTTTAAACATGGAAATAGCTACACCGCTATGTGTATTAAGATGGAAATATCTACACCGCCATCTCTATAAAGATGGAAATATCTACACCGCCATCTGTATGAACATGGAAATATCTACACCGCTATCTGTGTAAACATGGAAGTATCTTCACCGCTGTCTGTAAATACAAGGAAATATCTACACCGCTATCTCTATAAACATGTAAATGTCTACATTGCCATCTGTATAAACATGGGAATATCTACACCGCTATCTGTATATACATGGAAATATCTACACCGCTATCTGTATAAATATGGAAATATCTACACCGCTATCTGTATAAACATGGAAATATCTTCACCGCTATCTGTATAAACATGGAAATAGCTACACCGCTATCTTTATAAACATGAAAATATCTACAACGCTTTCTGTGTAAACTAGGAAATATCTACACCGCTTTCTGTGTAAACTAGGAAATGTCTACACGGCCATCTGTATAAACATGGAAATATCTACACCGCCATCTGCATAAACATGGAAATATCTACACCGCCACACGTATAAACATGGAAATATCTACACCGCCGTCTGTTTAAACATGGTAATATCTATAACCCTATATGTATAAATATGGAAATATCTACACCGCTATGTGTATAAACATGCAAATATCTACACCGCTATCTCTATAAACTTGGAAATATCTACACCACCATCTGTACAAACATGGAAATATCTACACCGCCATCTGTATGACCATTGAAATATGTTCACCGCTATCTCTATCAACATGGAAATATCTACACCGCTATCTCCATAAACATGTAAATGCATACAACGCTATCTGTGTAAACATGGAAATGTCTACACCGCTATCTGTGTAAACATAGAAATATCTAAACCACTTTCTGTATAAACCTGGAAATATCTACACCAATATCTGTATGAATATGAAAATATCTACAGCGCCATCTGTATAAACATGGAAGTTTCTACACCGCAATCTCTCTAAACATGGAAATATCTACACTGCCATCTCTATAAACATGGAAATACCTACACCGCCATCTGTATGGTCATGAAAATATCTACACCGACATCTCTATAAACATGGAAATATCTACACCGCCATCTCTACAATCATGGAAATATCTAAACCGCCATCCGTATGAACATGGAAATATCTACACCGCTATCTCTATAAAGATGGAAATATCTACACCGCCATCTGTTTAAACATGGAAAGAGCTACACCGCTATCTGTATTAAGATGGAAATATCTACACCGCCATCTCTATAAAGATGGAAATATCTACACTGCCATCTGTGTGAACATGGAAATATCTACACCGCTATCTGTGTAAACATGGAAGTATCTTCACCGCTATCTGTATAAACATGGAAATATCTACACCGCTATCTGTATAAATATGGAAATATCTACACCGATATCTGTATAAACATGGAAATTTCTTCACCGCCATCTGTATAAACATGGAAATAGTTACACCGCTATCTCTATAAACATGAAAATATCTACAACGCTATCTGTGTAAACTTGGAAATGTCTACACCGCTTTCTGTGTAAACAAGGAAATATCTACACGGCCATCTGTATAAACATGGAAATATCTACACCGCCATCTGCATAAACATGGAAATATCTACACCGCCACATGTATAAACATGGAAATATCTACACCGCTATGTGTATAAACATGGAAATATCTACACCGCCATCTGTATAAACATGGAAATATCTACACCGCCATCTCTATAAACATTGAAATATCTACACCGCCATCTGTATGCACATGGAAATATCTACACCGCCATGTGTATAAGGATGGAAATATCTACACCGCTATCTGTATGAACATGGAAATATCTACACCACCATCTGCATAAACAAGGAAATATCTATAATGCCATCTCCATAAACATGGAAATATCTACTCCGCTATCTGTATAAACATGGAAATATCTACACCGCTATCTGTATAACATGGAAATATCTATACCACTATCTGTATAATCATGGAAATATCTTCAGCGCTACCTGTATAAAAATGGAAATATCTACAGTGCTATCTGTAAATACAAGGAAATATCTACACCGCCATCTCTATAAACATGTAAATGTCTACATTGCCATCTGTATAAACATGGGAATATCTACACCGCTATCTGTATATACATGGAAATATCTACACCGCTACTTGTATGAACATGGAAATATCTACACTGCTATCTGTAAAACAGGGAAATATCTTGACTGCTATCTATATAAACATGGAAATATCTACACTGCTATCTGTATAAACACGGAAATATCTACACCGCTATCTGTACAGACATGGAAATATCTACACCGCCATCTGTATGAACATGGAAATGTCTAAACCGCCAACTCTATAAACATGTAAATATCTACACCGCCCTCTGTAAGAACATGGAAATATCTACACTGCTATCTGTATGAACATGGAAATATTTACACCACCATCTGTATGAACATGGATATATCCACACAGCTATCTGCATGAACATGGAAATATCTACACTGCTATCTGTTTAAACATGAAAATATCTACACCGCTGTCTCTTAAATCTTGGAAATGTCTACACCGTTATGTGTATAAACATGGAAATATCTTCACAGCCATCAGTATGAACATGGAAATATCTACACTGCCAACTATATAAACATGGAAAAATCTGCACCACCATCTGTATGAACATGGAAATATCTACACCGCCAACTCTATAAACATGGAAATATTTACACCGCTATCTGTATAAACATGGAAATATCTACACCGCTATCTCTATATACATGCAAGTATCTACACCGCTATCTGTATAAACATGGAAATATCTACACCGCTATCTGGGTAAACATGGAAATATCTACACCGCTATGTGTGTAAACATGGAAATATCTACACCGCTATCTCTGTAAACATGGAAATATCTACACAGTCATCTGTATAAACATGGAAATATCCACAGTGCTATCTGTATAAACATGGAAATATCTACACCACTCTATGTGTAAACATGGAAATATCTACACCGCTCTCTGTGTAAAGATGGAAATATCTACACCGCTATCTCTTAAAACTTGGAAATATCTACACCGTTATGTGTATAAACATGGAAATATATTCACCGTCATCTGTATGAAGTTGGAAATATCTACACTGCTAACTATATAAACATGGAAATATCTACACCGCCAACTGTATAAACATGGGAATATCTACACCGCTATCTGTATATACATGAAAATATCTACGCCGCTATCTGTGTAAAGATGGAAATATCTGCACCGCGATCTGAGTAAACATGGAAATATCCACACCTCTATCTCTATAAACATGGAAATATCGACACACCCATGTGTATGGACATGGAAATATCTACACCGCTATCTGTACAAACATGGAAATATCCACACCGCTATCTCCATAAACATGGAAATATCGACACACCCATCTGTATGGACGTGGAAATATCTACACCGCTATCTGTATAAACATGGAAATATCTACACCGCTATCTGTGTATACATGGAAATATCTACACCGCGAACTGTAGGAACATGGAAATATCTACACCGCTATCTGTATGAACATGGAAATATCCACACCGCTATCTGTAGAAACACGGAAATATCTACACCGGTATCTGTATAAACATGGAAATATCTACAAAGCCATTTGTACGAACATGTAAATATCTACACCGCTATCTCTATAAACGTGGAAATATCTACACAGCTCTCTGTATAAACATGGAAATATCTACTTCGTTATCTGTGTAAACATGGAAATATCTACTCCGCTATCTGTGTAAACATGGAAATATCTACACCGCTATCTGTAGAAACACGGAAATATCTACACCGGTATCTGTATAAACATGGAAATATCTACAAAGCCATCTGTACGAACATGTAAATATCTACACCGCTATCTCTAGAAACGTGGAAATATCTACACCGCTCTCTGTATAAACATGGAAATATCTACATCGTTATCTGTGTAAACATGGAAATATCTACTCCGCTATCTGTGTAAACATGGAAATATCTACACCGCTCTCTGTATAAAGATGGAAATATCTACATCGTTATTTGTGTAAACATGGAAATATCTACACCGTTATGTGTATAAACATGGAAATATCCACACGGCTATCTGTATAAATATGGAAGTATCTAAACCGCCATCTGTATGAAGATTGAAATACCTACACCGCTATTTCTTAAAACATGGAAATATCTACATCGCTATATGTATAAAGATGGAAATATCTACAGCGCTATTTGTATAAATATGGAAATATCTAAACCGCCATGTGCATGAACATGGAAATATCTACAACGCCAACTCTATAAACATGGAAATATCTAGACAGCCATCTGTAGGAACTTGGGAATATCTACCCCGCTATCTCTATAATCATGGAAATATCTAACCCGCCATCAGTATAAACAGGGAAATATATACACAGCTATCTCTACAAACATGGAAATATCTACACCGCTATATCTCTAAACATGGAAATATCTACACCGCCATCTGTATGAACATGGAAATATCTACACCGCCATCTGTATGAACATGGAAATATCTACACTGCCATCTGTAGGAACATGGAAATATCTACACCTCTATCAACACCGCAATCTGTATGAACATGGAAATATCTACACCGCGATCTCTATAAACATGGAAATATCTACACCGCCATGTGTATCAGCATGGAAATATCTACACCGCTATCTTTATAAACTTGGCAATATCTATTCCGCTATCTGTATAAACATGGAAATATGTACACCGCTCTCTGTAAACATGGAAATATCTACTCCGCTATCTGTGTAATCATGGAAATATCTACACCGCTATCTCTTAAAACATGGAAATATCTACACCATTATGTGTATAAAGATGGAAATATCTACACTTCTATCTGTATAATCATGGAAATACCTACACCGCCATCTGTATAAACTTTGAAATATCTAAACCGCCAACTCCATAAACACGGAAATAACCACACCGCCATCAGCAGGAACATGGAAATATCTACAATGCTATCTCTATAAACATGGAAATATCTACACCGCCATCTGTATAAACATGGAATTATCTACACCGCTATCTCTATAAACGTGGAAATATCTACACCGCTATCTGTATAAACATGGAAATATCTAAACCTCTATCTGTGTAAACATGGAAATAACTACACCGCTATCTGTGTAAACATGGAAATATCTACACCGCTATCTGTATAAACATGGAAATATCTTCACCGCTATCTCTAAAAACATGGAAATATCTCCAAGGTAATGTGTATAAGATGGAAATAGCTACACCACTACCTGTATAAACATGGAAATATCTACACCGCCATCTGTATGAACATGGAAATGTCTAAACCGCCAACTCTATAAACATAGAAATATCTACACCGCCATCCGTAGGAACATGGATATATCTACACCGCTATCTGTGTAAACATGGAAATATCTACACCTCCTTCTGTGTAAACATGGAAATATCTACACCACTATCTCTTAAATCTTGGAAATATTTACACCGTTATGTGTATATAAATGGAAATATCTTCACAACCATCAGTATGAACATGGAAATATCTTCACAACCTTCAGTATGAACATGGAAATATCTACACTGCCAACTATATAAACATGGAAATATCTACACCGCCAACTCTATAAACCTGGAAATATTTACACCGCTATCTGTATAAACATGGAAATATCTACACCACTATCTCTACATACATGCAAGTATCTACACCGCTATCTGTATAAACATGGAAATATCTACACCGCTATCTGGGTAAACATGGAAATATCTACACCGCTATCTCTATATACATGCAAGTATCTACACCGCTATCTGTATAAACATGGAAATATCTACACCGCTATCTGGGTAAACATGGAAATATCTACACCGCTATTTGTGTAAACATGGAAATATCTACACCGCTATCTCTGTAAACATGGAAACATCTACACAGTCATCTGTATAAACATGGAAATATCCACACTGCTATCTGTATAAACATGGAAATATCTGCACCGCTATCAGTGCAAACATGGAAATATCTACACCGCTATCTCTAAAAAAATTGAAAGATGTACACCATTATGTGTATAAAGATGGAAATAGCTACACCGCTATCTGTATAAACATGGAAATAGTTACACCGCCATCTGTATGAACATGGAAATGTCTAAACCGCCAACTCTATAAACATGTAAGTATCTACACCGCCCTCTGTAGGAACATGGAAATATCTACACTGCTATCTGTTTAAACATGGAAATATCTACACCGCTATCTGCCTAAAAGTGGAAATATCTACACAGCTATCTGCATAAACTTGGAAATATCTACACAGCTATCTGTATGAACATGGAAATATGTACACCGCTAACTGTTTGAACATGGAAATATCTAAACCGCAATCAGCATGAAAATGGAAATATCTTCACAGCTATCTGCATATTCATTGAAATATCTACACAGCTATCTCTTTACACATGGAAATAACTACACCGCTATCTGTATGAACATGGAAATATCTTCACCGCCATCTGTATGAACATGGATATATCTACACAGACATCTGGATGAACATGGAAATATCTACACCGCTATCTGTATGAACATGGAAATATCTACACCGCTATCTGTGTAAACATGCATACATCTTTACCGCTATCTGTATAAACCTGGAAATATCTACACCGCTATCTCTATATACATGGAAATATCTACACCGCTATTTGTATAAACATGGAAATATCTACACCGCTACCTGTATAAACATGGAAATATCAGCACCGCTATCTGTATGAACATGGAAATATCTACACCGCTATCTGTACGAACATGGAAATATCTACACCGCTATCTGTATGAACATGGAAATAGCTACACCGCTATCTGTATGAACATGGAAATATCTACACCGCTATCTGTGTAAACATGCATACATCTTCACCGCTATCTGTATAAACATGGAAATATCTACACCGCTATCTGTATGAACATGGAAATAGGTACACCGCTATCTGTATGAACATGGAAATATCTACACCGCTATCTGTATGAACATGGATATCTACACAGCCATCTGGAAGAACATGGAAATATGTACACCGCTATCTGTGTAAACATGCATACATCTTCACCGCTATCTGTATAAACATTGAAATATCTACACCGCTATCTGTATAAACATGGAAATATCTACACCGCTATCTGTATGAACATGGAAATATCTACACCGCTATCTGTTTGAACACGGAAATATCTACACCGCTATCTGCATGAAAATGGAAATATCTACACTGCTATCTGCATATACATGGAAATATCTACACAGCTATCTCTTTAAACATGGAAATAACTACACCGCTATCTGTATGAACATGGAAATATCTGCACCGCCGTCTGTATGAACATATAAATATCTACACCGCCATCTGTATTAAGATGGAGATATCTACACAGCTATCTGTATAAACAAGGAAAGATATACACTGCTATCTGTGAACATGGAAATATCTACACCGCCATCTGTATGAACATGAAAATATCTGCACCGCCATCTGTATGAACATATAAATATCTACACCGCCATCTGTATTAAGATGGAGATATCTACACCGCTATCTGAATAAACATGGAAATATCTACACCGCTATCTGTATAAACATTCAAATATCTACACCGCAATCTGTATAAACATGGAAATATCTACACCGCTACCTGTATAAACATGGAAATATCAGCACCGCTATCTGTATGAACATGGAAATATCTACACCGCTATCTGCATGAACATGGAAATATCTACACCGCTATCTGTGTAAACATGCATACATCTTCACTGCAATCTCTATAAGCATGGAAATATCTGCACTGCTATCTGTATGAACATGGAAATATCTACACCGCTATCTGTTTGAACATGGAAATATCTAAACCGCAATCAGCATGAAAATGGAAATATCTACTCAGCTATCTGCATATTCATTGAAATATATACACAGCTATCTCTTTACACATGGAAATAACTACACCGCTATCTGTATGAACATGGAAATATCTTCACTGCCATCTGTATGAACATGGATATATCTACACAGCCATCTGGATGAACATGGAAATATGTACACCGCTATCTGTATGAACATGGAAATATCTACACCTCTATCTGTGTAAACATGCATACATCTTCACCGCTATCTGTATAAACCTGGAAATATCTACACCGCTATCAGTATAAACATGGAAGTATCTACACCGCTATCTGTATAAACATGGAAATATCTACACCGCTACCTGTATAAACATGGAAATATCAGCACCGCTATCTCTATGAACATGGAAATATCTACACCGTTATCTGTACGAACATGGAAATATGTACACTGCTATCTGTATGAACATGGAAATAGCTACACCGCTATCTGTATGAACATGGAAATATCTACACCACTATCTCTATGAACATGGAAATATCTACAACGCTATCTGTATGAACATGGATATATCTTCACAGCCATCTGGATGAACATGGAAATATCTACACCGCTATCTGTTTGAACATGTAAATATCTACACCGCTATCTGCATGAAAATGGAAATATCTACAAAGCTATCTGCATATACATGGAAATATCTACACAGCTATCTCTTTACATATGGAAATAACTACACTGCTATATCTATAAACATGGAAATATCTACACTGTCATCTGTATGAACATGGAAATATCTGCACCGCCATCTGTATGAACATACAAATAGCTACACCGCCAACTCTATTAAGATGGAGATATCTACACAGCTATCTGTATAAACATGGAAATATCTACACCGCTGCCTGTATAAACATGGAAATATCAGCACCGCTTTCTGTATGAACATGGAAATATCTACACTGCCATCTGTATGAACATGGAAATATCTGCACCGCCATCTGTATGAACATATAAATATCTACACCGCCATCTGTATTAAGATGGAGATACCTACACCGCTATCTGAATAAACATGGAAATATCTACACCGCTATCTGTATAAACATTCAAATATCTACACCGCAATCGGTATAAACATGGAAATATCTACACCGCTACCTGTATAAACATGGAAATATCAGCACCGCTATCTGCAAGAACATGGAAATATCTACACCGCTATCTGTATGAACATGGAAATATCTACACCGCTATCTGCATGAACATGGAAATATCTCCACCGCTATCTGTGTAAACATGCATACATCTTCACTGCAATCTCTATAAGCATGGAAATATCTGCACCGCTATCTGTATGAACATGGAAATATCTACACCGCTATCTCTTTGAACATGGAAATATCTAAACCGCAATCAGCATGAAAATGGAAATATCTACACAGCTATCTTCATATTCATTGAAATATCTACACAGCTATCTCTTTACACATGGAAATAACTACTCCGCTATCTGTATGAACATGGAAATATCTTCACCGCCATCTGTATGAACATGGATATATCTACACAGCCATCTGGATGAACAGGGAAATATCTACACCGCTATCTGTATGAACATGGAAATATCTACACCGCTATCTGTGTAAACATGCATACATCTTCAACGCTATCTGTATAAACCTCGAAATAACTACACCGCTATCAGTATAAACATGGAAATGGCTACACCGCTATCTGTATGAACATGGAAATATCTACACCGCTATCTGTATGAACATGGATATATCTACACAGCCATCTGGATGAACATAGAAATATCTACACCGCTATCTGTGTAAACATGGATACATCTTCACCGCTATCTGTATAAACATGGAAATATCTACACTGCTATCTGTATGAACATGGAAATATCTACACCGCTATCTGTTTGAACATGGAAATATCTACACCGCTATCTGCATGAAAATGGAAGTATCTACACTGCTATCTGCATATACATGGAAATATCTACACAGCTATCCCTTTACACATGGAAATAACGACACCGCTATCTGTATGAACATGGAAATATCTGCACCGCCATCTGTATGAACATATAAATACCTACACCGCCATCTGTATTAAGATGGAGATATCTACACCGCTATCTGTATAAACATGGAAATATATACACCGCTATCTGTATTAACATGGAAATATCTGCACCGCCATCTATATGAACATATAAATATCTACACCGCCATCTGTATTAAGATGGAGATATCTACACCGCTATCTGAGTAAACATGGAAATATCTACACCGCTATCAGTATAAACATTCAAATATCTACACCGCTATCTGTATGAACATGGAAATATCTACACCGCTGTCTGTATGAACATGGAAATATCTACAAAGCTATCTGAATGAACATGGAAATATCTACACCGCTATCTGTTTGAACATGTAAATATCTACACCGCTATCTGCATGAAAATGGAAATATCTACAAAGCTATCTGCATATACATGGAAATATCTACACAGCTATCTCTTTACATATGGAAATAACTAAACTGCTATATCTATAAACATGGAAATATCTACACTGCCATCTGTATGAACATGGAAATATCTGCACCGCCATCTATATGAACATATAAATATCTACACCGCCATCTGTATTAAGAAGGAAATATCTAAACGGCTATCTGTATAAACATGGAAATATCTACACCGCTGCCTGTATAAAGATGGAAATATCAGCACCGCTATCTGTATGAACATGGAAATATCTACACTGCTATCTGTATGAACATGGAAATAGCTACACCGCTATCTGTATGAACATGGAAATATCTACACCGCCATCTGTTTGAACATGGAAATATCTACACCGCTGTCTGCATGAAAATGGAAATATCTACACAGCTATCTGCATGTACATGGAAATATCTACACAGCTATCTCTTTACACTTGGAAATAACTACACCGCTATGTCTATAAACATAGAAATATCTACACCGCCATCTGTATGAACATGGAAATATCTACACCGCTATCTGTGTAAACATGCATATATCTTCACCGCTATCTGTATATACATGGAAATATCTACACCGCTATCTGTATGAACATGGAAATATCTACACCGCTATCTGTTTGAACATGGAAATATCTAAACCGCAATCAGCATGAAAATGGAAATATCTACACAGCTATCAGCATATTCATTGAAATATCTACACAGCTATCTCTTCTCACATGGAAATAACTACACCGCTATCTGTATGAACATGGAAATATCTTCACCGCCATCTGCATGAACATGGATATATCTACACAGCCATCTGGATGAACATGGATATATCTTCACAGCCATCTGGATGAACATGGAAATATCTACACCGCTATCTGTATGAACATGGAAATACCTACACCGTTATCTGGGTAAACATGGATAAATCTTCACCGCTATCTGTATAAACGTGGAAATATCTACACCGCTATCTGTATGAACATGGAAATAGCTACACCGCTTTCTGTATGAAAATGGAAATATCTACACCGCTATCTGTATGAACATGGATATATCTACACAGCCTTCTGGATGAACATGGAAATATCTACACCGCTATCTGTGTAAACATGCATACATCTTCACCGCTATCTATATAAACATGGAAATATCTACACCGCTATCTCTATGAACATGGAAATATCTACACCGCTATCTGTATGAACATGGAAATATCTACACCGCTATCTGTTTGAACATGGAAATATCTACACCGCTATCTGCATGAAAATGGAAATATCTACACTGCTATCTGCATATACATGGAAATATCTACACAGCTATCCCTTTACACATGGAAATAACTACACCGCTATCTGTATGAACATGGAAATATCTGCACCGCCATTTGTATGAACATATAAATACCTACACTGCCATCTGTATAAAGACGGAGATATCTACACCGCTTTCTGTATAAACACGGAAATATATACACCGCTATCTGTATGAACATGGAAATATTTGCACCGCCATCTGTATGAACATATAAATATCTACACCGCCATCTGTATTAAGATGGAGATATCTACACCGCTATCTGAATAAACATGGAAATATCTACACCGCTATCTGTAAGCATTCAAATATCTACACCGCTATCTGTATAAACTTGGAAATATCTACACCGCTACCTGTATAAACATGGAAATATCAGCACCGCTATCTGTATGAACATGGAAATATCTACACCGCTATCTGTATGAACATGGAAATATCTACACCGCTATCTGTATGAACATGGAAATATCTACAAAGCTATCTGAATGAACATGGAAATATCTACACCGCTATCTGTTTGAACATGTAAATATCTACACCGCTATCTGCATGAAAATGGAAATATCTACAAAGCTATCTGCATATACATGGAAATATCTACACAGCTATCTCTTTACATATGGAAATAACTACACTGCTATATCTATAAACATGGAAATATCTACACTGCCATCTGTATGAACATGGAAATATCTGCACCGCCACCTATATGAACATATAAATATCTACACCGCCATCTGTATTAAGAAGGAAATATCTAAACCGCTATCTGTATAAACATGGAAATATCTACACCGCTGCCTGTATAAACATGGAAATATCAGCACCGCTATCTGTATGAACATAGAAATAGCTACACCGCTACCTATATGAGCTTGGAAATATCTACACCACTATCTGTATGAACATGGAAATATCTACACCGCTATCTGTATGAACATGGAAATATCTACACCACTATCTGTATGAACATGGAAATATCTACACCGCTACCTGTATGAACATGTATATATCTACACAGCCATCTGGATGAACATGGAAATATCTACACCGCTATCTGCATGAACATGGAAATATCTACAACGCTATCTGTGTAAACATGCATACATCTTCACTGCAATCTCTATAAGCATGGAAATATCTGCACCGCTATCTGTTTGAACATGGAAGTATCTACACCGCTATCTGCATGAAAATGGAAATATCTACCCTGCTATCTGCATATACATGGAAATATCTACACAGCTATCCCTTTACACAAGGAAATAACTACACCGCTATCTGTATGAACATGGAAATAACTGCACCGCCATCTGTATGAACATATAAATACCTACACCGCCATCTGTATTAAGATGGAGATATCTACACCGCTATCTGTATAAACATGGAAATATATACAACGCTATCTGTATGAACATGGAAATATCTGCACCGCCATCTGTATGAACATATAAATATCTACACCGCGATCTGTATTAAGATGGAGATATCTGCACCGCTATCTGAATAAACATGGAAATATCTACACCGCTATCTGTATAAACATTCAAATATCTACACCGCCATCTGTATAAACATTTAAATATCTGCACCGCTACCTGTATAAACATGGAAATATCAGCACCGCTATCTGTATGAACATGGAAATATCTACACCGCTATCTGTATGAACATGGAAATATCTACAAAGCTATCTGAATGAACATGGAAATATCTACACCGCTATCTGTTTGAACATGTAAATATCTACACCGCTATCTGCATGAAAATGGAAATATCTACAAAGCTATCTGCATATACATGGAAATATCTCCACAGCTATCTCTTTACATATGGAAATAACTACACTGCTATATCTATAAACATGGAAATATCTACAATGACATCTGTATGAACATGGAAATATCTGCACCGCCACCTATATGAACATATAAATATCTACACCGCCATCTGTATTAAGAAGGAAATATCTAAACCGCTATCTGTATAAACATGGAAATATCTACACCGCTGCCTGTATAAACATGGAAATATCAGCACCGCTATCTGTATGAACATGGAAATATCTACACCGCTATCTGTATGAACATGGAAATATCTACACCGCTATCTGTATAAACATGGAAATATCTACACCGCTATCTGTATGAACATGGAAATATCTACACAGCTATCTGTATGAATATGGAAATATCTACACGGCTATCTGTTTGAACATGGAAATATCTACACCGCTATCTGCATGAAAATGGAAATATCTACACTGCTATCTGCATATACATTTAAATATCTACACAGCTATCTCTTTACACATGGAAATAACTACACTGCTATCTGTATGAACATGGAAATATCTACACCGCCATCTGTATACACATGGAAATATCTGCACCGCCATCTGTATGAACATATAATTATCTACACCGCCATCTGTATTAAGATGGAGATATCTACACTGCTATCTGTATAAACGTGGAAATATCTACACCGCTCTCTGTATAAACATGGAAATATCTACACCGCTATCTGTATAAACATGGGAAAATCTACACCACTACCTGTATAAACATGGAAATATCAGCACCGCTATCTGTATGAACATGGAAATATCTACACCGCTATCAGTATGAACATGGAAATATCTACACCGCCATCTGTTTGAACCTGGAAATATCTACACCGCTGTCTGCATGAAAATGGAAATATCTACACAGCTATCTGCATATACATGGAAATATCTACACAGCTATCTCTTTACACATGGAAATAACTACACCGATATGTGTATAAACATAGAAATATCTACACCGCCATCTGTATGAACATGGAAATATCTACACCGCTATCTGTGTAAACATGCATACATCTTCACCGCTATCTGTATAAACATGGAAATATCTACACCGCTACCTGTATGAACATGGAAATATCTACACCGCTATCTGTTTGAACATGGAAATATCTAAACCGCAATCAGCATGAAAATCGAAATATCTACACAGCTATCTGCATATTCATTGAAATATCTACACAGCTATCTCTTTACACATGGAAATAACTACACCGCTATCTGTATGAACATGGAAATATCTTCAATGCCATCTGCATGAACATGGATATATCTACACAGCCATCTGGATGAACATGGAAATATCTACACCGCTATCTGTATGAACATGGAAATATCTACAACGCTATCTGTGTAAACATGCATACATCTTCACGGCTATCTGTATAAACCTGGAAATATCTACACCGCTATCAGTATAAACATGGAAGTATCTACACCGCTATCTGTATGAACATGGAAATATCTACACCGCTACCTGTATAAACATGGAAATATCAGCACCGCTATCTGTATGAACATGGAAATATCTACACCATTATCTGTATGAACATGGAAATATCTACACTGCTATCTGTATGAACATGGAAATAGCTACACCGCTATCTGTATGAACATGGAAATATCTACACCACTATCTCTATGAACATGGAAATATCTACACAGCTATCAGGGTAAACATGCATACATCTTCACCGCTATCTGTATAAACATGTAAATATCTACACCGCTATCTGTATGAACATGGAAATAGCTACACCGCTATCTGTATGAACATGGAAATATCTACACCGCTATCTGTATGAACATGGATATATCTACACAGCCATCTGGATGAACATGGAAATATCTACACCGCTATCTGTGTAAACATGCATACATCTTCACCGCTATCTGTATAAACATGGAAATATCTACACCGCTATCTGTATGAACATGGAAATATCTACACCGCTATCTGTTTGAACATGGAAATATCTACACCGCTATCTGCATGAAAATGAAAATATCTACACTGCTATCTGCATATACATGGAAATATCTACACAGCTATCCCTCTAAACATGGAAATAACTACACCGCTATCTGTATGAACATGGAAATATCTGCACCGCCATCTGTATGAACATATAAATACCTACACCGCCATCTGTATTAAGATGGAGATATCTACACCGCTATTTGTATAAACATGGAAATATATACACCGCTATCTGTATGAACATGGAAATATCTGCACCGCCATCAGTATGAACGTATAAATATCTACACTGCCATCTGTATTAAGATGGAGATATCTACACCGCTATCTGAATAAACATGGAAATATCTACACCGCTATCTGTATAAACATTCAAATATCTACACCGCTATCTGTATAAACATGGAAATATCTACACCGCTACCTGTATAAACTTGGAAATATCAGCACCGCTATCTGTATGAACATGGAAATATCTACACCGCTATCTGTATGAACATGGAAATATCTACACCGCTATCTGAATGAACATGGAAATATCTACACCGCTATCTGTTTGAACATGTAAATATCTACACCGGTATCTGCATGAAAATGGAAATATCTACAAAGCTATCTGCATATACATGGAAATATCTACACAGCTATCTCTTTACATATGGAAATAACTACACTGCAATATCTATAAACATGGAAATATCTACACTGCCATCTGTATGAACATGGAAATATCTGCACCGCCACCTATATGAACATATAAATATCTACACCGCCATCTGTATTAAGAAGGAAATATCTAAACCGCTATCTGTAAACATGGAAATATCTACACCGCTGCCTGTATAATCATGGAAATATCAGCACCGCTATCTGTATAAACATGGAAATATCTACACCGCTATCTCTATGAACATGGAAATATCTACACCGCTATCTGTATAAACATGGAAATATCTACACCGCCATCTGTTTGAACCTGGAAATATCTACACCGCTGTCTGCATGAAAATGGAAATATCTACACAGCTATCTGCATATACATGGAAATATCTACACAGCTATCTCTTTACACATGGAAATAACTACACCGATATGTCTATAAACATAGAAATATCTACACCGCCATCTGTATGAACATGGAAATATCTACACCGCTATCTGTGTAAACATGCATACATCTTCACCGCTATCTGTATAAACATGGAAATATCTACACCGCTACCTGTATGAACATGGAAATATCTACACCGCTATCTGTTTGAACATGGAAATATCTAAACCGCAATCAGAATGAAAATGGAAATATCTACACAGCTATCTGCATATTCATTGAAATATCTACACAGCTATCTCTTTACACATAGAAATAACTACACCGCTATCTGTATGAACATGGAAATATCTTCAACGCCATCTGCATGAACATGGATATATCTACACCGCCATCTGGATGAACATGGAAATATCTACACAGCTATCTGTATGAACATGGAAATATCTACAACGCTATCTGTGTAAACATGCATACATCTTCACGGCTATCTGTATAAACCTGGAAATATCTACACCGCTATCAGTATAAACATGGAAGTATCTACACCGCTATCTGTATGAACATGGAAATATCTACACCGCTACCTGTATAAACATGGAAATATCAGCACCGCTATCTGTATGAACATGGAAATATCTACACCGTTATCTGTACGAACATGGAAATATCTACACTGCTATCTGTATGAACATGGAAATAGCTACACCGCTATCTGTATGAACATGGAAATATCTACACCACTATCTCTATGAACATGGAAATATCTACACCGCTATCTGGGTAAACATGCATACATCTTCACCGCTATCTGTATAAACATGTAAATATCTACACCGCTATCTGCATGAACATGGAAATAGCTACACCGCTATCTGTATGAACATGGAAATATCTACACCGCTATCTGTATGAACATGGATATATCTACACAGCCATCTCTATGAACATGGAAATATCTGCACTGCCATCTGTATGAACATATAAATATCTGCACCGCCATCTGTATATAGATGGAGATATCTGCACCGCTATCTGTATAAACTTGGAAATATCTACACCGCTATATCTATAAACATGGAAACATCTACACCGCTATCTGTATAAACATGGAAATATCAGCACCGCTATCTGTATGAACATGGAAATATCTACACCACTATCTCCATGAACATGGAAATATCTACACCGCTATCTGTATGAACATGGAAATAACTACAAAGCTATCTGAATGAACATGGAAATATCTACACCGCTATCTGTTTGAACATGGAAATATCTACACCGCTATCTGCATGAAAATGGAAATATCTACAAAGCTATCTGCATATACATGGAAATATCTACACAGCTATCTCTTTACACATGAAAATAACTACACCGCTATATCTATAAACATGGAAATATCTACACCGCCATCTGTATGAACATGGAAATAACAGCACCGCCATCTGTATGAACATATAAATATCTACACCGCCATCTGTATTAAGAAGGAAATATCTAAACCGCTATCTGTATAAACATGGAAATATCTACACCGCTGCCTGTATAAACATGAAAATATCAGCACCGCTATCTGTATGAACATGGAAATATCTACACCGCTATCGGTATGAACATGGAAATATCTACACCGCTATCTGTATAAACATGGAAATATCTACACCGCTATCTGTATGAACATGGGAATATCTACACCGCTATCTGTATGAACATGGAAATATCTACACCGCTATCTGTTTGAACATGGAAATATCTACACCGCTATCTGCATGAAAATGGAAATATCTACACTGATATCTGCATATACATTTAAATATCTACACAGCTATCTCTTTACACATGGAAATAACTACACCGCTATCTGTATGAACATGGAAATATCTACACCACCATCTGTATGAACATGGAAATATCTGCACCGCCATCTGTATGAACATATAAATATCTACACCACCATCTGTATTAAGATGGAGATATCTACACTGATATCTGTATAAACATGGAAATATCTACACCGCTATCTGTATAAACATGGAAATATCTACACAGCTATCTGTATGAACATGGAAATATCTACACCGCTATCTGTATGAACATGGAAATATCTACACGGCTATCTGTTTGAACATGGAAATATCTACACCGCTAACTGCATGAAAATGGAAATATCTACACAGCTATCTGCATATACATTTAAATATCTACACAGCTATCTCTTTACACATGGAAATAACTACACCACTATCTGTATGAACATGGAAATATCTACACCGCCGTCTGTATGAACATGGAAATATCTGCACCGCCATCTGTATGAACATATAATTATCTACACCGCCATCTGTATTAAGATGGAGATATCTACACTGCTATCTGTTTAAATATGGAAATATCTACACCGCTCTCTGTATAAACATGGAAATATCTACACCGCTATCTGTATAAACATGGAAAAATCTACACCACTACCTGTATAAACATGGAAATATCAGCACCGCTATCTGTATGAACATGGAAATATCTACACCGCTATCAGTATGAACATGGAAATATCTACACCGCCATCTGTTTGAACATGGAAATATCTACACCGCTGTCTGCATGAAAATGGAAATATCTACACAGCTATCTGCATATACATGGAAATATCTACACAGCTATCTCTTTACACATGGAAATAACTACACCGTTATCTGTATGAACATGGAAATATCTTCACCGCCATCTGCATGAACATGGATATATCTACACAGCCATCTGGATGAACATGGAAATATCTACACCGCTATCTGTATGAACATGGAAATATCTACAACGCTATCTGTGTAAACATGCATACATCTTCACCGCTATCTGTATAAACCTGGAAATATCTACACCGCTATCAGTATAAACATGGAAGTATCTACACCGCTATCTGTATAAACATGGAAATATCTACACCGCTACCTGTATAAACATGGAAATATCAGCACCGCTATCTGTATGAACATGGAAATATCTACACCGTTATCTGTACGAACATGGAAATATCTACACTGCTATCTGTATGAACATGGAAATAGCTACACCGCTATCTGTATGAACATGGAAATATCTACACCACTATCTCTATGAACATGGAAATATCTACACTGCTATCTGTATGAACATGGATATATCTTCACAGCCATCTGTATGAACATGGAAATATCTACACCGCTATCTGTATGAACATGGAAATATATACACCGCTGTCTGGGTAAACATGCGTACATCTTCACCGCAATCTGTATAAACATGGAAATATCTACACCGCTATCTGTATGAACATGGAAATAGCTACACCGCTATCTGTATGAACATGGAAATATCTACACCGCTATCTGTATGAACATGGATATATCTACACAGCCATCTGGATGAACATGGAAATATCTACACCGCTATCTGTGTAAACATGCATACATCTTCACCGCTATCTGTATAAACATGGAAATATCTACACCGCTATCTGTATGAACATGGAAATATCTACACCGCTATCTGTTTGAACATGGAAATATCTACACCGCTATCTGCATGAAAATGAAAATATCTGCACTGCTATCTGCATATACATGGAAATATCTACACAGCTATCCCTTTACACATGGAAATAACTACACCGCTATCTGTATGAACATGGAAATATCTACACCGCCATCTGTATTAAGATGGAGATATCTACACTGCTATCTGTATAAACATGGAAATATCTACACCGCTATCTGTATAAACATGGAAATATCTACACCGCTATCTGTATAAACATGGAAATATCTACACCGCTACCTGTATAAACATGAAAATATCAGCACCGCAATCTGTATGAATATGGAAATATCTACACCACAATCTGTATGAACATGGAAATATCTACACCGCTATCTGTGTGACCATGGAACTATCTACACCGCTATCTGTATGAACATGGAAATATCTACTCCGCTATCTCTTTGAACATGGAAATTTCTACACTGCTGTCTGCATGAAAATGGAAATATCTACAAAGCTATCTGCATATACATGGAAATATCTACACAGCTATCTCTTTACACATGGAAATAACTACACCGCTATTTCTATAAACATGGAAATATCTACACCGCCATCTGTATGAACATGGAAATATCTGCACCGCCATCTGTATGAACATATAAATATGTACACCGCCATCTGTATTAAGAAGGAGATATCTACACCGCTATCTGTATAAACATGGAAATATCTACACCGCTATCTGTATAAACATGGAAATATCTACACCGCTATCTGTATAAACATGGAAATATCTACACCGCTACCTGTATAAACATGGAAATATCAGCACCGCTATCGGTATGAACATGGAAATATCTACACCGCTATCTGTATGAACATGGAAATATCTTCACCGTCATCTGTATGAACATGGATATACCTACACAGCCATCTGGATGAACATGGAAATATCTACACCGCTATCTGCATGAACATGGAAATATCTACACCGCTATCTGTTTGAACATGGAAATATCTACACCGCTATCTGCATGAAAATGGAAATATCTACACTGATATCTGCATATACATTTAAATATCTACACAGCTATCTCTTTACACATGGAAATAACTACACCGCTATCTGTATGAACATGAAAATATCTACACCACCATCTGTATGAACATGGAAATATCTGCACCGCCATCTCTATGAACATATAAATATCTACACCACCATCTGTATTAAGATGGAGATATCTACACTGATATCTGTATAAACATGGAAATATCTACACCGCTATCTGTATAAACATGGAAATATCTACACAGCTATCTGTATGAACATGGAAATATCTACACCGCTATCTGTATGAACATGGAAATATCTACACGGCTATCTGTTTGAACATGGAAATATCTGCACCGCCATCTGTATGAACATATAAATACCTACACCGCCATCTGTATTAACATGGAGATATCTACACCGCTATGTGTATAAACATGGAAATATATACACCGCTATCTGTATGAACATGGAAATATCTGCACCGCCATCTATATGAACATATAAATATCTACACCGCCATCTGTATTAAGATGGAGATATCTACACCGCTATCTGAATAAACATGTAAATATCTACAACGCTATCTGTATAAACATTCAAATATCTACACCGCTATCTGTATAAACATGGAAATATCTACACCGCTACCTGTATAAACATGGAAATATCAGCACCGCTATCTGTATGAACATGGAAATATCTACACCGCTATCTGTATGAACATGGAAATATCTACACCGCTATCTGAATGAACATGGAAATAACTACACCGCTATCTGTTTCAACATGTAAATATCTACACCGCTATCTGCATGAAAATGGAAATATCTACACTGCTATCTGCATATACATTTAAATATCTACACAGCTATCTCTTTACACATGGAAATAACTTCGCCGCTATCTGTATGAACATGGAAATATCTACACCGCCATCTGTATGAACATGGAAATATCTGCACCGCCATCTGTATGAACATATAATTATCTACACCACCATCTGTATTAAGATGGAGATATCTACACTGCTATCTGTTTAAACACGGAAATATCTACACCGCTCTCTGTATAAACATGGAAATATCTACACCGCTATCTGTATAAACTTGGAAAAATCTACACCACTACCTGTATAAACATGGAAATATCAGCAACGCTATCTGTATGAACATGGAAATATCTACACCGCTATCTGTATGAACATGGAAATATCTACACCGCCATCTGTTTGAACATGGAAATATCTACACAGCTGTCTGCATGAAAATGGAAATATCTACACAGCTATCTGCATATACATGGAAATATCTACACAGCTATCTCTTTACACATGGAAATAAGTACACCGCTATGTCTATAAACATAGAAATATCTACACCGCCATCTGTATGAACATGGAAATATCTACACCGCTATCTGTGTAAACATGCATACATCTTCACCGCTATCTGTATAAACATGGAAATATCTACATCGCTATCTGTATGAACATGGAAATATCTACACCGCTATCTGTTTGAACATGGAAATATCTACACCGCTATCTGTATGAACATGGAAATAACTACAAAGCTATCTGAATGAACATGGAAATATCTACACCGCTATCTGTTTGAACATGGAAATATCTACACCGCTATCTGCATGAAAATCGAAATATCTACAAAGCTATCTGCATATACATGGAAATATCTACACAGCTATATCTTTACACATGGAAATAACTACACCGTTATCTGTATGAACATGGAAATATCTTCACCGCCATCTGCATGAACATGGATATATCTACACAGCCATCTGGATGAACATGGAAATATCTACACCGCTATCTGTATGAACATGGAAATATCTACAACGCTATCTGTGTAAACATGCATACATCTTCACCGCTATCTGTATAAACCTGGAAATATCTACACCGCTATCAGTATAAACATGGAAGTATCTACACCGCTATCTGTATAAACATGGAAATATCTACACCGCTACCTGTATAAACATGGAAATATCAGCACCGCTATCTGTATGAACATGGAAATATCTACACCGCTATCTGTTTGAACATGGAAATATCTACACCGCTATCTGCATGAAAATGAAAATATCTACACTGCTATCTGCATATACATGGAAATATCTACACAGATATCCCTATACACATGGAAATAACTACACCGCTATCTGTATGAACATGGAAATATCTACACCGCCATCTGTATTAAGATGGAGGTATCTACACTGCTATCTGTATAAACATGGAAATATCTACACCGCTATCTGTATAAACATGGAAATATCTACACCGCTATCTGTATAAACATGGAAATATCTACACCGCTACCTGTATAAACATGAAAATATCAGCACCACAATCTGTATGAATATGGAAATATCTACACCACTATCTGTATGAACATGGAAATATCTACACCGCTATCTGTATGACCATGGAACTATCTACACCGCTATCTGTATGAACATGGAAATATCTACTCCGCTATCTCTTTGAACATGGAAATTTCTACACCGCTGTCTGCATGAAAATGGAAATATCTACACAGCTATCTGCATATTCATGGAAATATCTACACAGCTATCTCTTTACACTTGGAAATAACTACACCGCTATTTCTATAAACATGGAAATATCTACACCGCCATCTGTATGAACATGGAAATATCTGCACCGCCATCTGTATGAACATATAAATATGTACACCGCCATCTGTATTAAGAAGGAGATATCTACACCGCTATCTGTATAAACATGGAAATATCTACACCACTATCTGTATAAACATGGAAATATCTACACCGCTATCTGTATAAACATGGAAATATCTACACCGCTACCTGTATAAACATGGAAATATCAGCACTGCTATCGGTATGAACATGGAAATATCTACACCGCTATCTGTATGAACATGGAAATATCTTCACCGTCATCTGTATGAACATGGATATACCTACACAGCCATCTGGATGAACATGGAAATATCTACACCGCTATCTGCATGAACATGGAAATATCTACACCGCTGTGTAAACATGCATACATCTTCACTGCAATCTGTATAAGCATGGAAATATCTACACCGCTATCTGTATGAACATGGATATTTCAACACAGCCATCTGGATGAACATGGAAATATCTACACCGCAACCTGTATGAACATGGAAATATCTACACCGCTATCTGTGTAAACATGCATACATCTTCACCGCTATCTGTATAAACATGGAAATATCTACATCGCTATCTGTATGAACATGTAAATATCTACACCGCTATCTGTATTAACATGGAAATATCTACACCGCTATCTGTTGGAACATGGAAATATCTACACCGCTATCTGCATGAAAATGGAAATATCTACACTGCTATCTGCATATACATGGAAATATCTACACAACTATCTCTTTACACATGGAAATAACTACACCGCTATCTGCATGAACATGGAAATCTCTACACCGCCATATATATGAACATGGAAATATCTGCACCGCCATCTGTATGAACTTATAATTATCTACACCGCCATCTGTATTAACATGGAGATATCTACACCGCTATCTATATAAACATGGAAATGTCTACACCGCTATCTGTATAAACATGGAAATATCTAGTCCGCTATCTGTATAAACATGGATATATCTACATCGCTACCTGTATAAACATGGAAATATCAGCACCGCTATCTGTATGAACATGGAAATATCTACACCGCTATCTGTATGAACATGGAAATATCTACACCGCTATCTGTATGAACATGGAAATATCTACACCGCTATCTGTATGAACATTGATATATCTACACAGCCCTCTGGATGAACATGGAAATGTCCACACCGCTATCTGTGTAAACATGCATACATCTTCACCGCTATCTGTATAAACATGGAAATATCTACACCGCGATCTGCATGAACATGGAAACATCTACACCGCTATCTGTTTGAAGATGGAAATATATACACCGCTATCTGCATGAAAATGGAAATATCTACACTGCTATCTGCATATAGACGGAAATATCTACACAGCTATCTCTTTACGCATGGAAATAACTACACCGCCATCTGCATGACCATGGAAATATCTACACCGCCATCTGTATGAACATGGAAATATCTGCACCGCCATCTGTATGAACATATAAATATCTACACCGCCATCTGTATTAAGATGGAGATATCTACACCGCTATCTGAATAAACATGGAAATATCTACACCGTTATCTGTATAAACATGGAAATATCTACACCGCTACCTGTATAAACATGGAAATACCTACACCGCTACCTGTATAAACATGGAAATATCAGCACCGCTATCTGTATGAACATGGAAATATCTACACCGCTATCTGTATGAACATGGAAATATCTACACCGCTATCTGTATGAACATGGAAATATCTACACCGCTATCTGTATGAACATGGAAATATCTACACCGCTATCTGTATGAACATTGATATATCTACACAGCCCTCTGGATGAACATGGAAATGTCCACACCGCTATCTGTGTAAACATGCATACATCTTCACCGCTATCTGTATAAACATGGAAATATCTACACCGCTATCTGTATGAACATGGAAACATCTACACCGCTATCTGTTTGAAGATGGAAATATATACAACGCTATCTGCATGAAAATCGAAATATCTACACAGCTATCTGCATATAGATGGAAATATCTACACAGCTGTCTCTTTACGCATGGAAATAACTACACCGCCATCTGCATGACCATGGAAATATCTACACCGCCATCTGTATGAACATGGAAATATCTGCACCGCCATCTGTATGAACATATAAATATCTACACCGCCATCTGTATTAAGATGGAGATATCTACACCACTATCTGAATAAACATGGAAATATCTACACCGTTATCTGTATAAACATGGAAATATCTACACCGCTATCTGTATAAACATGGTAATACCTACACCGCTACCTGTATAAACATGGAAATATCAGCACCGCTATCTGTATGAACCTGGAAATATCTACACCGCTCTCTGTATGAACATGGAAATATCTACACCGCTATCTGTATGAACATGGAAATATCTACAAACCTATCTGAATGAACATGGAAATATCTACACCGCTATCTGTTTGAACCTGGAAATACCTACACCGGTATCTGCATGAAAATGGAAATATCTACAAAGCTATCTGCATATACATGGAAATATCTACACAGCTATCTCTTTACACATGGAAATAACTACACCGCTATATCTATAAACATGGAAATATCTACACCGCCATCTGTATGATCGTGGAAATATCTGCACCGCCATCTCTCTGAACATATACATATCTACACCAACATCTGTATTAAGGTAGGAAATATCTAAACCGCTATCTGTATAAACGTGGAAATATCTACACCGCTGCCTGTATAAACATGGAAATATCAGCACCGCTATCTGTATGAACATGGAAATATCAGCACCGCTATCTTTATAAGCATGGAAATATCTACACCGCTATCAGTATGAACATGGAAATATCTACACCGCTATCTGCTTGAACATGGAAATATCTACACCGCTATCTGCATGAAAATGGAAATATCTACACTGCTATCTGCATATACATTTAAATATCTACACAGCTATCTCTTTACACACGGAAATAACTACACCGCTATCTGTATGAACATGGAAATATCTACACCGCCATGTGTATGAACATGGAAATATCTGCTCCGCCATCTGTATGAACATATAAATATCTACACCGCCGTCTGCATTAAGATGGAGATATCTACACTGCTATCTGTATAAACATGGAAATATCTACACCGCTATCTGTATAAACATGGAAATATCTACACCGCTATCTGTATAAACATGGAAATATCTACATCACTACCTGTATAAACATGGAAATATCAGCACTGCTATGTGTATGAACATGGAAATATCTACACCGCTATCTGAATGAACATGGAAATATCTACACCGCTATCTGTATGAACATGGATATATCTACAGAGCCATCTGGATGAAAATGGATATATCTACACCGCTATTTGTATGAACATCGAAATATCTACACCGCTATCTGTGTAAACATGCATACATCTTCACCGCTATCTGTATAAACATGGAAATATGTACACTGCTATCTGTATGAACATGGAAATAACTACACCGCTATCTGTTTGAAGATAGAAATATAAACACTGCTATCTGCATGAAAATGGAAATATCTACACAGCTATCTGCATATACATGGAAATATCTACACAGCTATCTCCTTACACTTGGAAATAACTACACCGCTATCTGTATGAACGTGGAAATATCTACACCGCCATCTGTATGAACATGGAAATATCTGCACCGCCATCTGTATGAACATATAAATATCTACAACGCCATCTGTATTAAGATGGAGATATCTACACCGCTATCTGAATAAACATGGAAATATCAACACCGCTATCTGTATAAACATGGAAATACCTACACCGCTATCTGTATAAACATGGAAATATCTACACCGCTACCTGCATAAACATGGAAATATCAGCACCGCTATCTGTATGAACATGGATATATCTACACAGCCATCTGTATCAACATGGAAATATCTACACCACTATCTGTATGAACATGGAAATATCTACACCGCTATCTGTATAAACATGGAAATATCTACACTGCTATCTGTTTGAACATGGAAATATCTACACCGCTATCTGCATGAAAATGGAAATATCTACACTGCTATCTGCATATACATTTAAGTATCTACACAGCTATCTCTTAACACATGGAAATAACTACACCGCTATCTGTATGAACATGGAAATATCTACCCCACCATCTGTATGAACATGGAAATATCTACACCGCCATCTATATGAACATGGAAATAACTACACCGCTATCTGTATGAACATGGAAATATCTACACCGCTATCTCTATGAACATGGAAATATCTACACCGCTATCTGTATGAACATGGAAATTTCTACACCGCTATCTGTTTGAACATGGAAATATCTACACCGCTATCTGCATGAACATGGAAATATCTTCACCGCCATCTGTATGAACATGGATATGTCTACGCAGCCATCTAGATGAACAAGGAATTATCTACACCGCGATCTGTATGAACATGGAAATATCTACACCGCTATCTGTGTAAACATGCTTACATCTTCACCGCTATCTGTATAAACATGGAAATATCTACACCGCTATCTGTATGAACATGGAAATATCTACACCGCTATCTGCATGAACATGGAAATATCTTCACCGCCATCTGTATGAACATGGATATGTCTACGCAGCCATCTAGATGAACATGGAAATATCTACACTGCGATCTGTATGAACATGGAAATATCTACACCGCTATCTGTATGAACATGCATATATCTACATAGCCCTCTGGATGAACATGGAAATATCCACACTGCTATCTGTTTAAACATGCATACAACTTCACCGCTAGCTGTATAAACATGGAAATATCTACACTGCTATCTGTATGAACACGGAAACATCTACACCGCTATCTGTTTGAAGATAGAAATATATACACTGCTATCTGCATGAAAATGGAAATATCTACACAGCTACCTGCATATACATGGAAATATCTACACAGCTATCTCTTTACACATGGAAATAACTACACCACTATCTGTATGAACGTGGAAATATCTACACCGCCATCTGTATGAACATGGAAATATCTGCACCGCCATCTGTATGAACATATAAATATCTACAACGCCATCTGTATTAAGATGGAGATATCTACAACGCTATCTGAATAAACATGGAAATATCAACACCGCTATCTGTATAAACATGGAAATATCTACACCGCTATCTGTGTAAACATGGAAATATCTACACCGCTACCTGTATAAACATGAAAATATCAGCACCGCAATCTGTATGAACATGGAAATATCTACACCACTATCTGTATGAACATGGAAATATCTACACCGCTATCTGTATGAACATGGAAATATCTACACCGCTATCTGTATGAACATGGAAATATCTACTCCGCTATCTCTTTGAACATGGAAATTTCTACACCGCTGTCTGCATGAAAATGGAAATATCTACACAGCTATCTGCATATACATGGAAATATCTACACAGCTATCTCTTTACACATGGAAATAACTACACCGCTATTTCTATAAACATGGAAATATCTACACCGCCATCTGTATGAACATGGAAATATCTGCACCGCCATCTGCATGAACATATAAATATGTACACCGCCAACTGTATTAAGAAGGAGATATCTACACCGCTATCTGTATAAACATGGAAATATCTACACCGCTATCTGTATAAACATGGAAATATCTACACCGCTATCTGTATAAACATGGAAATATCTAAACCGCTACCTGTATAAACATGGAAATATCAGCACCGCTATCGGTATGAACATGGAAATATCTACACCGCTATCTGTATGAACATGGAAATATCTTCACCGTCATCTGTATGAACATGGATATACCTACACAGCCATCTGGATGAACATGGAAATATCTACACCGCTATCTGCATGAACATGGAAATATCTACACCGCTGTGTAAACATGCATACATCTTCACTGCAATCTGTATAAGCATGGAAATATCTACACCGCTATCTGTATGAACATGGATATTTCAACACAGCCATCTGGATGAACATGGAAATATCTACACCACAACCTGTATGAACATGGAAATATCTACACCGCTATCTGTGTAAACATGCATACATCTTCACCGCTATCTGTATAAACATGGAAATATCTACATCGCTATCTGTATGAACATGGAAATATCTACACCGCTATCTGTATTAACATGGAAATATCTACACCGCTATCTGTTGGAACATGGAAATATCTACACCGCTATCTGCATGAAAATGGAAATATCTACACTGCTATCTGCATATACATGGAAATATCTACACAACTATCTCTTTACACATGGAAATAACTACACCGCTATCTGCATGAACATGGAAATCTCTACACCGCCATATATATGAACATGGAAATATCTGCACCGCCATCTGTATGAACTTATAATTATCTACACCGCCATCTGTATTAACATGGAGATATCTACACCGCTATCTATATAAACATGGAAATGTCTACACCGCTATCTGTATAAACATGGAAATATCTACTCCGCTATCTGTATAAACATGGATATATCTACATCGCTACCTGTATAAACATGGAAATATCAGCACCGCTATCTGTATGAACATGGAAATATCTACACTGCTATCTGTATGAACATGGAAATATCTACACCGCTATCTGTATGAACATGGAAATATCTACACCGCTATCTGTATGAACATTGATATATCTACACAGCCCTCTGGATGAACATGGAAATGTCCACACCGCTATCTGTGTAAACATGCATACATCTTCACCGCTATCTGTATAAACATGGAAATATCTACACCGCGATCTGCATGAACATGGAAACATCTACACCGCTATCTGTTTGAAGATGGAAATATATACACCGCTATCTGCATGAAAATGGAAATATCTACACTGATATCTGCATATAGACGGAAATATCTACACAGCTATCTCTTTACGCATGGAAATAACTACAACGCCATCTGCATGACCATGGAAATATCTACACCGCCATCTGTATGAACATGGAAATATCTGCACCGCCATCTGTATGAACATATAAATATCTACACCGCCATCGGTATTAAGATGGAGATATCTACACCGCTATCTGAATAAACATGGAAATATCTACACCGTTATCTGTATAAACATGGAAATATCTACACCGCTATCTGTATAAACATGGAAATACCTACACTGCTACCTGTATAAACATGGAAATATCAGCACCGCTATCTGTATGAACATGGAAATATCTACACCGCTATCTGTATGAACATGGAAATATCTACACCGCTCTCTGTATGAACATGGAAATATCTACACAGCTATCTGCATATACATGGAAATATCTTCACAGCTATCTCTTTACACATGGAAATAACAACACCGCTATATCTATAAACATGGAAATATCTACACCGCCATCTGTATGATCGTGGAAATATCTTCACCGCCATCTGTATGAACATGGATGTGTCTACACAGCAATCAGGATGAACATGGAAATATCTTCGCCGCGATCTGTATGAACATGGAAATATCTACACCGCTATCTGTGTAAACATGCATACATTTCACCGCTATCTGTATAAACATGGAAATATCTACTCCGCTATCTGTATGAACATGGAAATATTTACACCGCTATCTGTTTGAAAATGGAAATATCTAAACCGCTATCTGCATGAAAATAGAAATATCTACACAGCTATCTGCATATACATGGAAATATCTACAAAGCTATCTCTTTACACATGGAAATAACTACACTGCTATCTTTATAAACATGGAAATATCTACACCGCTATCTGTATGAACATGGAAAATCTACACCGCTATCTGTTTGAACATGGAAATATCTACACCGCTATCTCTATGAACATGGAAATATCTTCACCGCTATCTGTATGAATACGGATATGTCTGCACAGCCATCTAGATGAAAATGGAAATATCTACACCGCGATCTGTAAGAACATGGAAATATCAACACCGCTATCTGTGTAAACATGCATACACCTTCACCGCTATCTGTATAAACATGGAAATATCTACACCGCTATCTGTATGAACATGGAAATATCTACACCGCTGTCTGTTTGAACATGGAAATATCTAAACCACTATGTGCATAAAAATAGAAATATCTACACAGCTATCTGCATATAAATGGAAATATCTACAAAGCTATCTTTTTACACATGGAAATAACTACACCGCTATCTCTATAAACATGGAAATATCTACACCGCCATCTGTATGAACATGGAAATATCTGCACCGCCATCTGTATGAACATATAAATATCTACACCGCCATCTGTATTAAGATGGAGATATCTTCACCGCTATCTGTATAAACTTGGATATATCTACACCGCTATCTGTATAAACATGGAAATATCTACACCGCTATCTGTATAAACATAGAAATATCTACACCGCTACCTGTATAAACCTGGAAATATCAGCACCGCTCTCTGTATGAACATGGAAATATCTACACCACTATCTGTATGAACATGGAAATATCTACACCGCCATCTGTATGAACATGGATATATCTACACAGCCATCTGAATGAACATGGAAATATCTACACCGCTATCTGCATGAACATGGAAATATCTACACTGCTATCTGTGTAAACATGCATAAATCTTCACCGCAATCTGTATAAGCATGGAAATATCTACACCGCTATCTGTATGAACATGGAAATATCTACACCGCTATCTGTTTGAACATGGAAATATCTAAACCGCTATCAGAATGAAAATGGAAATATCTACACAGCTATCTGCATATACATGGAAATATCTACACAGCTATCTCTTTACACATAGAAATAACTACACCGCTATCTGTATGAACACGGAAATATCTACACCGCCATCTGTATGAACATGGAAATATCTGCACCGCCATCTGTATGAACATATAAATAACTACACCGCCATCTGTATTAAGATGGAGATATCTTCACCGCTATCTGTAAAAACATGGAAATATCTACACTGCTATCTGTATAAACATGTAAATATCTACACCGCTACCTGTATAAACATGGAAATATCAGCACCGCTATCTGTAAGAACATGGAAATATCAGCCACTCTATCTGTATGAACATGGAAATATCTACACCGCTATCTGTTTGAACATGGAAATATCTACACCGCTGTCTGCATGAAAATGGAAATATCTACACAGCTATCTGCATATACATGGAAATATCTACACAGCTATCTCTTTACACATGGAAATAACTACACCGCTATCTCCATAAACATGGAAATATCTACACCGCCATCTGTATGAACATGGAAATATATGCACCGCCAGGTGTATGAACATATAAATATCTGCACCGCCATCTGTATTAAGAAGGAGATATCTACACCGCTATCTGTATAAACATGGAAATATCTGCACCGCTATCAGTATGAACATGGAAATATCTACACCGCTATCTGTACGAACATGGAAATATCTACACCGCTATCTGTATGAACATGGAAATATCTTCACCGCCATCTGTATGAACATGGATATATCTACACAGCCATATGTATGAACATGGATGTGTCTACACAGCCATCAGGATGAACATGGAAATATCTACGCCGCGATCTGTATGAACATGGAAATATCTACACCGCTATCTGTGTAAACATGCATACATTTCACCGCTATCTGTATAAACATGGAAATATCTACTCCGCTATCTGTATGAACATGGAAATATTTACACCGCTATCTGTTTGAACATGGAAATATGTAAACCGCTATCTGCATGAAAATAGAAATATCTACACAGCTATCTGCATATACATGGAAATATCTACACAGCTATCTCTTTACACATGGAAATAACTACACTGCTATCTTCATAAACATGGAAATATCTACACCGCTATCTGTATGAACATGGAAAATCTACACCGCTATCTGTTTGAACATGGAAATATCTACACCGCTATCTCTATGAACATGGAAATATCCTCACCGCTATCTGTATGAATACGGATATGTCTGCACAGCCATCTAGATGAAAATGGAAATATCTACACCGCGATCTGTAAGAACATGGAAATATCAACACCGCTATCTGTGTAAACATGCATACACCTTCACCGCTATCTGTATAAACATGGAAATATCTACACCGCTATCTGTATGAACATGGAAATATCTACACCGCTGTCTGTTTGAACATGGAAATATCTAAACCACTATGTGCATAAAAATAGAAATATCTACACAGCTATCTGCATATAAATGGAAATATCTACAAAGCTATCTTTTTACACATGGAAATAACTACACCGCTATCTCTATAAACATGGAAATATCTACACCGCCATCTGTATGAACATGGAAATATCTGCACCGCCATCTGTATGAACATATAAATATCTACACCGCCATCTGTATTAAGATGGAGATATCTTCACCGCTATCTGTATAAACTTGGATATATCTACACCGCTATCTGTATAAACATGGAAATATCTACACCGCTATCTGTATAAACATAGAAATATCTACACCGCTACCTGTATAAACCTGGAAATATCAGCACCGCTCTCTGTATGAACATGGAAATATCTACACCACTATCTGTATGAACATGGAAATATCTACACCGCCATCTGTATGAACATGGATATATCTACACAGCCATCTGAATGAACATGGAAATATCTACACCGCTATCTGCATGAACATGGAAATATCTACACTGCTATCTGTGTAAACATGCATAAATCTTCACCGCAATCTGTATAAGCATGGAAATATCTACACCGCTATCTGTATGAACATGGAAATATCTACACCGCTATCTGTTTGAACATGGAAATATCTAAACCGCTATCAGAATGAAAATGGAAATATCTACACAGCTATCTGCATATACATGGAAATATCTACACAGCTATCTCTTTACACATAGAAATAACTACACCGCTATCTGTATGAACACGGAAATATCTACACCGCCATCTGTATGAACATGGAAATATCTGCACCGCCATCTGTATGAACATATAAATAACTACACCGCCATCTGTATTAAGATGGAGATATCTTCACCGCTATCTGTAAAAACATGGAAATATCTACACTGCTATCTGTATAAACATGTAAATATCTACACCGCTACCTGTATAAACATGGAAATATCAGCACCGCTATCTGTAAGAACATGGAAATATCAGCCACTCTATCTGTATGAACATGGAAATATCTACACCGCTATCTGTTTGAACATGGAAATATCTACACCGCTGTCTGCATGAAAATGGAAATATCTACACAGCTATCTGCATATACATGGAAATATCTACACAGCTATCTCTTTACACATGGAAATAACTACACCGCTATCTCCATAAACATGGAAATATCTACACCGCCATCTGTATGAACATGGAAATATATGCACCGCCAGGTGTATGAACATATAAATATCTGCACCGCCATCTGTATTAAGAAGGAGATATCTACACCGCTATCTGTATAAACATGGAAATATCTGCACCGCTATCAGTATGAACATGGAAATATCTACACCGCTATCTGTACGAACATGGAAATATCTACACCGCTATCTGTATGAACATGGAAATATCTTCACCGCCATCTGTATGAACATGGATATATCTACACAGCCATATGTATGAACATGGATGTGTCTACACAGCCATCAGGATGAACATGGAAATATCTACGCCGCGATCTGTATGAACATGGAAATATCTACACCGCTATCTGTGTAAACATGCATACATTTCACCGCTATCTGTATAAACATGGAAATATCTACTCCGCTATCTGTATGAACATGGAAATATTTACACCGCTATCTGTTTGAACATGGAAATATGTAAACCGCTATCTGCATGAAAATAGAAATATCTACACAGCTATCTGCATATACATGGAAATATCTACAAAGCTATCTCTTTACACATGGAAATAACTACACCGCTATCTTTATAAACATGGAAATATCTACACCGCCATCTGTATGAACATGGAAATATCTGCACTGCCATCTGTATGAACATATAAATATCTACAACGCCATCTGTATTAAGATGGAGATATCTACAACGCTATCTGAATAAACATGGAAATATCAACACCGCTATCTGTATAAACATGGAAATATCTACACCGCTATCTGTGTAAACATGGAAATATCTACACCGCTACCTGTATAAACATGAAAATATCAGCACCGCAATCTGTATGAACATGGAAATATCTACACCACTATCTGTATGAACATGGAAATATCTACACCGCTATCTGTATGAACATGGAAATATCTACACCGCTATCTGTATGAACATGGAAATATCTACTCCGCTATCTCTTTGAACATGGAAATTTCTACACCGCTGTCTGCATGAAAATGGAAATATCTACACAGCTATCTGCATATACATGGAAATATCTACACAGCTATCTCTTTACACATGGAAATAACTACACCGCTATTTCTATAAACATGGAAATATCTACACCGCCATCTGTATGAACATGGAAATATCTGCACCGCCATCTGCATGAACATATAAATATGTACACCGCCAACTGTATTAAGAAGGAGATATCTACACCGCTATCTGTATAAACATGGAAATATCTACACCGCTATCTGTATAAACATGGAAATATCTACACCGCTATCTGTATAAACATGGAAATATCTAAACCGCTACCTGTATAAACATGGAAATATCAGCACCGCTATCGGTATGAACATGGAAATATCTACACCGCTATCTGTATGAACATGGAAATATCTTCACCGTCATCTGTATGAACATGGATATACCTACACAGCCATCTGGATGAACATGGAAATATCTACACCGCTATCTGCATGAACATGGAAATATCTACACCGCTGTGTAAACATGCATACATCTTCACTGCAATCTGTATAAGCATGGAAATATCTACACCGCTATCTGTATGAACATGGATATTTCAACACAGCCATCTGGATGAACATGGAAATATCTACACCACAACCTGTATGAACATGGAAATATCTACACCGCTATCTGTGTAAACATGCATACATCTTCACCGCTATCTGTATAAACATGGAAATATCTACATCGCTATCTGTATGAACATGGAAATATCTACACCGCTATCTGTATTAACATGGAAATATCTACACCGCTATCTGTTGGAACATGGAAATATCTACACCGCTATCTGCATGAAAATGGAAATATCTACACTGCTATCTGCATATACATGGAAATATCTACACAACTATCTCTTTACACATGGAAATAACTACACCGCTATCTGCATGAACATGGAAATCTCTACACCGCCATATATATGAACATGGAAATATCTGCACCGCCATCTGTATGAACTTATAATTATCTACACCGCCATCTGTATTAACATGGAGATATCTACACCGCTATCTATATAAACATGGAAATGTCTACACCGCTATCTGTATAAACATGGAAATATCTACTCCGCTATCTGTATAAACATGGATATATCTACATCGCTACCTGTATAAACATGGAAATATCAGCACCGCTATCTGTATGAACATGGAAATATCTACACTGCTATCTGTATGAACATGGAAATATCTACACCGCTATCTGTATGAACATGGAAATATCTACACCGCTATCTGTATGAACATTGATATATCTACACAGCCCTCTGGATGAACATGGAAATGTCCACACCGCTATCTGTGTAAACATGCATACATCTTCACCGCTATCTGTATAAACATGGAAATATCTACACCGCGATCTGCATGAACATGGAAACATCTACACCGCTATCTGTTTGAAGATGGAAATATATACACCGCTATCTGCATGAAAATGGAAATATCTACACTGATATCTGCATATAGACGGAAATATCTACACAGCTATCTCTTTACGCATGGAAATAACTACAACGCCATCTGCATGACCATGGAAATATCTACACCGCCATCTGTATGAACATGGAAATATCTGCACCGCCATCTGTATGAACATATAAATATCTACACCGCCATCTGTATTAAGATGGAGATATCTACACCGCTATCTGAATAAACATGGAAATATCTACACCGTTATCTGTATAAACATGGAAATATCTACACCGCTATCTGTATAAACATGGAAATACCTACACTGCTACCTGTATAAACATGGAAATATCAGCACCGCTATCTGTATGAACATGGAAATATCTACACCGCTATCTGTATGAACATGGAAATATCTACACCGCTCTCTGTATGAACATGGAAATATCTACACAGCTATCTGCATATACATGGAAATATCTTCACAGCTATCTCTTTACACATGGAAATAACAACACCGCTATATCTATAAACATGGAAATATCTACACCGCCATCTGTATGATCGTGGAAATATCTTCACCGCCATCTGTATGAACATGGATGTGTCTACACAGCAATCAGGATGAACATGGAAATATCTACGCCGCGATCTGTATGAACATGGAAATATCTACACCGCTATCTGTGTAAACATGCATACATTTCACCGCTATCTGTATAAACATGGAAATATCTACTCCGCTATCTGTATGAACATGGAAATATTTACACCGCTATCTGTTTGAAAATGGAAATATCTAAACCGCTATCTGCATGAAAATAGAAATATCTACACAGCTATCTGCATATACATGGAAATATCTACAAAGCTATCTCTTTACACATGGAAATAACTACACTGCTATCTTTATAAACATGGAAATATCTACACCGCTATCTGTATGAACATGGAAAATCTACACCGCTATCTGTTTGAACATGGAAATATCTACACCGCTATCTCTATGAACATGGAAATATCTTCACCGCTATCTGTATGAATACGGATATGTCTGCACAGCCATCTAGATGAAAATGGAAATATCTACACCGCGATCTGTAAGAACATGGAAATATCAACACCGCTATCTGTGTAAACATGCATACACCTTCACCGCTATCTGTATAAACATGGAAATATCTACACCGCTATCTGTATGAACATGGAAATATCTACACCGCTGTCTGTTTGAACATGGAAATATCTAAACCACTATGTGCATAAAAATAGAAATATCTACACAGCTATCTGCATATAAATGGAAATATCTACAAAGCTATCTTTTTACACATGGAAATAACTACACCGCTATCTCTATAAACATGGAAATATCTACACCGCCATCTGTATGAACATGGAAATATCTGCACCGCCATCTGTATGAACATATAAATATCTACACCGCCATCTGTATTAAGATGGAGATATCTTCACCGCTATCTGTATAAACTTGGATATATCTACACCGCTATCTGTATAAACATGGAAATATCTACACCGCTATCTGTATAAACATAGAAATATCTACACCGCTACCTGTATAAACCTGGAAATATCAGCACCGCTCTCTGTATGAACATGGAAATATCTACACCACTATCTGTATGAACATGGAAATATCTACACCGCCATCTGTATGAACATGGATATATCTACACAGCCATCTGAATGAACATGGAAATATCTACACCGCTATCTGCATGAACATGGAAATATCTACACTGCTATCTGTGTAAACATGCATAAATCTTCACCGCAATCTGTATAAGCATGGAAATATCTACACCGCTATCTGTATGAACATGGAAATATCTACACCGCTATCTGTTTGAACATGGAAATATCTAAACCGCTATCAGAATGAAAATGGAAATATCTACACAGCTATCTGCATATACATGGAAATATCTACACAGCTATCTCTTTACACATAGAAATAACTACACCGCTATCTGTATGAACACGGAAATATCTACACTGCCATCTGTATGAACATGGAAATATCTGCACCGCCATCTGTATGAACATATAAATAACTACACCGCCATCTGTATTAAGATGGAGATATCTTCACCGCTATCTGTAAAAACATGGAAATATCTACACTGCTATCTGTATAAACATGTAAATATCTACACCGCTACCTGTATAAACATGGAAATATCAGCACCGCTATCTGTAAGAACATGGAAATATCAGCCACTCTATCTGTATGAACATGGAAATATCTACACCGCTATCTGTTTGAACATGGAAATATCTACACCGCTGTCTGCATGAAAATGGAAATATCTACACAGCTATCTGCATATACATGGAAATATCTACACAGCTATCTCTTTACACATGGAAATAACTACACCGCTATCTCCATAAACATGGAAATATCTACACCGCCATCTGTATGAACATGGAAATATATGCACCGCCAGGTGTATGAACATATAAATATCTGCACCGCCATCTGTATTAAGAAGGAGATATCTACACCGCTATCTGTATAAACATGGAAATATCTGCACCGCTATCAGTATGAACATGGAAATATCTACACCGCTATCTGTACGAACATGGAAATATCTACACCGCTATCTGTATGAACATGGAAATATCTTCACCGCCATCTGTATGAACATGGATATATCTACACAGCCATATGTATGAACATGGATGTGTCTACACAGCCATCAGGATGAACATGGAAATATCTACGCCGCGATCTGTATGAACATGGAAATATCTACACCGCTATCTGTGTAAACATGCATACATTTCACCGCTATCTGTATAAACATGGAAATATCTACTCCGCTATCTGTATGAACATGGAAATATTTACACCGCTATCTGTTTGAACATGGAAATATGTAAACCGCTATCTGCATGAAAATAGAAATATCTACACAGCTATCTGCATATACATGGAAATATCTACACAGCTATCTCTTTACACATGGAAATAACTACACTGCTATCTTTATAAACATGGAAATATCTACACCGCTATCTGTATGAACATGGAAAATCTACACCGCTATCTGTTTGAACATGGAAATATCTACACCGCTATCTCTATGAACATGGAAATATCCTCACCGCTATCTGTATGAATACGGATATGTCTGCACAGCCATCTAGATGAAAATGGAAATATCTACACCGCGATCTGTAAGAACATGGAAATATCAACACCGCTATCTGTGTAAACATGCATACACCTTCACCGCTATCTGTATAAACATGGAAATATCTACACCGCTATCTGTATGAACATGGAAATATCTACACCGCTGTCTGTTTGAACATGGAAATATCTAAACCACTATGTGCATAAAAATAGAAATATCTACACAGCTATCTGCATATAAATGGAAATATCTACAAAGCTATCTTTTTACACATGGAAATAACTACACCGCTATCTCTATAAACATGGAAATATCTACACCGCCATCTGTATGAACATGGAAATATCTGCACCGCCATCTGTATGAACATATAAATATCTACACCGCCATCTGTATTAAGATGGAGATATCTTCACCGCTATCTGTATAAACTTGGATATATCTACACCGCTATCTGTATAAACATGGAAATATCTACACCGCTATCTGTATAAACATAGAAATATCTACACCGCTACCTGTATAAACCTGGAAATATCAGCACCGCTCTCTGTATGAACATGGAAATATCTACACCACTATCTGTATGAACATGGAAATATCTACACCGCCATCTGTATGAACATGGATATATCTACACAGCCATCTGAATGAACATGGAAATATCTACACCGCTATCTGCATGAACATGGAAATATCTACACTGCTATCTGTGTAAACATGCATAAATCTTCACCGCAATCTGTATAAGCATGGAAATATCTACACCGCTATCTGTATGAACATGGAAATATCTACACCGCTATCTGTTTGAACATGGAAATATCTAAACCGCTATCAGAATGAAAATGGAAATATCTACACAGCTATCTGCATATACATGGAAATATCTACACAGCTATCTCTTTACACATAGAAATAACTACACCGCTATCTGTATGAACACGGAAATATCTACACCGCCATCTGTATGAACATGGAAATATCTGCACCGCCATCTGTATGAACATATAAATAACTACACCGCCATCTGTATTAAGATGGAGATATCTTCACCGCTATCTGTAAAAACATGGAAATATCTACACTGCTATCTGTATAAACATGTAAATATCTACACCGCTACCTGTATAAACATGGAAATATCAGCACCGCTATCTGTAAGAACATGGAAATATCAGCCACTCTATCTGTATGAACATGGAAATATCTACACCGCTATCTGTTTGAACATGGAAATATCTACACCGCTGTCTGCATGAAAATGGAAATATCTACACAGCTATCTGCATATACATGGAAATATCTACACAGCTATCTCTTTACACATGGAAATAACTACACCGCTATCTCCATAAACATGGAAATATCTACACCGCCATCTGTATGAACATGGAAATATATGCACCGCCAGGTGTATGAACATATAAATATCTGCACCGCCATCTGTATTAAGAAGGAGATATCTACACCGCTATCTGTATAAACATGGAAATATCTGCACCGCTATCAGTATGAACATGGAAATATCTACACCGCTATCTGTACGAACATGGAAATATCTACACCGCTATCTGTATGAACATGGAAATATCTTCACCGCCATCTGTATGAACATGGATATATCTACACAGCCATATGTATGAACATGGATGTGTCTACACAGCCATCAGGATGAACATGGAAATATCTACGCCGCGATCTGTATGAACATGGAAATATCTACACCGCTATCTGTGTAAACATGCATACATTTCACCGCTATCTGTATAAACATGGAAATATCTACTCCGCTATCTGTATGAACATGGAAATATTTACACCGCTATCTGTTTGAACATGGAAATATGTAAACCGCTATCTGCATGAAAATAGAAATATCTACACAGCTATCTGCATATACATGGAAATATCTACAAAGCTATCTCTTTACACATGGAAATAACTACACCGCTATCTTTATAAACATGGAAATATCTACACCGCCATCTGTATGAACATGGAAATATCTGCACTGCCATCTGTATGAACATATAAATATCTACACCGCCATCGGTATTATGATGGGATATCTTCACCGCTATCTGTATAAACTTGGAATTATCTTCACCGCTATCTGTATAAACCTGGAAATATCTACACCGCTATCTGTATAAACACGGAAATATCTACACCGCTATCTGTATAAACATAGAAATATCTACACTGCTACCTGTATAAACATAGAAATATCAGCACCGCTATCTGCATGAACATGGCAATATCAGCCCCTCTATCTGTATGAACTTGGAGATATCTACACCGCTATCTGTAAGAATATGGAAATATCTACACCGCTATCTGTATGAACATGGAAATATCTGCACCGCCATCTGTATGAACATGGATATATCTACACAGCCATCTTTATGAACATGGAAATATCTACACCGCTATATGTATGAACATGAAAAGAGCTACACCGCTGTCTGTATGAACATGGAAATATCTACACCACTATCTGTATGAACATGGAAATATCTACACCGCTATCTGAATGAACATGGAAATACCTTCACCGCCATCTGTATGAACATGGATATATCTACACAGCCGTCTGGATGAACATGGAAATATCTACACCGCTATCTGTATGAACATTGAAATATCTACACCGCTATCTGTATAAACATGGAAATATCTACACCGCTACCTGTATAAACATGGAAATATCAGCACCGCTATCTGTATGAATATGGAAATATCTACACCGCCATCTGTATGAATATGGAAATATCTACACCGCTATCTGTATGAACATGGAAATATCTACAAAGCTATCTGAATGAACATGGAAATATCTACACCGCTATATGTCTGAACATGTAAATATCTACACCGCTATCTGCATGAAAATGGAAATATCTACAAAGGTATCTGCATATACATGGAAATATCTACACAGCTATCTCTTTACACATGGAAATAACTACACCGCTATATCTTTAAACATGGAAATATCTGCACCGCCATATGTATGAACATACAAATATCTACACCGCCGTCTGTATTAAGAAGGAAATATCTGAACCGCTATCTGTATAAACATGGAAATACCTACACCGCTGCATGTATAAACATGGAAATATCACCACCGCTATCTGTATGAACATGGAAATATCTACACCGCTATCTGTATGAACATGGAAATATCTACACCGCTATCTGTATGAACATGGAAATATCTACACTGCTATCTGCATATACATTTAAATATCTACACAGCTATCTCTTTACACATGGAAATAACTACACTGCTATCTGTATGAATATGGAAATATCTACACCGCCATATGTATGAACATGGAAATATCTGCACCGCCATCTGTATCAACATGGAAATATCTGCACCGCCATCTGTATGAACATATAAATATCTACACCGCCATCTGTATTAAGATGGAGATATCTTCACTGCTATCTGTATAAACTTGGATATATCTACACCGCTATCTGTATGAACTTGGAAATATCTACACCACTACCTTTATGGACATGGAAATATCTACACCTGTATCTCCATGAACATGGATATATCTACACAGCCGTCTGGATGAACATGGAAATATCTACACCGCTATCTGTATGAACATTGAAATATCTACACCGCTATCTGTATAAACATGGAAATATCTACACCGCTACCTGTATAAACATGGAAATATCAGCACAGCTATCTGTATGAACATGGAAATATCTACACCGCTATCTGTATGAACATGGAAATATCTACACCGCTATCTGTATGAACATGGAAATATCTACAAAGCTATCTGAATGAACATGGAAATATCTACACCGCTATCTGTTTGACCATGGAAATCTCTACACCGCTATCTGCATGAAAATGGAAATATCTACACTGCTATCTGCATATACATTTAAATATCTACACAGCTATCTCTTTACACATGGAAATAACTACACCGCTATATCTATAAACATGGAAATATCTACACCGCCATCTGTATGAACATGGAAATATCTGCACCGCCATATGTATGAACATACAAATATCTACACCGCCGTCTGTATTAAGAAGGAAATATCTAAACCGCTATCTGTATGAACATGGAAATACCTACACCGCTGCATGTATAAACATGGAAATATCACCACCGCTATCTGTATGAACATGGAAATATCTACACCGCTATCTGTATGAACATGGAAATATCTACACCGCTATCTGTATGAATATGGAAATATCTACACCGCTATCTGTATGAACATGGAAATAACTACACCGCTATCTGTATGAACATGGAAATATCTACACCGCTATCTGTTTGACCATGGAAATCTCTACACCGCTATCTGCATGAAAATGGAAATATCTACACTGCTATCTGCATATACATTTAAATATCTACACAGCTATCTCTTTACACATGGAAATAACTACACCGCTATCTGTATGAATATGGAAATATCTAGACCGCCATCTGTATGAACATGGAAATATCTGCACCGCCATCTGTATGAACATGGAAATATCTGCACCGCCATCTGTATGAACATATAAATATCTACACCGCCATCTGTATTAAGATGGACATATCTACACTGCTATCTGTATAAACATGGAAATATCTACACCACTATCTGTATAAACATGGAAATATCTACACCACTATCTGTATAAACATGGAAATATCTACACCACTACCTGTATAAACATGGAAATATCAGCACCGCTATCTGTATGAACATGGAAATATCTTCACCACCATCTGTATGAACATGGATATGTCTACACAGCCATCTAGATGAACATTGAAATATCTGCTCCGCGATCTGTATGAACATGGAAATATCTACACCGCTATCTATGTAAATATGCATACATCATCACCGCCATCTGTATGAACATGGAAATAACTACACCGCTATCTGTATAAACATGGAAATATCTACACCGCCATCTGTATGAACTTGGAAATATCTGCACCGCCATCTGTATGAACATATAAATATCTACACCGCCATCTGTATTAAGATGGAGATATCTACACTGCTATCTGTATTAACATGGAAATATCTACACCGCTATCTGTAAAAACATGGAAATATCTACACCGCTATCTGTATAAACATGGAAATATCTACACTGCTATCTGTATAAACATGGAAATATCTACACCGCTACCTGTGTAAACATGGAAATATCAACAAAGCTATCTGTAAGAACATGGAAATATCAGCCCCTCTATCTGTATGAACATGGAAATATCTACACCGCTATCTCTATGAACATGGAAATATCTACACCGCTATCTGTTTGAACATGGAAATATCTAAACTGCTATCTGCATGAAAATGGAAATATATACAGAGCTAGCTGCATATACATGGAAATATCTACACATCTATCTCTTTACACATGGAAATAACTACACCGCTATCTGTATGAACATGGAAATATCTTCACCGCCATCTGTATGAACATGGATATATCTACACAGCCATCTGGATGAACATGGAAATATCTACACCGCTATCTGTATGAACATGGAAATATCTACACCACTATCTATGTAAAAATGCATACATCTTCACCGCTATCTGTATAAACATGGAAATATCTACACTGCTATCTGCATGAACACGGAAATACCTACACCGCTATCAGTTTGAACATGGAAATATCTACACCGCTATCTGCATGAAAATGGAAATATCTACACAGCGATCTGCATATACATGGAAATATCTACAAAGCTATCTCTTTACACATGGAAATAACTAGAGCGCTATCTCTATAAACATGCAAAAAACTACACCACCATCTGTCTGAACATGGAAATATCTGCACCGCCATCTGTATGAACATATATATATCTACACCGCCATCTATATTAAGATGGACATATCTACACCGCTATCTGTATAAACGTGGAAATATCTACACCGCTATCTGTATAAACACGGAAATATCTACACCGCTATCTGTATAAACATAGAAATATCTACACTGCTACCTGTATAAACATAGAAATATCAGCACCGCTATCTGCATGAACATGGCAATATCAGCCCCTCTATCTGTATGAACTTGGAGATATCTACACCGCTATCTGTAAGAAAATGGAAATATCTACACCGCTATCTGTATGAACATGGAAATATCTTCACCGCCATCTGTATGAACATGGATATATCTACACAGACATCTGGATGAACATGGAAATATCTACACCGCTATATGTATGAACATGGAAACAGCTACACCGCTATCTGTATGAACATGGAAATATCTACACCACTATCTGTATGAACATGGAAATATCTACACCGCTATCTGAATGAACATGGAAATACCTTCACCGCCATCTGTATGAACATGGATATATCTACACAGCCATCTGGATGAACATGGAAATATCTACACCGCTATCTGTATGAACATTGAAATATCTACACCGCTATCTGTATAAACATGGAAATATCTACACCGCTACCTGTATAAACATGGAAATATCAGCACAGCTATCTGTATGAACATGGAAATATCTACACCGCTATCTGTATGAACATGGAAATATCTACACCGCTATCTGTATGAACATGGAAATATCTACAAAGCTATCTGAATGAACATGGAAATATCTACACCGCTATCTGTTTGAACATGTAAATATCTACACCGCTATCTGCATGAAAATGGAAATATCTACAAAGGTATCTGCATATACATGGAAATATCTACACAGCTATCTCTTTACACATGGAAATAACTACACCGCTATATCTATAAACATGGAAATATCTACACCGCCATCTGTATGAACATGGAAATATCTGCACCGCCATATGTATGAACATACAAATATCTACACCGCCATCTGTATTAAGAAGGAAATATCTAAACCGCTATCTGTATGAACATGGAAATACCTACACCGCTGCATGTATAAACATGGAAATATCACCACCGCTATCTGTATGAACATGGAAATATCTACACCGCTATCTGTATGAACATGGAAATATCTACACCGCTATCTGTATGAACATGGAAATATCTACACCGCTATCTGTATGAACATGGAAATAACTACACCGATATCTGTATGAACATGGAAATTTCTACACCGCTATCTGTTTGACCATGGAAATCTCTACACCGCTATCTGCATGAAAATGGAAATATCTACACTGCTATCTGCATATACATTTAAATATCTACACAGCTATCTCTTTGCACATGGAAATAACTACACTGCTATCTGTATGAATATGGAAATATCTACACCGCCATCTGTATGAACATGGAAATATCTGCTCCGCCATCTGTATGAACATGGAAATATCTGCACCGCCATCTGTATGAACATATAAATATCTACACCGCCATCTGTATTAAGATGGAGATATCTACACTGCTATCTGTATAAACATGGAAATATCTACACCACTATCTGTATAAACATGGAAATATCTACACCGCTATCTGTATAAACATGGAAATATCTACACCACTACCTGTATAAACATGGAAATATCAGCACCGCTATCTGTATGAACATGGAAATATCTTCACCACCATCTGTATGAACATGGATATGTCTACACAGCCATCAAGATGAACATTGAAATATCTGCTCCGCGATCTGTATGAACATGGATATATCTACACCGCTATCTATGTAAACATGCATACATCATCACCGCTATCTGTATAAACATGGAAATATCTACACCGCTATGTGTTTGAACATGGAAATATCTAAACCGCTATCTGCATAAAAATAGAAATATCAACAGAGCTATCTGCATATACATGGAAATATCTACAAAGCTATCTCTTTACACTTGGAAATAACTACACCGCTATCTGTATAAAAGTGGAAATATCTAAACCGCTATCTGTATGAACATGGAAATATCTACACCGCTATATGTATAAACATGGAAATATCTACACCGCTACCTGTATAAACATTTAAATATCAGCACAGCTATCTGTATGAACATGGAAATAACTACACCGCAATCTGTATGAACATGGAAATATCTACACCGCTATCTGTATGAACATGGAAATAGCTACACCGCTATCTGTATGAACATGGAAATATCTACACCACTACCTGTATGAACATGGAAATATCTACACCTCTATCTCCATGAACATGGATATATCTACACAGCCATCTGGATGAACATTTAAATATCTACACCGCTATCTGTATGAACATGGAAATATCTACACCGCTATGTGAGTATATATGCATACATCTTCACCGCAATCTGTATAAACATGGAAATATCTACACCGCTATCTGTATGAACATGGAAATATCTACACGGCTATCTGTTTCAACTTGGAAATATCTACACCGCTATGTGTATAAACATGGAAATATTTACACCGCTATCTGTATAAACATAGAAATATCTACACCGCTACCTGTATAAACTTGGAAATATCTACACCGCTACCTGTATAAACATGGAAATATCAGCACCGCTATCTGTATGAACATGGAAATATCTACACCACTATCTCCATGAACATGGAAATATCTACACCGCTATCTGTATGAACATGGAAATAACTACAAAGCTATCTGAATGAACATGGAAATATCTACACCGCTATCTGTTTGAACATGGAAATATCTACACCGCTATCTGCATGAAAATGGAAATATCTACAAAGCTATCTGCATATACATTTAAATATCTACACAGCTATCTCTTTACACATGGAAATAACTACACCGCTATCTGTATGAACATGGAAATATCTACACCACCATCTGTATGAACATGGAAATATCTGCACCGCCATCTGTATGAACATATAAATATCTACACCACCATCTGTATTAAGATGGAGATATCTACACTGATATCTGTATAAACATGGAAATATCTACACCGCTATCTGTATAAACATGGAAATATCTACACAGCTATCTGTATGAACATGGAAATATCTACACCGCTATCTGTAAGAACATGGAAATATCTACACGGCTATCTGTTTGAACATGGAAATATCTACACCGCTAACTGCATGAAAATGGAAATATCTACACAGCTATCTGCATATACATTTAAATATCTACACAGCTATCTCTTTACACATGGAAATAACTACACCACTATCTGTATGAACATGGAAATATCTACACCGCCGTCTGTATGAACATGGAAATATCTGCACCGCCATCTGTATGAACATATAATTATCTACACCGCCATCTGTATTAAGATGGAGATATCTACACTGCTATCTGTTTAAATATGGAAATATCTACACCGCTCTCTGTATAAACATGGAAATATCTACACCGCTATCTGTATAAACATGGAAAAATCTACACCACTACCTGTATAAACATGGAAATATCAGCACCGCTATCTGTATGAACATGGAAATATCTACACCGCTATCAGTATGAACATGGAAATATCTACACCGCCATCTGTTTGAACATGGAAATATCTACACCGCTGTCTGCATGAAAATGGAAATATCTACACAGCTATCTGCATATACATGGAAATATCTACACAGCTATCTCTTTACACATGGAAATAACTACACCACTATCTGTATGAACATGGAAATATCTTCACCGCCATCTGCATGAACATGGATATATCTACACAGCCATCTGGATGAACATGGAAATATCTACACCGCTATCTGTATGAACATGGAAATATCTACAACGCTATCTGTGTAAGCATGCATACATCTTCACCGCTATCTATATAAACCTGGAAATATCTACACCGCTATCAGTATAAACATGGAAGTATCTACACCGCTATCTGTATAAACATGGAAATATCTACACCGCTACCTGTATAAACATGGAAATATCAGCACCGCTATCTGTATGAACATGGAAATATCTACACCGTTATCTGTACGAACATGGAAATATCTACACTGCTATCTGTGTGAACATGGAAATAGCTACACCGCTATCTGTATGAACATGGAAATATCTACACCACTATCTCTATGAACATGGAAATATCTACACCGCTATCTGTATGAACATGGATATATCTTCACAGCCATCTGGATGGACATGGAAATATCTACACCGCTATCTGTATGAACATGGAAATATATACACCGCTATCTGGGTAAACATGCATACATCTTCACCGCAATCTGTATAAACATGGAAATATCTACACCGCTATCTGTATGAACATGGAAATAGCTACACCGCTATCTGTATGAACATGGAAATATCTACACCGCTATCTGTATGAACATGGATATATCTACACAGCCATCTGGATGAACATGGAAATATCTACACCGCTATCTGTGTAAACATGCATACATCTTCACCGCTATCTGTATAAACATGGAAATATCTACACCACTATCTGTATGAACATGGAAATATCTACACTGCTATCTGTATGACCATGGAACTATCTACACCGCTATCTGTATGAACATGGAAATATCTACTCCGCTATCTCTTTGAACATGGAAATTTCTACACCGCTGTCTGCATGAAAATGGAAATATCTACACAGCTATCTGCATATACATGGAAATATCTACACAGCTATCTCTTTACACATGGAAATAACTACACCGCTATTTCTATAAACATGGAAATATCTACACCGCCATCTGTATGAACATGGAAATATCTGCACCGCCATCTGTATGAACATATAAATATGTACACCGCCATCTGTATTAAGAAGGAGATATCTACACCGCTATCTGTATAAACATGGAAATATCTACACCGCTATCTGTATAAACATGGAAATATCTACACCGCTACCTGTATAAACATGGAAATATCAGCACCGCTATCGGTATGAACATGGAAATATCTACACCGCTATCTGTATGAACATGGAAATATCTTCACCGTCATCTGTATGAACATGGATATACCTACACAGCCATCTGGATGAACATGGAAATATCTACACCGCTATCTGCATGAACATGGAAATATCTACACCGCTGTGTAAACATGCATACATCTTCACTGCAATCTGTATAAGCATGGAAATATCTACACCGCTATCTGTATGAACATGGATATTTCAACACAGCCATCTGGATGAACATGGAAATATCTACACCGCAACCTGTATGAACATGGAAATATCTACACCGCTATCTGTGTAAACATGCATACATCTTCACCGCTATCTGTATAAACATGGAAATATCTACATCGCTATCTGTATGAACATGGAAATATCTACACCGCTATCTGTATTAACATGGAAATATCTACACCGCTATCTGTTGGAACATGGAAATATCTACACCGCTATCTGCATGAAAATGGAAATATCTACACTGCTATCTGCATATACATGGAAATATCTACAAAACTATCTCTTTACACATGGAAATAACTACACCGCTATCTGCATGAACATGGAAATCTCTACACCGCCATATATATGAACATGGAAATATCTGCACCGCCATCTGTATGAACTTATAATTATCTACACCGCCATCTGTATTAACATGGAGATATCTACACCGCTATCTATATAAACATGGAAATGTCTACACCGCTATCTGTATAAACATGGAAATATCTACTCCGCTATCTGTATAAACATGGATATATCTACATCGCTACCTGTATAAACATGGAAATATCAGCACCGCTATCTGTATGAACATGGAAATATCTACACCGCTATCTGTATGAACATGGAAATATCTACACCGCTATGTGTATGAACATGGAAATATCTACACCTCTATCTGTATGAACATTGATATATCTACACAGCCCTCTGGATGAACATGGAAATGTCCACACCTCTATCTGTGTAAACATGCATACATCTTCACCGCTATCTGTATAAACATGGAAATATCTACACCGCGATCTGCATGAACATGGAAACATCTACACCGCTATCTGTTTGAAGATGGAAATATATACAGCGCTATCAGCATGAAAATGGAAATATCTACACTGCTATCTGCATATAGACGGAAATATCTACACAGGTATCTCTTTACGCATGGAAATAACTACACCGCCATCTGCATGACCATGGAAATATCTACACCGCCATCTGTATGAACATGGAAATATCTGCACTGCCATCTGTATGAACATATAAATATCTACACCGCCATCTGTATTAAGATGGAGATATCTACACCGCTATCTGAATAAACATGGAAATATCTACACCGTTATCTGTATAAACATGGAAATATCTACACCGCTATCTGTATAAACATGGAAATACCTACACCGCTACCTGTATAAACATGGAAATATCAGCACCGCTATCTGTATGAACATGGAAATATCTACACCGCTATCTGTATGAACATGGAAATATCTACACCGCTATCTGTATGAACATGGAAATATCTACACCGCTATCTGTATGAACATGGAAATATCTACACCGCTATCTGTATGAACATTGATATATCTACACAGCCCTCTGGATGAACATGGAAATGTCCACACCGCTATCTGTGTAAACATGCATACATCTTCACCGCTATCTGTATAAACATGGAAATATCTACACCGCTATCTGTATGAACATGGAAACATCTACACCGCTATCTGTTTGAAGATGGAAATATATACAACGCTATCTGCATGAAAATCGAAATATCTACACAGCTATCTGCATATAGATGGAAATATCTACACAGCTGTCTCTTTACGCATGGAAATAACTACACCGCCATCTGCATGACCATGGAAATATCTACACCGCCATCTGTATGAACATGGAAATATCTGCACCGCCATCTGTATGAACATATAAATATCTACACCGCCATCTGTATTAAGATGGAGATATCTACACCGCTATCTGAATAAACATGGAAATATCTACACCGTTATCTGTATAAACATGGAAATATCTACACCGCTATCTGTATAAACATGGTAATACCTACACCGCTACCTGTATAAACATGGAAATATCAGCACCGCTATCTGTATGAACATGGAAATATCTACACCGCTCTCTGTATGAACATGGAAATATCTACACCGCTATCTGTATGAACATGGAAATATCTACAAACCTATCTGAATGAACATGGAAATATCTACACCGCTATATGTTTGAACCTGGAAATACCTACACCGGTATCTGCATGAAAATGGAAATATCTACAAAGCTATCTGCATATACATGGAAATATCTACACAGCTATCTCTTTACACATGGAAATAACTACACCACTATATCTATAAACATGGAAATATCTACACCGCCATCTGTATGATCGTGGAAATATCTGCACCGCCATCTCTCTGAACATATACATATCTACACCAACATCTGTATTAAGAAGGAAATATCTAAACCGCTATCTGTATAAACATGGAAATATCTACACCGCTGCCTGTATAAACATGGAAATATCAGCACCGCTATCTGTATGAACATGGAAATATCAGCACCGCTATCTTTATAAGCATGGAAATATCTACACCGCTATCAGTATGAACATGGAAATATCTACACCGCTATCTGCTTGAGCATGGAAATATCTACACCGCTATCTGCATGAAAATGGAAATATCTACACTGCTATCTGCATATACATTTAAATATCTACACAGCTATCTCTTTACACACGGAAATAACTACACCGCTATCTGTATGAACATGGAAATATCTACACCGCCATGTGTATGAACATGGAAATATCTGCTCCACCATCTGTATGAACATATAAATATCTACACCGCCGTCTGCATTAAGATGGAGATATCTACACTGCTATCTGTATAAACATGGAAATATCTACACCGCTATCTGTATAAACATGGAAATATCTACACCGCTATCTGTATAAACATGGAAATATCTACATCACTACCTGTATAAACATGGAAATATCAGCACTGCTATGTGTATGAACATGGAAATATCTACACCGCTATCTGAATGAACATGGAAATATCTACACCGCTATCTGTATGAACATGGATATATCTACACAGCCATCTGGATGAAAATGGATATATCTACACCGCTATTTGTAAGAACATCGAAATATCTACACCGCTATCTGTGTAAACATGCATACATCTTCACCGCTATCTGTATAAACATGGAAATATGTACACTGCTATCTGTATGAACATGGAAATAACTACACCGCTATCTGTATGAACATGGAAATATCTACACCGCCATCTGTATGAACATGGATATATCTGCACCGCCATCTGTATGAACGTATAAATATCTACACCGCCATCTGTATTAAGATGGAGATATCTACACCGCTGTCTGTATAAACATGGAAATATCTACACCGCTATCTGTATAAACATGGAAATATCTACACCGCTATCTGTATAAACATGGAAATATCTACACCGCTACCTGTATCAACATGGAAATATCAGCACCGCTATCTGTATGAACATGGAAATATCTACACCGCTATCTGTATGAACATGGAAATATCTACACCGCTATCTGTTTGAACATGGAAATATCTACACCGCTATCTGCATGAACATGGAAATATCTTCACCGCCATCTGTATGAACATGGATATGTCTACGCAGCCATCTAGATGAACATGGAAATATCTACACCGCGATCTGTATGAACATGGAAATATCTACATCGCTATCTGTATGAACATGGATATATCTACATAGCCCTCTGGATGAACATGGAAATATCCACACTGCTATCCGTGTAAACATGCATACATCTTCACCGCTAGCTGTATAAACATGGAAATATCTACACTGCTATCTGTATGAACACGGAAACATCTACACCGCTATCTGTTTGAAGATAGAAATATATACACTGCTATCTGCATGAAAATGGAAATATCTACACAGCTATCTGCATATACATGGAAATATCTACACAGCTATCTCCTTACACTTGGAAATAACTACACCGCTATCTGTATGAACGTGGAAATATCTACACCGCCATCTGTATGAACATGGAAATATCTGCACTGCCATCTGTATGAACATATAAATATCTACAACGCCATCTGTATTAAGATGGAGATATCTACACCGCTATCTGAATAAACATGGAAATATCAACACCGCTATCTGTATAAACATGGAAATACCTACACCGCTATCTGTATAAACATGGAAATATCTACACCGCTACCTGCATAAACATGGAAATATCAGCACCGCTATCTGTATGAACATGGATATATCTACACAGCCATCTGTATCAACATGGAAATATCTACACCACTATCTGTATGAACATGGAAATATCTACACCGCTATCTGTATAAACATGGAAATATCTACACTGCTATCTGTTTGAACATGGAAATATCTACACCGCTATCTGCATGAAAATGGAAATATCTACACTGCTATCTGCATATACATTTAAATATCTACACAGCTATCTCTTAACACATGGAAATAAATACACCGCTATCTGTATGAACATGGAAATATCTACCCCACCATCTGTATGAACATGGAAATATCTACACCGCTATCTGTATGAACATGGAAATTTCTACACCGCTATCTGTTTGAACATGGAAATATCTACACCGCTATCTGCATGAACATGGAAATATCTTCACCGCCATCTGTATGAACATGGATATGTCTACGCAGCCATCTAGATGAACATGGAATCATCTACACCGCGATCTGTATGAACATGGAAATATCTACACCGCTATCTGTGTAAACATGCTTTCATCTTCACCGCTATCTGTATAAACATGGAAATATCTACACCGCTATCTGTATGAACATGGAAATATCTACACCGCTATCTGCATGAACATGGAAATATCTTCACCGCCATCTGTATGAACATGGATATGTCTACGCAGCCATCTAGATGAACATGGAAACATCTACACTGCGATCTGTATGAACTTGGAAATATCTTCACCGCTATCTGTATGAACATGCATATATCTACATAGCCCTCTGGATGAACATGGAAATATCCACACTGCTATCTGTTTAAACATGCATACAACTTCACCGCTAGCTGTATAAACATGGAAATATCTACACTGCTATCTGTATGAACACGGAAACATCTACACCGCTATCTGTTTGAAGATAGAAATATATACACTGCTATCCGCATGAAAATGGAAATATATACACAGCTATCTGCATATACATGGAAATATCTATACAGCTATCTCTTTACACATGGAAATAACTACACCACTATCTGTATGAACGTGGAAATATCTACACCGCCATCTGTATGAACATGGAAATATCTGCACCGCCATCTGTATGAACATATAAATATCTACAACGCCATCTGTATTAAGATGGAGATATCTACACCGCTATCTGAATAAACATGGAAATATCAACACCGCTATCTGTATAATCATGGAAATATCTACACCGCTATCTGTATAAACATGGAAATATCTACACCGCTACCTGTATAAACATGAAAATATCAGCACCGCAATCTGTATGAACATGGAAATATCTACACCACTATCTGTATGAACATGGAAATATCTACACCGCTATCTGTATGACCATGGAACTATCTACACCGCTATCTGTATGAACATGGAAATATCTACTCCGCTATCTCTTTGAACATGGAAATTTCTACACCGCTGTCTGCATGAAAATGGAAATATCTACACAGCTATCTGCATATACATGGAAATATCTACACAGCTATCTCTTTACACATGGAAATAACTACACCGCTATTTCTATAAACATGGAAATATCTACACCGCCATCTTTATGAACATGGAAATATCTGTACCGCCATCTGTATGAACATATAAATATGTACAGCGCCATCTGTATTAAGAAGGAGATATCTACACCGCTACCTGTATAAACATGGAAATATCTACACCGCTATCTGTATAAACATGGAAATATCTACACCGCTATCTGTATAAACATGGAAATATCTAAACCGCTACCTGTATAAACATGGAAATATCAGCACCGCTATCGGTATGAACATGGAAATATCTACACCGCTATCTGTATGAACATGGAAATATCTTCACCGTCATCTGTATGAACATGGATATACCTACACAGCCATCTGGATGAACATGGAAATATCTACACCGCTATCTGCATGAACATGGAAATATCTACACCGCTGTGTAAACATGCATACATCTTCACTGCAATCTGTATAAGCATGGAAATATCTACACCGCTATCTGTATGAACATGGATATTTCAACACAGCCATCTGGATGAACATGGAAATATCTACACCGCAACCTGTATGAACATGGAAATATCTACACCGCTATCTGTGTAAACATGCATACATCTTCACCGCTATCTGTATAAACATGGAAATATCTACATCGCTATCTGTATGAACATGGAAATATCTACACCGCTATCTGTATTAACATGGAAATATCTACACCGCTATCTGTTGGAACATGGAAATATCTACACCGCTATCTGCATGAAAATGGAAATATCTACACTGCTATCTGCATATACATGGAAATATCTACACAACTATCTCTTTACACATGGAAATAACTACACCGCTATCTGCATGAACATGGAAATCTCTACACCGCCATATATATGAACATGGAAATATCTGCACCGCCATCTGTATGAACTTATAATTATCTACACCGCCATCTGTATTAACATGGAGATATCTACACCGCTATCTATATAAACATGGAAATGTCTACACCGCTATCTGTATAAACATGGAAATATCTACTCCGCTATCTGTATAAACATGGATATATCTACATCGCTACCTGTATAAACATGGAAATATCAGCACCGCTATCAGTATGAACATGGAAATATCTACACCGCTATCTGTATGAACATGGAAATATCTACACCGCTATCTGTATGAACATGGAAATATCTACACCGCTATCTGTATGAACATTGATATATCTACACAGCCCTCTGGATGAACATGGAAATGTCCACACCGCTATCTGTGTAAACATGCATACATCTTCACCGCTATCTGTATAAACATGGAAATATCTACACCGCGATCTGCATGAACATGGAAACATCTACAACGCTATCTGTTTGAAGATGGAAATATATACACCGCTATCTGCATGAAAATGGAAATATCTACACTGCTATCTGCATATAGACGGAAATATCTACACAGCTATCTCTTTACGCATGGAAATAACTACACCGCCATCTGCATGACCATGGAAATATCTACACCGCCATCTGTATGAACATGGAAATATCTGCACCGCCATCTGTATGAACATATAAATATCTACACCGCCATCTGTATTAAGATGGAGATATCTAAACCGCTATCTGAATAAACATGGAAATATCTACACCGTTATCTGTATAAACATGGAAATATCTACACCGCTATCTGTATAAACATGGAAATACCTACACCGCTACCTGTATAAACATGGAAATATCAGCACCGCTATCTGTATGAACATGGAAATATCTACACCGCTATCTGTATGAACATGGAAATATCTACACCGCTATCTGTATGAACATGGAAATATCTACACCGCTATCTGTATGAACATGGAAATATCTACACCGCTATCTGTATGAACATTGATATATCTACACAGCCCTCTGGATGAACATGGAAATGTCCACACCGCTATCTGTGTAAACATGCATACATCTTCACCGCTATCTGTATAAACATGGAAATATCTACACCGCTATCTGTATGAACATGGAAACATCTACTCCGCTATCTGTTTGAAGATGGAAATATATACAACGCTATCTGCATGAAAATCGAAATATCTACACAGCTATCTGCATATAGATGGAAATATCTACACAGCTGTCTCTTTACGCATGGAAATAACTACACCGCCATCTGCATGACCATGGAAATATCTACACCGCCATCTGTATGAACATGGAAATATCTGCACCGCCATCTGTATGAACATATAAATATCTACACCGCCATCTGTATTAAGATGGAGATATCTACACCGCTATCTGAATAAACATGGAAATATCTACACCGTTATCTGTATAAACATGGAAATATCTACACCGCTATCTGTATAAACATGGTAATACCTACACCGCTACCTGTATAAACATGGAAATATCAGCACCGCTATCTGTATGAACCTGGAAATATCTACACCGCTCTCTGTATGAACATGGAAATATCTACACCGCTATCTGTATGAACATGGAAATATCCACAAACCTATCTGAATGAACATGGAAATATCTACACCGCTATCTGTTTGAACCTGGAAATACCTACACCGGTATCTGCATGAAAATTGAAATATCTACAAAGCTATCTGCATATACATGGAAATATCTACACAGCTATCTCTTTACACATGGAAATAACTACACCGCTATATCTATAAACATGGAAATATCTACACCGCCATCTGTATGATCGTGGAAATATCTGCACCGCCATCTCTATGAACATATACATATCTACACCAACATCTGTATTAAGAAGGAAATATCTAAACCGCTATCTGTATAAACATGGAAATATCTACACCGCTGCCTGTATAAACATGGAAATATCAGCACCGCTATCTGTATGAACATGGAAATATCAGCACCGCTATCTTTATAAGCATGGAAATATCTACACCGCTATCAGTATGAACATGGAAATATCTACACCGCTATCTGCTTGAACATGGAACTATCTACACCGCTATCTGCATGAAAATGGAAATATCTACACTGCTATCTGCATATACATTTAAATATCTACACAGCTATCTCTTTACACACGGAAATAACTACACCGCTATCTGTATGAACATGGAAATATCTACACCGCCATGTGTATGAACATGGAAATATCTGCTCCGCCATCTGTATGAACATATAAATATCTACAACGCCGTCTGCATTAAGATGGAGATATCTACACTGCTATCTGTATAAACATGGAAATATCTACACCGCTATCTGTATAAACATGGAAATATCTACACCGCTATCTGTATAAACATGGAAATATCTACATCACTACCTGTATAAACATGGAAATATCAGCACTGCTATGTGTATGAACATGGAAATATCTACACCGCTATCTGAATGAACATGGAAATATCTACACCGCTATCTGTATGAACATGGATATATCTACGGAGCCATCTGGATGAAAATGGATATATCTACACCGCTATTTGTATGAACATCGAAATATCTACACCGCTATCTGTGTAAACATGCATACATCTTCACCGCTATCTGTATAAACATGGAAATATGTACACTGCTATCTGTATGAACATGGAAATAACTACACCGCTATCTGTATGAACATGGAAATATCTACACCGCCATCTGTATGAACATGGATATATCTGCACCTCCATCTGTATGAACGTATAAATATCTACACCGCCATCTGTATTAAGATGGAGATATCTACACCGCTGTCTGTATAAACATGGAAATATCTACACCGCTATCTGTATAAACATGGAAATATCTACACCGCTATCTGTATAAACATGGAAATATCTACACCGCTACCTGTATCAACATGGAAATATCAGCACCGCTATCTGTATGAACATGGAAATATCTACACCGCTATCTGTATGAACATGGAAATATCTACACCGCTATCTGTTTGAACATGGAAATATCTACACCGCTATCTGCATGAACATGGAAATATCTTCACCGCCATCTGTATGAACATGGATATGTCTACGCAGCCATCTAGATGAACATGGAAATATCTACACCGCGATCTGTATGAACATGGAAATATCTACATCGCTATCTGTATGAACATGGATATATCTACATAGCCCTCTGGATGAACATGGAAATATCCACACTGCTATCCGTGTAAACATGCATACATCTTCACCGCTAGCTGTATAAACATGGAAATATCTACACTGCTATCTGTATGAACACGGAAACATCTACACCGCTATCTGTTTGAAGATAGAAATATAAACACTGCTATCTGCATGAAAATGGAAATATCTACACAGCTATCTGCATATACATGGAAATATCTACACAGCTATCTCCTTACACTTGGAAATAACTACACCGCTATCTGTATGAACGTGGAAATATCTACACCGCCATCTGTATGAACATGGAAATATCTGCACCGCCATCTGTATGAACATATAAATATCTACAACGCCATCTGTATTAAGATGGAGATATCTACACTGCTATCTGAATAAACATGGAAATATCAACACCGCTATCTGTATAAACATGGAAATACCTACACCGCTATCTGTATAAACATGGAAATATCTACACCGCTACCTGCATAAACATGGAAATATCAGCACCGCTATCTGTATTAACATGGATATATCTACACAGCCATCTGTATCAACATGGAAATATCTACACCACTATCTGTATGAACATGGAAATATCTACACCGCTATCTGTATAAACATGGAAATATCTACACTGCTATCTGTTTGAACATGGAAATACCTACACCGCTATCTGCATGAAAATGGAAATATCTACACTGCTATCTGCATATACATTTAAGTATCTACACAGCTATCTCTTAACACATGGAAATAACTACACCGCTCTCTGTATGAACATGGAAATATCTACCCCACCATCTGTATGAACATGGAAATATCTGCACCGCCATCTATATGAACATGGAAATAACTACACCGCTATCTGTATGAACATGGAAATATCTACACCGCTATCTGTATGAACATGGAAATATCTACACCGCTATCTGTATGAACATGGAAATTTCTACACCGCTATCTGTTTGAACATGGAAATATCTACACCGCTATCTGCATGAACATGGAAATATCTTCACCGCCATCTGTATGAACATGGATATGTCTACGCAGCCATCTAGATGAACATGGAATTATCTACACCGCGATCTGTATGAACATGGAAATATCTACACCGCTATCTGTGTAAACATGCTTACATCTTCACCGCTATCTGTATAAACATGGAAATATCTACACCGCTATCTGTATGAACATGGAAATATCTACACCGCTATCTGCATGAACATGGAAATATCTTCACCGCCATCTGTATGAACATGGATATGTCTACGCAGCCATCTAGATGAACATGGAAATATCTACACTGCGATCTGTATGAACATGGAAATATCTACACCGCTATCTGTATGAACATGCATATATCTACATAGCCCTCTGGATGAACATGGAAATATCCACACTGCTATCTGTTTAAACATGCATACAACTTCACCGCTAGCTGTATAAACATGGAAATATCTACACTGCTATCTGTATGAACACGGAAACATCTACACCGCTATCTGTTTGAAGATAGAAATATATACACTGCTATCTGCATGAAAATGGAAATATCTACACAGCTACCTGCATATACATGGAAATATCTACACAGCTATCTCCTTACACTTGGAAATAACTACACCGCTATCTGTATGAACGTGGAAATATCTACACCGCCATCTGTATGAACATGGAAATATCTGCACCGCCATCTGTATGAACATATAAATATCTACAACGCCATCTGTATTAAGATGGAGATATCTACACCGCTATCTGAATAAACATGGAAATATCAACACCGCTATCTGTATAAACATGGAAATATCTACACCGCTATCTGTGTAAACATGGAAATATCTACACCGCTACCTGTATAAACATGAAAATATCAGCACCGCAATCTGTATGAACATGGAAATATCTACACCACTATCTGTATGAACATGGAAATATCTACACCGCTATCTGTATGAACACGGAAATATCTACAACGCTATCTGTATGAACATGGAAATATCTACTCCGCTATCTCTTTGAACATGGAAATTTCTACACCGCTGTCTGCATGAAAATGGAAATATCTACACAGCTATCTGCATATACATGGAAATATCTACACAGCTATCTTTTTACACATGGAAATAACTACACCGCTATTTCTATAAACATGGAAATATCTACACCGCCATCTGTATGAACATGGAAATATCTGCACCGCCATCTGTATGAACATATAAATATGTACACCGCCAACTGTATTAAGAAGGAGATATCTACACCGCTATCTGTATAAACATGGAAATATCTACACCGCTATCTGTATAAACATGGAAATATCTACACCGCTATCTGTATAAACATGGAAATATCTAAACCGCTACCTGTATAAACATGGAAATATCAGCACCGCTATCGGTATGAACATGGAAATATCTACACCGCTATCTGTATGAACATGGAAATATCTTCACCGTCATCTGTATGAACATGGATATACCTATACAGCCATCTGGATGAACATGGAAATATCTACACCGCTATCTGCATGAACATTGAAATATCTACACCGCTGTGTAAACATGCATACATCTTCACTGCAATCTGTATAAGCATGGAAATATCTACACCGCTATCTGTATGAACATGGATATTTCAACACAGCCATCTGGATGAACATGGAAATATCTACACCACAACCTGTATGAACATGGAAATATCTACACCGCTATCTGTGTAAACATGCATACATCTTCACCGCTATCTGTATAAACATGGAAATATCTACATCGCTATCTGTATGAACATGGAAATATCTACACCGCTATCTGTATTAACATGGAAATATCTACACCGCTATCTGTTGGAACATGGAAATATCTACACCGCTATCTGCATGAAAATGGAAATATCTACACTGCTATCTGCATATACATGGAAATATCTACACAACTATCTCTTTACACATGGAAATAACTACACCGCTATCTGCATGAACATGGAAATCTCTACACCGCCATATATATGAACATGGAAATATCTGCACCGCCATCTGTATGAACTTATAATTATCTACACCGCCATCTGTATTAACATGGAGATATCTACACCGCTATCTATATAAACATGGAAATGTCTACACCGCTATCTGTATAAACATGGAAATATCTACTCCGCTATCTGTATAAACATGGATATATCTACATCGCTACCTGTATAAACATGGAAATATCAGCACCGCTATCTGTATGAACACGGAAATATCTACACTGCTATCTGTATGAACATGGAAATATCTACACCGCTATCTGTATGAACATGGAAATATCTACACCGCTATCTGTATGAACATTGATATATCTACACAGCCCTCTAGATGAACATGGAAATGTCCACACCGCTATGTGTGTAAACATGCATACATCTTCACCGCTATCTGTATAAACATGGAAATATCTACACCGCGATCTGCATGAACATGGAAACATCTACACCGCTATCTGTTTGAAGATGGAAATATATACACCGCTATCTGCATGAAAATGGAAATATCTACACTGCTATCTGCATATAGACGGAAATATCTACACAGCTATCTCTTTACGCATGGAAATAACTACACCGCCATCTGCATGACCATGGAAATATCTACACCGCCATCTGTATGAACATGGAAATATCTCCACCGCCATCTGTATGAACATATAAATATCTACACCGCCATCTGTATTAAGAAGGAGATATCAACACCGCTATCTGAATAAACATGGAAATATCTACACCGTTATCTGTATAAACATGGAAATATCTACACCGCTATCTGTATAAACATGGAAATACCTACACTGCTACCTGTATAAACATGGAAATATCAGCACTGCTATCTGTATGAACATGGAAATATCTACACCGCTCTCTGTATGAACATGGAAATATCTACACCGCTATCTGTATGAACATGGAAATATCTACAATCCTATCTGAATGAACATGGAAATATCTACAAAGCTATCTGCATATACATGGAAATATCTACACAGCTATCTCTTTACACATGGAAATAACAACACCGCTATATCTATAAACATGGAAATATCTACACCGCCATCTGTATGATCGTGGAAATATCTGCACCGCCATCTTTATGAACATATACATATCTACACCAACATCTGTATTAAGAAGGAAATATCTAAACCGCTATCTGTATAAACATGGAAATATCTACACCGCTGCCTGTATAAACATGGAAATATCAGCACCGCTATCTGTATGAACATGGAAATATCAGCACCGCTATCTTTATAAGCATGGAAATATCTACACCGCTATCTGTATGAACATGGAAATATCTACACCGCTATCTGTTTGAACATGGAAATATCTACACCGCTATCTGCATGAAAATGGAAATATCTACACTGATATCTGCATATACATTTAAATATCTACACAGCTATCTCTTTACACATGGAAATAACTACACCGCTATCTGTATGAACATGGAAATATCTACACCGCCATGTGTATGAACATGGAAATATCTGCTCCGCCATCTGTATGAACATATAAATATCTACACCACCGTCTGCATTAAGATGGAGATATCTACACTGCTATCTGTATAAACATGGAAATATCTACACCGCTATCTGTATAAACATGGAAATATCTACACCGCTATCTGTATAAACATGGAAATATCTACATCACTACCTGTATAAACATGGAAATATCAGCACTGCTATGTGTATGAACATGGAAATATCTACACCGCTATCTGAATGAACATGGAAATATCTACACCGTTATCTGTATGAACATGGATATATCTACACAGCCATCTGGATGAAAATGGATATATCTACAAGGCTATTTGTATGAACATGGAAATATCTACACCGCTATCTGTGTAAACATGCATACATCTTCACCGCTATCTGTATAAACATGGAAATATGTACACCGCTATCTGTATGAACATGGAAATAACTACACCGCTATCTGTATGAACATGGAAATATCTACACTGCCATCTGTATGGACATGGATATATCTGCACCGCCATCTGTATGAACGTATAAATATCTACACCGCCATCTGTATTAAGATGGAGATATCTACACCGCTGTCTGTATAAACATGGAAATATCTACACCGCTATCTGTATAAACATGGAAATATCTACACCGCTATCTGTATAAACATGGAAATATCTACACCGCTACCTGTATCAACATGGAAATATCAGCACCGCTATCTGTATGAACATGGAAATATCTACACCGCTATCTGTATGAACATGGAAATATCTACACCGCTATCTGTTTGAACATGGAAATATCTACACCGCTATCTGCATGAACATGGAAATATCTTCACCGCCATCTGTATGAACATGGATATGTCTACGCAGCCATCTAGATGAACATGGAAATATCTACACCGCGATCTGTATGAACATGGAAATATCTACATCGCTATCTGTATGAACATGGATATATCTACATAGCCCTCTGGATGAACATGGAAATATCCACACTGCTATCCGTGTAAACATGCATACATCTTCACCGCTAGCTGTATAAACATGGATATATCTACACTGCTATCTGTATGAACACGGAAACATCTACACCGCTATCTGTTTGAAGATGGAAATATATACACTGCTATCTGCATGAAAATGGAAATATCTACACAGCTATCTGCATATACATGGAAATATCTACACAGCTATCTCTTTACACTTGGAAATAACTACACCGCTATCTGTATGAACGTGGAAATATCTACACCGCCATCTGTATGAACATGGAAATATCTGCACCGCCATCTGTATGAACATATAAATATCTACAACGCCATCTGTATTAAGATGGAGATATCTACACCGCTATCTGAATAAACATGGAAATATCAACACCGCTATCTGTATAAACATGGAAATACCTACACCGCTATCTGTATAAACATGGAAATATCTACACCGCTACCTGCATAAACATGGAAATATCAGCACCGCTATCTGTATGAACATGGATATATCTACACAGCCATCTGTATCAACATGGAAATATCTACACCACTATCTGTATGAACATGGAAATATCTACACCGCTATCTGTATAAACATGGAAATATCTACACTGCTATCTGTTTGAACATGGAAATATCTACACCGCTATCTGCATGAAAATGGAAATATCTACACTGCTATCTGCATATACATTTAAATATCTACACAGCTATCTCTTAACACATGGAAATAAATACACCGCTATCTGTATGAACATGGAAATATCTACCCCACCATCTGTATGAACATGGAAATATCTGCACCGCCATCTGTATGAACATGGAAATAACTACACCGATATCTGTATGAACATGGAAATATCAGCACCGCTATCTGTATGAACATGGAAATATCTACACCGCTATCTGTATGAACATGGAAATTTCTACACCGCTCTCTGTATGAACATGGAAATATCTACACCGCTATCTGTATGAACATGGAAATATCTACAAACCTATCTGAATGAACATGGAAATATCTACAAAGCTATCTGCATATACATGGAAATATCTACACAGCTATCTCTTTACACATGGAAATAACAACACCGCTATATCTATAAACATGGAAATATCTACACCGCCATCTGTATGATCGTGGAAATATCTGCACCGCCATCTTTATGAACATATACATATCTACACCAACATCTGTATTAAGAAGGAAATATCTAAACCGCTATCTGTATAAACATGGAAATATCTACACCGCTGCCTGTATAAACATGGAAATGTCAGCACCGCTATCTGTATGAACATGGAAATATCAGCACCGCTATCTTTATAAGCATGGAAATATCTACACCGCTATCTGTATGAACATGGAAATATCTACACCGCTATCTGTTTGAACATGGAAATATCTACACCGCTATCTGCATGAAAATGGAAATATCTACACTGATATCTGCATATACATTTAAATATCTACACAGCTATCTCTTTACACATGGAAATAATGGAAATAACTACACCGCTATCTGTATGAACATGGAAATATCTACACCGCCATGTGTATGAACATGGAAATATCTGCTCCGCCATCTGTATGAACATATAAATATCTACACCACCGACTGCATTAAGATGGAGATATCTACACTGCTATCTGTATAAACATGGAAATATCTACACCGCTATCTGTATAAACATGGAAATATCTACACCGCTATCTGTATAAACATGGAAATATCTACATCACTACCTGTATAAACATGGAAATATCAGCACTGCTATGTGTATGAACATGGAAATATCTACACCGCTATCTGAATGAACATGGAAATATCTACACCGTTATCTGTATGAACATGGATATATCTACACAGCCATCTGGATGAAAATGGATATATCTACAAGGCTATTTGTATGAACATGGAAATATCTACACCGCTATCTGTGTAAACATGCATACATCTTCACCGCTATCTGTATAAACATGGAAATATGTACACCGCTATCTGTATGAACATGGAAATAACTACACCGCTATCTGTATGAACATGGAAATATCTACACTGCCATCTGTATGGACATGGATATATCTGCACCGCCATCTGTATGAACGTATAAATATCTACACCGCCATCTGTATTAAGATGGAGATATCTACACCGCTGTCTGTATAAACATGGAAATATCTACACCGCTATCTGTATAAACATGGAAATATCTACACCGCTATCTGTATAAACATGGAAATATCTACACCGCTACCTGTATCAACATGGAAATATCAGCACCGCTATCTGTATGAACATGGAAATATCTACACCGCTATCTGTATGAACATGGAAATATCTACACCGCTATCTGTTTGAACATGGAAATATCTACACCGCTATCTGCATGAACATGGAAATATCTTCACCGCCATCTGTATGAACATGGATATGTCTACGCAGCCATCTAGATGAACATGGAAATATCTACACCGCGATCTGTATGAACATGGAAATATCTACATCGCTATCTGTATGAACATGGATATATCTACATAGCCCTCTGGATGAACATGGAAATATCCACACTGCTATCCGTGTAAACATGCATACATCTTCACCGCTAGCTGTATAAACATGGATATATCTACACTGCTATCTGTATGAACACGGAAACATCTACACCGCTATCTGTTTGAAGATAGAAATATATACACTGCTATCTGCATGAAAATGGAAATATCTACACAGCTATCTGCATATACATGGAAATATCTACACAGCTATCTCTTTACACTTGGAAATAACTACACCGCTATCTGTATGAACGTGGAAATATCTACACCGCCATCTGTATGAACATGGAAATATCTGCACCGCCATCTGTATGAACATATAAATATCTACAACGCCATCTCTATTAAGATGGAGATATCTACACCGCTATCTGAATAAACATGGAAATATCAACACCGCTATCTGTATAAACATGGAAATACCTACACCGCTATCTGTATAAACATGGAAATATCTACACCGCTACCTGCATAAACATGGAAATATCAGCACCGCTATCTGTATGAACATGGATATATCTACACAGCCATCTGTATCAACATGGAAATATCTACACCACTATCTGTATGAACATGGAAATATCTACACCGCTATCTGTATAAACATGGAAATATCTACACTGCTATCTGTTTGAACATGGAAATATCTACACCGCTATCTGCATGAAAATGGAAATATCTACACTGCTATCTGCATATACATTTAAATATCTACACAGCTATCTCTTAACACATGGAAATAAATACACCGCTATCTGTATGAACATGGAAATATCTACCCCACCATCTGTATGAACATGGAAATATCTGCACCGCCATCTGTATGAACATGGAAATAACTACACCGATATCTGTATGAACATGGAAATATCAGCACCGCTATCTGTATGAACATGGAAATATCTACACCGCTATCTGTATGAACATGGAAATTTCTACACCGCTCTCTGTATGAACATGGAAATATCTACACCGCTATCTGTATGAACATGGAAATATCTACAAACCTATCTGAATGAACATGGAAATATCTACAAAGCTATCTGCATATACATGGAAATATCTACACAGCTATCTCTTTACACATGGAAATAACAACACCGCTATATCTATAAACATGGAAATATCTACACCGCCATCTGTATGATCGTGGAAATATCTGCACCGCCATCTTTATGAACATATACATATCTACACCAACATCTGTATTAAGAAGGAAATATCTAAACCGCTATCTGTATAAACATGGAAATATCTACACCGCTGCCTGTATAAACATGGAAATGTCAGCACCGCTATCTGTATGAACATGGAAATATCAGCACCGCTATCTTTATAAGCATGGAAATATCTACACCGCTATCTGTATGAACATGGAAATATCTACACCGCTATCTGTTTGAACATGGAAATATCTACACCGCTATCTGCATGAAAATGGAAATATCTACACTGATATCTGCATATACATTTAAATATCTACACAGCTATCTCTTTACACATGGAAATAATGGAAATAACTACACCGCTATCTGTATGAACATGGAAATATCTACACCGCCATGTGTATGAACATGGAAATATCTGCTCCGCCATCTGTATGAACATATAAATATCTACACCACCGACTGCATTAAGATGGAGATATCTACACTGCTATCTGTATAAACATGGAAATATCTACACCGCTATCTGTATAAACATGGAAATATCTACACCGCTATCTGTATAAACATGGAAATATCTACATCACTACCTGTATAAACATGGAAATATCAGCACTGCTATGTGTATGAACATGGAAATATCTACACCGCTATCTGAATGAACATGGAAATATCTACACCGTTATCTGTATGAACATGGATATATCTACACAGCCATCTGGATGAAAATGGATATATCTACAAGGCTATTTGTATGAACATGGAAATATCTACACCGCTATCTGTGTAAACATGCATACATCTTCACCGCTATCTGTATAAACATGGAAATATGTACACCGCTATCTGTATGAACATGGAAATAACTACACCGCTATCTGTATGAACATGGAAATATCTACACTGCCATCTGTATGGACATGGATATATCTGCACCGCCATCTGTATGAACGTATAAATATCTACACCGCCATCTGTATTAAGATGGAGATATCTACACCGCTGTCTGTATAAACATGGAAATATCTACACCGCTATCTGTATAAACATGGAAATATCTACACCGCTATCTGTATAAACATGGAAATATCTACACCGCTACCTGTATCAACATGGAAATATCAGCACCGCTATCTGTATGAACATGGAAATATCTACACCGCTATCTGTATGAACATGGAAATATCTACACCGCTATCTGTTTGAACATGGAAATATCTACACCGCTATCTGCATGAACATGGAAATATCTTCACCGCCATCTGTATGAACATGGATATGTCTACGCAGCCATCTAGATGAACATGGAAATATCTACACCGCGATCTGTATGAACATGGAAATATCTACATCGCTATCTGTATGAACATGGATATATCTACATAGCCCTCTGGATGAACATGGAAATATCCACACTGCTATCCGTGTAAACATGCATACATCTTCACCGCTAGCTGTATAAACATGGATATATCTACACTGCTATCTGTATGAACACGGAAACATCTACACCGCTATCTGTTTGAAGATAGAAATATATACACTGCTATCTGCATGAAAATGGAAATATCTACACAGCTATCTGCATATACATGGAAATATCTACACAGCTATCTCTTTACACTTGGAAATAACTACACCGCTATCTGTATGAACGTGGAAATATCTACACCGCCATCTGTATGAACATGGAAATATCTGCACCGCCATCTGTATGAACATATAAATATCTACAACGCCATCTGTATTAAGATGGAGATATCTACACCGCTATCTGAATAAACATGGAAATATCAACACCGCTATCTGTATAAACATGGAAATACCTACACCGCTATCTGTATAAACATGGAAATATCTACACCGCTACCCGCATAAACATGGAAATATCAGCACCGCTATCTGTATGAACATGGATATATCTACACAGCCATCTGTATCAACATGGAAATATCTACACCACTATCTGTATGAACATGGAAATATCTACACCGCTATCTGTATAAACATAGAAATATCTACACTGCTATCTGTTTGAACATGGAAATATCTACACCGCTATCTGCATGAAAATGGAAATATCTACACTGCTATCTGCATATACATTTAAATATCTACACAGCTATCTCTTAACACATGGAAATAAATACACCGCTATCTGTATGAACATGGAAATATCTACCCCACCATCTGTATGAACATGGAAATATCTGCACCGCCATCTGTATGAACATGGAAATAACTACACCGATATCTGTATGAACATGGAAATATCTACACCGCTATCTGTATGAACATGGAAATATCTACACCGCTATCTGTATGAACATGGAAATTTCTACACCGCTATCTGTTTGAACATGGAAATATCTACACCGCTATCTGCATGAACATGGAAATATCTTCACCGCCATCTGTATGAACATGGATATGTCTACGCAGCCATCTAGATGAACATGGAATTATCTACACCGCGATCTGTATGAACATGGAAATATCTACACCGCAATCTGTGTAAACATGCTTACATCTTCACCGCTATCTGTATAAACATGGAAATATCTACACCGCTATCTGTATGAACATGGAAATATCTACACCGCTATCTGCATGAACATGGAAATATCTTCACCGCCATCTGTATGAACATGGATATGTCTACGCAGCCATCTAGATAAACATGGAAATATCTGCACTGAGATCTGTATGAACATGGAAATATCTACACCGCTCTCTGTATGAACATGCATATATCTACATAGCCCTCTGGATGAACATGGAAATATCCACACTGCTATCTGTTTAAACATGCATACATCTTCACCGCTAGCTGTATAAACATGGAAATATCTACACTGCTATCTGTATGAATACGGAAACATCTACACCGCTATCTGTTTGAAGATAGAAATATATACACTGCTATCTGCATGAAAATGGAAATATCTACACAGCTATCTGCATATACATGGAAATATCTACACAGCTATCTCTTTACACATGGAAATAACTACACCACTATCTGTATGAACGTGGAAATATCTACACCGCCATCTGTATGAACATGGAAATATCTGCACCGCCATCTGTATGAACATATAAATATCTACAACGCCATCTGTATTAAGATGGAGATATCTACACCGCTATCTGAATAAACATGGAAATAAAACCGCTATCTGTATAAACATGGAAATATCTATACCGCTATCTGTATAAACATGGAAATATCTACACAGCTACCTGCATAAACATGGAAATATCTTCACCGCCATCTGTATGAACATGGATATGTCTACGCAGCCATCTAGATGAACATGGAAATATCTACACTGCGATCTGTATGAACATGGAAATATCTACACCGCTATCTGCATGAACATGGAAATATCTTCACCACCATCTGTATGAACATGGATATGTCTACGCAGCCATCTAGATGAACATGGAATTATCTACACCGCGATCTGTACGAACATGGAAATATCTACACCGCTATCTGTGTAAACATGCATACATCTTCACCGCTATCTGTATAAACATGGAAATATCTACACCGCTATCTGTATCAACATGGAAATATCTACACCACTATCTGTTTGAACATGGAAATATCTAAACCGCTATCTGCATAAAAATAGAAATATCTACACAGCTATCTGCATATACATGGAAATATCTACAAAGTTATCTCTTTACACATGGAAATAACTACACCGCTATCTGTATGAACATGGAAATATCTACACCGACATCTGTATGAACATGGAAATATCTACACCGCTATCTGTATGAACATGGAAATAGCTACACCGCTATCTGTATGAACATGGAAATATCTACATCACTATCTGTATGAACATGGAAATATCTACACCGCTATCTGTATGAACATGGAAATATCTACACCGCTATCTGTATGAGCATGGAAATATCTTCACCGCCATCTGTATGAACATGGATATATGTACACACCCATCTGGATGAACATGGAAATATCTACACCGCTATCTGTATGAACATGGAAATAGCTACACCGCTATCTGTATGAACATGGAAATATCTACACCACTATCTGTATGAACTTGGAAATATCTACACCGCTATCTGTATGAACGTGGAAATAACTTCACCGCCATCTGTATGAACATGGATATATCTACACAGCCATATGGATGAACATGGAAATATCTACACCGCTATCTGCATGAACATGGAAATAGCTACACCGCTATCTGTATGAACATGGAAATAGCTACACCGCCATCTGTATGAACATGGAAATATCTGCACCGCCATCTGTACGAACATATAAATATCTACACCACCATCCGTATTAAGATGGAGATATCTACACCGCTATCTTTATAAACCTGGAAATATCTACACCGCTATCTGTATAAACATGGAAATATCCACACCGCTATCTGTATAAACATGGAAATATCCACACCGCTACCTGTATAAACATGGAAATATCAGCACCGCTATCTGTATGAGCATGGAAATAGCTACACCGCGATCTGTATGAACATGGAAATATCTACACCACTATCTGTATGAACATGTAAATATATACACCGCTATCTGTATGAAGATGGATATATCTACACAGCCATCTGGATGAACATGGAAATATCTACACCGCTATCTGTATGAACATGGAAATATCTACACCGCTATCTGTGTAAACATGCATACATCTTCACCGCTATCTGTATAAACATGGAAATATCTACACCGCTATCTGTATGAACATGGAAATATCTACACCGCTGTCTGTTTGAACATGGAAATATCTAAACCGCTATATGCATAAAAATAGAAATATCTACACAGCTATCTGCATATAAATGGAAATATCTACAAAGCTATCTTTTTACACATGGAAATAACTACACCGCTATCTCTATAAACATGGAAATAACTACACCGCCATCTGTATGAACATGGAAATATCTGCACCGCCATCTGTATGAACATATAAATATCTACACCGCCATCTGTATTAAGATCGAGATAACTTCACCGCTATCTGTATAAACTTGGATATATCTACACCGCTTTCTGTATAAACATGGAAATATCTACACCGCTATCTGTATAAACATAGAAATATCTACACCGCTACCTGTATAAACATGGAAATATCAGCACCGCTATCTGTATGAACATGGAAATATCTACACCGCTATCTTTATGAACATGGAAATATCTACACCGCCATCTGTATGAACATGGATATATCTACACAGCCATCTGAATGAACATGGAAATATCTACACCGCTATCTGCATGATCATGGAAATATCTACACTGCTATCTGTGTAAACATGCATACATCTTCACCGCAATCTGTATAAGCATGGAAATATCTACACCGCTATCTGTATGAACATGGAAATATCTACACCGCTATCTGTTTGAACATGGAAATATCTAAACCGCTATCAGAATGAAAATGGAAATATCTACACAGCTATCTGCATATACATGGAAATATCTACACAGCTATCTCTTTACACATAGAAATAACTACACCGCTATCTGTATGAACACGGAAATATCTACACCGCCATCTGTATGAACATGGAAATATCTGCACCGCCATCTGTATGAACATATAAATAACTACACCGCCATCTGTATTAAGATGGAGATATCTTCACCGCTATCTGTAAAAACATGGAAATATCTACACCGCTATCTGTATAAACATGGAAATATCTACACTGCTATCTGTATAAACATGTAAATATCTACACCGCTACCTGTATAAACATGGAAATATCAGCACCGCTATCTGTAAGAACATGGAAATATCAGCCACTGTATCTGTATGAACATGGAAATATCTACACCGCTATCTCTATGAACATGGAAATATCTACACCACTATCTGTTTGAACATGGAAATATCTAAACCGCTATCCGCATGAAAATGGAAATATCTACACAGCTATCTGCATATACATGGAAATATCTACTCAGCTATCTCTTTACACATGTAAATAACTACACCGCTATCTCCATAAACATGGAAATATCTACACCGCCATCTGTATGAACATGGAAATATATGCACCACCATGTGTATGAACATATAAATATCTGCACCGCCATCTGTATTAAGAAGGAGATATCTACACCGCTATCTGTATAAACATGGAAATATCAGCACCGCTATCAGTATGAACATGGAAATATCAACACCGCTATCTGTACGAACATGGAAATATCTACACCGCTATCTGTATGAACATGGAAATATCTTCACCGCCATCTGTATGAACATGGATATATCTACACAGCCATCTGTATGAACATGGAAATATCTACACCGCTATCTGTATGAACATGGAAATATCTACACCGCTATCTGTATGAACATGGAAATATCTTCACCGCCATCTGTATGAACATGGATGTGTCTACACAGCAATCAGGATGAACATGGAAATATCTTCGCCGCGATCTGTAAGAACATGGAAATATCTACACCGCTATCTGTGTAAACATGCATACATTTCACCGCTATCTGTATAAACATGGAAATATCTACTCCGCTATCTGTATGAACATGGAAATATTTACACCGCTATCTGTTTGAAAATGGAAATATCTAAACCGCTATCTGCATGAAAATAGAAATATCTACACAGCTATCTGCACATACATGGAAATATCTACAAAGCTATCTCTTTACACATGGAAATAACTACACTGCTATCTTTATAAACATGGAAATATCTACACCGCTATCTGTATGAACATGGAAAATCTACACCGCTATCTGTTTGAACATGGAAATATCTACACCGCTATCTCTATGAACATGGAAATATCTTCACCGCCATCTGTATGAATACGGATATGTCTGCACAGCCATCTAGATGAAAATGGAAATATCTACACCGCGATCTGTAAGAACATGGAAATATCAACACCGCTATCTGTGTAAACATGCATACACCTTCACCGCTATCTGTATAAACATGGAAATATCTACACCGCTATCTGTATGAACATGGAAATATCTACACCGCTGTCTGTTTGAACATGGAAATATCTAAACCACTATGTGCATAAAAATAGAAATATCTACACAGCTATCTGCATATAAATGGAAATATCTACAAAGCAATCTTTTTACAAATGGAAATAACTACACCACTATCTCTATAAACATGGAAATATCTACACCGCCATCTGTATGAACATGGAAATATCTGCACCGCCATCTGTATGAACATATAAATATCTACACCGCCATCTGTATTAAGATGGAGATATCTACACCGCTATCTGTATAAACATGGAAATATCTACACCGCTATCTATATAAACATGGAAATATCTACACTGCTATCTGTATAAACTTGGAAATATCTACACCGCTACATGTATAAACATGGAAATAACAGCACCGCTATCTGTATGAACAAGGAAATATCAGCCCCTCTATCTGTATGAACATGGAAATATCTACACCGCTATCTGTTTGAACATGGAAAGATCTAAACCGCTATCTACATATACATGGAAATATGTACACAACTGTCTCTTTACACATGGAAATAACTAATGAGCTATCTGTATGAACATGGAAATATCTTCACCGCCATCTGAATGAACATGGATATATCTAAACAGCTATCTGTGTAAACATGCATACATCTTCACCGCTATCTGTATAAACATGGAAATATCTACACAGCTATCTGCATGAACATGGAAATATCTACACCGCTATCTGTTAGAACATGGAAATATCTACACCGCTATCTGCATGAAAATGGAAATACCTACACAGCGATCTGCATATACATGGAAATATCTACAAAGCTATCTCTTTACACATGGAAATAACTACAGCGCTATCTCTATAAACAAGGAAATATCTACACCACCATCTGTATGAACATGGAAATATCTGCACCGCCATCTGTATGAACATATAAATATCTACACCGCCATCTATATTAAGATGGTGATATCTACACCGCTATCTGTATAAACATGGAAATATCTACACCGCTATCTGTATAAACATGGAAATATCTACACCGCTATCTGTATAAACATGGAAATATCTACACCGCTACCTATATAAACATTTAAATATCAGCTCCGCTATCTGTATGAACATGGAAATATCTACACAGCTATCTCTATGAACACGGAAATATCTACACCGCTATCTGTATGAACATGGAAATAGCTACACCGCTATCTGTATGAAAATGGAAATATATGCACCACCATGTGTATGAACATATAAATATCTGCACCGCCATCTGTATTAAGAAGGAGATATCTACACCGCTATCTGTATAAACATGGAAATATCAGCACCGCTATCAGTATGAACATGGAAATATCAACACCGCTATCTGTACGAACATGGAAATATCTACACCGCTATCTGTATGAACATGGAAATATCTTCACCGCCATCTGTATGAACATGGATATATCTACACAGCCATCTGTATGAACATGGAAATATCTACACCGCTATCTGTATGAACATGGAAATATCTACACCGCTATCTGTATGAACATGGAAATATCTTCACCGCCATCTGTATGAACATGGATGTGTCTACACAGCAATCAGGATGAACATGGAAATATCTTCGCCGCGATCTGTAAGAACATGGAAATATCTACACCGCTATCTGTGTAAACATGCATACATTTCACCGCTATCTGTATAAACATGGAAATATCTACTCCGCTATCTGTATGAACATGGAAATATTTACACCGCTATCTGTTTGAAAATGGAAATATCTAAACCGCTATCTGCATGAAAATAGAAATATCTACACAGCTATCTGCACATACATGGAAATATCTACAAAGCTATCTCTTTACACATGGAAATAACTACACTGCTATCTTTATAAACATGGAAATATCTACACCGCTATCTGTATGAACATGGAAAATCTACACCGCTATCTGTTTGAACATGGAAATATCTACACCGCTATCTCTATGAACATGGAAATATCTTCACCGCCATCTGTATGAATACGGATATGTCTGCACAGCCATCTAGATGAAAATGGAAATATCTACACCGCGATCTGTAAGAACATGGAAATATCAACACCGCTATCTGTGTAAACATGCATACACCTTCACCGCTATCTGTATAAACATGGAAATATCTACACCGCTATCTGTATGAACATGGAAATATCTACACCGCTGTCTGTTTGAACATGGAAATATCTAAACCACTATGTGCATAAAAATAGAAATATCTACACAGCTATCTGCATATAAATGGAAATATCTACAAAGCAATCTTTTTACAAATGGAAATAACTACACCACTATCTCTATAAACATGGAAATATCTACACCGCCATCTGTATGAACATGGAAATATCTGCACCGCCATCTGTATGAACATATAAATATCTACACCGCCATCTGTATTAAGATGGAGATATCTTCACCGCTATCTGTATAAACTTGGATATATCTACACCGCTATCTGTATAAACATGGAAATATCTACACCGCTATCTGTATAAACATAGAAATATCTACACCGCTACCTGTATAAACATGGAAATATCAGCACCGCTCTCTGTATGAACATGGAAATATCTACACCACTATCTGTATGAACATGGAAATATCTACACCGCCATCTGTATGAACATGGATATATCTACACAGCCATCTGAATGAACATGGAAATATCTACACCACTATCTGCATGAACATGGAAATATCTACACTGCTATCTGTGTAAACATGCATAAATCTTCACCGCAATCTGTATAAGCATGGAAATATCTACACCGCTATCTGTATGAACATGGAAATATCTACACCGCTATCTGTTTGAACATGGAAATATCTAAACCGCTATCAGAATGAAAATGGAAATATCTACACAGCTATCTGCATATACATGGAAATATCTACACAGCTATCTCTTTACACATAGAAATAACTACACCGCTATCTGTATGAACACGGAAATATCTACACCGCCATCTGTATGAACATGGAAATATCTGCACCGCCATCTGTATGAACATATAAATAACTACACCGCCATCTGTATTAAGATGGAGATATCTTCACCGCTATCAGTAAAAACATGGAAATATCTACACTGCTATCTGTATAAACATGTAAATATCTACACCGCTACCTGTATAAACATGGAAATATCAGCACCGCTATCTGTAAGAACATGGAAATATCAGCCACTCTATCTGTATGAACATGGAAATATCTACACTGCTATCTGTATGAACATGGAAATATCTACACCGCTATCTGTATGAACATGGAAATATCTACACCGCTATCTGTATGAACATGGAAATATCTACACCGCTATCTGTATGAACATGGAAATATCAACACCGCTATCTGTTTGAACATGGAAATATCTACACCACTGTCTGCATGAAAATGGAAATATCTACACAGCTATCTGCATATACATGGAAATATCTACACAGCTATCTCTTTACACATGGAAATAACTACACCGCTATCTCCATAAAGATGGAAATATCTACACCGCCATCTGTATGAACATGGAAATATATGCACCGCCAGGTGTATGAACATATAAATATCTGCACCGCCATCTGTATTAAGAAGGAGATATCTACACCGCTATCTGTATAAACATGGAAATATCATCACCGCTATCAGTATGAACATGGAAATATCTACACCGCTATCTGTACGAACATGGAAATATCTACACCGCTATCTGTATGAACATGGAAATATCTTCACCGCCATCTGTATGAACATGGATATATCTACACAGCCATCTGTATGAACATGGATGTGTCTACACAGCCATCAGGATGAACATGGAAATATCTACGCCGCGATCTGTATGAACATGGAAATATCTACACCGCTATCTGTGTAAACATGCATACATTTCACCGCTATCTGTATAAACATGGAAATATCTACTCCGCTATCTGTATGAACATGGAAATATTTACACCGCTATCTGTTTGAACATGGAAATATGTAAACCGCTATCTGCATGAAAATAGAAATATCTACACAGCTATCTGCATATACATGGAAATATCTACAAAGCTATCTCTTTACACATGGAAATAACTACACCACTATCTTTATAAACATGGATATATCTACACCGCCATCTGTATGAACATGGAAATATCTGCACTGCCATCTGTATGAACATATAAATATCTACACCGCCATCGGTATTATGATGGGATCTCTTCACCGCTATCTGTATAAACTTGGAATTATCTTCACCGCTATCTGTATAAACCTGGAAATATCTACACCGCTATCTGTATAAACACGGAAATATCTACACCGCTATCTGTATAAACATAGAAATATCTACACTGCTACCTGTATAAACATAGAAATATCAGCACCGCAATCTGCATGAAGATGGCAATATCAGCCCCTATATCTGTATGAACTTGGAGATATCTACACCGATATCTGTAAGAATATGGAAATATCTACACCGCTATCTGTATGAACATGGAAATATCTTCACCGCCATCTGTATGAACATGGATATATCTACACAGCCATCTTTATGAACATGGAAATATCTACACCGCTATATGTATGAACATGGAAAGAGCTACACCGCTATCTGTATGAACATGGAAATATCTACACCACTATCTGTATGAACATGGAAATATCTACACCGCTATCTGAATGAACATGGAAATACCTTCACCGCCATCTGTATGAACATGGATATATCTACACAGCCGTCTGGATGAACATGGAAATATCTACACCGCTATCTGTATGAACATTGAAATATCTACACCGCTATCTGTATAAACATGGAAATATCTACACTGCTACCTGTATAAACATGGAAATATCAGCACCACTATCTGTATGAATATGGAAATATCTACACCGCTATCTGTATGAACATGGAAATATCTACACCGCTATCTGTATGAACATGGAAATATCTACAAAGCTATCTGAATGAACATGGAAATATCTACACCGCTATCTGTTTGAACATGTAAATATCTACACCGCTATCTGCATGAAAATGGAAATATCTACAAAGGTATCTGCATATACATGGAAATATCTACACAGCTATCTCTTTACACTTGGAAATAACTACACCGCTATATCTTTAAACATGGAAATATCTACACCGCCATCTGTATGAACATGGAAATATCTGCACCGCCATATGTATGAACATACAAATATCTACACTGCCATCTGTATTAAGAAGGAAATATCTGAACCGCTATCTGTATAAACATGGAAATACCTACACCGCTGCATGTATAAACATGGAAATATCACCACCGCTATCTGTATGAACATGGAAATATCTACACCGCTATCTGTTTGAACATGGAAATATCTAAACCGCTATCAGAATGAAAATGGAAATATCTACACAGCTATCTGCATATACATGGAAATATCTACACAGCTATCTCTTTACACATAGAAATAACTACACCGCTATCTGTATGAACACGGAAATATCTACACCGCCATCTGTATGAACATGGAAATATCTGCACCGCCATCTGTATGAACATATAAATAACTACACCGCCATCTGTATTAAGATGGAGATATCTTCACCGCTATCTGTAAAAACATGGAAATATCTACACCGCTATCTGTATAAACATGGAAATATCTACACTGCTATCTGTATAAACATGTAAATATCTACACCGCTACCTGTATAAACATGGAAATATCAGCACCGCTATCTGTAAGAACATGGAAATATCAGCCACTCTATCTGTATGAACATGGAAATATCTACACCACTATCTGTTTGAACATGGAAATATCTAAACCGCTATCCGCATGAAAATGGAAATATCTACACAGCTATCTGCATATACATGGAAATATCTACACAGCTATCTCTTTACACATGGAAATAACTACACCGCTATCTGTATGAACATGGAAATATCTTCACCGCCATCTGTATGAACATGGATATATCTACACAGCCATCTGGATGAACATGGAAATATCTACACCGCTATCTGTATGAACATGGAAATATCTACACCGCTATGTGTGTAAACATGCATACATCTTCACCGCTATCTGTATAAACATGGAAATATCTACACTGCTATCTGCATGAACAAGGAAATATCTACGTCGCTATCTGTTTGAAGATGGAAATATCTACAACGCTATCTGCATGAAAATGGAAATATCTACACAGCGATCTGCATATACATGGAAATATCTACAAAGCTATCTCTTTACACATGGAAACAACAACAGCGCTATCTCTATAAACATGGAAATATCTACACCACCATCTGTATGAACATGGAAATATCTGCACCGCCATCTGTATGAACATATAAATATCTACACCGCCATCTATATTAAGATGGAGATATCTACACCGCTATCTGTATAAACTTGGAAATATCTACACCGCTATCTGTATAAACATGGAAATATCTACACCGCTATCTGTATAAACATGGAAATATCTACACCGCTACCTGTATAAACATTTAAATATCAGCACCGCTATCTGTATGAACATGGAAATATCTACACCGCTATCTCTATGAACATGGAAATATCTACACCGCTATCTGTATGAACATGGAAATAGCTACACCGCTATCTGTATGAACATGGAAATATCTACACCACTACCTGTATGGACATGGAAATATCTACACCTGTATCTCCATGAACATGGATATATCTACACAGCCATCTGGATGAACATGGAAATATCTACACCGCTATCTGTATGAACATGGAAATATCTACACCGCTATCTGTGTAAATATGCATACATCTTCACCGCAATCTGTATAAACATGGAAATATCTACACCGCTATCTGTATGAACATGGAAATATCTACACCGCTATCTGTTTGAACATGGAAATATCTACACCGCTATCTGCATGAAAATGGAAATAACTTCAGAGCTATCTGCATATACATGGAAATATCTACAAAGCAATCTCTTTACACATGGAAATAACTACACCGCTATCTGTATGAACATGGAAATATCTACACCGCCATCTGTATGAACATGGAAATATCTGCACCGCCATCTGTATGAACATATAAATAACTACACGGCCATCTGTATTAAGATGGAGATATCTACACTGCTATATGTATAAACATGGAAATATCTATACCGCTATCTGTATAAACATGGAAATATCTACACCGCTACCTGTATAAACATGGAAATATCTACACCGCTACCTGTATAAACATGGAAATATCAGCACCGCTATCTGTATGAACATGGAAATATCAGCCCCACTATCTGTATGAACATGGAAATATCTACACCGCTATCTGTATGAACATGGAAATATCTACACCACTATCTGTATGAACATGGAAATATCTACACCGCTATCTGTATGAACATGGAAATATCTACACCGCTATCTGTATGAACATGGAAATATCTACACCACTATCTGTTTGAACATGGAAATATCTACACCGCTGTCTGCATGAAAATGGAAATATCTACACAGCTATCTGCATATACACGGAAATATCTACACAGCTATCTCTTTACACATGGAAATAACTACACCGCTATCTCTATAAACATGGAAATATCTACACCGCCATCTGTATGAACATGGAAATATATGCACCGCCATGTGTATGAACATATAAATATCTGCACCGCCATCTGTATTAAGAAGGAGATAACTACACCGCTATCTGTATAAACATGGAAATATAAGCACCGCTATCAGTATGAACATGGAAATATCTACACCGCTATCTGTACGAAAATGGAAATATCTACACCGCTATCTGTATGAACATGGAAATATCTTCACCGCCATCTGTATGAACATGGATATATCTACACAGCCATCTGTATGAACATGGAAATATCTACACCGCTATCTGTATGAACATGGAAATATCTACACCACTATCTGTATGAACATGGAAATATCTACACTGCTATCTGAATGAACATGGAAATACCTTCACCGCCATCTGTATGAACATGGATATATCTACACAGCCATCTGGATGAACATGGAAATATCTACACCGCTATCTGTATGAACATTGAAATATCTACACCGCTATCTGTATAAACATGGAAATATCTACACCGCTACCTGTATAAACATGGAAATATCAGCACAGCTATCTGTATGAACATGGAAATATCTACACCGCTCTCTGTATGAACATGGAAATATCTACACCGCTATCTGTATGAACATGGAAATATCTACAAAGCTATCTGAATGAACATGGAAATATCTACACCGCTATCTGTTTGAACATGTAAATATCTACACCGCTATCTGCATGAAAATGGAAATATCTACAAAGGTATCTGCATATACATGGAAATATCTACACAGCTATCTCTTTACACATGGAAATAACTACACCGCTATATCTATAAACATGGAAATATCTACACCGCCATCTGTATGAACATGGAAATATCTGCACCGCCATATGTATGAACATACAAATATCTACACCGCCATCTGTATTAAGAAGGAAATATCTAAACCACTATCTGTATGAACATGGAAATACCTACACCGCTGCATGTATAAACATGGAAATATCACCACCGCTATCTGTATGAACATGGAAATATCTACACCGCTATCTGTATGAACATGGAAATATCTACACCGCTATCTGTATGAATATGGAAATATCTACACCGCTATCTGTATGAACATGGAAATAACTACACCGCTATCTGTATGAACATGGAAATATCTACACCGCTATCTGTTTGACCATGGAAATCTCTACACCGCTATCTGCAAGAAAATGGAAATATCTACACTGCTATCTGCATATACATTTAAATATCTACACAGCTATCTCTTTACACATGGAAATAACTACACCGCTATCTGTATGAATATGGAAATATCTACACCGCCATCTGTATGAACATGGAAATATCTGCACCGCCATCTGTATGAACATATATATATCTACACCGCCATCTATATTAAGATGGACATATCTACACCGCTATCTGTATAAACGTGGAAATATCTACACCGCTATCTGTATAAACACGGAAATATCTACACCACTATCTGTATAAACATAGAAATATCTACACTGCTACCTGTATAAACATAGAAATATCAGCACCGCTATCTGCATGAACATGGCAATATCAGCCCCTCTATCTGTATGAACTTGGAGATACCTACACCGCTATCTGTAAGAAAATGGAAATATCTACACCGCTATCTGTATGAACATGGAAATATCTTCACCGCCATCTGTATGAACATGGATATATCTACACAGCCATCTGGATGAACATGGAAATATCTACACCGCTATATGTATGAACATGGAAACAGCTACACCGCTATCTGTATGAACATGGAAATATCTACACCACTATCTGTATGAACATGGAAATATCTACACCGCTATCTGAATGAACATGGAAATATCTTCACCGCCATCTGTATGAACATGGATGTGTCTACACAGCCATCAGGATGAACATGGAAATATCTACGCCGCGATCTGTATGAACATGGAAATATCTACTCCGCTATCTGTGTAAACATGCATACATTTCACCGCTATCTGTATTAACATGGAAATATCTACTCCGCTATCTGTATGAACATGGAAATATTTACACCGCTATCTGTTTGAACATGGAAATATGTAAACCGCTATCTGCATGAAAATAGAAATATCTACACAGCTATCTGCCTATACATGGAAATATCTACAAAGCTATCTCTTTACACATGGAAATAACTACACCGCTATCTTTATAAACATGGAAATATCTACACCGCCATCTGTATGAACATGGAAATATCTGCACTGCCATCTGTATGAACATATAAATATCTACACCGCCATCTGTATTAAGATGGGATATCTTCACCGCTATATGTATAAACTTGGAATTATCTTCACCGCTATCTGTATAAACCTGGAAATATCTACACCGCTATCTGTATAAACACGGAAATATCTACACCGCTATCTGTACAAACATAGAAATATCTACACTGCTACCTGTATAAACATAGAAATATCAGCACCGCTATCTGCATGAACACGGCAATATCAGCCCCTCTATCTGTATGAACTTGGAGATATCTACACCGCTATCTGTAAGAATATGGAAATATCTACACCGCTATCTGTATGAACATGGAAATATCTTCACCGCCATCTGTATGAACATGGATATATCTACACAGCCATCTGGATGAACATGGAAATATGTACACCGCTATATGTATGAACATGGAAACAGCTACACCGCTATCTGTATTAACATGGAAATATCTACACCACTATCTGTATGAACATGGAAATATCTACACCGCTATCTGAATGAACATGGAAATACCTTCACCGCCATCTGTATGAACATGGATATATCTACACAGCCATCTGGATGAACATGGAAATATCTACACCGATATCTGTATGAACATTGAAATATCTACACCGCTATCTGTATAAACAAGGAAATATCTACACCGCTACCTGTATAAACATGGAAATATCAGCACCGCTATCTGTATGAACATGGAAATATCTACACCGCTATCTGTATGAACATGGAAATATCTACACCGCTATCTGTATGAACATGGAAATATCTACAAAGCTATCTGAATGAACATGGAAATATCTACACCGCTATCTGTTTGAACATGTAAATATCTACACCGCTATCTGCATGAAAATGGAAATATCTACAAAGGTATCTGCATATACATGGAAATATCTACACAGCTATCTCTTTACACATGGAAATAACTACACCGCTATATCTATAAACATGGAAATATCTACACCGCCATCTGTATGAACATGGAAATATCTGCACCGCCATATGTATGAACATACAAATATCTACACCGCCATCTGTATTAAGATGGAGATATCTACACTGCTATCTATATAAACATGGAAATATCTACACCACGATCTGTATAAACATGGAAATATCTACACCGCTATCTGAATAAACATGGAAATATCTACACCACTACCTGTATAAACATGGAAGTATCAGCACCGCTATCTGTATGAACATGGAAATATCTTCACCACCATCTGTATGAACATGGATATGTCTACACAGCCATCTAGATGAACATTGAAATATCTGCTCCGCGATCTGTATGAACATGGAAATATCTACACCGCTATCTATGTAAACATGCATACATCATCACCGCTATCTGTATAAACATGGAAATATCTACACCGCTATGTGTTTGAACATGGAAATATCTAAACCGCTATCTGCATAAAAATAGAAATATCAACAGAGCTATCTGCATATAAATGGAAATATCTACAAAGCTATCTCTTTACACTTGGAAATAACTACACCGCAATCTGTATAAACATGGAAATATGTACACCGCCATCTGTATGAACTTGGAAATATCTGCACCGCCATCTGTATGAACATATAAATATCTACACCGCCATCTATATTAAGATGGAGATATCTACACTGCTATCTGTATTAACATGGAAATATCTACACCGCTATCTGTAAAAACATGGAAATATCTACACCGCTATCTGTATAAACATGGAAATATCTACACCGCTATCTGTATAAACATGGAAATATCTACACCGCTACCTGTATAAACATTTAAATATCAGCACCGCTATCTGTATGAACATGGAAATATCTACACCGCTATCTCTATGAACATGGAAATATCTACACCGCTATCTGTATGAAAATAGAAATAGCTACACCGCTATCTGTATGAACATGGAAATATCTACACCACTACCTGTATGGACATGGAAATATCTACACCTGTATCTCCATGAACATGGATATATCTACACAGCCATCTGGATGAACATGGAAATATCTACACCGCTATCTGTATGAACATGGAAATATCTACACCGCTATCTGTGTAAATATGCATACATCTTCACCGCAATCTGTATAAACATGGAAATATCTACACCGCTATCTGTATGAACATGGAAATATCTACACCGCTATCTGTTTGAACATGGAAATATCTACACCGCTATCTGCATGAAAATGGAAATAACTTCAGAGCTATCTGCATATACATGGAAATATCTACAAAGCAATCTCTTTACACATGGAAATAACTACACCGCTATCTGTATGAACATGGAAATATCTACACCGCCATCTGTATGAACATGGAAATATCTGCACCGCCATCTGTATGAACATATAAATAACTACACGGCCATCTGTATTAAGATGGAGATATCTACACCGCTATATGTATAAACATGGAAATATCTATACCGCTATCTGTATAAACATGGAAATATCTACACCGCTACCTGTATAAACATGGAAATATCTACACCGCTACCTGTATAAACATGGAAATATCAGCCCCACTATCTGTATGAACATGGAAATATCTACACCGCTATCTGTATGAACATGGAAATATCTACACCACTATCTGTATGAACATGGAAATATCTACACCGCTATCTGTATGAACATGGAAATATCTACACCGCTATCTGTATGAACATGGAAATATCTACACCACTATCTGTTTGAACATGGAAATATCTACACCGCTGTCTGCATGAAAATGGAAATATCTACACAGCTATCTGCATATACACGTAAATATCTACACAGCTATCTCTTTACACATGGAAATAACTACACCGCTATCTCTATAAACATGGAAATATCTACACCGCCATCTGTATGAACATGGAAATATATGCACCGCCATGTGTATGAACATATAAATATCTGCACCGCCATCTGTATTAAGAAGGAGATAACTACACCGCTATCTGTATAAACATGGAAATATAAGCACCGCTATCAGTATGAACATGGAAATATCTACACCGCTATCTGTACGAAAATGGAAATATCTACACCGCTATCTGTATGAACATGGAAATATCTTCACCGCCATCTGTATGAACATGGATATATCTACACAGCCATCTGTATGAACATGGAAATATCTACACCGCTATCTGTATGAACATGGAAATATCTACACCACTATCTGTATGAACATGGAAATATCTACACTGCTATCTGAATGAACATGGAAATACCTTCACCGCCATCTGTATGAACATGGATATATCTACACAGCCATCTGGATGAACATGGAAATATCTACACCGCTATCTGTATGAACATTGAAATATCTACACCGCCAGCTGTATAAACATGGAAATATCTACACCGCTACCTGTATAAACATGGAAATATCAGCACAGCTATCTGTATGAACATGGAAATATCTACACCGCTCTCTGTATGAACATGGAAATATCTACAAAGCTATCTGAATGAACATGGAAATATCTACACCGCTATCTGTTTGAACATGTAAATATCTACACCGCTATCTGCATGAAAATGGAAATATCTACAAAGGTATCTGCATATACATGGAAATATCTACACAGCTATCTCTTTACACATGGAAATAACTACACCGCTATATCTATAAACATGGAAATATCTACACCGCCATCTGTATGAACATGGAAATATCTGCACCGCCATATGTATGAACATACAAATATCTACACCGCCATCTGTATTAAGAAGGAAATATCTAAACCACTATCTGTATGAACATGGAAATACCTACACCGCTGCATGTATAAACATGGAAATATCACCACCGCTATCTGTATGAACATGGAAATATCTACACCGCTATCTGTATGAACATGGAAATATCTACACCGCTATCTGTATGAATATGGAAATATCTACACCGCTATCTGTATGAACATGGAAATAACTACACCGCTATCTGTATGAACATGGAAATATCTACACCGCTATCTGTTTGACCATGGAAATCTCTACACCGCTATCTGCAAGAAAATGGAAATATCTACACTGCTATCTGCATATACATTTAAATATCTACACAGCTATCTCTTTACACATGGAAATAACTACACCGCTATCTGTATGAATATGGAAATATCTACACCGCCATCTGTATGAACATGGAAATATCTGCACCGCCATCTGTATGAACATATATATATCTACACCGCCATCTATATTAAGATGGACATATCTACACCGCTATCTGTATAAACGTGGAAATATCTACACCGCTATCTGTATAAACACGGAAATATCTACACCACTATCTGTATAAACATAGAAATATCTACACTGCTACCTGTATAAACATAGAAATATCAGCACCGCTATCTGCATGAACATGGCAATATCAGCCCCTCTATCTGTATGAACTTGGAGATACCTACACCGCTATCTGTAAGAAAATGGAAATATCTACACCGCTATCTGTATGAACATGGAAATATCTTCACCGCCATCTGTATGAACATGGATATATCTACACAGCCATCTGGATGAACATGGAAATATCTACACCGCTATATGTATGAACATGGAAACAGCTACACCGCTATCTGTATGAACATGGAAATATCTACACCACTATCTGTATGAACATGGAAATATCTACACCGCTATCTGAATGAACATGGAAATATCTTCACCGCCATCTGTATGAACATGGATGTGTCTACACAGCCATCAGGATGAACATGGAAATATATACGCCGCGATCTGTATGAACATGGAAATATCTACTCCGCTATCTGTGTAAACATGCATACATTTCACCGCTATCTGTATTAACATGGAAATATCTACTCCGCTATCTGTATGAACATGGAAATATTTACACCGCTATCTGTTTGAACATGGAAATATGTAAACCGCTATCTGCATGAAAATAGAAATATCTACACAGCTATCTGCCTATACATGGAAATATCTACAAAGCTATCTCTTTACACATGGAAATAACTACACCGCTATCTTTATAAACATGGAAATATCTACACCGCCATCTGTATGAACATGGAAATATCTGCACTGCCATCTGTATGAACATATAAATATCTACACCGCCATCTGTATTAAGATGGGATATCTTCACCGCTATATGTATAAACTTGGAATTATCTTCACCGCTATCTGTATAAACCTGGAAATATCTACACCGCTATCTGTATAAACACGGAAATATCTACACCGCTATCTGTATAAACATAGAAATATCTACACTGCTACCTGTATAAACATAGAAATATCAGCACCGCTATCTGCATGAACACGGCAATATCAGCCCCTCTATCTGTATGAACTTGGAGATATCTACACCGCTATCTGTAAGAATATGGAAATATCTACACCGCTATCTGTATGAACATGGAAATATCTTCACCGCCATCTGTATGAACATGGATATATCTACACAGCCATCTGGATGAACATGGAAATATGTACACCGCTATATGTATGAACATGGAAACAGCTACACCGCTATCTGTATTAACATGGAAATATCTACACCACTATCTGTATGAACATGGAAATATCTACACCGCTATCTGAATGAACATGGAAATACCTTCACCGCCATCTGTATGAACATGGATATATCTACACAGCCATCTGGATGAACATGGAAATATCTACACCGATATCTGTATGAACATTGAAATATCTACACCGCTATCTTTATAAACAAGGAAATATCTACACCGCTACCTGTATAAACATGGAAATATCAGCAACGCTATCTGTATGAACATGGAAATATCTACACCGCTATCTGTATGAACATGGAAATATCTACACCGCTATCTGTATGAACATGGAAATATCTACAAAGCTATCTGAATGAACATGGAAATATCTACACCGCTATCTGTTTGAACATGTAAATATCTACACCGCTATCTGCATGAAAATGGAAATATCTACAAAGGTATCTGCATATACATGGAAATATCTACACAGCTATCTCTTTACACATGGAAATAACTACACCGCTATATCTATAAACATGGAAATATCTACACCGCCATCTGTATGAACATGGAAATATCTGCACCGCCATATGTATGAACATACAAATATCTACACCGCCATCTGTATTAAGATGGAGATATCTACACTGCTATCTATATAAACATGGAAATATCTACACCACGATCTGTATAAACATGGAAATATCTACACCGCTATCTGAATAAACATGGAAATATCTACACCACTACCTGTATAAACATGGAAGTATCAGCACCGCTATCTGTATGAACATGGAAATATCTTCACCACCATCTGTATGAACATGGATATGTCTACACAGCCATCTAGATGAACATTGAAATATCTGCTCCGCGATCTGTATGAACATGGAAATATCTACACCGCTATCTATGTAAACATGCATACATCATCACCGCTATCTGTATAAACATGGAAATATCTACACCGCTATGTGTTTGAACATGGAAATATCTAAACCGCTATCTGCATAAAAATAGAAATATCAACAGAGCTATCTGCATATACATGGAAATATCTACAAAGCTATCTCTTTACACTTGGAAATAACTACACCGCAATCTGTATAAACATGGAAATATGTACACCGCCATCTGTATGAACTTGGAAATATCTGCACCGCCATCTGTATGAACATATAAATATCTACACCGCCATCTATATTAAGATGGAGATATCTACACTGCTATCTGTATTAACATGGAAATATCTACACCGCTATCTGTAAAAACATGGAAATATCTACACCGCTATCTGTATAAACATGGAAATATCTACACTGCTATCTGTATAAACATGGAAATATCTACACCGCTACCTGTGTAAACATGGAAATATCAACAAAGCTATCTGTAAGAACATGGAAATATCAGCCCCTCTATCTGTATGAACATGGAAATATCTACACCGCTATCTCTATGAACATGGAAATATCTACACCGCTATCTGTTTGAACATGGAAATATCTAAACTGCTATCTGCATGAAAATGGAAATATATACAGAGCTAGCTGCATATACATGGAAATATCTACACATCTATCTCTTTCAACATGGAAATAACTACACTGCTATCTGTATGAACATGGAAATATCTTCACCGCCATCTGTATGAACATGGATATATCTACACAGCCATCTGGATGAACACGGAAATATCTACACCGCTATCTGTAAATACATGGAAATATCTACACCGCTATCTATGTAAACATGCATACATCTTCACCGCTATCTGTATAAACATGGAAATATCTACACTGCTATCTGCACGAACACGGCAATATCTACACCGCTATCAGTTTGAACATGGAAATATCTACACCGCTATCTCCATGAATATGGAAATACCTACACAGCGAACTGCATATACATGGAAATATCTACAAAGCTATCTCTTTACACATGGAAATAACTACAGCGCTATCTCTATAAACATGCAAAAAACTACACCACCATCTGTCTGAACATGGAAATATCTGCACCGCCATCTGTATGAACATATATATATCTACACCGCCATCTATATTAAGATGGACATATCTACACCGCTATCTGTATAAACGTGGAAATATCTAAACCGCTATCTGTATAAACATGGAAATATCTACACCGCTACCTGTACAAACATGTAAATATCACCACAGCTATCTGTATGAACATGGAAATAACTACACCGCTATCTGAATGAACATGGAAATAGCTACACCGCTATCTGCATGAACATGGAAATATCTACACCACTACCTGTATGAACATGGAAATATCTACACCTCTATCTCCATGAACATGGATATATCTACACAGACATCTGGATGAACATTTAAATATCTACACCGCTATCTGTATGAACATGGAAATATCTACACCGCTATCTGAGTATATATGCATACATCTTCACCGCAATCTGTATAAACATGGAAATATCTACACCGCTATCTGTATGAACATGGAAATATCTACACGGCTATCTGTTTCAACTTGGAAATATCTACACCGCTATCTGTATAAACATGGAAATATCTACACCGCTATCTGTATAAACATGGAAATATCTACACCGCTACCTGTATAAACATGGAAATATCTACACCGCTACCTGTATAAACATGGAAATATCAGCACCGCTATCTGTATGAACATGGAAATATCAGCCCCTCTATCTGTATGAATATGGAAATATCTACACCGCTACCTGTATGAACATGGATACATCTACACAGCCATCTGGATGAACATGGAAATATCTACACCGCTATCTGTTTGAACGTGGAAATATCTACACCGTTATCTGTGTAAACATGCATACATCTTCACCGCTATCTGTATGAGCATGGAAATATCTACACCGCTATCTGTTTGAACATGGAAATATCTAAACCGCTATCTGCATGAAAATGGAAATATCTACACAGCTATCTGCATATACATGGAAATATCTACACAGCTATCTCTTTGCACTTGGAAATAACTACACCGCTATCTGTATGAACATGGAAATATCTACACCGCCATCTGTATGAACATGGAAATATCTGCACGGCCATCTGTATGAACATATAAATATCTACACTGCCGTCTGTATTAAGATGGAGATATCTACACCGCTATCTGTATTAACATGGAAATATCTACACCGCTAGCTGTATAAACATGGAAATATCTACACCGCTACCTGGATAAACATGGAAATATCAGCAACGCTATCTGTATGAACTTGGAAATATCAGCCCCTCTATCTGTATGAACATGGAAATATCTACACCACTATCTGTATGAACATGGAAATATCTACACCGCTATCTGTATGAACATGGAAATAGCTACACCGCTATCTGTATGAACATGGAAATATCTACATCACTATCTGTATGAACATGGAAATATCTACACCGCTATCTGTATGAACATGGAAATATCTACACCGCTATCTGTATGAGCATGGAAATATCTTCACCGCCATCTGTATGAACATGGATATATGTACACACCCATCTGGATGAACATGGAAATATCTACACCGCTATCTGTATGAACATGGAAATAGCTACACCGCTATCTGTATGAACATGGAAATATCTACACCACTATCTGTATGAACTTGGAAATATCTACACCGCTATCTGTATGAACGTGGAAATAACTTCACCGCCATCTGTATGAACATGGATATATCTACACAGCCATATGGATGAACATGGAAATATCTACACCGCTATCTGCATGAACATGGAAATAGCTACACCGCTATCTGTATGAACATGGAAATAGCTACACCGCCATCTGTATGAACATGGAAATATCTGCACCGCCATCTGTACGAACATATAAATATCTACACCACCATCCGTATTAAGATGGAGATATCTACACCGCTATCTTTATAAACCTGGAAATATCTACACCGCTATCTGTATAAACATGGAAATATCCACACCGCTATCTGTATAAACATGGAAATATCCACACCGCTACCTGTATAAACATGGAAATATCAGCACCGCTATCTGTATGAACATGGAAATAGCTACACCGCGATCTGTATGAACATGGAAATATCTACACCACTATCTGTATGAACATGTAAATATATACACCGCTATCTGTATGAAGATGGATATATCTACACAGCCATCTGGATGAACATGGAAATATCTACACCGCTATCTGTATGAACGTGGAAATATCTACACCGCTATCTGTGTAAACATGCATACATCTTCACCGCTATCTGTATAAACATGGAAATATCTACACCGCTATCTGTATGAACATGGAAATATCTACACCGCTGTCTGTTTGAACATGGAAATATCTAAACCGCTTTGTGCATAAAAATAGAAATATCTACACAGCTATCTGCATATAAATGGAAATATCTACAAAGCTATCTTTTTACACATGGAAATAACTACACCACTATCTCTATAAACATGGAAATATCTACACCGCCATCTGTATGAACATGGAAATATCTGCACCGCCATCTGTATGAACATATAAATATCTACACCGCCATCTGTATTAAGATCGAGATATCTTCACCGCTATCTGTATAAACTTGGATATATCTACACCGCTTTCTGTATAAACATGGAAATATCTACACCGCTATCTGTATAAACATAGAAATATCTACACCGCTACCTGTATAAACATGGAAATATCAGCACCGCTATCTGTATGAACATGGAAATATCTACACCGCTATCTGTATGAACATGGAAATATCTACACCGCCATCTGTATGAACATGGATATATCTACACAGCCATCAGAATGAACATGGAAATATCTACACCGCTATCTGCATGAACATGGAAATATCTACACTGCTATCTGTGTAAACATGCATACATCTTCACCGCAATCTGTATAAGCATGGAAATATCTACACCGCTATCTGTATGAACATGGAAATATCTACACCGCTATCTGTTTGAACATGGAAATATCTAAACCGCTATCAGAATGAAAATGGAAATATCTACACAGCTATCTGCATATACATAGAAATACCTACACAGCTATCTCTTTACACATAGAAATAACTACACCGCTATCTGTATGAACACGGAAATATCTACACCGCCATCTGTATGAAAATGGAAATATCTGCACCGCCATCTGTATGAACATATAAATAACTACACCGCCATCTGTATTAAGATGGAGATATCTTCACCGCTATCTGTAAAAACATGGAAATATCTACACCGCTATCTGTATAAACATGGAAATATCTACACTGCTATCTGTATAAACATGTAAATATCTACACCGCTACCTGTATAAACATGGAAATATCAGCACCGCTATCTGTAAGAACATGGAAATATCAGCCACTCTATCTGTATGAACATGGAAATATCTACACCGCTATCTCTATGAACATGGAAATATCTACACCACTATCTGTTTGAACATGGAAATATCTAAACCGCTATCCGCATGAAAATGGAAATATCTACACAGCTATCTGCATATACATGGAAATATCTACACAGCTATCTCTTTACACATGGAAATAACTACACCGCTATCTCCATAAACATGGAAATATCTACACCGCCATCTGTATGAACATGGAAATATATGCACCACCATGTGTATGAACATATAAATATCTGCACCGCCATCTGTATTAAGAAGGAGATATCTACACCGCTATCTGTATAAACATGGAAATATCAGCACCGCTATCAGTATGAACATGGAAATATCAACACCGCTATCTGTACGAACATGGAAATATCTACACCGCTATCTGTATGAACATGGAAATATCTTCACCGCCATCTGTATGAACATGGATATATCTACACAGCCATCTGTATGAACATGGAAATATCTACACCGCTATCTGTATGAACATGGAAATATCTACACCGCTATCTGTATGAACATGGAAATATCTTCACCGCCATCTGTATGAACATGGATGTGTCTACACAGCAATCAGGATGAACATGGAAATATCTACACCGCTATCTGTGTAAACATGCATACATTTCACCGCTATCTGTATAAACATGGAAATATCTACTCCGCTATCTGTATGAACATGGAAATATTTACACCGCTATCTGTTTGAAAATGGAAATATCTAAACCGCTATCTGCATGAAAATAGAAATATCTACACAGCTATCTGCATATACATGGAAATATCTACAAAGCTATCTCTTTACACATGGAAATAACTACACTGCTATCTGTATAAACATGGAAATATCTACACCGCTATCTGTATGAACATGGAAAATCTACACCGCTATCTGTTTGAACATGGAAATATCTACACTGCTATCTCTATGAACATGGAAATATCTTCACCACCATCTGTATGAATACGGATATGTCTGCACAGCCATCTAGATGAAAATGGAAATATCTACACCGCGATCTGTAAGAACATGGAAATATCAACACCGCTATCTGTGTAAACATGCATACACCTTCACCGCTATCTGTATAAACATGGAAATATCTACACTGCTATCTGTATGAACATGGAAATATCTACACCGCTGTCTGTTTGAACATGGAAATATCTAAACCACTATGTGCATAAAAATAGAAATATCTACACAGCTATCTGCATATAAATGGAAATATCTACAAAGCTATCTTTTTACACATGGAAATAACTACACCGCTATCTCTATAAACATGGAAATATCTACACCGCCATCTGTATGAACATGGAAATATCTGCACCGCCATCTGTATGAACATATAAATATCTACACCGCCATCTGTATTAAGATGGAGATATCTTCACCGCTATCTGTATAAACTTGGATATATCTACACCGCTATCTGTATAAACATGGAAATATCTACACCGCTAACTGTATAAACATAGAAATATCTACACCGCTACCTGTATAAACCTGGAAATATCAGCACCGCTATCTGTATGAACATGGAAATATCTACACCACTATCTGTATGAACATGGAAATATCTACACCGCCATCTGTATGAACATGGATATATCTACACAGCCATCTGAATGAACATGGAAATATCTACACCGCTATCTGCATGAACATGGAAATATCTACACTGCTATGTGTGTAAACATGCATACATCTTCACCGCAATCTGTATAAGCATGGAAATATCTACACCGCTATCTGTATGAACATGGAAATATCTACACCGCTATCTGTTTGAACATGGAAATATCTAAACCGCTATCAGAATGAAAATGGAAATATCTACACAGCTATCTGCATATACATGGAAATATCTACACAGCTATCTCTTTACACATAGAAATAACTACACCGCTATCTGTATGAACACGGAAATATCTACACCGCCATCTGTATGAACATGGAAATATCTGCACCGCCATCTGTATGAACATATAAATAACTACACCGCCATCTGTATTAAGATGGAGATATCTTCACCGCTATCTGTAAAAACATGGAAATATCTACACTGCTATCTGTATAAACATGTAAATATCTACACCGCTACCTGTATAAACATGGAAATATCAGCACCGCTATCTGTAAGAACATGGAAATATCAGCCACTCTATCTGTATGAACATGGAAATATCTACACCGCTATCTGTATGAACATGGAAATATCTACACCGCCATCTGTATGAACATGGAAATATCTACACCGCTATCTGTATGAACATGGAAATATCTACACCGCTATCTGTATGAACATGGAAATATCTACACCGCTATCTGTTTGAACATGGAAATATCTACACCGCTGTCTGCATGAAAATGGAAATATCTACACAGCTCTCTGCATATACATGGAAATATCTACACAGCTATCTCTTTACACATGGAAATAACTACACCGCTATCTCCATAAACATGGAAATATCTACACCGCCATCTGTATGAACATGGAAATATATGCACCGCCATGTGTATGAACATATAAATATCTGCACCGCCATCTGTATTAAGAAGGAGACATCTACACCGCTATCTGTATAAACATGGAAGTATCAGCACCGCTATCAGTATGAACATGGAAATATCTACACCGCTATCTGTACGAACATGGAAATATCTACACCGCTATCTGTATGAACATGGAAATATCTTCACCGCCATCTGTATGAACATGGAAATATCTACACCGCTATCTGTATGAACATGGAAATATCTACACCGCTATCTGTATGAACATGGAAATATCTACACCGCTATCTGTATGAACATGGAAATATCTACACCGCTATCTGTTTGAACATGGAAAAATCTACACCGCTGTCTGCATGAAAATGGAAATATCTACACAGCTCTCTGCATATACATGGAAATATCTACACAGCTATCTCTTTACACATGGAAATAACTACACCGCTATCTCCATAAAGATGGAAATATCTACACCGCCATCTGTATGAACATGGAAATATCTACACTGCCATCTGTATAAACATGGAAATATCTAC